>NC_135236.1:138707114-139447183 GCF_051348905.1 Ranitomeya variabilis
ATGGCCTGCAGGCCCTCCAGATTTGCTTCCCTTGAAGCACATTGTGGACAACATTGGTCAGCAATTGCAAAAGAGCCGGCCAGCAGCGGATCTTGATGATTTGTGTCCCAAAGTGCATTTAGCTAGCAGAACATTCCTCAGATAACCATAAAAAACCTCATTAATAGCAGCCAAGGGTTCTACTTGTGTGTATTTTTGGCATGGCGGTCATACTTGATTATGAATAAATCGAGATGTTTTGAAAATGTTGTTTCCATTTTTTTGATCTTTCGCATTCCGTTAATTTGTTTATCCGTCTTGTGATTTCTAGAATTCCTAAACTTTTCCTTCGTTCTATTGTTGTAATTTCCATGTTGAGGACTGTATATAATATATATATATATTTACACACATACACACACACTTCAACTCATGTTAATGAATAAATTAATAATTGATACAGTATTTTTTTTGCTAATAGTCTTCAAACCCTTTTTAGCTCTTCTGCATAACATCTCATTATAACGTTTGCTTAAGAATCAATGCATACCTAAATTATTTGTGTCAAAACTCATTTATTTCCACAATAACACAGACTGTCAAACCTTGACACTTTGTTAATAACTTGCAGCTCATTTGCATATTATTCAAATATTTCCTTTTATGAACTGGAGATATGTGCTTGCAGCGTTTCCAATCCAGTATTTGTGCATTAACTCAGTTCATGCAGTCAGAGAGGGGTTACCTGTGGCAGCTAATTATGCAGATCTGTATGCATATTAATGTTGTTTGCAAGGGCCATTTCGCTCTACACTGGTGAAAGAAGAATTATCCCATATTAAGCTCACAGAGTTTACAGAAGGTGTTTTTTCTTCCAGACGTTCTTTTATTTGCCCCTACGGTTACTTTTTATTAAGTATATATTCATGGGCATGAGACCAAAGTGTCCTTAAAGCCATTACTAATTAACGTTGGCCATTACATTCGATCATATAGATTCTATTGGGATTTGGCGATCATATCAGGACTATTGGTTTTGATAGAACATCAGCCAAGGACTCATAGTAGAACTTTCTTTCTCTTGGCATCTGCATCTCTCTATTGAAATGACATGCATCTTATGTAATAAGAAGTAGTGATATCTCTGAAGAGTCCTTGCAGGATGTGCCATTACTGAGGAGAGACTGCCATCTGCTGGCCAGGCAAAATGAATCAGAACCAAATTGTGCTGGAAAATTTGCAGGGGGAGCGTCTTTGTGTAATGGACCTGATCAAGTGACCCACAGGAAGGACGTCTTTGATATAAAAGCCCTGCGCCAAACCGCAGGCAGATTTGGCACCATGGAAAAGAGCGGAGTAGACGTGCTCCAGAGGAGCCACTGAGACCAGCGTGACAGGCCTCAAGGGGAAGTCTATACCACCAAGGTGCCGGTTACTGCCTGGCAAGGTCTTCATTACCCTCAGGAGAACTCCAGGTTCTGCCTACTCTGGCCAGGACCAGGATCCGCACCCTGCGCTGGTCAAGCTTCCAAGACATTGCCTGTTAAGAGCCGAGGACTCTCTGCTCTGAGCCTAGGAGAGACCTATGCCTACAGGATATCTGAGAATATCTGTGAGCAGACTGCGACAGGAGAGGCATGCTTGCAATTGCGGTGGAACAACGCGAGTGAGCAGGGCCATCACTTCCAGCTATAACCTATGATATCGTGGTCAGCTGAGATTAGGATAACAGGATGGGAGGGGGCCGGTTGGTGCGTGGGGGGCCCAACATGTGTTAATAAACTGCGTCAAAGAAAGTCTTGCGTCCTAGCGGAAAAACCCTGTGACCCAAGCAGGACAAGAGCTGCATAGAGAACTTACGTGGTGACTTCGTCAACTGGGCACACCACCTTTGTGAACAGAATATTAACATTATATAGTGAAAGACTTTCTTTGCTATTCCAATTATTATTATTGTTATTTGTTTTAATGTTGATTTGCATAGTTACTAACACTAATTGTTTAGAATTACTTTAAATCATTGTAAAGTTACTGCTGTATGTAATAGAACTATATTGATCCCTGACTGTTCCCACATCGTGTTCTCTGTGCGTTACATCCAGACACCAGCATTACACTCAGCTGAGTGATAAGTACATGTTAACATGGAAATTGTTAATACAAACTCTTGCTGAATGGCTATTAGTCATCTTACTTAAGGCTTCTCTTCAAAACACAAATGTAATAGCAAACAGAGCCTTTATATGTGACTGAATTATAAGTTGAATACAATATGAAAGAAAAAAAAGTGAAAATGCATAAAATCCACCATAAATAAATTAATAATCCATACATTGGAAGATTGTCATTGAATCCCACCAAAATGAGTAGGATCCACTTACTAAAAAATGAACTAATGTTAGCTCTCTTACCTGCTGCTAGAAGCCTTAGGCCGGAGTCACACTAGTGTAGAATATGGACGAGTGCTGTAAGATAAAACATCGCATAGCACTCGGACCAGTGTTAATCTATGGGGCAGCTCCCATCATCGTATTTCTTCTCAGACGTATTCGACGTCCGTGTAATATTGTAGCATGCTGCGATTGTTACTGAGACTCGGCTGAGACTTGCCAATGCAAGCCTATGGGTGCGAGAAAAACTCGGACACCACACGGACCATTTGTGTAGCTTGTGACAAATAAGCACACATTTTCCTCATTTCTGCCCATTGAGCCATTAAATTCAATGGGGAAAATCAGTGAGAAATGTAGAGCCATACACATGTGATAAGGATACAAAGATGTGAGAAAATCGCATCATCGCATTGCAAAAGCATGACCATACGGAGAACAGTTGTGTGACTCTTGGCAGGGAGACTCAGACCGATTTTTCATACGTTAAGTGTGACTCCGGCCTTACAAGGAGCCTTTCGGCACAAAATGGCTGTTCAAGCCAAGCTAAGCACTTTGGAGGGAACATAGGAAAAATCATATTTTTACTGCACAAATCCACTATTGCTTTCAGGAAATCCTTATTTATTCAAATGTGGCGTTCGGTGCACCATTCATGTGGCCAAGTAGGTCATTGCACCTTTCAACCTACATCACAGAGATAAATGGAAAACAAGTACAGTGCCTTGCGAAAGTATTCGGCTCCCTGGAACTTTTCAACCTTTTCCCACATATCATGCTTCAAACATAAAGATACCAAATGTAAATTTTTGGTGAAGAATCAACAAGTGGAGCACAATTGTGAAGTTGAATGAAATTTATTGGTTATTTAAAATTTTTGTGGAAATTCAAAAACTGAAAAGTGGGGCGTGCAATATTATTCGGCCCCTTTACTTTCAGTGCAGCAAACTCACTCCAGAAGTTCATTGTGGATCTCTGAATGATCCAATGTTGTCCTAAATGCCTAATGATGATAAATATAACCCACCTGTGTGTAACCAAGTCTCCGTATAAATGCACCTGCTCTGTGATAGTCTCAGGGTTCTGTTTGAAGCACAGAGAGCATCATGAAGACCAAGGAACACAACAGGCAGGTCCGTGAGACTGTTGTGGAGAAGTTAATAGCCGAATTTGGATACAAAATGATTTCCAAAACATTAAACATCCCAAGGAGCACTATGCAAACGATCATATTGAAATGGAAGGAGTATCATACCACTGGAAATCTTTAAAGATTAAAAATAATGGTTTATCAATGACTGTACTTTGTTCCTGCAGTACTCGGAGGTGTATCCCATCTGAGCCTGGAGATTTGTCAACATTAGTGAATTTTAGATGCCGCCGTACTCCCTGCTGGGTTAAGCAGGTGACATTTAATGGGGAATTTTTGTTATCACTGATCATGTTGTCTGTCATGGGATTTTCTTGTGTAAATACTGTTGAAAAAAAAGTCATTTAAGTCATTGGCTTTTTCCTCATCCTCATCCACCATTTCACCCAGGATATTTTTAAGGGGGCCAACACTATCATTTTTTAGTTTCTTACTATTTATGTAGTTAACCCCTTAATCTCATATGACGTACTATCCCGTCGAGGTGGGGTGGGCTTTAATTCCCACCAACGGGATAGTACGTCATAGCGATCGGCCGCGCTCACGGGGGAAGCGCGGCCGATCGCGGCCGGGTGTCAGCTGACTATCGCAGCTGACATCCGGCACTATGTGCCAGGAGTGGTCATGGACCGCCCCCGGAACATTAACCCCCGGCACACTGCAATCAAACATGATCGCAGTGTTCCAGCGTTATAGGGAAGCATCGCGCAGGGATGGGGCTCCCTGTGTGCTTCCATGAGAACCCCGGAGCAACGCGATGTGATCGCATTGCTCCGAGTGTCTCTTACCTCTTATCCCTGCAGGCCCCGGATCCAAAATGGCCCTGGGGCTGCATCGGGTCCTGCAGGGATTACTTCCTTGTCCAGAGCAGGCGCTGGAAAGCCTGCAGCGCTGTAAGTCAGATCGCTGATCTGACAGAGTGCTGTGCAAACTGTCAGATCAGCGATCTGTGATGTCCCCCCCCCCCCCTGGAACAAAGTAAAAAAGTAAAAAAAAAAAATTCCACATGTGTAAAAAAAAAAAAAAAAAAAATCCTAAATAAGGAAAAAAAAAATATTATTCCCAGAAATACATTTCTTTATCTAAATAAAAAAAAAACAATAAAAGTACACATATTTAGTATTGCCGCATCCGTAACGCCCAAACCTATAAAACTGTCCCACTAGTTAACCCCTTCAGTGAACACCGTAAGAAGAAAAAAAAACAAGCCAAAAAACAACACTTTATTATCATACCGCCGAACAAAAAGTGGAATAACACGTGATCAAAAAGACGGATATAAATAACTATGGTACCGCTGAAAACGTCATCTTTTCCCACATAAAAGCTGCCATACAGCATCATAAGCAAAAAAATAAAAAAGTTATAGCCCTCAGAATAAAGCGATGCCAAAATAATTATTTTTTCTGTAAAATAGCTTTTATCGTATAAAAGCGCCAAAACATAAAAAAATTATATAAATGAGAAATCGCTGTAATCATACTGACCTGAAGAATAAAACTGCTTTATCAATTTTACCAAACATGGAACGGTATAAACGCCTCACCCCAAAGAAATTCATGAATAGCTGGTTTTTGGTCATTCTGCCTCACAAAAATTGGAATAAAAAGCGATCAAAAACTGTCATGTGTCCAAAAATATTACCAATAAAAACGTCAACTCGTCCTGCAAAAAACAAGACCTCACATGACTCTGTGGACCAAAATATGGAAAAATTATAGGTCTCAAAATGTGGAGACGCAAAAACTTTTTTGCTATAAAAAGCGTCTTTTAGTGTGTGACAGCTGCCAATCATAAAAATCCAATATAAAAATGCAATAAAAGTAAATCAAACCCCCCTTCATCACCCCCTTAGTTAGGGAAAAATAATAAAATTAAAAAAATGTATTTATTTCCATTTTTCCATTAGGATTAGGGCTAGGGTTAGGGCTAGGGTTAGGGTTAGGGCTAGGGTTAGGGTTAGGGCTAGGGCTAGGGTTAGGGTTTGGGCTAGGGTTGGAGCTAAAGTTAGGGGTAGGGTTGGGGCTAAAGTTAGGGGGGCTAGAAATCATTTTTGTGGGAAAAAAAAGATTTTTTATTTTCACGGCTCTGCTTTGTAAACTGTAGAGAAACACTTGGGGGTTCAAAGTTCTCACAACACATCTAGATAAGTTCCTTGGGAGGTCTAGTTTCCAATATGGGGTCACTTCTTGGGGGTTTCTACTGTTTGGGTACATCAGATGCTCTGCAAATGCAACGTGACGCCTACAGACCAATCCATCTAAGTCTGCATTCCAAATGGTGCTCCTTCCCTTCCGAGCTCTGCCATACGCCCAAACAGTGGTTTCCCCCCCACATATGGGGTATCAGCGTACTCAGGACAAATTGGACAACAACTATTGGGGTCCAATTTATCCTGTTACCCTTGTGAAAATACAAAACTGAATTTTTATTTTCACGGCTCTGCTTTATAAACTGTAGTGAAACACTTGGGGGTTCAAAGCTCTCAAAACACATCTAGATAAGTTCCTCTGGAGGTCTACTTTCCAAAATGGTGTCACTTTTGGGGTTTTTTAATGTTTAGGCACATCAGGGGCTCTCCAAACGCAACATGGTGTCCCATCTCAATTCCAGTCAATTTTGCATTGAAAAGTCAAACGGCGCTCCTTCCCTTCAGAGCTCTGCCATGCGCCCAAACAGTCGTTTACCCCCACATACGGGGTATCAACTTACTCAGGACAAATTGCACAACAACTTTTGGGGTCCATTTTCTTCTCTTACCCTTGGGAAAATAAAAAATTGAGGGCAAAAAATCATTTTTGTGAAAAAATATGATTTTTTATTTTTACGGCTCTGCATTATAAACTTCTGTGAAGCACTTGGTGGGTCAAAGTGCTCACCACACATATAGATAAGTTCATTAAGGGGTCTACTTTCCAAAATGGTGTCACTTGTGGGGGTTTCAATGTTTAGGCACATAAGGGGCTCTCCAAACGCAACATGGCGTCCTATCTCAATTCCAGTCAATTTTGCATTGAAAAGTAAAATGGCGCTCCTTTACTTCCGAGGTCTGCCATGCGCCCAAACAGTGGTTTACCCCCACATATGTGGTATCAGCGTACTCAGGACAAATTGTACAACAACTGTTTCCTCCTGTTACCCTTGGTAAAATAAAACAAATTGGAGCTGAAATAAATTTTGTGTGAAAAAAGTTAAATGTTCATTTTTATTTAAACATTCCAAAAATTCCTGTGAAACACCTGAAGGGTTAATAAACTTCTTGAATGTTGTTTTGAGCACCTTGAGGGGTGCAGTTTTTAGAATGGTGTCACACTTGGGTATTTTCTATCATATAGACCCCTCAAAATGACTTCAAATGAGATGTGGTCCCTAAAATAAAATGGTGTTGTAAAAATGAGAAATTTCTGGTCAAATTTAACCCTTATAACTCCCTAACAAAAAAAAAATTTGGTTCCAAAATTGTGCTGATGTAAAGTAGACATGTGGGAAATGTTACTTATTAAGTTTTTTGTGCGACATATCTCTGTGATTTAAGGACATAAAAATTCAAAGTTGGAAAATTGCGAAATTTTCAAAATTTTTGCCAAATTTCCATTTTTTCACAAATAAACGGAAGTTATATCGAAGACATGTTAACACTATCATGAAGTACAATATGTCATGAGAAAACAATGTCAGAATCGCTAAGATCCGTTGAAGCGTTCCAGAGTTATAACCTCATAAAGGGACAGTGGTCAGAATTGTAAAAATTGGCCCGCTCATTAACGTGCAAACCACCCTCGGGGCTTAAGGGGTTAAAGAATATTTTGGGATTATTTTTACTCTCTCTGGCAAAGAGTCTCTCTGTCTCAATATTTGCTGCCTTGATTTGCTTTTTACAAAATTGATTTAATTTTCTGTATTTTTATTTAATGCCACATCACTACCTACTTCCTTTAATTCTCTAAATGCTTTCTTTTTCCAACTTATTGCGCCCTTTACAGCTCTATTTAGCCATATTGGTTTCCTCCTATTTCTAGTATGTTTATTCCCATACGGTATATACTGTGCACAGGTCCTATCCGGGATGCTAATAAATGTCTCCCATTTTCTTTGTGTATTGTTATGTCTCATGATATCGTCGCAGTTTATTGCACTAAGATCATCTGTCATCCATTGGAAATTTGCCTTCCTGAAGTTTAGTGTCCTTGTAACCCCTCTACTACACATCTTATTAAAGGATACATGAAAACTTATTATATTGTGATCACTATTCCCCAAGTGACCCCCAACCCTTATGTTTGATATGCAGTCTGGCCTGTTGGTTAATATTAGGTCTAGCAGTGCCCCCCTTCTTGTTGGGTCCTGAACCAGTTGTGAAAGGTAATTGTCTCTCATAGTTGTCAAAAACCGATTACCTTTGCTGGAACTGCAGGTTTCTGTTCCCCAATCTATTTCAGGGTAGTTGAAGTCCCCCATAATAATGACTTCTCCTTGAGTCGCAGCTTCATCTATTTGCTTTACGAGGATATTCTCCATTGATTCCATTATTTTTGGAGACTTATAACAAACCCCTATCAGTAATTTACTATTTTTTCCCCCTCCCCTTATCTCCACCCACAGGGACTCTACATTTTCATTAGATTCACCTATATTATCACGCAGGATGGGATTTAAGGATGATTTTACATATAAACACACACCTCCCCCTCACTTATTTTTACGGTCATTTCTGAACAGACTACAGCCCTGCAAGTTAACAGCCCAGTCATGGCTCTCATCCAGCCACGTCTCAGATATCCCCACTATGTCATAATTATATTCCAACAAAATTAATTCTAATTACTTTGTTTTGTTGGTGAGGCTCCTGGCATTAGTATGCATGCACTTTATGTATCTCTCTGTACATCTATTCTTTCTTAAATTAACTGTTCTAACCCCACCCCCACGCCACCCCCAATTTCTTTATTTGTGCCCAGCTCTCTATCTGCACTATCTTCCCCTCCTATAAAATTAATACCGCCCCAATCCCCAGTTCAAACACTCCTCCAACCTTTTAGCCATTTTCTCCCCCAGCACAGCTGCACCCTTCCCATTGAGGTGCAACTCGTCCCTAGCGTGGAACCTGTAGCCAACTGAGAAGTCAGCCCAATTCTCCAAGAAAACTTGTTCAGGACAACTTGTATGTGCTCTTGGTTGCCCTATATTTTTTAGGGTATTACTTGTGGATTCATACACCTTTCTGAACATCATGTTTATAGCCCCCATTGGTCTATTTTGTATGTTCAACTCTCCATTGAGAGAGAAAATTTTTACTCATTGTATTTATAGTTAATTATTATAGTAATTGCATGTTTTGGTGTGTTGGTGCCATAGGGCTTTTTAGGACCAATTAGAGTCAGTCTTCCATTGAGGGAGGGTTCCATATTGTATACATTGGGGTGCCAACCTTCATTGACAGGCAGGGTTATTCCAGGCTATAGAAATAGGGGCATTTAGTCTTGACCCTTGTAAACCTGTACCTGACCTTTCTTCTGAAACTCTATCCTTCATCACTCTTTGTGAGTGAGTGTTATCTATTGTTTTTAATATCATAGAACTAATAATTCTAATTTTTTAGGCTTTTTTTTCTTAACAAGGTTGGTAATTTAATTAAAGCCCCTTACCTCTGTAGCTCTCTGGGTTTTTTTCAGCTATAATATCACCTGGCTAAAATTTGGAAAAATTTGGTAAAGCCGCCAAATTAGAATTTTGAACCATTCGCTCTTTTCTCTTCTTGTATTTGTACATTTCACTTCTATTTGCTTGCAATACATTTTCAGATGTTCAGCAATGAAATAGTCAATTAACTCGGCTTTCCTTTTCAAACGTCTGTTTCCATTAGAGGAATAAAGAGGCAAAATGACTTTATGATACATGTAGTCAAGTGGTTTTTGCGGCCCTGGATACTTCCCACTGCACTCATAAAAAAGTTGTAATTTTCTTACAGAAGTCTTGGTGCAGCGATCTGCTCAGCCGGCAAGTGGTGAGGCCAGTCTAACCTGTTAATAAATTTCAGGTCAAAGAGCAATCTTGTTGAATGTAATGTATGCTAATGAAGTGACCTTCCTAATGGAACGCTTTTCCATATTCTGTCACTGCACGCATCAATTATGCATCTGCAATTATCTTCCTGTTTTACACGGGAAACGTAAAAATAGGAGTCTTAATAGAAATATCCGATGACGAGAGAAGCCAACAAGACATTTTTCTACTATAATATTTCTGAGAAGAACAAATCCTTATGTTCTAAAACTGTGTTAACTGTTAAAGCTCACTAAATGGATTTTCAGAAACCTTCAGTTATAATCTTGGGGTTAAGACCCAATTTGAAAGCCACTTTAATAATTTATTAAGGAACTGCATTATCAGTAATTTCTTAATAAAAGCCTATTACTAGAATTGCTTTTGTCAGCACCCTTAAAACATTATCTCCTCCTATTAGTCACAGAATGCAGACTACTGTATATGGCAGTCGTTTTAGGATCTGTTGCTTACTGATTTGGAATAAAATGATAAGATGATAAAATAATTCGTGCTATTCCTGAATGAATGGATAATGGGATCATCGATCATCCTGTGCCCATGCACATCAAAAGGGTTTACTCCTGAAAAAAATAACAAAAAGATGCAACTTTTTGTACGTTACTTGGTCAAAGTTCTGCAGTCAAGAATGGACTGCAAAGCTTGCAAAAAACAGGAGAAGATGGAGACTGGTAATAGTTTCGGCTTCATATTGTGCTCATGTGAATCCGAAGGTGCCTACTTTATGGAAACCATGTTCTATACGGGAGCACATTTCCCAGGCAATATCTAAGATACATCCATTGATATGCACGAAGGTTAAAGAGCCCTCCCATGAAGTTTTTTTTGCTAAATCTGTATGTGTATAAAGTGTGCTGTGTGTGTTAATATGCTCACCTACCGCCATCTTCTCCGGTATCCAGCATGGTTCTGCTCCTCTTCTCAGTGATGTCTCTTCACTCTATTCTCTATGTGTGAGCAAGAAGTCTCCTATGTAATGTAAGTCTATGAAGCGTCAGAACAGGGCTCCATTGACTTACAGTGTAAAAGCCACGCAAAGCACAGCGTGACCCTGACAATCTGAAGAGCTGTGACGTCACTGAGAAGAGGAGCAGAACCATGCTAGATACCGGAGAAGATGGCGGTAAGTGAGTATATTATCAAACTGACACTACACTATATATACATATACACAGATTTATAAAAAAAAAAAAATCATGGGAGGGCTTCTTTAAAATTAGAGTAAAAATGTACTAAAGCTTTTTTCTTAATGTGGATGACCTCCTGTCTCTGGGCAGCACTCTGAAAAATTTACTTGGATAGATATACAAAATGGATTCAGTTCAATTGAATGAAAATAGTAAATTCACGGAAAAATATTCTCTACCCTTCATAATTGATTTATTTATCATCCTCCAGTTACTTTTCTAGCGCAATGCAAACATTAATGTTATCAAAACACTTCTATCTCAAAGCATTTGTATTCAATCAGATCATTTCATTTCGAAATTAAAATAGAAATTGTTCAGTAAGACAACATGCAGTCTGAATGAAGTGAAGAGAGATTAGGTAGTTTAATTAGTGAGAATGATTATTGAATGCAATCAGACAAATGGAGTATTAGAAATGGGAAGGTATTTTAGTTTAGAAGAGCCCATATTACATTCCCGACATTTAAAGGTGTAGTGTTTAGTGAGAGAACTCGATCTGTGTTCTCTTCTTCACCAGCAGTCTAATCAGTTTTATAAAGGACCACTGATATCTTACTGGAAAGAACATTCTTGCATCCACAGAAGCAATGCCGGTGAGCTGATGTGTGTACGCCTGCACAGGAGCCGCAGCGTGAAGACCAGAAGAGGATGTCATCTGATGAAGATGGGAGGCGCCGGACTCGGACCAGCAGCGGGATCGCCCCTGGGTGAGTATAATCAAACGTCTTTTTCTCATCTTTTAGGATACATCGGGGGCTTATCTACAGCATTCCAGAATGCTGTAGATAAGCCCCTGATGCCGGTGGGCTTACCTCATCCACGATATTGGGGGTGACAGATTCCCTTTAATGATGGCTTTCGTTTAGCTTTTCTGTATGTAAATCCCAATTCCTTTTGGCAGTTTCTTATAGTTCGGTCACAGACGTTGACTCCAGTTTCTACCTATTTGTTCCTCATTTGTTTTGTTGTGCATTTCCTGTTTTGGAGACACATTGATTTAAGTCTCCGGTCTTGACGCTTTGATAGCTTCCTTGGTCTACCAGTATGCTTGCCTTTAACAACCTTCCCATGTTGTTTGTATTTGGTCCAGATTTTAGACACAGCTGACTGTGAAAAACCAACATCTTTTGCAACATTGCGTGATGATTTACCCTCTTTAAGAGTTTGATAATCCTCTCCTTTGCATCAATTGACAGCTCTCATGTTGGAGCCATGACTCATGTCAGTCCACTTTCTGCAACAGCTCTCCAAGGTGTGATCACTCCTTTTTAGATGCAGACTAACGAGCAGATCTAATTTCATGCAGGTGTTATTTTGGGTATGAAAATTTACAGGGTGATTCCAGAATTTTTTCCTCAGAATTTAGTGATTCCATAATTTGTCCCCTATGATTGGTTAAAAAAAGTAACCATTACTGACTACCACATTTTTGTTCTTGATTTCTTTTACTGTTTCTAAAAGCCAGAAAGTTGCCATTTGAAATGACTTTAGTTATGTGCCTTGTTTGTGATCTGCTTTTTTTCTACAAAATTAAACAACTGAATGAACATCCTCCAAGGCCAGTGATTCCATAATTTTGGCCAGGGGTTGTATATATAATTATATATACATGTGTATACACATAGTATTGTAAAATGTTGTACCCAGCTATTAATTCTATGGTTTTCCTTGTTCTTATTAGAAAATAGACATCATGCAGACACCTAGAATGGCTACCAATGAAAAGGTATGCCTCGTCAAGCGTTTAGTTGTGAAATTACTGGCCTTTAGACTGTATTTGAGATAATTGTTCTTTCCAGTTCCATACAGTGCTAAGCACTATTCCACAACTGTTCTAAGCCATAATTTGGCAAGAACTACTCAACAACAGTCCATTATTACTTTACAATGGTAACTCAATCTGGAAAATTGCAAGAACCTTGAAGGTTTCCTCAGGTGCAATCATGAAAACCATCAATTACTGTAATGAAAATAACAAGAGAATGACCAAGAATTTCCTTTGCTGCAGAGGATAAGTTCATCAGTGTTACTAACCTCAGAAACCACAAATAAACAGCACATCAAATAACTGTCCTCGTAAGTGATACACACATTCACTGCAAAAAAGAAGAAACTTGTTTCATCTGAACACCACAATAACTAGACATTATATCAGTGGAAATCTGTACTGTGGTCTGATGAGCCAAAATTTGAGATTTCTGGTATCAACCACCATGTTATTGTGAGAAAAGGTGAGGAGATAGTTTCTACATGTGTGTTGCCCATCGTGAAGAATGGAGTAAGAGGCGTAATGATGATTTAACCAAATCTGACAGTGCTAGTGATTTAACCAAATTCAAGGCACACTTACTCAGCATAGCTTCCGAAATATTCTGCAATGACATACCAATTGTTTTGTACTTTGTGGGACCAGAATTTTTTTTTTACAACAGGAATAATGACCACAATGACACAATGCGCGTCCAAGTTATATAAGGGCTATGTATCCAAAATAGATAGCATCAGATGGCATGGCCTGCACAATCACCCAACTTCAATCAAATTGAGAAGGTTTGGGATGAGTTTGACTGTAGAGTGAAGCAAACAATTGTGCAAAAAGTATGCTTTTTTTTATAGGGAATAAGTCATTTATATAACTATGGGCTTAGTTTAAATAGTGATTTTGAGGTGACAGACTCCTTTTAAGGAGCTTTCTGCTAGCTCACGGGAACAGATTTTTAGCCCAATGTTCTTTTAGGTGACATTCCCCCGAAAACATATCAGATTGTATTGTTTAATGAATTCAGAATATGTTTTTCACATAGAAACACAAACATTTGATATTGGAGCATCAAATGTTATATGTATGTGAGATGTTGATTTATGTTATACATAATTTTTTAATGCAGACTCCACATGTAGATTCTGTAGTTCAGTGGAGTAGTATACATGACTTCATTGCATTACTATTTTACACAGGATTAGAAGGAGAAAGACGGGCACACTGTCCTTTTAAAATAATTGCGGTATGAACCTCAGAACCACGAAAGAAAATGAGACTGTAGGTGTCGCTGCAGCTTATGTAATATTCTGAGGGCATCATGAGGTAGGGGCTGAGACCCTGAATTCAGGGATGAGTTACTTATTAGGCTGTGTGGTTTTGTTTCCATACAATTAATGTTTTATCACCAGGAGATTATCACTGCTTGGACTACAATACATGTGAGTCCTGGTCCATCCACGCCTCCTCCTCTTATAAGCAGCTTAGGCCACGTGCACACGTTGAGTATTTGGTGAGTTTTTTTTCCTCAGTATTTGTAAGAAAAAACAGCAAAACAAGGCAGAGATGCTTACCTGCCTAGGCCTCCAAACAAATGCACTATCAGGATGCAGTGGACCCATGTGGTTAAGATAGAAAAAACACAGGTGCAGCATAACCGATGAGGCAGCCACTCACGACCTGCCAAACTAATGGAGGGGGTGGCTGCTTGGCACATTGCTGCACATAAAAGACTTGTATGTGGCGCTGTTCACACAATGGAGATGCACAGCATCCAGGCAGGCCTAGTAGTGACACCCTTCTATTAGATCAGGCGGGCCTGCCCAGCGCTATCCAAATGCACCCCATGTGAACAGACACCACAGTTTACAAGACAAAAATGGGCCCAACTGCACCCCAGAAAAAAGTGCAAAAAACACACATACAAAAAAAAATAAATTTATGTGAGGTATTAGTTGATATTTTGGCCAAAATACGGAAGCTCATGACTCGCGTCAAGGGTCCCCACGCTCAAGAGTCCTTATTCTAAATAGCAAGAGCACAAAAAGAGGATTCGGAAACGCGGGTCATGAGCTTCCGTATTTTGGCCAAAATATCAACTAATACCTCACATAATTTTTTTTTTTTTTTTATGTGTTTTTTGCACTTTTTTTCAGGGTGCAGTTGGGCCCATTTTTGTCTTGTAAACTGTGGTGTCTGTTCACATGGGGTGCATTTGGTTAGCGCTGGGCAGGCCCGCCTGATCTAATAGAAGGGTGTCACTACTAGGCCTGCCTGGATGCTGTGCATCTCCATTGTGTGAACAGCGCCACATACAAGTCTTTTATGTGCAGCAATGTGCCAAGCAGCCACCCCCTCCATTAGTTTGGCAGGTCATGAGTGGCTGCCTCATCGGTTATGCTGCACCTGTGTTTTTTCTATCTTAACCACATGGGTCCACTGCATCCTGATAATGCATTTGTTTGGAGGCCTAGGCAGGTAAGCATCTCTGCCTTGTTTTGCTGATTTTTCTAATTTTTGGAGGATCTCCGAATCCTCTTTTTGTGCTCAGTATTTGTAAGCCAAAACCAGGAGTGGGACAATCAGTGGAAAGGTATAAGGCCAGTCTCACACGTCCAGATAATTCCGGTACCGGAAAAATCGGTACCGGAGTTATCCGTGTCCGTGTGTCCGTGAGCTCACGTGGCACATCAGTGTGGCACACGTGCGGCAGCCATGTGTCTCTCCCGTGTGCCGCCCGTGTGCCGACTGGGTACCACACGGACTGTGCAGGAGACAGCGCTAGAGATAAGCGCTGTCCCCTGCATCTGGTGCTGAAGCCCGAATTCATTCCTTCTTCCCAGCAGCATTCGCTGGAGAGAAGGAATGAAAAATCATTGTTTTTTTTATTTTTTTTGTGTTTAAAATAAAGATCCTTGTCACCACCCCCCTCCCACCACCTGTGCGCCTGCCCGCTGGAAATGAAATACTCACCCGGCTCCCTCGATGCTTCCTCTCAGCGCCGCAGCTTCTTCCTGTATGAGCGGTCACGTGGTGCCGCTCATTACAGTGATGAATATGCGGCTCCACCCCTATGGGAGTCAGGAGCGGAGCGTGCGGCTGCATGTATTGCTATGCGGCCGCACGCTCCGCTCCTGAGTGCCGGGTATTGACGTGCGAGACTCATCCGAGTTTCTCCTAAGTGAGTATGAGCCTGTACCGGAGAACATGGTCACGGAGTTGTCCGTGTGCTCACGTGGTACATCCGTGTGGGATCCGTGTTATGTCCGTGTTTATAGTCCGTGTGCTGTCTGTGTGCTGTCCGTATGTCCGTGTCTTGAAACAATTTGTTTCAATTTAAACCCTATGACTTTAAAAACGCATACGGACAACACACAGACGGCATCCGTGTGCGGTACGTGTTTACACGCACCCATTGAGTTTAATGGGTCCGTGTGATCCGTGTGCTCCCACGAACACTGACATGTCTCCGTGTTTTGCACATGGACACACGGTCCGTTTAAACACGCTGACATGTGCAGAGACACATTCATTTTAATGTGTCTACGTGTGTCAGTGTCTCCGGTACGTGAGGAAACTGTCACCACACGTACCGGAGCCACTGACGTGTGAGACCGGCCTAAGGTTGCTGCAGTTCACAGCTGCCAGGTCTCAAGCTGTGCGGTAACGTCACCGCTCATCATTCTGGCTCTTGCACTGCCCTCTGTGTGACCTGGCAGCTGTGAACTGCGGTAACCTTACTGATGTCACAGCTCATCACAGCAACAGGGTTCTTGCGGAACACAAAGTGAAAATCGGCATTGGCTGATGCTTTAGTCTATGGAGCTTTGTTGATTTTTTTTTTTTTCACGCAACCACTGAGTAAACTGACCTGCGGGGTGTCTCTGAAATCTGCAAGTAAATTTTGCAGTAAATGTGCATTTTATTTGTGAATTTAGACTTGAATGAGATGAGGAAAATCCGCAGGTAAAAAACACACATGTGCTTTAAGTGCATTTACACAGCAGAAATGCTATACAATGTATGTAATCCAAACATGACTTTATTACTAAAGTTTTATCAAAGTTAAGCAACATGAAGTATCCAAATTAGTGCAGTTTTATTTAAAACATGACATGCCAAAGGAAGACAAAAGTGACAGCTAAAAAAAGTGACAAAAATGCATGGAAAAAGACGCAATGAAAAAACACGAGTAACCTAAGTTAGCCGATTGGTGTAGAAAATGCATAAAAAAACCTGGAGAAAATCTGCAACATCAGAAATGCACCAAATACTCATAGTGGGAACTTAGCCTCAATGCTCTTTCACACAATATTTCAGATATTCATTATATAATTGATACGTTTGCTTTCAAGATATTAAATTATTACAAAATGCACAATTCTGTTGAAGTTATTTTTCACATATTTTTAGAATACAAAGCTGACCAGAACTGCAAATATGTCTTTCAAATCTAGCATACCTACTATAATTCATTATTGGGTCATTTCCAAGGAGTTACTTGTTCTGAATTACAGGAGACAAAAGAGTGATAAATTATGTTTGTATCTTTTTTCATGCTCTTACCATCCTACAGTTCACCCTTGTATGACTGAAAGAAATTATGTATGTGAACATTAGGCAATAATAGCATTCCATTACAATCAGACTTCTCAGCGAGTAGTTTCCTGCTTCCAGTACCTGGTTTCGTCATTAGATGGCACCCTTTTATTAATAAATTTCAATGGCAAAGTTTTGGAACAGTAGAAAGTATTTTTACAGTTCTTAAAAAAACACCTTCACCCTAATAACATATAGCAATTAAACAGAAATTAGATATATAAACACTGATAAAAAAACAAGGACCTGTTTCCAAAATGTGATTGTGTCATCTATTCTAAGTCACAGCATTTTGTATACTGTAGATTATGGTTCCAGAAAATATTGTATTAAGTGGAATATCTGCACTATTGTGATCACATTGCTACAGTACAGACCAAAAGTTTGGACACACCTTCTCATTTAAAGATTTTTCTGTATTTTTATGACTATGAAAATTGTAAATTCACACTGAAGGCATCAAAACTATGAATTAACACATGTGGAATTATATACTTATCAAAAAAGTGTGAAACAACTGAAACTACCGTATGTTTTATATTCTAGGTTCTTCAAAGTAGCCACCTTTTGCTTTGATGACTGCTTTGCACACTCTTGGCATTCTCTTGATGAGCTTCAAGAGGTAGTCACCGGAAATGGTCTTCCAACAATCTTGAAGGAGTTCCCAGAGATGCTTCGCACTTGTTGGTCCTTTTGCCTTCACTCTGCGGTCCAGCTCACCCCAAACCATCTCGATTGGGTTCAGGTCTGGTGACTGTGGAGGCCAGGTCATCTGGCGTAGCACCCCATCACTCTCCTTCTTGGTCAAATAGCCCTTACCCAGCCTGGAGGTGTGTTTGGGGTCATTGTCCTGTTGAAAAATAAATGATGGTCCAACTAAACGCAAACCAGATGGTAGAGCATGCCGCTGTAAGATGCTGTGGTAGCCATGCTGGTTCAGTATGCCTTCAATTTTGAATAAATCCCCAACAGTGTCACCAGCAGGGGCGTAACTACCGCGGTCGCAGCGGTCGCCATTGCGACCGGGCCCCGCAGGTCAGGGGCCCAGGGCCGGCCCCTGACCTGCGGGGCCGGACTGGCCATCGGGTACTAATGGCAAATGCCAGAAGAGCCGGTGCCAGTAGTGGGCCGCCCGCTGCACTGTTTCCCCCCGCCCCCCGCCAGTGCCGTCGCCGCCGCCGAATTTAACTATACCGGCGTCTATGACACCGGTACAGTTCAATGCAATGATGGAGGAGAGAGCGTCACCTGACGCTTCCTCTCCCATCATTCCCCGCTCTGCCTCTGACAGTACACTGTGGGTGCGCGATGACATCATATCATCGCTCACCTGCTGTGTCCTGGGCAGACTGCAGCCGCCGGGAGCAGAGCGGGCAAAAGGAAAGGTGAGGAGTTTTTTTTTTTTTTTTCTTTTTAACTGGACTGTGGGGCCATTATCGGGGGGGGGGGGGGAGAGATGAGATGTGGGCTGTTGTTGTGAATTAGACTTTTTGGCTCCCTCTTGTGGTTACTAGTGATATGACTCTGGGATTGTCTTTCCTCAGGTTGGCACCCACCTGGGTCGTTAGTCCAGGGGTGTTGCTATATAAACTTCCTGGATCCTTAGTCCAGTGCCTGGCATCGTTGTAATCAGATCCTTTCTGTTTGCTCCTGTCTGCTGATCCTGGTTCGTGCAAAATTAAGCTAAGTCCTGCTTCTTTGTTTTTCGGTTATTTGCTTTGCTCTTATTTTTGTCTAGCTTGTACCAAATGTGACTCCTGACTTTGCTGGAAGCTCTAGGGGGCTGGTGTTCTCCCCCCGGGCCGTTAGACGGTTCGGGGGTTCTTGAATATCCAGCGTGGATATTTTGATAGGGTTTTTGCTGACCATATAAGTCATCTTACTATATTCTGCTATTAGCTAGTGGGCCTCTCTTTGCTAAATACCTAGCTCATTCTTACGTTTGTCTTTTCCTCTTACGTCACCGTTATTATTTGTTGGGGGCTTGTATCCAACTTTTGGGGTCTTTCCTCTGGAGGCAAGAAAGGTCTTTCTTTTCCCTTCTAGGGTTAGTTAGTTCTCCGGCTGGCGCGAGACGTCTAGAACCAACGTAGGCACGTTCCCCGGCTGCTGCTATTTGTGGTGCTAGGATTAGATATATGGTCAGCTCAGTTACCACTGCCCTATGAGCTGGTTTTTGGTGTTTGCAGACTTAGTAATTATTTCTGAGACCCTCTGCCATTGGGGTCATAACAGTATGCCAGGCCAACATTGAATGTTTAATGCATTGCAGAAGTGGGATAATAAGAAAGGAAATTCTGAGTTTTTTTTTTGTTTTTTTTCCTCTCTTCCTCCCCTTTACCTCTGAGTGGCTTGTGCTTGCTGCAGACATGAATGTCCAGACCTTGATTACAAGTGTAGACCAGCTTGCTGCTCGTGTGCAGGGCATACAAGATTTTGTTACCAGTAGTCCAATGTCTGAACCTAAAATACCTATTCCTGAACTGTTTTCTGGAGACCGATTTAAGTTTAGGAATTTCAGGAATAATTGTAAATTGTTTCTATCTCTGAGACCCCGTTCATCTGGAGATTCAGCTCAGCAAGTTAAAATTGTTATCTCTTTTTTACGGGGCGACCCTCAGGATTGGGCTTTCTCGCTAGCGCCAGGAGATCCGGCATTGGCAAATATTGATGCGTTTTTTCTGGCACTCGGATTGCTTTACGAGGAACCCAATCTTGAAGTTCAGGCAGAAAAAGCCTTGCTGGCTATTTCTCAGGGCCAGGATGAAGCTGAAGTGTATTGCCAAAAATTTCGGAAATGGTCCGTGCTTGCTCAGTGGAATGAGTGTGCTCTGGCCGCAAATTTCAGAAATGGCCTTTCTGAAGCCATTAAGAATGTGATGGTGGGTTTCCCCATTCCTACAAGTCTGAATGATTCCATGGCGCTGGCTATTCAAATTGACCGGCGTTTGCGGGAGCGCAAAACCGCTAATCCTCTGGTGGTGTTGTCTGAACAAACACCTGATTTAATGCAATGTGATAGAATTCAGACTAGAAATGAGCGGAAAAATCATAGACGTCAGAATGGGTTGTGTTTTTACTGTGGTGATTCTACACCATGTTATATCAGCATGCTCTAAACGCCTAACAAGGGTTGTTAGTCCTGTCGCCATTGGTAATTTGCAACCTAAATTTATTTTGTCTGTGACTTTAATTTGCTCATTGTCTTCTTACCCTGTTATGGCGTTTGTGGATTCAGGTGCTGCCCTGAGTCTTATGGATCTGTCATTTGCCAAGCGCTGTGGTTTTGTTCTTGAACCATTGGTAAATCCTATTCCTCTTAGAGGTATTGATGCTACGCCATTGGCGGAAAATAAACCGCAGTTTTGGACGCAGGTAACCATGTGCATGACTCCTGAACATCAGGAGGTGATTCGTTTTCTTGTTCTGCATAAAATGCATGATTTGGTCGTTTTGGGTCTGCCATGGTTACATACCCACAATCCAGTCTTGGATTGGAAAGCAATGTCTGTGTCAAGTTGGGGCTGTCAGGGAATTCATGCTGATTCCCCGCCGGTGTCTATTGCTTCCTCTACTCCTTCGGAAGTTCCTGAGTATTTGTCTGATTATCAGGATGTATTCAGCGAGTCCAGGTCCAGTGCTCTGCCTCCTCATAGGGACTGTGACTGCGCCATAGATTTGATTCCAGGTAGTAAATTTCCTAAGGGAAGACTATTTAATCTGTCTGTACCTGAGCATGCCGCAATGCGTTCGTATATCAAGGAGTCTCTGGAGAAGGGGCATATCCGTCCATCCTCTTCCCCTCTTGGTGCGGGATTCTTTTTTGTGGCCAAGAAGGACGGATCTTTGAGACCTTGTATTGACTATCGGCTTCTGAATAAAATCACTGTTAAATTTCAGTATCCTTTGCCTCTGTTGTCGGACTTGTTTGCCCGGATTAAAGGTGCCAAGTGGTTCACCAAGATAGATCTTCGTGGTGCGTACAACCTTGTGCGCATTAAGCAAGGAGATGAATGGAAGACAGGCCCTGGTTGCTCGGTAATGAGACCATGTGCTTTCTTCTCTAGGAAGTTTTCGCCTGCTGAGCGGAATTATGATGTTGGCAATCGGGAGTTGCTGGCCATGAAGTGGGCATTTGAGGAGTGGCGTCATTGGCTCGAGGGTGCTAAGCATCGTGTGGTGGTCTTGACTGATCACAAAAATTTGATGTATCTCGAGTCTGCTAAACGCCTGAATCCTAGACAGGCCCGCTGGTCATTGTTTTTCTCCCGTTTTGACTTTGTGGTCTCGTATTTACCAGGTTCAAAGAATGTGAAGGCTGATGCTCTTTCAAGGAGCTTTGTGCCTGACTCTCCTGGAGTCGCAGAACCAGTTGGTATTCTTAAAGAGGGAGTTATCTTGTCGGCCATTTCTCCTGATTTGCGACGCGTGTTACAGAGATTTCAGGCTGGTAGACCTGACTCTTGTCCACCTGACAGACTGTTTGTTCCTGATAAGTGGACCAGCAGAGTCATTTCCGAGGTTCATTCCTCGGTGTTGGCAGGGCATCCGGGAATTTTTGGCACCAGAGATCTGGTGGCTAGGTCCTTTTGGTGGCCTTCCTTGTCACGGGATGTGCGGTCATTTGTGCAGTCCTGTGGGACTTGTGCTCAAGCTAAGCCTTGCTGTTCTCGTGCCAGCGGGTTGCTCTTGCCCTTGCCTGTCCCGAAGAGGCCTTGGACACACATTTCCATGGATTTCATTTCAGATCTCCCGGTGTCTCAGGGCATGTCTGTCATCTGGGTGGTATGTGATCGCTTTTCTAAAATGGTCCATTTGGTGCCTTTGCCTAAGCTGCCTTTCTCTTCCGATCTAATTCCTGTGTTCTTTCAGAATGTGGTTCGTTTACACGGCATTCCTGAGAATATTGTGTCTGACAGAGGATCCCAGTTTGTTTCCAGGTTCTGGCGATCCTTTTGTGCTAGGATGGGCATTGATTTGTCGTTTTCGTCTGCCTTTCATCCTCAGACTAATGGACAAACGGAGCGAACTAATCAGACTCTGGAGGCTTATTTGAGGTGTTTTGTTTCGGCAGATCAGGATGATTGGGTGACCTTCTTGCCGTTGGCTGAGTTTGCCCTTAATAATCGGCCTAGTTCCGCTACTTTGGTTTCGCCATTTTTCTGCAACTCTGGTTTCCATCCTCGTTTTTCCTCAGGACATGTGGAGCCTTCTGACTGTCCTGGGGTAGATTCTGTGGTGGATAGGTTGCAGCAGATCTGGAATCATGTGGTGGACAACTTAAAGTTGTCACAGGAGAAGGCTCAGCGTTTTGCCAACCGCCGCCGCGGTGTGGGTCCCCGACTTCGTGTTGGGGATTTGGTATGGCTGTCTTCTCGATTTGTTCCTATGAAGGTCTCCTCTCCTAAATTTAAGCCTCGCTTCATCGGTCCTTACAAGATATTGGAAATCCTTAATCCTGTGTCCTTTCGCTTGGATCTTCCGGTGTCGTTTGCCATTCACAACGTGTTCCATAGGTCTTTGTTGCGGCGGTACATTGTACCTGTGGTTCCTTCTGTTGAGCCTCCTGCTCCGGTGTTGGTTGAGGGCGAGTTGGAGTACGTGGTGGAGAAGATCTTGGATTCTCGTCTCTCCAGACGGAGGCTTCAGTATCTGGTCAAGTGGAAGGGCTATGGTCAGGAGGATAATTCCTGGGTGGTTGCTTCTGATGTGCATGCGGCCGATTTAGTTCGTGCCTTTCACGCTGCTCATCCTGATCGCCCTGGTGGTCTTGGTGAGGGTTCGGTGACCCCTCCTTAAGGGGGGGTACTGTTGTGAATTAGACTTTTTGGCTCCCTCTTGTGGTTACTAGTGATATTACTCTGGGATTGTCTTTCCTCAGGTTGGCACCCACCTGGGTCGTTAGTCCAGGGGTGTTGCTATATAAACTTCCTGGATCCTTAGTCCAGTGCCTGGCATCGTTGTAATCAGATCCTTTCTGTTTGCTCCTGTCTGCTGATCCTGGTTCGTGCAAAATTAAGCTAAGTCCTGCTTCTTTGTTTTTTGGTTATTTGCTTTGCTCTTATTTTTGTCCAGCTTGTACTAAATGTGACTCCTGACTTTGCTGGAAGCTCTAGGGGGCTGGTGTTCTCCCCCCGGGCCGTTAGACGGTTCGGGGGTTCTTGAATATCCAGCGTGGATATTTTGATAGGGTTTTTGCTGACCATATAAGTCATCTTACTATATTCTGCTATTAGCTAGTGGGCCTCTCTTTGCTAAATACCTAGCTCATTCTTACGTTTGTCTTTTCCTCTTACCTCACCGTTATTATTTGTTGGGGGCTTGTATCCAACTTTTGGGGTCTTTCCTCTGGAGGCAAGAAAGGTCTTTCTTTTCCCTTCTAGGGTTAGTTAGTTCTCCGGCTGGCGCGAGACGTCTAGAACCAACGTAGGCACGTTCCCCGGCTGCTGCTATTTGTGGTGCTAGGATTAGATATATGGTCAGCTCAGTTACCACTGCCCTATGAGCTGGTTTTTGGTGTTTGCAGACTTAGTAATTATTTCTGAGACCCTCTGCCATTGGGGTCATAACAGGCTGTGCTCTATATATCCCTGTGCGGGCTGTGCTCTATATATCCCTGTGCGGGCTGTGCTCTATATACCCTTGTGCTGGCTGTGCTCTATATACCCTTGTGCTGGCTGTGCTCTATATATCCCTGTGCGGGCTGTGCTGTATATACCCCTGTGCTGGCTGTGCTCTATATACCCCTGTGCGGGCTGTGCTGTATATATCCCTGTGCGGGCTGTGCTCTATATACCCCTGTGCAGGCTGTGCTGTATATACCCCTGTGCTGGCTGTGCTCTATATACCCCTGTGCGGGCTGTGCTGTATATATCCCTGTGCGGGCTGTGCTCTATATACCCCTGTGCGGGCTGTGCTCTATATACCCCTGTGCAGGCTGTGCTGTATATATCCCTGTGCGGGCTGTGCTCTATATACCCCTGTGCGGGCTGTGCTCTATATACCCCTGTGCGGGCTGTGCTGTACATATCCCTGTGCGGGCTGTGCTCTGTATACCCCTGTGCGGGCTGTGCTCTATATACCCCTGTGCGGGCTGTGCTCTATATACCCCTGTGCTGTATATATCCCTGTGCGGGCTGTGCTCTATATACCCCTGTGCTGGCTGTGCTGTATATATCCCTGTGCTGGCTGTGCTGTATATATCCCTGTGCGGGCTGTGCTCTATATATCCCTGTGCAGGCTGTGCTGTATATACCCCTGTGCTGGCTGTGCTCTATATATCCCTGTGCGGGCTGTGCTCTATATACCCCTGTGCGGGCTGTGCTCTATATACCCCTGTGCGGGCTGTGCTGTATATATCCCTGTGCTGGCTGTGCTCTATATACCCCTGTGCGGGCTGTGCTGTATATATCCCTGTGCGGGCTGTGCTGTATATATCCCTGTGCGGGCTGTGCTGTATATATCCCTGTGCGGGCTGTGCTGTATATATCCCTGTGCGGGCTGTGCTGGATATACCACTGTGCGGGCTGTGCTCTATATATCCCTGTGCGGGCTGTGCTGGATATACCACTGTGCGGGCTGTGCTGGATATACCACTGTGCGGGCTGTGCTGGATATACCACTGTGCGGGCTGTGCTGGATATACCACTGTGCGGGCTGTGCTCTATATACCACTGTGCGGGCTGTGCTGGATATACCACTGTGCGGGCTGTGCTGGATATACCACTGTGCGGGCTGTGCTGGATATACCACTGTGCGGGCTGTGCTGGATATACCACTGTGCGGGCTGTGCTGGATATACCACTGTGCGGGCTGTGCTCTATATACCACTGTGTGGGCTGTGCTGGATATACCACTGTGCGGGCTGTGCTGGATATACCACTGTGCGGGCTGTGCTGGATATACCACTGTGCGGGCTGTGCTCTATATACCACTGTGCGGGCTGTGCTGGATATACCACTGTGCGGGCTGTGCTGGATATACCACTGTGCGGGCTGTGCTGGATATACCACTGTGCGGGCTGTGCTCTATATACCACTGTGCGGGCTGTGCTGGATATACCACTGTGCGGGCTGTGCTGGATATACCACTGTGCGGGCTGTGCTGGATATACCCCTGTGCGGGCTGTGCTCTATATATCCCTGTGCGGGCTGTGCTGGATAGACCACTGTGCGGGCTGTGCTGTATAGACCACTGTGCGGGCTGTGCTGGATATACCACTGTGCGGGCTGTGCTGGATATACCACTATGCGGGCTGTGCTGTATATACCACTGTGCGGGCTGTGCTGTATATACCACTGTGCGGGCTGTGCTGTATATACCACTGTGCGGGCTGTGCTGGATATACCACTGTGCGGGCTGTGCTGGATATACCACTGTGCGGGCTGTGCTGGATATACCACTGTGCGGGCTGTGCTCTATATATCCCTGTGCGGGTTGTGCTGGATAGACCACTGTGCGGGCTGTGCTGTATAGACCACTGTGCGGGCTGTGCTGGATATACCACTGTGCGGGCTGTGCTGGATATACCACTGTGCGGGCTGTGCTGTATATACCACTGTGCGGGCTGTGCTGTATATACCACTGTGCGGGCTGTGCTGGATATACCACTGTGCGGGCTGTGCTGGATATACCACTGTGCGGGCTGTGCTGGATATACCACTGTGCGGGCTGTGCTGGATATACCACTGTGCGGGCTGTGCTGGATATACCACTGTGCGGGCTGTGCTGGATATACCACTGTGCGGGCTGTGCTGGCACCCAACACCATGTTGCAGTGCAGGAGATTCCTGCAACAGTCCGAGGCGTATCTAGGGGAAGGTGGGGGGGGGCCCATTTGGAAGTTCGCACCGGGGCCCATAACTTTGTAGTTACGCCACTGGTCACCAGCAAAGCACCCCCACACCATCACACCTCCTCCTCCATGCTTCACGGTGGGAACAGGCATGTAGAGTCCATCGGTTCACCTTTTCTGCATTGCACAAAGACACGGTGATTGGAACCAAAGATCTCAAATTTGGAATCATCAGACCAAAGCACAGATTTCCACTGGTCTAATGTCCATTCCTTGTGTTCTTTAGCCCAAACAAGACTCTTCTGCTTGTTACCTGTCCTTAGCAGTGGTTTCCTAGCAGCTATTTTACCATGAAGGCCTGCTGCACAAAGTCTCCTCTTAACAGTTGTTGTAGAGATGTGTCTGCTGCTAGTACTCTGTGGCATTGACCTGGTCTCTAATCTGAGCTGCTATTACCCTGTGATTTCTGAGGCTGGTGACTCAGATAAACTTATCCTCAGAAGCAGAGGTGACTCTTGGTCTTCCTTTCCTGGGGCGGTCCTCATGTGAGCCAGTTTCTTTGTAGTGCTTGATGGTTTTTGCCACTGCACTTGGGGACACTTTCAAAGTTTTCCCAATTTTTCGGACTGACTGACATTCATTTCTTAAAGTAATGATGACCACTCGTTTTTCTTTACTTAGCTGCTTTTTTCTTCCCATAATACAAATTCTAACAGTCTATTCAGTAGGACTATCAGCTGTGTATCCACCAGACTTCTGCTTAGCACAACTGATGGTCCCAACCCCATTTATAAGGCAAGAAATCCCACTTATTAAACCTGACAGGGCACACCTGTGAAGTGAAAACCATTCACGGTGACTACCTTTTGAAGCTCATCAAGAGATTGCCAAGAGTGTGCAAAGCAGTCATCAAAGCAAAAGGTGACTACTTTGAACACTTTTTTGTTAAGTATATAATTCCACATGTGTTAATTCATAGTTTTGATGCCTTCAGTGTAAATGTACAATTTTCATAGTCATGAAAATACAGAAATATCTTTAAATGAGGTGCGTCCAAACTTTTGGTCTGTACTGTATATATGAAAGAATGTATCTTTAAAGGGTTACATCACATCTGCTGTATAACAACAATGTTGGATGTTTGCTATTATCACCATTTGTTTGTAATCTCCCCTCCCCATTGGTGATATTGAGATCACATCGGTAGAAAAGAGTGGTTCTTTTAAAATTCTAATACACCAATTTGACCAAATTTTCCCCAAAAAAATTGATTCACAGCAAATAAATTTGCTCTTTGATGCTTCAGCAGGGTGAGAAATGATGCAAGTTGTTTCTTTTTTGAAGCACGTATCGAGTCTCAATACGATTGAGTTTGCGTGAAACTGCGAATTTCGGGAAATTTGACTCGATCTCGATCTTCTGTAGATCGATCCGCTTATCTCTCTACTTGTGACATTAAGCTAATGCCAAGGTGTGTGATCTTGAAATATAATTTACATTTTTTTATTATTTTATTTTAATTTAAAGGTTTTACCCCTACTTTGCAGAAAATGACATCTAAAACCACGTCCTGCAATTTATCTCAAAGTTGCAAAGTTGCAGTTAAAAAAAAGTATTGCTGTAAATTGCATACGATTTTGCTTTGTCATTTTATGGTCTATAAGAATAAAATAGCAATACCGAGAGCACAAAGTCATCCTGCTGTGTGTGTAATGTTAGCTGATGACTTCTGAGCAGCAAATCAGCTAGTTATACAGGGATACATAAACCTGCCTATAATTAAAGGTGTTGTCCCAACTCAAGAACAGGGCTATGAAATACTCTGTTGGGAAGGATCAATGGCCGCTCATGCACACCTTCGCCTTATTCATTGTCTATGGCAATAGCAGCGTTATATCATTAGTCCAACATCTATAGCCACACAGGGGCCCAAGAGGTAAGGGAGTCACTTCCACCTCCAAAGCAGCACATAACTTGCAATATGATTAACTCTAAGGGTACCGTCACACAGTGCAATTTTGATCGCTACGACGGCACGATTCGTGACGTCGCAGCGTCGTATGATTATCGCTCCAGCGTCGTAGACTGCGGTCACACTTTGCAATCACGGCGCTGGAGCGATGCCGAAGTCCCCGGGTAACCAGGGTAAACATCGGGTTACTAAGCGCAGGGCCGCGCTTAGTAATCCGATGTTTACCCTGGTTACCAGCGTAAACATAAAAAAACCAAACAGTACATACTCACATTCCGGTGTCTGTCCCCCGGCGTTCTGCTTCTCTCCACTGTGTAAGCACCATAGCCGGAAAGCAGAGCGGTGATGTCACCGCGTCACCGCTGTGCCCGCTTTCCGGCCGGCAGGCGCTCACAGTGCAGATAAGCTGAGACGCCGGGGGACAGACACCGGAATGTGAGTATGTACTGTTTGTTTTTTTTACGTTTACGCTGGTAACCAGGGTAAACATCGGGTTACTAAGCGCGGCCCTGCGCTTAGTTACCCGATGTTTACCCTGGTTACAAGCGAACACATCGCTGGATCGGTGTCACACACAACAATCCAGCGATGTCAGCAGGTGATCAAGCGACGAAAGAAAGTTCCAAACGATCTGCTACGACGTACGATTCTCAGCAGGATCCCTGTTATGGTTTCCAATGGCAAGGAAACATCAGAAGCATAGAATAAATGGACAAGCTCTCGGGTGATGGAAACTAGAGCTGACCGCGATGCTAAACCTACACACCACACTAGAAGTAGCCAGGGGGCATTCCTGCGTTGTCTCTAGATGCCGCGCGCCAGCCGGAGAACTGACTACCCCTGGTAGAAGAAAACACAGTCCTGGCTTGCCTCCAGAGAATGTCCCCACAGGAGATAGCAGCCCCCCACATATAATAACGGTGAGAGCAGATGAAAAGACACACGTAGTATGAAAGCAGATTTAGCACAGAGAGGCCCGCTAACTAAATAGCAGAAAGATACAACAGAGGACTTCGCGGGCAGCTGCAAAACCCTTCAAAACACCATCCTGAAATTACCTTAACTCATGTGACAACTCATGACACCGGAGTGGTAATTTCAGCCCAACAAGAGCTTCCAGCTGCAGAGATTCACATAAGTGCAAACTGGACAAAACATACAAAAATAGACTTAAGGACTAAAGTGTCCAACTTAGCTGAGCAGAAAACTGGGAGCAGGAACATGCAACAGAATCACACTGGATACATTGATGGCCAGCATTAGAATGACTGAGGAGCAAGGTTAAATAGGATACTCCCACATCCTGATAGGAACAGGTGAACTGAGAAGGCAAAGCTTGCAGGACACCAGTACCACAAGAGAACACCGGGGGAGCCCACGAACCGAATCACAACAGTACCCCCCCCTTAAGGAGGGGGCACCGAACTCTCACAAGAACCACCAGGGCGATCTGGATGAGCCCTATGAAAGGCACGGACCAAATCAGAAGCATGAACATCAGAAGCTGTAACCCAAGAATTATCCTCTTGACCGTAGCCCTTCCATTTCACCAGATATTGAAGTCTCTGTCTGGAAACACGGGAGTCCAAGATTTTCTCCACCACGTACTCCAATTCACCCTCAACCAGCACAGGAGCAGGAGGCTCAACAGAAGGCACAAGTGGTACCTCATACCTCCGCAATAATGACCGATGGAAGACATTATGGATAGCAAAGGATGCTGGGAGGTCCAAACGAAAAGACACAGGGTTAAGAATTTCCAAAATCTTATAAGGACCGATGAACCGAGGCTTAAACTTAGGAGAAGAGACCCTCATAGGGACAAAACGGGAGGACAACCACACCAAGTCCCCAACACGAAGACGAGGACCAACACGACGATGGCGATTAGCAAAACCTGTCCTCTCCTGGGACAACTCCAAATTGTCCACCACCTGCCCCCAAATACGATGCAACCTATCCACCATGGTATCCACTCCAGGACAATCCGAAGACTCCACCTGACCAGATGAAAAACGAGGATGGAACCCTGAATTGCAAAAGAAAGGGGAGACCAAAGTGGCAGAACTGGCCCGATTATTAAGGGCAAACTCAGCCAACGGCAAAAAGGAGACCCAGTCATCCTGATCAGCAGACACGAAACACCTCAAATAAGTCTCCAAGGTCTGATTAGTACGTTCCGTCTGGCCATTTGTCTGGGGATGAAATGCAGACGAAAAAGACAAATCAATGCCCATCCTGGCACAAAACGCCCGCCAAAATCTGGACACAAACTGGGATCCCCTGTCGGAAACGATATTCTCCGGAATACCATGCAGCCGAACCACATTCTGAAAAAACAGGGGCACCAACTCAGATGAGGAAGGCAGCTTGGGCAAGGGCACCAAATGAACCATCTTAGAAAAGCGGTCACACACCACCCAAATGACGGACATCTTCTGAGAAACAGGGAGATCAGAAATAAAATCCATAGAGATGTGTGTCCAAGGCCTCTTAGGAACAGGCAAGTGCAACAACAACCCACTAGCCCGAGAACAACAAGGCTTGGCCCGAGCACAAACATCGCAAGACTGCACAAAAGTACGCACGTCCCGAGACAGGGAAGGCCACCAGAAGGACCTAGCCACCAAATCTCTGGTACCAAAAATTCCCGGATGACCTGCCAACGCAGAAGAATGAACCTCCGAGATGACTCTATTGGTCCACTCATCCGGCACAAACAATCTACCAGGCGGACAACGATCAGGCCGATCCGCCTGAAACTCTTGTAAAGCACGTCGCAGGTCTGGGAAGACAGCAGACAATATCACCCCATCCTTAAGTATACCCGTAGGTTTAGAATCACCAGGGGAATCAGGTTCAAAACTCCTAGAAAGGGCATCCGCCTTCACATTCTTAGTACCTGGCAGATAAGAAACCACAAAATTAAACCGGGAGAAAAACAACGACCAGCGCGCCTGTCTAGGATTCAGACGTCTGGCCGACTCATGATAAATCAAATTTTTGTGATCAGTCAAGACCACCACCTGATGTTTAGCACCCTCAAGCCAATGACGCCACTCCTCAAATGCCCACTTCATCGCCAAAAGCTCCCGATTACCGACGTCATAATTTCGCTCGGCGGGCGAAAATTTTCGAGAAAAGAATGCACAAGGTCTCATCACTGAACAATCTGAACTTTTCTGCGACAAAACCGCCCCCGCTCCGATCTCGGAAGCATCAACTTCCACCTGAAAAGGAAGAGAAACATCAGGTTGGCACAACACCGGAGCAGAAGAAAAACGGCGCTTAAGCTCCCGAAAGGCCTCCACAGCAGCAGGAGACCAATCTGCAACATCAGCACCCTTTTTAGTCAAATCAGTCAAAGGCCTGACAACGCTAGAAAAACCAGTTATGAATCGACGATAAAAGTTAGCAAAGCCCAAAAATTTCTGAAGGCCCTTAAGAGAAGTCGGTTGCGTCCAGTCACAAATAGCCCGAACCTTCACAGGATCCATCTCAATAGAAGAGGGGGAAAAAATGTACCCCAAAAAAGAAATCTTCTGAACCCCAAAAACACACTTTGAACCTTTAACAAACAGAGAATTGGTCCGCAAAACCTGAAAAACCCTCCTAACTTGTTGAACATGAGATTCCCAGTCATCCGAAAAAATCAAGATATCGTCCAAATACACAATCATAAATTTATCCAGATATTCACGGAAAATATTGTGCATAAAAGACTGAAAGACCGAAGGGGCATTTGACAGACCAAAAGGCATCACCAAATACTCAAAATGGCCCTCGGGCGTATTAAATGCGGTTTTCCACTCATCCCCCTGCTTAATTCGCACCAAATTATACGCACCGCGAAGATCAATCTTAGAGAACCACTTCGCCCCCTCAATGCGAGCAAATAAATCTGTCAGCAATGGCAAAGGATACTGATACTTGACTGTGATCTTATTCAAGAGTCTATAATCAATACAAGGTCTCAAAGAACCATCGCTTTTAGCTACGAAAAAGAACCCCGCTCCAAGAGGAGACGAAGAAGGACGAATATGTCCCTTTTCCAAGGACTCCCTAATATACTCTCGCATGGCAGCATGTTCAGGTACAGACAGATTGAATAGACGACCCTTAGGAAATTTACTGCCAGGGATCAAATCTATGGCGCAATCGCAATCTCTGTGAGGAGGAAGAGAATTAAGAGTAGATTCCTCAAAAACCTCACGATAATCAGACAAAAACTCAGGAATTTCAGAGGGAATAGATGAAGCAATGGAGACCAAAGATGTGTCCCCATGATTTCCCTGACATCCCCAGCTTAGTACAGACATTGTTTTCCAGTCAAGGACTGGGTTATGAGTTTGCAACCATGGCAATCCCAGCACCAACACATCATGTAGATTATACAGTACAAGGAAGCGAATCACCTCTTGATGGTCTGGAGTCATACGCATAGTCACTTGTGTCCAGTATTGTGGTTTTTTACTAGCCAATGGTGTAGAATCAATACCCTTTAAAGGTATAGGAACTTCCAGAGGCTCTAGATCAAACCCACAGCGCCTGGCAAAGGACCAATCCATAAGACTCAAAGCGGCGCCAGAATCCACATACGCATCCGCAACAATAGAAGATAACGAACAAATTAGAGTTACAGACAAAATAAACTTGGACTGCAAAGTGCCAATAGCAGAGGATTTATCAACTTTCTTTGTTCGTTTAGAGCATGCTGATATAACATGAGTAGAATTTCCACAATAGAAGCACAAATGATTTTTGTGCCTATAAATCTGTCGTTCGCTTCTGGATAGAAAGCTATCACATTGCATACTCTGTGGTGCCTCTTCAGAAGACACCGCCAACTGGTGCACAGGTTTGCGTTCCCGTAAACGCCGATCAATCTGAATTGCCATTGTCATGGACTCATTCAGACCAGTAGGCGCAGGAAACCCCACCATGACGTCTTTTACAGCATCAGAGAGACCTTCTCTGAAAATTGCCGCCAGAGCGCACTCATTCCACTGAGTAAGCACAGACCATTTTCGAAATTTTTGGCAATATATTTCGGCTTCATCTTGCCCCTGAGAGAGGGCTATTAGGGCTTTCTCAGCCTGAATCTCCAAATTTGGTTCCTCATAAAGCAACCCCAAAGCCAAAAAAAACGCATCCACATTGAGCAACGCAGGATCCCCTGGTGCCAATGAAAATGCCCAATTTTGGGGGTCACCCCGCAGTAAAGAAATAACAATTTTTACTTGCTGGGCAGGATCTCCAGCAGAATGAGATCTCAGCGAAAGAAACAATTTACAATTGTATTTAAAATTTAGAAAACAAGATCGATCTCCAGAAAAAAACTCCGGTATAGGAATTTTAGGTTCAGACCGAGGAGCATGTAACAAAAAATCTTGTATATTCTGAACTTTAGAGGCAAGATTATTCAAATTGGTAGCCAGACTCTGGGGATCCATATTTCAACAGATAAAGTCTGAGCCATTCAGGGGTTAAGAGGAGAGGAAAACAGGAGACTGCAATTAGAGCTGGAGTGCAACTTCAGAGGAAGGAAAAAAAAAAAAAAAAAAAAAGTTTCACACAGTTCCTTTTCTCTCCTGCTTCAGCCTATAGATTAAACATTTGGGCTGGCCATACAGTTATGGTTTCCAATGGCAAGGAAACATCAGAAGCATAGAATAAACGGACAAGCTCTCGGGTGATGGAAACTAGAGCTGACCGCGATGCTAAACCTACACACCACACTAGAAGTAGCCAGGGGGCATTCCTGCGTTGTCTCTAGATGCCGCGTGCCAGCCGGAGAACTAACTACCCCTGGTAGAAGAAAACACAGTCCTGGCTTGCCTCCAGAGAATGTCCCCACAGGAGATAGCAGCCCCCCACATATAATAACGGTGAGAGCAGATGAAAAGACACACGTAGTATGAAAGCAGATTTAGCACAGAGAGGCCCGCTAACTAAATAGCAGAAAGATACAACAGAGGACTTTGCGGGCAGCTGCAAAACCCTTCAAAACACCATCCTGAAATTACCTTAACTCATGTGACAACTCATGACACCGGAGTGGTAATTTCAGCCCAACAATAGCTTCCAGCTGCAGAGATTCACATAAGTGCAAACTGGACAAAACATACAAAAATAGACTTAAGGACTAAAGTGTCCAACTTAGCTGAGCAGAAAACTGGGAGCAGGAACATGCAACAGAATCACACTGGATACATTGATGGCCAGCATTAGAATGACTGAGGAGCAAGGTTAAATAGGATACTCCCACATCCTGATAGGAACAGGTGAACTGAGAAGGCAAAGCTTGCAGGACACCAGTACCACAAGAGAACACCGGGGGAGCCCACGAACCGAATCACAACAGATCCCTGATCGCTGCTGCGTGTCAGACACTGCGATATCGTAACGATATCGCTAGAACGTCACGAATCGTACCGTCGTAGCGATGAAAATGGCACTGTGTGACGGTACCCTAAGGGTTCGCACTAATCTGCTTAAAAAAAACCCGCTCAGATGTTGATCTTGAAAAGTTGGACAAGTGCCGTGCAATTTTTCTCAAGCAGCATCCGTATCACGTCCGTATGACGTGAGTATGTGGAGAGCCCCCACGCAAGGGCAATGGGGTACTCGGCACCGGGTCCTTTGGTTCGGGGGATGTCACGGTGGCCCGACCCGGTCCGTGGTCCTTTGAGGGGTGTCCAATAAAAGAGAAGAGTTTTTATGGTTTTGGGAAAGGTCTTTAAAGGGGAAGTTAATGACGCCACCTGTGGTATTCGGTCAGGATGACCGACGCTGCTTAGGGGTCCGCTGGGGTGATGTGATGGCAGCTAGATGGTGTACCTTCCCACAGGTGAAGTGTATCCCCAGGGCTTCTCAGAAGTGTAGATGGTGATGGTGGATGATGTAAGGCGCAGTGAATAATGAGGACACAAGGTTGCAGTCTCTTTACCTTTACTGGAGGCTTCAGCATCCACAGTCCAGGGTACAGACGACAGGGTAGGCAGAGTCCGGCTGGTCTGAAGGCAAATCCAGAGTCCCCTTATCCAGGTGGAAATCAGTAGCCTTCCACTAGTGCCTGTGTGTTGTAGTACCTCCCTGCTGAGCTTCTCGGTAAGGTCCTCACAACTCTTGTAGATGTTCTAGATGTTATTTCTTCCTCTCTGTCTCCCAGATGGTATGGATAGGACAAACCTGTATGACTGATGGCCTGAGGCTTGTTTATAGGGACCCTAGAGACGCCCCGACCCCCACAAGTTGCCACCGTGTCTTCTTAGGTATTAAGGTCGGGCAGCCAACTTGGAATTGGCTGTCCTGCCAGTCTCTGGAGCAAGGCTTGGAGACAGTTGCTCCCTCGGTGTTCCGGCCAGCGGCTATGCGCCTCAGAAGGAGGCAGCCTTTACAGGGCAGAACTCCTCCTGGTGTTTTTTCCTTGTGCTATGACTTCATTTCTCACCCTCTACAACACAGTTCTCTTCGTGTCCTTTCTTAGGATGCTGCCGCACGTGGGGCAGGCGCAGCTCCGTGTCTTTCTATCTAGCTAGGCTTCTGACAGGATCCCACCCCTGTCAGGGACCCTCTGTCTGCAGCTCCGATGTTCCTCCTTTCCCTCTGTCTGCCTGACAGGTGTTGCCTGGGCAAAGCCCAGCCAGCTTCTCTCTAACTTTCTATCCAGCCCACCAGTTTTACCCTTCTGTGAGGAGTGCCCTAGTAGATAGGAGCAAGGCTCCCCCTGGTGGTCTGGAGTGTGAAGTGTGGTGTATGGTTTGTGATACCTGGTAGGAAGATCTCTTTTATTACCATCAGACATAATACCACTCCCCCTGGTGGAAGAATGACATCACTGCAACAACCAGGACTCTGGGGCGCTGCATATGCAATCTGTATGCAATTTGTTTTTAACATCAGCTTTTACATTCAGTAATTCACTGTCATTTTAAGCTTATTTTCTTAATAATAATATGTACAGATATAGATAGGTAGACTAGAATAAATAGGATAGATGTCCTGTAGATATTTAATAGAAAAAGCATAAACTGTACTCCAGAGTGGATAAATAAGGTGCCTGAGAAGGGTTCCAGTTCGCACCAGTAGTAGTAGTAAATCTCGGCACTCTCTGTTCCTTTTAGCCACCATACCCCAGCGCAGACATCTCTTACCACCTTCAGTCCGTGTGTTATCCCCAATGAGTATTGACTATGCATCTTCCATTTCAACAACGCAGGATTTATCTGAAGAAGGTCCATGCGAATCGAAAAGATATATCTACCAGCTATTGATCTTCGGCCTGATTCACTGTAAATAAATTTACCTTGTTTTGCAATATATCCTTTTGAGTGCCAAGTTTTACTACTACTGTAGATCTTTATTGTCACAAGCCCCCTACACATAATACATTTGTACCCTTTAGTGCCTTTCATGAGGCACTAAAGGGTGTTTAGCCTTATTAAACCTATTAAAAAAAATAATTAATTAAAAGAAAAAAATGATGTAGAATTCCCCTTATTTTTAATAACCAGCAGCCGAAAAGCACACAGCTGGGCTGTTGCTATTATGGGAAGGAGCCAATATCCATAGATCTTCACAGCCTATTAATATTTTCCTGCAGCTGTCTGTTTAGCCTTTGCTGGTTATTAAAAATAGGAGGTACCCCACCTCATTTTTTGGGGTCATCCCTTTTTAATAGCCAGTAAAGGCTAACCAGACACCTGTGACCTATTATTAATAGGCAGGAAAGATCCATGGATATTGGCTCCTTCCCAGACTAATAACATCATCCCCCAGCTGTCTACATTCCCACAGCTTGTTATTAAAAATGATTTATTTATTAGCAAATACAAATACAGACAACTACACATGCAAATTACTGATTATATATCTCACTGACATATTTCTATTTATTCTATTCTGACAGTTCGTGCTTTGAATTTACTGTACTTGACTGATGAAATGTGGGGTTTCCTTTGATATGTGTGCTTAGAAATCGTATGGCACATGCATGATTCATGTGCTGTGCTATTTTTTTCTTGCACCCATTGGCTTACATTTGCGAGTCTTGCTGAGGAAAAATGTCACATGACCACTAAATCAATGAATAAGGCTACTTTCACACTTGCATTTTCTGCTGTCCGTCGTTGTCCAGCAAAATGACGTATCGACGGACGTTACAAAAATAGTGAAAAACATGTGTGACACATCCAGTGTAATGACGGATGCGTCGTCAACAAATTTCCGGGATTTAAATGTCCGGGGAAAAGAGAGAGAGAGAGAGGGAGGGGGAGAGAGAGAGAGAGAGACTGACTTTTTCTCGGACTTGAAAATCATTCCGGGCACGCTCAGAGGGGAAAAATGTGATCCGTTGCTGGATTCCTGTGTGTGACGGTCAGCGACGGATCCTGCGTCTATAGGCTTCCATTGTAGCCGACGACGGACAGCGCAGGATGCATCGCTGACCGATTTTCCGACGTGCACAAAAAACGTTCCTATGAACGTTTTCTCTGCACGACGGATCGCTATTTTACGACGGATCCAGTGTACGACGGATGAAATGGATGGCCATCCGTCACAATCCGTCGCTAATACAAGTCTATGGGAAAATGCAGGATCCTGCAAATGTTTTTGCAGGATCCTGCATTCACAAAAAATGACGGATTGTGACGGATTCAAAAAAACGAAAGTGTGAAAGTAGCCTAACAGTCAGAGTGCAATCCGATTTCTTTATTGGATTACACTTGAATGGTTTATACGCAGATGAGAATGAGCCCTTAGGCTCCAAAGGACCCACATACTGATCTTGCACAGGGACCTTCTTCTGTCTCTGTTCACCCCAGAGCAGAATGTTGTACTCAGCTATTACTGTCACTCTCATATACAATGAATAGAGAGGGGGTAGAGCATGGGCACCTCTTCATTCAAGATAGGACCGGTTCCACATTCCAGAACCCCTGTACTCTGGATCACTGGGGGTTCAGTGTTCAGACCCTCATCGATCACTAAGGTGCCCCACACCATATGTTATAGGGGATAAATAACAATCTTGAGAATGGCCTTTAAGTGCCAAGAAAATATTAGATTCCACTTGATCCTGTTTTTAGCACTAAGGAACTGATTACGTGGCGCATGCCACCTAATCAGTTTGGTGCATCTTCTCAGTGATCTGTTCCTCTGTTGTGCCTCTCCAGAAATGCTACTCAAGTTGGTGCCTAAAGTATCACTCCTGGCATAAAAAAACACAAAACTTGATGGGCATGCCCATGTGTTGCCTATTCAAAAAACTTAAACCATAATCAAGTTCCTCGCATCATGTTCTCATACACTTCATGCAGTTAATAGCCCTCTGTGTCTGTACTGTTACATACTTAGGCTGATAACCGGTTCATGCAGCTTTACATGAACACCCTATCCTTACACTATGGCTGGTCCAAATAACTAAAGCAATTGTTACCATCCACCTCTCGTGTCTCCCCTTTTCCTCATAGGTTGTAAGCTTGCGAGCAGGGCCCTCATTCCTCCTGGTATCTGTTTTGTACAGTGATTAATGTTATGGTGCAATGTCTATTGTCTGTACAAATCCCCTCTATAATTTGTAAAGTGCTGCGGAATATGTTGGCGCTATATAAATAAAATTATTATTATTATTATTATGGGCAGATGTTGCCACGTCCCATCCAAGCTCCTCCTTAGCTCCTCCAATTTTGGAGGCGTTTCTTCAAACTGATGTTAAACTCTGCCTTGCACAAGAGTTTTGCAATTTTTCAAAGCATTTTAAGCCAGTTTTTTGGCATGAAAGCTTTGATAAATCACCCCCATTATGTACAATATGACACCCACACAGAACCATAATCTATCTGAATAAGGGCAGGTGCAGACGGCCGTGTTATCAGTCCAAGTGCAATCTGACAAAACATCGGATCACACAGGGACCAAGGTTAGTCTATGGGTCTGTGCACATGTTCAACTTTGAGTCTGTGTGAGGAAAAAAATTGCTGCATGCCTGTCTTTGATCCAACATTCGGATCGCACTCAACCATGCCAGTCAATGAGTGCATGGAAATCATTGGACTGGGCGCACTCACAGAATGGAGAAGATGGAGATTTTTTTTCTCAATCTTCTTCTCATCCGAATCAGATCACACTTAGATCAATCTTAAATCAGAGTTTGATCAGAGTGTCACTTGCATAATCGGCCCAATTCTGTTGGATGAAAGAATCTATGACCGTCTGCTCGAGCCCTAAGATGTAAAACCACAAGTGGCACCATGAAAGTGAAGCATGAAAAAATAACCCCGCATTTAAGTTGAACTATTAGGAAACAGAAATATGAGCAGATGTCTAGAATACTCTTTACTGGGGTCATAACTGTAGAAGAAAAGAAATTCCCTGAAGATGCCCCAGAGCCCATCGACAAGCTATAGATGGGTGTACCATTTCCCGACTTAGCGCTGATGAGCTACAGGGGAGCCTCATGAAATCTGTGTCTTCAAGTGAAGAGAAAACTAAAGTCTCACTCATGCTGATGATCAGAGCCAACTTTTAATGCAGGATTGGACTCGGGTGGCCATCTGTATAAGAGGGCACATTTGTCATCCACATGTTACAGTACAAGGATCTGAGAATTGCAGATATCAGCCTTCATCTGTGGGAATTTCATTTCAAAAAGCTTTGAATGGTTAAATATATTGGGAGCGCATTCTGAGAACATCTCAAACGCCAGCATTTAGACAATGGTCTCATAAGCTCAGATGACAGCACATGAAAAGTTAAAAACTTAACAAGTGCACGCTGCCTGGCATTTGCATAATGCAATAGAAGGTGTGCTCGCTGCCAGCTCTTCCTTCCTTCCTCAGGGCAACATGCAAATTTGCATAGTGCTCTGTCAAGAGTGCATCATTTGAACCAATTAGGCAGTCTGCTAGGAAATAACAAGAACTTGTGTTCAATCGACTTTTCTTAACTCCTGTAAAGTAGAGAAAACAGTAGTTGCTATAAAACACAGTTACAGCTTTTGGTGCCCACAGTGACAGGCGAACGCAGACACAGGACGTTCCAATTATAAAAACGCACCCTGCAAAATAGGATTCAATGAGACATGTCACATTTGTCTATTCCCGATCATTTTTTGATGATCCTTATTCTTTCACTAAATCTGGAGACAAAATAATAACCCTATAAAGATAGAGGATAAACTGGAAGGATGTTTCTGTAGACACAATAGACCCGATGGTCATATTACAGCGCCGCAGATAGATGGGCAATATTCAGTGGAACACTTAGATTTGACAAATAAAGAGTCTGTGTCCCATTACACCTCCCGGCAGTCTCCTCTGTCTGCAGGAGTCGTTTGTGATACAGAGGAGAATAACGAGCTTTAAACCAAAGGAGGACGTAAATCTACCCAATGTCTTCAGAGTTTGTCCAGCTTGTCATAAATAAAACATTGTCTGCGCAATAAGAAACTTGAAACATCATGGCAAAAAAAATGACCGTCAGAGGGTTGGTGATGCTCAGAGGTCGTTTCAGCGCAGAATTGCCATTTGTACAGCAGAAGAGTAGATATTGCAGCTAATTGTGTTTTTTTTGCATGATCAGTCATTAAAAGAACTTGCAGGTTTACATGTTAAATACAAATCTATGAAATGTTTTTTTCTTATATCTGTTTTGCAAAAGCTGGGTAACAATTTATATGAAGGCCACTGCAACACCCACATGGCTTGTCACTCATCTATCCGAGATTCATTAATTCTTTTTATTACACAAATAAATGAACAAAAAATGTAACAAAGGTAAACATATTATACTGATTTAACTGATATAAGGCCCACATCTGATTCATGGCTCTATAGGATAAGTTGTACGATGGATACCGACAGTTCCCAATAGCCCTGACTGACCTATAATAGGATGCAGAAGTGTTCTGTGTTGATGGCTGTCATTCTGACAGGTAGGGTTGCATGCAGAGCTAATTGTTAAGTTACATTTCATGCACTTACATGGCCTCTGTAGTTTTCTGATGGAAAAATATAACTCTCCCTAACACAAATTTGAAGTAAAACTCCAGCAAGTGTCTTTGTGTCTTTTGTTTCATCTCACCTCCATTGCATCTATACATTATTACACTTATAATATAGACAGTAGAGATGAGTGGGTCTTTTGATATTCGAATTCACAGACTTTGCAAAATTTTCTATTTGTGGCAAATTTGTATGAATTACAATACTGGAAAGCATATAATTGCACAGAAAATACACGTGGGGAAGAGAGAGAAAGAAAAAACCTTGCTGACCATAAAAGCTTACACTTTACTGATAAGAAAGAAAGAACCACACTAGACCTTATACAAAAGAGTGGACCCTGCTGACCGATAGAGCTTAGTTTTACAAGCAAGAGAGAGATGACCCCATTGAGCTTACACTCTACAGGAGAGACAACGTAGACCATAAGAGTCTGCACTTTACAGGTGAAAGAGACAGAGAACTTCGCTTACCATTAAAGTTTACATTCTACAGTGAAGATAGACTTACGCAATTACTTTGTAAATGGAAAAACAACTCTGCCGCACAAGCTGTACTATGGGAACCAATGATCTGTTATGACCCAGGTACTGACCACCACTGTACAAGGTATGATAATTCATAACATGCCATAGTTGCAGGGCATCATGGAGAGACCCGCGCAGCAACACAAAATTAAATTTGCCTGTTCTTTGATGCTTCAGCAGTGTGGGAAATGGCGCCTGGCAAGATTCCTCAAAGATTGTTCAAATTCCTGTGAAACTGCAAATTTCCAGAAATTTGACTGAAACTCGATCCTCCACAAATCAATCTGCTCTTCTCTGCTGTGTGGTGTGATTTCTAGTGTGACCACCAGTTCAGTACATGCTCTTATATGTAGACAGGCAGTCAGATTCTGACTTCTGTCAACAACAAGATCATGGCTGGTGCCAGCACCTTTGGAAACCACGCTTGTATCTACTGCACTGAGGAAACCAGCCACTCTTTGTACACTGCATGAATTGTAGGCCTCAGGAGCCGAGCCTGCTCCTATCAGCAACTGTGTTGTACAGCAGAGACCCTAGTCTAACTGCTGTGATTAGAGCATGCTCTGATCACAGCTGTTTAACCTATCATATTCCACGATCAATTGTGACTGTGCCACTTAAGAGGTTGGAAAATGGGGTTCCAACAGCATTGACATGTCAAACAGTGGCTTACTAAGGGCCATGTGTGAAAGAGGGGAGGTGGAAGGGAGATGGACCTCACTGAAAAAATGTTACCTCTATAAATAAAGCTGTGCACAGATTTCAGACCAACTTCTGGGCTGGAACAGCACAAGGAATGTTAATTCCGGTAAAGATATTAAACCATGACTTTTAATAGTGACATTAAAAATAGGTAAGATCAAAAATAAAATAAAAAGGGGGGAAGGGAAGGTGGACAACAGGGGTGGACACAGGTCTACGCATTTCAGGCTCACAAGTACTTAGTCCTAAGGGTATGTTTCCACGTTCAGGATTGCATCAGGATTTGATCAGGCAATTAATCAAAAGTCCCAACTATGTGCTCAGCACACCTCCAATTCATGACATCAAAGCAAATTCCCCCAAAGAAACCATCTGGAGGAAGACAGAGGCATACGCTTATAAATTTTAAAATCCAATTTTAATAAATATAATATAAAATACAAAAGATGAAAAAAAGGTAAAAAAAGCAGGATGAAGCTCACAATAGCTGTGAACAATAACCCCACCAGGATATTAGTGAACGAACTACAAACACAAGCAGGCATTTACGGGGTACATAAAGTGTAATTAAAAAAGCAGGAAAAACACAGTTCCTCTGCTATTAAATATAAACAACCTCCATGATGACCTATAGCTTGAAAAAGACATCTAAAGTGCTCACGTGCCTAAACCAATAAATGTGTGAACATATTACCATCAAGTATGTTGGTACAGAGCACTATAAGATATAAATTAGACTTACAAGTAGTTATCCTGGTGGGGAATGTTCCACAGCGACCCCGACAGCGCCGTTTCGCCTAACTGGCTTCTTCAAAAAACACATGTCCCCTTTTTGAAGAAGCCAGTTAGGCGAAACGGCGCTGTCGGGGTCGCTGTGGAACATTGTTCACAGCTATTGTGAGCTTCATCCTGCTTTTTTTACCTTTTTTTCATCTTTTGTATTTTATATTATATTTATTAAAATTGGATTTTAAAATTTATAAGCGTATGCCTCTGTCTTCCTCCAGATGGTTTCTTTGGGGGAATTTGCTTTGAGGATTTGATCAGGATTTGACGTAGGTAAAATCTGCACCAAATCTGCACCTGAGGACGCGTTTTTGATGCGTATTTCATGCGGATTTGTGTGTGTTTTTGTAAGCTCACTAAAGATATACAAAAAAAATGGTGATGTCATTTCTTGTCCAACCTCTTCATTTACATACTCCATTGAAGAATAATGTTTACACACACAGACAGATAGATGATAGATAACAGATAGATGATAGATGATAATAATAATAATAATCTTTAATTATATAGCGCCAACATATTCCGCAGCGCTTTACAGTTTAACAGTTTCAAACAACAATCATAGGTAACAATGTTAGCAATACAATAATAAAGCAAAATAAGACGACCCTGCCCATGAGAGCTTACAATCTACAATGAGGTGGGGGAGATACAAAGTACAGGTGTGTATTTACAATGATGTATTTACAATAATGGTCCAGCCATCTTCAGGGGGTGGGGGATAGATGGAGATAGTGAAAGGGCTACACACACACACACAAACATAAAATGACCTTGATTAGTTAATGTGGTAGGCAGCTCTGAACAAATGTGTTTTGAGGGAGCGCCTAAAACTATGCAAATTGTGGATGGTCCTAATATCTTGGGGTAGAGCATTCCAGAGGATTGGCGCAGCACAGGAGAAGTCTTGGAGTCAGGAGTGGGAGGTACGGATTAATGCTGAGGTTAGTCAAAAGTCATTTGCAGAGCGCAGCGGTCGGTTAGGCTGATAGACCGAAATGAGGGAGGAGATGTATGGGGGTGCCGCACTGTGGAGAGCTTTGTGGGTGAGAACAAGAACTTTGAATTGTATCCCGTAATGAATGGGCAGCCAGTGTAATGACTGGTGAAGAGCGGATGCATCTGAGTAACGATTAGCCAGATGGACAACCCTGGCTGCTGCATTAAGGATGGACTGGAGAGGGGAAAGTCGAGTAAGGGGGAGGCCAATTAATAGAGCATTGCAGTAGTCCAGGCGGGAGTGGATCAGGGCGACAGTGAGGGTTTTTATTGTCTCCATGGTAAGAAAAGGGCGGATTCTAGAGATGTTCTTTAGGTGTAAGCGGCAAGAACGCAGCCAAGAGATTGTATATGGGATGTGAAGGAGGGATCGGAGTCAAACAAAACACCCAGACAGCGCACCTGCTGCCGGGGTGTTATTATGGTGCCACTCACGGAGAGGGAAATGTCAGATTTAGGGAGGTTAGTAGAAGGCGGGAGCAGAAGAGGTTCAATTTTGGAGAGGTTGAGTTTCAGATAGAGAGCGGACATGATGTTGGAGACTGCGGACAGACAGTCAGTGGCGTTCTGTAGTACAGCGGGGGTAAGATCAGGGGATGGGTATAGTTGTGTGTCATCAGCATAAAGATGGTACTGAAAGCCAAATCTGCTGATGGTCTGTCCAATTGGGGCTGTGTAGAGGGAGTAGAGAAGGGGGCCAAGGACTGAGCCCTCGGGTACCCCGACAGTGAGAGGAAGAGGAGATGAAGTGGAACCAGAGAACAGAACACTGAAGGAGCGGTCAGAAAGATAGGAGGAGAACCAGGAGAGAACAGTGCCCTTAATGCCTAGTGACTGGAGCCTAGAGAGTAGGAGAGGCTGGTCAACAGTGTCAAAAGCTGCAGAAAGGTCGAGAAGAATGAGCAGAGAGTGGCCCCCGTTACATTTTGCTGTCAGAAGGTCATTGGTCACCTTGATGAGTGCAGTTTCTGTCGAATGTAGGGGGTGGAAACCGGACTGTGAAGGGTCTAGGAGGGAATGAGTGGAGAGGTAACGGGTAAGGCGGGAGTAGATCAGGCGCTCCAAGAGTTTAGAGATGAAGGAGAGATTGGAGACCGGTCTGTAGTTGTTTGTGCAGGATGGGTCGAGGGTGGGTTTTTTTAGTAATGGGGTAATGATAGTGTTTGAAGGAGGAGGGGAAAATGCCAGAAGAGAGGGAGAGATTAAAGATTGTGGTTAGGTGAGTTGTGACAACTGGAGAGAGAGACTGGAGGAGGTGTGAGGGAATGAGGTCGGTAGTGCATGTAGTCGGGCAAGAAGAGGAGAGGAGCTTGGAGACGACTTCTTCTGTGATGGGATCGAATGTGGAGAGTGAGCCAGGGGAGATGCAGCGAGGGATGGGAGTCATTGCACTTGGTGTCTGGGAGCGGATTTCCTGACGGATATTGTCTATTTTCTCTATAAAGTGGGAGGCCAGGTCATCAGCACAAATGTCTGTCATAGGGGCTTGTGCTTTTGGCCTGAGGAGGGAGTGAAAGGTGTTAAAAAGTTTCTTGGGGTTGCTGGATAGTGAGGAGATCAGGGTGGTGTAGTAGGTCTGTTTGGCGGGAAGGGCAGAGTTATAGGTTCTTAACATAAATTTGAAGTGTGTGAAGTCTTCTGGTGTGCGTGTTTTCCTCCATAAGCGTTCATCAGCACTCCTAAAGCATCGCTGGAGATATCGGGTTTGCGATGTGAGCCAGGGCTGTTTCACTCTGTGTTTGGAGGTTCTGAGGGTGAGGGGAGCTACTTGTTCAAGGGTGCTTCTAAGAGTGTCGTTGTAGTGATGTACAGCCAGATCAAGACATGAAAAAGAAGAGATTGGGGACAATGATGAGTGTAGGGAGTCTGAAAGTGTATGAGGGTTAATGGCATGTAGATTTCTGAATGTGTTGTAGGTAGGAGAGTGCTGGGGTGGGGGAGGAATTTTGCGTGTGAAGGATAGAATGTTGTGGTCAGAGAGGGGAAGCGGTGAGTTATCTAGGTAGGAGATTGAACAGAGCCGGACAAAGACCAGGTCCAGGGTATTACCGTCTTTGTGTGTTTCAGAGGTTGAGAGCTGTGAGAGGCCTAGAGAAGTGGTTAGTGATAGAAGCTGGGATGCCGATGTGGAAGTGGGGCTGTTAATGGGGATGTTGAAGTCTCCCAGGATAAGGGTTGGAAGTTCTGAGGACATGAAGTGCGGCAGCCAGGCTGAGAAGTGGTCCAGAAAGTGGGTGGTTGAGCCTGGGGGCCGGTATATGACCGCTACTCTGAGAGAGAGGGGACGAAAGAGCCTGATGGTGTGGACCTCAAAAGAAGGGAATGAGAGTGATGGAACTGTGGTTATAATCTGGAACTTGCATTGTGGGGACAGGAGTATGCCAACTCCACCATCAGGTCTGTTTGTGGGTCTTGGGGAATGGGAGAATTGTAAGCCACCATGAGAAATGGCAGCGGGGGAGACAGTGTCAGAGTCCTGGATCCAGGTTTCAGTGAGGGCCAACAGATTCAGAGAGTTGTTCGCAAAGTAGTTGTGCAGGAAAGGAAGCTTGTTACATACAGACCGTGGATTCCAAAGGGCACAATTGAGAGAGGTTAGGGAGTGCAAGTAATATTAATAAGGTTAGTATGGTTTTGATATGAGGTAGGGTAGCGGTTGAAGTTGGGGTATGGGGGACCGGGGTTGGGGGAGATGTCCCCCGAAATCAGTAGGAGTAAGAAGATAAAAAGCAAGTAGTTTTTGGAAGTGTATGAAGTTTTTTTGTGCGGTGTGTTTGGGCAAGATGAGCTGAGGTTTTCCAGGAAGGTGAGAAGTGCATGGGAGCTGTACATGGGAGAGGGAAGGAGAGAGGAGCTGATGTATATGAGTCATGGTGGAGGGGGGATTGGGCGGTGAAAGTGGATTGCAAGGGAACATAGGAGGATAAGAATTAAGCATTTTGATAGAAGGGAGAGCAGAGTGTGGGTTACCTGACTCCTGCCCTGACTAACTGCCAAGGAATAACTGCTGTATCACGACGCTTATCTTCGTGACGCTTTCCTTCTGGGACGCTTGGGTGCACCCCCACTTGCATGATGATAGATATGTGATAGATAGATAGATAATAGATAGGTCTATCGTATTTATCTATCGTATCTATCTATTATTATCTATCTATAAATAATTAATAAAAAAAAAAAACGGGAAAAAATGGCGTGGGCTCCCGCGCAATTTTCTGCGCCAGAGAGGGAAAGCTGATGGCTGGGAGCCAATATTTGTAGCCTGGGAAGGGGGTAATACCCATGGCCCCTCTCTAGGCTATGAATATCAGCCCGCAGCTGTCTGCGTAGCCTTTACTGGTTATTAAATTAGGGGGACCCCCGAAAAAATGACATGGAGTCCCCTTATATTTTATAGCCAGAAAGGCTATGCAGACAGCTGTGGGCTGATATTCATAGCCTAGAGAGGGGCCATGGTTATTTGCCCCCCCAGCTACAAATACCAGCCTTCAACCGCCCCAGAAATGGCGCATCTGTTAGATGCGCCAGTTCCGGCACTTAGCCCCTCTCTTCCCACTCCCCTGTAGTGGTGGGTGTAATGGAGAAACAGGGTCAGTGGGTGCTCTCGTCCGCTGGCCCGGCTGTCTTTAGCAAGACTGCATGGACCATGGCTCATACCACTGAACGCCCGCTCTAACTCCCCGTGGGCAATACACTACACAGACAACACAGGGTTAAGGTAAAACAGTATGGCAATACTTTATTGAACCACAACACACAATAGCAAACAGAACAATCTCACCATGGCTGGATTTGTTTGGTTACATGGGCGCATATAAAATATCACTGCGTCTCCATGTATTTCCAGTATGACATGATGTCAGAGCTCCCAGGGTCGCTACTCCATCTGTGGATGAACGCACAGAGAAGGGGTAACGACAAGCATAGGGAGATGACCAAGAACTGTCCATAGAGTCCATACAAGGTCCAAAGCCAGTTGACATGATGTCAGAGCTCCCAGGGTCGCTACTTTATCTGTGGATGTACGCACAGAGAAGGGGTAATGACAAGCATAGGGAGATGACCAAGAACTGTCCATAGAGTCCATACAAGGTCCAAAGCCAGTTGACACGAGAGTCACCACCTGGCTTATCTGACCATCTCCATGGAACCAGGCGACAAGCGGGTCCCAACCCTGGCTTTCTCCAAACATATCCATGGTTCAGAGATGGTCACTGGATCAGATCTGTGTCCTTCCAACCGGAGCCGAAAACCCCTAGGTTGTATCCTATAGAATCCTAGATCAGTGTCCCTCGTGATGGTGCCATGATGAATTGGCTGCAGTCCTTTCTATTGTCTGTTGGGTGGTTTTCAGAATGTCTGGCTCGTAGCTCTGTCTTACTTCAGACTCCCAAGATGTGAACTCTGAGTAATTTTATACCCAAGGCATGTAAGCTATTTTTAGAATTACCCAGTGTCCTTTAGTTCAACATCAAGATATGGCAAACAATGGTGATGTGATTACCTAGTACTACTTGACCATTCAATCTATTTGCACAGTCTTTCCTTCTCTGCTTTAGAAGTCACCAAGCTAGTTCTGGAATTCAATGCACAATTAGCATATCAGCACACATCAATAAACAAAGATAAACACACAGTATGTACAAGTCACTATTACAGACTTACATTGTATGTTAAATGGTATCAGTTTTGCAAGTCTGTCTTCTTGAACCATCAGACATAAACACTTAAATGCACAAGCCAATATACAGATGAAAAGTCAGTTCTTTTGTTTTTGCAAAACATGGTTGTCTGGGAAATTAAGATACAATCTGGTTTCTTCACAGTGGGATATGGGGTAATAAGTGGTTAATGTCAACTAAGCCCGGTTAATAATGAAGAGGCGTCATTAAGATGCCTATCCTTTACTAATCCTATAGTAGTGAAAGGGTTAAAAATAAAAAGACACAGCCAGAAAAAAGTATTTTAATATTCGTAATTTCACCATACTTACCATACTCGATCACCTGCAAAAAATTAAAAATAATAAACCAGCAGTATACTACCTTTCTGCCATAGTCTAATTAATAACGAGTGTACCACGACGATCTTCTCTATAGAACAGTGACATCGGGTGATGTCACTGATCTATAGGCCCTCCAGTGACACACTGATAGGAGACAATGGCTCCTGCAGTGCATCACTGAAGAAGTTACCTGAGTTCAGGGTCTCACTTTATGGTAAAGCTGCGTGGGAATTTTCCCACACAGCAGTGCCACAAGTGAGACTAGGGACTATTTCTCACAGAGGCGGAGGAATACATTGCTAAAGGATACCTTCCTTCATTGTATTCCTGGAGCCCCTGGAGAGCGGTTACATCAGCTGATGTGGCTGCTCTCCACAGGAGATCGTCATGGGACACTCGTTTTAATTGGATTTCTGCGGATCAGGGAATATATTGTTTGTTTATTATTTAAATATTTTTTACAGGTGACAATGGCTTCGGGGATCAAGGTGACAAGGTGATGGTGACTATGTACTCTATGTTATATGTACTGTACGTCTATATGTATGTTGTATGTAGCGTATGTGTGTTGTATGGTGTATGTTGTATGTACTGTATGTTGTATGTACTATAAAGTCCCATGGCTTCCAGTACCACCTATACGCGGACGACACTCAGATCTACCTCTCTGGCTCAGATGTCGCCTCTCTTCTGTCCAGAATCCCGAGGTGTCTGTCAGACATATCCTCCTTCTTCAACTCTCGCTTCCTAAAACTCAATGTAGACAAAACCGAACTCATCATCTTTCCCCCATCTCGCGTATCCCCCCTACCTAACTATCTATTATAGTAAACTGCATCACACTCTCTCCCGCACCTGAAATCCGCTGCCTCGGGGTAACTCTCAATTCTGCCCTGTCCTTCAAACCGCATGTCCAAACCCTTGCCACCTCCTGTCGCCTCCAACTCAAAAATATTGCCAGAATCCATCCCTTCCTCAGCCTGCAATCTACTAAAACTCTTGTGCATGCCCTCATCATCTCCCGCCTCGATTACTGCAACACCCTCCTCTGTGGCCTCCCCGCTAACTCCCTTGCACCGCTCCAGTCTGCCCTCAACACTGCTGCTCGGCTAATCCACCTCTCTCCTCGCTACTCCCCTGCTTCACCCCTCTGCAAATCCCTCCACTGGCTCCAAATTCCCCAATTAATCCAGTTCAAACTATTAACACTGATCTACAAAGCCATCCACAACCTGTCCCCTCCCTATATCTCTGAACTAATCTCCCACTATCTTCCCTCACATAATTTTCGATCCTCCCAAGACCTCCTTCTCTCCTCCACACTTATTCGTTCCTCACACAACCGCCTCCAAGATTTCTCCCGAATATACCCCATCCTCTGGAATTCCACACCTCAACACGTCCGATTATCCACCACCCTTGGATCCTCCAGACAGAACCTGAAAACCCATCTCTTCAGGAAAGCCTAAATCCTGCAATAACCATTCTGCCACCTCACCAACCGCCCGAGCTGCCGCCACATCACCGACCACCCTAGCTGCCGCCACGACCACCTGAGCTGCTGCCACGACCACCCGAGCTGCCTACTCACCACCACCAGTGCTGCAGCACACCAACCTCCTGTCTCTTCCCCACTATCCTGAAGAATGCAAGTCCGCAAGGACAGGGTCCTCTCCCCTCTGTACCAGTCTGTCACTGTAAATTTGTTTACTGTTAACGATATCTATAACCCTGTATGTAACCCCTTTTCACATGAACAGCACCATGGAATTAATGGTGCTATATAAATAAATAATAATAATAATAATAATACTGTATGTTGTATGTTGCATGTCGCATTGGGGCATGTATGTCGCATGTCGTATGTCGCATGGTGCATGTTATATGTCGCACGTTGTATGTTGCATGTCGTATGTCGCATGGTGCATGTCACATGGTGCATGTCGTATGTCGCATGTTGCATTTCGCATGGTGCATGTTGTATGTGCAGCGCCCCAGAGTCCTGGTCATTGCAGTATTGTCGCTCTTCCACCAGGGGGAGTGATGGTATGTCTGATGGCACTAAAGGAGTTCACCTGACCAGGTATCACAGTCACACACTACACTTCACACTCCAACCACCAGGGGGAGCAAAGGGTTCTATGTATTAGGCCACTCCTCACATTCGGGTAAAACTGGGGGTTGGATAGGAAGTTAGAAGAGAACGCTACTGGGTGAGACCCAGGAAAGACCTGTCAGGCAGACAGGGAGAGAAGGAGGAACATCTGAGCTGCAGACAGAGGTCCCTGTCAGGTGTGGGATCCTGGCAGAGACTGAGCGAGAGATAGAACGTTACGGAGCTGCGCCTGAACCTCATTGCGGCAGCCTCCTAAGAAAGTACAAGAAGCGGAGTATATTGTGGAAAAGTGAGAAACGAGATCACAGCACAAGGAGATAATACCGGGAGGAGTTCTGCCTTAAGATCGGCAACATCCTTCTGAGGCGCGAAGCCGGTGGCCAGAACACCGAGGGAGTAATAAGCTCTACGCATTACTTCAAACTACGGCAGGACAGTTAATTCCAAGTTGGCTGCCCAACCTTTAACCTAATAAAGACAACAGAGGCAAATTGTGGGAGAGGGGCGTCTCTAGGGTCCCTATAAAATAGCTCCAGGCCTACCCGTCATACGGGTCGTCCTATCCATATCATCTGGGGGACGTAGAGAGAGAATATCAGAAACATACACGACAGTTGTGAGGACTATCCCGTGGTGCTCAGCAGGGAAGTACTACAACACACAGGCGCAAGTAGGAAGGCTACTGATTTCCACCTGCAAAGGGAACTCTGGATGTGCCTTCGGACCGACAGGATTCAGCCAGCCCTGTTAGCAGTGCTCTGGATTGTGGACGCTGAAGTCTACAGTAAAAGGTAAAGAGACTGCAACCCTGTGTCCTCATTATTTACTGCGACTTACACCATCATCATCTACCTTACTGGGAAGCCCTGGGGACATACTTCACCTGTGGGAAGGTATACCATCTAGCTGCCATAACATCACCCCAGCGGACCCCTCAGCAGCATCGGTCATCCTGACCGAATACCACAGGTGGCGTCACGAACACTTGACAAACTCATCACCCCTTTAATTGGATGCCCCTTAGCAGGGCCACAGACCGGGTAGGGCCATGGACCGGGTCGGGCCACCGTGACATCCCCAGAACCGAGACAGAAGGGACCCGGTACCGAGTACCCCACTGCCCTGTGTCTGGGGGCGATCCAACTGTCGCAGGGTGCATGTTGTATGTCGCATGTTGCAAGTCGCATGGTACATGTTGTATGTCGCATGTTGCATGTCGCATGTATGTCGCATGGTGCATGTTGTATGTCGCATGGTGCATGTCGCATGGTACATGTTGTATGTTGCATGTCACATGGTACATGTTGTATGTCGTATGTTACATGTCGCATGGTGCATGTTGTATGTCGCATGGTGCATATTGTATGTCACATGCCGTATGGTGTATGTCACATGTTGCATGTTGTATGTCGCATGTTGCATGTCGAATGGTACATGTTGTATGTTGAATGGTGCATGTTGTATGTCGCATGTAACATAGTTAGTAAGGCCGAAAAAAGACATTTGTCCATCCAGTTCAGCCTATATTCCATCATAATAAATCCCCAGATCTACGTCCTTCTACAGAACCTAATAATTGTATGATACAATATTGTTCTGCTCCAGGAAGACATCCAGGCCTCTCTTGAACCCCTCGACTGAGTTCGCCATCACTACCTCCTCAGGCAAGCAATTCCAGATTCTCACTGCCCTAACAGTAAAGAATCCTCTTCTATGTTGGTGGAAAAACCTTCTCTCCTCCAGACGCAAAGAATGCCCCCTTGTGCCCGTCACCTTCCTTGGTATAAACAGATCCTCAGCGAGATATTTGTATTGTCCCCTTATATACTTATACATGGTTATTAGATCGCCCCTCAGTCGTCTTTTTTCTAGACTAAATAATCCTAATTTCGCTAATCTATCTGGGTATTGTAGTTCTCCCATCCCCTTTATTTATTTTGTTGCCCTCCTTTGTACTCTCTCTAGTTCCATTATATCCTTCCTGAGCACCGGTGCCCAAAACTGGACACAGTACTCCATGTGCGGTCTAACTAGGGATTTGTACAGAGGCAGTATAATGCTCTCATCATGTGTATCCACACCTCTTTTAATGCACCCCATGATCCTGTTTGCCTTGGCAGCTGCTGCCTGGCACTGGCTGCTCCAGGTAAGTTTATCATTAACTAGGATTCCCAAGTCCTTCTCCCTGTCAGATTTACCCAGTGGTTTCCCGTTCAGTGTGTAATGGTGATATTGATTCCTTCTTCCCATGTGTATAACCTTACATTTATCATTGTTAAACCTCATCTGCCACCTTTCAGCCCAAGTTTCCAACTTATCCAGATCCATCTGCAGCAGAATACTATCTTCTCTTGTATTAACTGCTTTACATAGTTTTGTATCATCTGCAAATATCAATATTTTACAGTGTAAACCTTCCACCAGATCATTAATGAATATGTTGAAAAGAACAGGTCCCAATACCGACCCCTGCGGTACCCCACTGGTCACAGCGACCCAGTTAGCGACTATACCATTTATAACCACCCTCTGCTTTCTATCACTAAGCCAGTTACTAACCCATTTACACACATTTTCCCCCAGACCAAGCATTCTCATTTTGTGTACCAACCTCTTGTGCGGCACGGTATCAAACGCTTTGGAAAAATCGAGATATACCACATCCAATGACTCACCATGGTCCAGCCTGTAGCTTACCTCTTCATAAAAACTGATTAGATTGGTTTGACAGGAGCAATTTCTCATAAACCCATGCTGATATGGAGTTAAACAGTTATTCTCATTGAGATAATCCAGAATAACATCCTTCCGAAACCCTTCAAATATTTTACCAACAGTAGAGGTTAGACTTACTGGCCTATAATGGTGCATATTGTATGTCGCATGTTGCATGGTGCATGTTGCTTGTTGCATGTTCTATGTCGTATGTCGCATGGTGTCTGTTGCATGGTGTATGTTGTATGGTGTATGTTGTGTGTTGTATGTGCACATAGTCTAGACAAGTCCAGCTCTGCTACATCTGGATACCTGACATCCAGATGTAGCAGAGCCTGTAGATGATCGCTGGAGATAACTCTTCAGCGATCACCTACACTGCAGCGGTCTCACAATCAGCTGATCAGCTGTTTGTGAGAACCAGATTAGTGACCGGAGATAACCCCCGGGTCACGTGCACGGCAGTTCTCGCGATAAGATAAGTTATCACGAGAACTGCAGTGAACGAGGGACTTCCGGCGGCGGGACAGGTGAGCTGGCATGTAAATTAGTAGACATGCGTAGTAAGCTGCGTTTACGCAGTTACCACGCTTGTGACTAATCATTAGATGCGGTTTTACCGCATCTAATGATTATCTATGGTAAATTTACAGCACGGCGACGGAGCGTCGCCGCACTGTAAACAGACATGCTGCGTAATGAAAAGACGCGCCGCATGTCCATTTACGCGGGTCTGCCGCCTGCGTGTTTTACCTCATAGTGGAGACGGGATTTCATAACATCCCCTCCACTATGCTGTAAGATCTGGTCGCTGCGTGTTTCATGCTGTGGCTCTACGCAGCGTCAAACACGCAGCGTTTCCTGAATGTGGAAACATACCCTAATTTTCTATGTTTTTTGATCTTAGATCATTTTAATGTTGCTATTAAATGTTGTGTTTTTATATTTTTCTTTACCTTTTGTGGATGCTGGAATTTCTTTCCTCGTGCTTACTAAGGGCCCCAGTGTTTGCCACATTTATATACCTGTGGTTAGGCTTCATCGGACAACTTTAACTTTACAATGCACTGCAAAATTAGAATCCAAATTCGCACTGTATTGTACAAGTTATAGCAAGTTCAAGTCCCTCAGGAAGACTAATAAAAAAAAATAATAATGAAAAATATTAAAAAAAGATAAAAAATAGAGACATTTTATATAATACATATTATCCAGGAACATTATTAAAGGAAATCTGTCATTAGGTTTTTGCTACCTAATCTGAGATTAGCGTAATTCCGGAGACCCTAATTTCAGTGATGCATCACTTACTGCTTCATTTATTGCAGTTTCTTATTACAAAATCATTGTTTTTTCAGCTGAAGTTTATCACTAGAGGAATAGTAAACGAGCTGTCATGCAATCTAATACAACCATGCCCTCACCATTGACTGGCAGATTTCTGCCTATGCACAGTGTACACAGAAAGCTGTGAGGGCGAGGTTATACAGAGTTCATCATTTAGATAACTGGTAGATTTGCAGCAGAGAAACCTGCTTTTAATCAAGATCCAGAACCCAGTAAAGTAAATGACACATTGCTGTAATCAGGGTCTCTGCTCTTGCATCATGCTGTTCTTAGATGGGGTAGCAAACACCTGGTGACAGATTCCCTTTCAAATAAAAAAAATGAACATATTTGGCATTGTAGTGCAGGACTGGTCAAACTAATAAAAAATTATAATATCTGTTCTATATGGTGTATGCAAAAAAAAAATGGAGATGGCAGAATTGCTGTTTTTTGGCCACTTTAACTCCCCATAAAATGCAATAAGAAGAGATCAGAAAGTTGTATGAACCCCAAAATGGTGATAATGAAAACTACAGCTTGTACTGCAAAACACCTGCCATCATACAAATCCATAGACTAAAAAAATGAAAAAAGTAGAGCTTTTGGAAGGTGGAAAGAAAAATTTAAAGTGAAGAGTGGCCCACTGGAACTTTGTTCATTGCTGGCTCCAGGTTTGTGGTCTTTTAAGTGACAAAGTGACAGCTTCACCTATGAAATCTTTCCTTGGTTTAGCATGGGACTACAAACAACAAATTAGCTGCATAATTAGAAATTTGTATTGACTCACATCATTTGTCTGGTATTTCTGTGTGATGTGTACAAGTTCTCACAAAAGACAGAGTTCATAGACTTTCTAAGGAATCTGTCTTATGCTCCATTGTTTTTACGACTGGTGGCGATCCATGTCCCCCACTGATCAAACTTCTGACATTTCTGTTCTGATAGTTCTCTACTTTTTCAAACTACAGTTACACTTTAAGTATTTCTATGGGAGAACTGTTGATTGTTTTTTTTGCAATGTCTCAAATGGAGATTCATATTTTTAGTCTTGTGTCACTCTTTATATACTTTTATGATCTGAATTGGAAAAGTAGCAATTAACCTGAAAGTGTATAGAAGACCATAGCTCACATATGACAAGGATAAAACACGTATTCATCATAAACACATACTGTAGGTCATATTCACATGCCTATATGTGCAGTCAGATCTTCCTCCATATATTGTTTGCTCAAAATGGACTTATATCACAGTACATTAAAAAAAAGTAATGTTTCTGAATTTGGTAACATTGTCAGATGCCACTTTGCCCTCAAAATGGGGATAGCAAAATTACTTCTGTTTTTTTCCACCTGTTATCCAGGGAAAAGCCCCTCTAAACTAAAAATTGGGCATCGCTCATCTACAATGAATGTATGGTCTGGAACATACTAATTTTAAGTAGTATTTCACTAAAGTCTTATTTACTTTTACTGACTCAAGACTATTTAATAAGGTAGTAATCCCTGCAGAGAATTAGGCATGATACAATTAGAGAAAATGGATAAAGAAGGTAGATTGAAGTCAAATCTTTATTCACAATATGCTTTCTTGTGCCTTAAAGTCAAACCTAATTAAGCTATGTTGGCAATTTCATCACAAAACTGTGTCTCCAACTATAGGTCATAATTTGCTTTGAACCAGAAATTAAGAAAGGCTCAATTTATCCAATGCACTGCAATGAGGCACTGAGGAGGGTGACATATTAAGCTCTTTAATTGTATTAAAAATTGTTGGCTAAGATATGTGCTGTCTCAGTTCTGGATTTGTCCTCCTATGATGAATGTAATGTAGACCATGAGCAGAGAATTTCACAGTGGGGAGCAGTCAGTGTGAACTCCAAGCTAGAAAACACATTCAAACAGAGGGATGAAGAGAGGCTGCAGGTATTCAATTAAATTTTGCTTTCTATTATCTTTGCTATATAAAGTGCAATGTTCAGCATTTTTTGACAACTGATTTAATGCGGCCTTAAAAAAAAAATGAAAATGGGACACATATACATAGTCTCATACACTTAGAAATGTACTTTTACAAATATTCAAGGTTCAGCACACAGTTTAATTAGTATATAGATAGGTTAATAGATATATATATATATGCCTGTGGGGGCCAGAGGTTATTTTGCCTCATAAGTAGGCAGAAGTATTATTACTGGCACTGATAGGTGTAGGACTCCTTAGAGTAGACTTTGATACCACAGTAGAGTTACTGTCCATGCCTAGTTACCACCATTCCCAAATTTGACCAGGTTCATGAAGTTATGTGGAATGGCTCCCAGAGTCATAGAGGAGCCCGGTGTGTAGAAGAGGAGTCGGCAAAGAAGACAAGCAAGTAATAAAAGGGATGAGATCTGGCATCTTAGTTTTAGCATCTGAGCTCTGGTCTGAAGTAAAATGTGAGGCAAGGGTGGACATATTATTGGTGCAACCTGTGAAGATTCACAGGGGCCCACGAGGTAAAGGGGGCCATTACGACCTCCAAATCAGGTGGAATTGTACATTATGAACCATTGGATTGCACCTATCTGTCTGTGTCTGACAGTTGTCTGAGGTATGAATATTGGAGTCTGTGTTATGGGCTTGGGGTTTGAATATTGAGATTTGCATAATGGGGTCCAAATATTGGAGTCTGGCTGGGGTCTCACATATTCATGGAAGAGGCCAGTGATTATGGTTCCATGTTGGATATTTGGTGCTTTCTTCTTTGGTCTACCAGAAGGGAGAACTGCTTGTTTTTCCCCCATGATTTGAGGATTCAACACATACAGTACTCACCTCCATACAATGTGACTATTAAAATACGTTGTCATGGATGTATGTCTTTATCTACATATATAGAAGGATTCGTTCTCGACCTGCAGCCTGGCCCTAATTCTGGGTTATTGCTTTTGTGCAGTTGTACTTGTGTACTAAGTTTGTGTAGTGCTATTCTATATCTCTTTTGCTGATATGGTCTAGATTTAGCCTAGCTTTATATCACTTTTTGTTACACAACCGTAGTAATTATTAAAGCATGTAAATGTAAGTAAATGATAAATCTAGTATGTTGTCGAACAGGGCTCAGGAATTTATCTGCCTTTGTAAAAGGACAATTACTCCTAAGTTATGTCTTTTGCTTTATATTCATTTTCAATTATGATTCTGTAAGGAGGAGAACTGGGCCATGGGTACCTGTCCTGTGCCGTGTCCGGAACTGTCGGGGCTGTCTCCTCTGTTGTCCGGGAGAAAGAGTAAGAGACCGGACAGACCTTTGCACTCAGAAGCTGGGGGTGTGGCTAAGCAGTCAATCTTGTCGGGAACAGGCAGCACACCGCACAGGGAGAGAAGTGCTCCGTCACTGAAGCACTAGGACTGTACTTCCGCTGTCACCCACGGGGTTTCAGAGAGAGAAGTGCAGTGTGCCCGGTAGCTGGCAGAGAACGAGGTGCCATGCGTGTCGCATAGAGAAAACTGGATACTGGACGGACGTTTGCGGCCAACCTTGCCAGTATATACCTGCACGCTCACGTTGGACGCTGATAGTGTTGCGGCCTTGTTTGTTCCGGCTGCATACACTTATGGACTAGGGGTTCAGTGGAAGGTGCTGGAGACCGACCGCTGCCACCAGAAGACGTTACTAACAGAACCTGTTTGGACCAGCACTGCGCTAGCCGTTGGTGTTATGAACCCCCAAGTAGTATCTGAAGTCTGAGGAACTTCTGACACGATAAGTGTACAAAAAGAACTGCTGTTACCTTGTTCAGTAGCTCTGCATATCCTTTGCAATTTGACAGTTTATCCCCTTGTTTAACCCTTCATCTCCCTGCAAGGAGTTAGCCCCCTGTTAAATTAAAACTGCAACAAAAATTGCTAACCCTTGCTCTGCCTCCTGTCTGTCACTGCATCCTGACCTTGCTCACACTTGGCGTAGTCAGCAGGATACAGTCCACAGGCTCGGAAGAGACAGACTAAGCAGCCCTGGGTGCCCCAAGGGCCAGCATACTACTGGGAGCCATGCTGAGCAATCTCCCAAAGTTCACAGGGAGCAACACTTTATTATGGGACTGGACTGAGCGGGTCAAGGGCATGCTGAGGATGCACCCCATGACTCCCACGACGCAGGCGGAGATTGCCATGATGGCCCTGGAAGGAGAAGCAAGGTGCTCCATCATGTTCCGAACCCCGCATGAGTGAAACACTTCACCAAGGTGTTACAACTCCTAGAGGAAATGCAGGGGATCCTACGGAAGTCGGGGAATTGCACATGTGCTTGTTGTGTCCAAAAGGAGGGGGAGTCGGTGACCCAATATATGAATGCGCTGCAGGAGATCCACGCTGTGATTACTAAGCAGGGTGACGTAGGCATAAGACCTCCTGATATAGTTCGGAGAGACCAGCTAGTGGCAGGCTTTAGAGATGCGCTGCTTAAACAGGCTCTGTGGGAGGGCTTGCAGGTTAATCCGCGTATGTCCTTTTTGGAGGTTGGGGCGAAGGCGCGTGCGCGTGAGCAGGAGCAGCGGGTCACAGCCCCATCAGGGAAGGTCCGGAGTGGGCAGGTATCCGTTCCGCTTCCAAATGAACCAAGTTGGGTGAGCAAAACCTGGAAGAAAATCCAAGACATGCAAGAAGAATGGTCCAACTTAAGGAAGAAACCTCCCATAACCCTGGACCCCTCCAGAGGCAGAACTGCTCCCAAGACTCACCAGGAAAAGAGACAACCTTGCACAGAAAGACAGCTGATCTGTTTCACATGTGGAGACATTGGACATTATGCCCGAGGATGCGCGTCAGGGAAGATCCCCCAACCGCCGTCCGTTAAACTAGCAGGCTCTATGGCTGGGGGACGCTGCCAGGATTCTGAGCAGTCATGAAGGAGAAAAGGAAGCCCTACAAGTTTAAATTCTGAGTCCTCTTGTATGGGTCAAAATGGATGGTCAGGCCATCCGCTGTTTATTTGATACCGGCTCTCAAGGAACCACTATGCCCGAGACTTATTTCAGACATCATTTTCTGAAGCAATGCGGCCTGAATGAGGCCCAGTGATCAAATTGGCGGCCGCCAATCAATTGCCCATCCCGGTCACAGGGGTGGTCTGGATGCAAATCACTGTGTGCAGCAAAGATTTGGGCCGGAAAGGAGTTGTGTTAACCACTGGGGAGCTTGGCAATGGTCCCACTGTGACTCTAGGAATGAACATGTTGAAAGAACTTGGGAGAATCCTGGTCAATGAGTCGGCCGATGTGTTCCTGAATCGATGGAGCCCTCACACCTCCAAGAGAAAATTGTTTCAGCAGATGATACAGGTGGACGTCGAGTGAAGGAAAAACATTGGGGAAGGTGGTCATTCCGGCCGCTGCCAACTTCGTTTTACCACCAGGACAGACTGTGCTCACTCTGTTTATCCAAGCCTGTACCCCTGTTGAAGAAATAGAAGTCCAGATAAAGCCAGCTCTGATGGAACAACTACCTCAAGGGCTCCTCATTGAATGAACGTTAGCCACTGTTCACAACGGTAATGTGCTGATGTGATGTATCAACTTAGGAGAAGACAATCTTATGCTCCCGCCCAAAAGTGAAGTAGCACAGATAATGGGTATACCGGAAGAGTTGATACCACCAGAGGCCTTTCAATTCATGGTGAAACAGGGGGATCCCTGGACAGTGGCCATAGCGGTGTCCTCTGAGCCACCACTTAGTCAACTAAAAGGAAGGAGGCCAAATCCTGGAGCAGATGCGAGCTGAACTAATGGACCTCCCACCACAACAGGTACAACAGGTGGAAGTGGTGCTAGAGGAATACCAGGACGTTTTTTACCCACCATGACAATGATTTCAGCTGCTCCACAGCCATTACCCATGAGATTCCAACGGGAAACACCGCACCTATTCAGGAACGATATCGACAAATCCCACCACAGATGTACCAGGAGGATGTTGGTGCATATGCTAGAGTGGGGTCATCGGAGAGAGCCAAAGCCCATGGACTGCTCTCATTGTTCTAGTATGAAAGAAGGACGGAACCCTGCGTTTCTGTGTAGATTACTGGAAGCTGAAAGCCTGCACTGTGCAAGACTCGTACCTGCTACCAAGAAATGAGGAGTAATTGTCTGCCCTGGGAAAAGCGAAGTACCTCTCGTCTTTGGATCTGGCCATTGGATATTGGCAAGTGCCCATGTCTGAGCAAGACCGGGTGAAGACAGCATTCATACTGCCCATGGGATTGTTCGAATTCAATCGGATGCCTTTTGGCCTTACCAACGCACCCGGGACCTTTCAATGATTGATAGAGAGATGTTTTGGGGACCTGAACTTTGAAGCTAGCCCCATCTATTTAGATGACATCATTGTCTATGCTGCCACCGTAGAGGAACACCTGCAAAGGCTGGAACAGATGTTGATTCGGCTGCAGAAGCATGGCCTGAAAGTGAAACCTTGGAAGTGTGTAATGCCGGTGGGTTTATACCTTGATTCTTCAGCATCACTCTGCATGTCTCTAATTTAACCCTTTCTCTTCTCCCCCTAATGTGCAGGGATACTGTTGTCTTGTTACCTGTATGGATGCTGCTCAGTTCCCTGTGCCGCTGCGTAGCTGTACATGTGTTGTAATGTCTTTGCCTTGCTGCATGACCACCCACATGTGCGGTTCCTGGCTGCTGCTGTGGAAGCTATCGGTGGGTTGCGAGGTCCTCTGCAGCTGGTGCATGACTTTCCACGTGTGCTCAGGCTAGCAGTCGCTGCCAGGTGCGCTAAGCCACAGTTCCTGTGCTCTGTGCTGTATTGGTTTCTGTTTGTGCTTAGGGTGCGCGCAGCACACCTACCTAGCTTTTATTAGGGTTTGAGTGTGCACCTGTGTTGCTCCCTCACCCTATTGCTGAGGGGCAGCTCCTATATAAGCTCTCTCTTTTCTGTTGGATGTGGCCAGGGCATTGTATTGTGTTTGTGTCTTGCCTAGTGAGTTAGGTATCCAGCTCCCGTTCTGTCTGCAGTCTGTTCTGGGAGAGCTGATACCTGTCTACCGCCTGTTCTGGGGACAGAGAACCCAGATCCCGCCTACTCTGAGGGCAGAATACCCAGATCCATTTGTATCTTGTTTTTCCGCCTATTCTGGGGGCAGCGTACCCAAACCCACCTATCCTGGAGGCTGCATACCCAGTCCATTTGTGTTTTGTGTTTTCCACCTGCTCTGGTGGCAGAGTACCCAGATTCGCCTGTCCTGGAGGCTGCATATCCAGTACCTGATCCTGACTGAACTGTGTCCTTTGTGTTATGTTCCTGAAGTCCTTTTGTGTCTGACACCCGTACCCAGGGACTGTACGTCTAGGGCTCATCTTTTAAAGATGGAGTCAGGAGTTCTTGCTGAGCTCTTCCCATGCTGTGCTCAGCCTGCTATGCGGAGCTAATCCCATCTGGCCCAGGTCCAGTACGGCGGTGCTTGCACATCACGCCTGAGTTCCTTCCTAGGTCCGATGCCCAGAGCCTGGCGGTCGTAGCTAGGAACCTGAAGATCACCGCTACCTGATCCTGTGCCATCTGAGTCCCAGCCTGTCTCCAAAGTCCTGATGCACTGCCTATGTCCTGATGTCCTTCCTGTGTCCGATGTCCTGATGCCCTGGGCTGCCACAAGTGTCACAGCCGATGACCTGGGCTGCCACGCCAGTGTCCCAGATGTCTATCCTGTGTCTGATGTCCTGCTTATGTCCTGATGACCTTCCTGTATTTGATGTCCTGATGACCCGGGCTGCCACGCCAGTGTCCCAGCTGATGACCTGAGCTGCCACGCCAGTGTCCCCGATGTCTATCCAGTATTCCTGATGTTCTGAAGTCCTGCCTGTGTCCTGATGTCCTGCCTGTGTCCTGATGTTCTGCTTGTGTTCGATGTCCTGATGTCCAGCCTGTATCTGATGTCCTGATGTTTTGCCTGTGAACCAATGTTCTACCAATTCTCTGGGGTCCACCCTGTGAGGACGTCCTCCAGGGATCGGTGTCTGATGTTCTCTTGCTGAGCCTGTGCTATGCCTGAGGCCTGAGAGGCCGTCCTAGTATGCCCGTGTAGTATGCCCGTGCAAGATGACCCGAGACTACATCAACTCGTGATAACTCCTGCCATCGTCTGACATCTGTCCAAGGTGTCCAGCCTGTGTCCTGATGACCCCTGATGTCCAGCCTGTTTCCGATGTCCTGATGTCTAGCCTGTGACCCGATGTTCCACCGGTTCCCCGGGGTCCACCCAGTTACGATGTCCTTCCGGGATCGGTGTCTGATGTTCTCCTGCTGAGCCTGTGCTACGCTTGAGGCCTGAGAGAGAGGCTGTCCTAGTATGCCCATGCCAGATGATCCAGGACTGCATCAACCACGTGATAACTCCTGCCATCGTCTGACGTCTGTCCAAGGTCGGTGACTGATGTTCTCCTGCTGAGCCTGTGCTGCGCCTGAGGCCTGAGAGAGAGGCCATCCTAGTATGTTTGTGCCAGATATTCCGGAACTGCATCAACCCATGATGTCCTCCTGCCTTCATCTGTTATCCTGAGATGTGTACCCTTCCTAGACTTGTGGAATTAGGAGCCTGACATCATTATGTTTTGTTATGTACTGTCCTTTCATTTGAGTAAACTTTGTTTCTTCATACCTGAAGTTGTGCGGTGTAATCTAGTTCTGCATATCGACATCTTGTTCACATGCTCAGCTGCCACAGACCCTGCTCGCTGCCCTTCCCTAGTCTGGGTAGGTCCAGATTACTCTATGTGGTCCAGTGGGTTCACATTGCGTTTTCTTGGGACGTTCGCCCACGTCATCATGGTCAGGCGATGTGGCGGCGTCGGCTCGGCCGCGTCTGTGGACGTAGCCATGACAGAATGCTCTGTCCATGGACTCCGCTGTGCATGTGTGGACTGCAGACCTTTCCGAGCCCCGTTTGGTCAGTGGATTACACTGCTCAGAACCCACCTGGTAGTGGACTAGATTGCTCAATCCAGCGCCTGGTCTGCAGTCTGGATTGTTTGAGGTATGAACTCTGCTGCCATACTGTGAACTGTGGGACTTATCGCCTAACCCAAGAGAATTTTCTGATGATTTTTTTTTTCGGTCTTCAGCAGACGGGGCCTGAGGAGGGGATACTGTAATGCCGGTGGGTTTATACCTTGATACTTCGGCGTTACTCTGCATGTCTCTGCTTTAACCCTTTCTCCTCTCCCCCTAATGTACAGGGATACTGTTGTCTGTTACCTGTATGGATGCTGCTCAGTTCCCTGTGCCGCTGTGTAGCTGTACATGTGCTGTGATGTCTTTGCCTTGCTGCATGACCACCCACATGTGCGGTCCCTGGCTGCCTCTGTGGAAGCTATCGGTGGGTTGTGAGGTCCTCTGCAGCTGGTGCATGACTTTCCACGTGTGTTCAGGCAAGCAGTCGCTGCCAGGTGCCCTAAGCCACAGTTTCTGTGCTCTCTGTGCTGTATTGGTTTCTGTTTCTGCTTAGGGTGCGCGCGGCCAAACCTACCTAGCTTTTATTAGGGTTTGAGTGTGCACCTGTGTTGCTCCCTCAGCCTACTGCTGATGGGCAGCTCCTATATAAACTCTCTTTCCTGTTGGGCGTGGCCAGAGCATTGCATTGTGTTTCTGTGTCTTGCCTAGTGAGTTAGGTATCCAGCTCCCGTTCTGTCTGCAGTCAGTTCTGGGGGCAGAATACCCAGATCCCACCTACTCTGGGGGCAGAATACCCAGATCCGTTGGTATCTTGTTTTTCTGCCTGTTCTGGGGCAGAGTACCCAGACCCGCCTATCCTGGAGGCTGCATACCCAGTCTGTGTGTGTTTTGTGCTTTCCACCTGTTCTGAGGGCAGAGTACCCAGATTCGCCTGTCCTGGAGGCTGCATATCCAGTACCGATCCTGTCTGAACTGTGTCCTTTGTGTTATGTTCCTGAAGTCCTTTTGTGTCTGACACCCCGTACCCAGGGACTGTACTTCTGGGGCTCATCTTTTAAAGATGGAGTCAGGAGTTCTTGCTGAGCTCCTCCCATGCTGTGCTCAGCCTGCTATGAGGTGCTAATCTCATCTGGCCCAGGTCCAGTACGGCGGTGCTTGCACCATCACGCTTGAGTTCCTTCCTAGGCCCAATTCCCAGAGCCTGACGGCCGTAGCTAGGAACCTGAAGATCACCGCTACTTGGTCCTGTGCCATCTGAGTCCCAGCCTGTCTCCGAAGTCCTGATGCCCAGCCTATGTCCTGATGTCCTTCCTGTGTCCGATGCCCTGGGCTGCCACGCCAGTGTCCCAGCTGATGACCTGGGCTGCCACGCCAGTGTCCCAGATGTCTATCCTGTGTCTGACACAGGAAGGACATCAGGACATAAGCAGGACATCAGACACAGAATAGACAATGATTGATGAGGCCTTGAACACTGGCTTTATTGATGTGAAACTGGCTAGGTTCCTGAAGGTTGATCACCCTGTGGTCCCTATAGTGTACACCCTCCCTAAGATCCATAAGGATCTACGGAGTCCTCCTGGTCGACCGATTGTGTCGGGCAGGGGGTCTCTATTTAGTAAAGTGGCTATCTTTTTAGATCGTTTGTTGAGGGATTTTGCTGTTTCTGCCCCCTCTTATGTGAGGGACACGGGGGATTTCATTAAATCCCTTGATGGTATACATGTGGGTGATTCCACGTGGTTGGTTTCCTTTGACGTGTCCTCCCTGTATACTTCCATCGAACATACCAGGGGATTGTCTGCTGTCGATGTGATGCTCGCTGGCTCCGGCATGGCTCCGGAATGTGCACGGTTCATCCTGGCGCAGCTGGGGTTCATCCTGGGGAGGAATTTTTTTTTCTTCGGGGATGACTACTTCCTGCAGCGCCGCAGGACAGCCATGGGGTCCAATGTGGCCCCCACTTATGCAAACATCTATATGGCTGTCCTGGAGGGTGAACACGTGTACGGTTCTCGTTTTTGGAGTCATGTCAGAGGCTGGCGGCGTTACATCGATGACATTTTCCTGGTGTAGGATGGTGACAGGGATGAGCTCGAACTCTTTCTCCTCTATCTGAACAATATACATCCTGGTCTCGGTTTTACTATGGATTGTTCTCAGGATAAGATGCAATTTCTTGACACCTGTGTTTATAAAGCTGGGGGGTGCTTACATACGGATTTATATGTTAAAGGAACAGACAGGAACAACCTCTTGCACTTCTCTAGCGAACATCCACGTAGGATGGTTGAGTCCCTGCCTTGGAGCCAACTGTTGAGGGTGAGGAGGATTGTTTCATGTGAAACCTGTATTGATGGTAGATTAGAGGAAATGTGTCAAATTTTTGTCAAGGGGTTACTCTAGGGTTGAATGTAAAGAAAAAAGGGATTGGTTGGCACAGAAAAAACTTCGATACGTGTGAACCACTGCTGCAATTATGGAGTGTGGAAATCCGGGGGTTAATGCTTACTTGTTTTGGAAGGATCGGGCGGTGCTGAACCTTGAATGGTAACACATCCAAATGCAATGAAAAGAAAAGAAAAAAGAGGCAGCACTCACCCTTCTTTCTTCCTTGTAAAAAGTCCTTTTAATTCATAACGTTAAAACTTGACATACAGGTACGGTATCGGCTAGGGCATTTGTGCGGAGAGGGAGCGGTGAAGACAAGACATTGTCTTGTCTTCACCGCTCCCTCTCCGCACAAATGCCCTAGCCGATACCGTACCTGTATGTCAAGTTTTAACGTTATGAATTAAAAGGACTTTTTACAAGGAAGAAAGAAGGGTGAGTGCTGCCTCTTTTTTCTTTTCTTTTCATTACTCTAGGGTTGACCTAGAGAAATATAAACAGCGGGTTTTGGCCGTTAGACGGGAAGATCTTTTGGCCCCTAAAGAAATGGTTGAGACAAGTAAAAGAATCCCATTTGTAACTACATATAATGGTGTGAGCACAAGGGTTTCGGACATCATACGCAGACATTGGTCTCTGTTGAGTAAGGGTCACTCTAATGTTGTTGAATTCCAAACACCTCCATTGTTTTCGTATAGGAGGAACAAGAACTTGAGAGATGAATTAGTTCTATCTGATATTGGGAGTTTTAAGAGGGACCTACAAACGACATTGAGCCAACCTAGTCTTGGTAACTTTCCTTGTTTGGGATGTGCGTGCTGTAGTAACATGCTTAAGGGAGCCTTTTTTGTCATCCTTATACCGGTAAAAGATATGAGATAAGGAAACGGTATACATGTAGGAGTAATTTTGTGGTGTATGTCTTGACCTGCCCGTGTGGTCTCTTCTATGTGGGGGAGACCACAATGGAGGTCAAAGCAAGGATCAGCAAGCACAAGAGTACGATCAGGACTAAGTTATTGGACCTACCTGTACCAAGAAATTTCCATGAAATGGGTCATTCAGTTAACCAACTGAGATATAGAGTCATTGATGATGTGCCGGTGATGCGACGGGGTGGAGATCGTATTGCCCTTTTGAAGAGAAAAGAACTCAGATGGATTTTTGAGCTTGACACCCTGTACCCTAGGGGAATGAACATAGAGTACCAGCAGAATTGTTGTCTTTAGTATCCGTTATGTGTTCTTTGCAGTATTCCTTCGGTATATTGTTTTTAACTATGTTGTATACTTTTTCATTTTTTAAGGAGTTATTTTTCTATGTGAGTTATTGTATATACACTGTATTTATGTGAATGATGGTTCGCCCTTAGGAGATCAGTCGATTTAGTAATTTGGATTGTATATGATAGACGACTCTCTTGACATATACTATTGAGATATATTCGTATATAGGGCATGTAGCTTTTGAAGATCTGCTGCCATACCCTTTCTCCTTATTATCATGTTGCCTTTACTCCTGAAGAAGGTTATTTATAGTATTGTTATAGCCATGTATGATATATCTCTTTAGTCTTTGATATATAAACGTATATTGAGAAAAGTGCTTTTGGAATTACGAGACTGTGATAATATGATATATGTTTGGCTGTTTGGCCATGACATTTTTATATGTATATGTCTATATTTAATATTGATGTGTTGGTGATATTCTATATGGATGTGTTTGTGCCATTTTTTTGGGGGGGTAATGTCTCTAAAATCTGTGCTGGGTAATGTACTTTATTTGCGGACGACTGGGGGATGCTTTACTTTGATTTTCTTTATCATAAGTTCCCAGTTCTAATTTCAACAGACTCTTGTGTTGCCGGACTCCCGTGTACTGCGGAAGAAAAAGATATAGTAGAATACACCTGCAGTTGCCTGTCTTATTTGCGATGCATTAGAGATATGTGGGACATGCGTATTGCCGCCTCTATATGTCCGATTATGCGAGCGCTGATTGAGGATTTTGAGCCTGCGCAGTACCGCTCTAGATTTGGACCTCTACGGACGCTGTTCCAGTCATGCGCGGTGGAGATTTACTTCAGGACAACAAAGAGAGTGGACTGGACCTGCGCAGTAATACATCCCATGTGTTGGTATCACCGCGATCACATGATATGTGACTGAGAATAGGATTGGACTGTGGCCGATATGAAGTCATCTTGTGGGCTGGCCGGTATCCTGGTTACGGTGAATGCTGCATATCTATTGGAAGAACGCCGTTTGTTTACATTTTCATGGTGGGGAGGTTTTCTGTACTATTGTGGGCTGGATCTCTGGATTTATAGCGATCGGGGTTAGTGTATTTCTGTTAGATTACACACCGTCATTGTTAATGTATTTGTAATGTTGTTTTTTATGTATTTATATGTATATGTCTTTTTTCATTATGGTGCTGTATCCCCATTGGTGTTTTGCTAAATAGGGGGTGGTGCTAGAGGTAAATAATGGTGGTTGGAACATGTGTTACACTGTGCTTGATAAAGGTCATTGTACCGAAACGTCGCCGCAGGAGGCAGATTAAATATGTAAGACTTTCATCACTGGCCGTTGTGGCGCTGTCTTTCTTCTGTTTTGGGATGTCCTACCTGTGTCCGACGTCCTGATGTCCAGCCTGTATTCGATGTCCTGATGTCCTGCCTGTGACCCGATGTTCCATCGGTTCTCTGGGGTCCACCCAGTGACGATGTCCTTCTGGGATCAGTGTCTGATGTCCTCCTGCTGAGCCTGTGCTACTCTTGAGGCCTGAGAGAGAGGCCGTCCTAGTATGCCTGTGCCAGATAAACCGGGACTGCATCAAACCGTGATGTCCTCCTGCCTTCGTCTGTTATCCTGAGATGTGTACCCTTCCTAGATGTGTGGAATCGGGATCCTGATATCATTATGTTTTGTTATGTACTGTGCTTTCATTTGAGTAAACTTTGTTTCTTCATACCTGAAGTTGTGCAGTGTAATCTAGTTCTGCATATCGACATCTTGTTCACATACTCAGCTGCCTCAGACCCTGCTCACTGCCCTTCCCTAGTCTTGGTAGGTCCAGGTTACTCTATGTGGTCCAGTGGGTCCACATTGCGTTCCTTCTTGGGACGCTCACCCACGTTGTCATGGTCAGGCGACGAGGTGGCGTAGGCTCAGCTGCGTCTGCGGTCATAGCCGTGACAAAGTGTCATCTCTTCCGCGAGCAGATTGAATATCTAGGATATGTCGTATCTGCTGAAGAGGTGAGACCTGCATGTGAGAAGGCACCAGCAGTGCAGGACTAGCCCACTCCGAAGACCATGAAGGATGTCCGGGCCTTTCTGGGACTTACCAGAAAATATCGACGGTTCTTAAAAAAAACACTCATATTGCTTTTCTGCTGCTGGAATGCTGGAATTGTTGAAGTGAGTTTTGTCCGGTGCAAAGAATCGAATCATCCAGTGGGGATAGCCAGGAAGAAGCTTTACGAGCCCTGAAAATGGCCCTGACTGAAGCACCAGGGGTGCTTCACATCTGACTTGGGGTCTGTGCTCATACTGTGGTAAGCTGTGCCTGTGTGTGTTTTGTACATTTTTTACTGTGATTCAGGGATTGGTTTCCCATTGGACTATGACTCTATTTTTGTGTATATTACATCTGGCTACATCTGCCTCATTTGGCCTTTACAAAATTGCCTTGTTTCAAGAATAAGGTATATGCACATTATGGCAGTGTTATATTTGTTGCACGTGACTCCATTTTTTCTGGTACTCATCTTGTTTCACTTCTGTTTTTATAGATGTAATCAGACTTTAATAAAATTTGTACTTTTTTATCTCTCTCACTTTATACTCTGTTTTTCTCCTGTTCTCATCTCATTTATGGAGTTTAAGTTGCTTTGGTTTTGGTGGTGTGCTACTATGTAATACCGCCATCCAAAATGTTACTGGGCGATTCTTTATACCTGTCCTGGACTATGCCGACTTCTCTCAACTTTTCCTTCTCCACACTGATGGAAGTCTACAGGAACTAGGAGCTGTATTGTCGCAGATGCAGGATGGAAAAGAGTGAGTGATTGCTTATGCGAGCCGGTCTCCCAACGACTCTGAATGAAATCCCATAATTACAGCTATTTCAAGCAGGAACTGCTGGCGTTAGTGTGGGCAATGACAGAGGCATTCTCTGAGTACCTAGCCTATAGCCAGTCAAACCTCCCAACTGCTACACCCAGAAACCCCTCTAACCTTATTAATATTCCATGCATGCCTTCTGTCTCTTTCAATTGTGCTCTTTGGAATTCTCGCTCTGTGTGTAATAAACTCTCCTTCACCCATGATTACTTCCTTTCTAAGGCTCTTAATCTCCTGGCTCTTACTGAAACCTGGATCCAGCAGTCAGACACAACCGCTGCTGCTGCTCTCTCCTATGGTGGACTACACTTTTCTCATACCCCAAAATCAGACAACAGAGCAGGTGGAGGCGTTGGGCTGCTCCTTTCACCCAAATGTACCTTCCAAGTTATCCCCCAAGTACCCTCACTTGTATTCCCTTCCTTTGAAGTCCATGCTGTCAGACTCTACGTCCCCTTCTCCATGAGAGTGGCGGTGGTGTATCGTCCTCCTGGCCCCTCTCATCAGTTCCTGGATCACTTTGCCACCTGGCTTCCACACTTTCTCTCCTGTGACACCCCCACCCTTATCATGGGTGATTTCAACATCCCCATTGCTTCTCCCCTTTCCCCGTCTGCTTCTCACCTTTTATCTCTAACTTCCTCTTTCGGCCTCTCGCAGCATACTAACTCTCCAACACATGAAGATGGAAACTCCCTTGACTTGGTCTTCTCCCGACTTTGCTCAGTGGATGATTTCACAAACACCCCTCTCCCGCACTCTGACCACAACCTTCTTTCATTCTCTATCAAGAACTGCCATCCCGCTCAGGTCACCCCCACTTTCCACACTTATAGAAACATACAGGCCATTAACACCCAGAAACTTATGAAGAACTTGCAGTCCTCATTGGCCCCAATCTCCTCCATCTCATGTCCTGATTCTGCTCTGAACCATTACAATGAAACCCTGCAAAGTGCCCTGGATGAAGCTGCTCCTCCTATACATAGAGCAACTCGACACAGACGGCGACAACCGTGGCACACGCTGCAAACACGTTTCCTGCAGCGGTGCTCCAGGTGCGCCGAACGTCTGTGGAGAAAATCTAATCTACCCGAAGATTTCATCCATTATAAGTTCATGCTAAAAACATACAACTCTGCCCTTCACCTCTCCAAACAAACCTATTTCAACACCCTCATCACCTCACTGTCCAATAACCCTAAACGTCTCTTCGACACTTTCCAGTCCCTACTCAACCCAAGAGAGCAGGCCCCAACCACAGATCTCCGCGCTGACGATCTGGCCAATTACGTCAAAGAAAAAATTGAGCACATTCGACAGGAAATCATCTCCCAATCTCTTCATACCAGGCACTGTCCTCCCTCCCCCACTGCATCTAGTTCACTCTCTGACTTTGAACCAGTTACTGAAGAAGTAAGCAGGCTCCTTGCATCTTCTCGCCCGACCACTTGCACCAGTGACCCCATTCCGTCACATCTCCTCCAGTCCCTTTCCCCGGCTGTCACCTCTCACATAACAAAAATATTCAACCTTTCCCTCACTTCCGGTATTTTTCCCTCCTCATTTAAGCATGCCATCATACATCCATTACTTAAAAAACCCTCCCTCGACCAAAACTGTGCCGCTAATTATAGACCTGTGTCTAATCTTCCCTTCATCTCTAAACTCCTGGAACGCCTGGTCCACTCCCGTCTTACCCGCTATCTCTCAGATAACTCTCTTCTCGACCCTCTTCAATCTGGCTTCCGCTCTTTACACTCTACTGAAACTGCCCTCACTAAAGTCTCTAATGACCTACTAACAGCTAAATCTAATGGTCACTACTCCATGCTAATTCTCTTGGATCTTTCCGCAGCATTCGACACTGTGGATCATCAGCTCCTCCTCACTATGCTCCACTCCATTGGCATCAAGGACACCGTTCTCTCTTGGTTCTCCTCCTATCTCTCTGACCGATCCTTCACTGTATGTTTTGCTGGTTCCTCCTCCTCTCACCTTCCCCTTACTGTTGGGGTTCCTCAAGGATCAGTCCTAGGCCTCCTCCTCTTCTCTTTGTATACTGCCCCTATTGGACAAACAATCAGCAGATTTGGGTTCCAGTACCATCTCTATGCTGATGACACCCAATTATACACCTCTTCTCCTGCTTTCACTCCGACCTTCTTAGAAAACACCAGTGATTGTCTTACCGCTGTCTCTAACATCATGTCCTCCCTCTATCTGAAACTGAACCTGTCAAAAACTGAACTCCTCGTGTTCTCTCCCTCTACTAACCTACTTTTGCCTAACATTGCCATCTCCGTGTGCGGTTCAATCATTACTCCAAAGCAACATGCCCGCTGCCTTGGGGTCATCCTTGATTCTGAGCTTTCATTCACCCCCCACATCCGATCACTGGCTCGCTCTTCTTATCTGCATCTCAAAAACATTTCTAGAATTCGCCCTTTTCTTACTTTCGACTCTGCAAAAACTCTTACTGTTTCTCTTATTCATTCCCGTCTGGACTATTGTAACTCTCTACTAATCGGCCTCCCTCTTACCAAACTCTCCCCGCTCCAATCTGTCCTGAATGCTGCTGCCAGGATCATATTCCTCACCAACCGTTACACCGATGCCTCTACCTTGTGCCAGTCATTACACTGGCTACCCATCCACTCCAGAATCCAGTACAAAACTACTACCCTCATCCACAAAGCACTCCATGGCTCAGCACCACCCTACATCTCCTCTCTGGTCTCAGTCTACCACCCTACCCGTGCCCTCTGCTCCGCTAATGACCTCAGGTTAGCATCCTCAATAATCAGAACCTCCCACTCCCGTCTCCAAGACTTTACACGTGCTGCGCCGATTCTTTGGAATTCACTACCTAGGTTAATACGATTAATCCCCAATCCCCACAGTTTTAAGCGTGCCCTAAAAACGCATTTGTTCAGACTGGCCTACCGCCTCAACGCATTAACCTAACTATCCCTGTGTGGCCTATTAAAAATAGAAAAAAAAACAAAACACATAATCAGGTTCCTTGCATCGTGTTCTCATACACTTTATGCAGTTAATAGCACTCTGTGTCTGTACTGCTACATACTTAGGCTGTTAACTGGTTCATGCAGCTTTACATGAACACCCGAGCCTTACACTATGGCTGGTCCAAATAACTAAAGCAATTGTCACCATCCACCTCTCGTGTTTCCCCTTTTCCTCATAGTTTGTAAGCTTGCGAGCAGGGCCCTCATTCCTCCTGGTATCTGTTTTGAACTGTGATTTCTGTTATGCTGTAATGTCTATTCTCTGTACAAGTCCCCTCTATAATTTGTAAAGCGCTGCGGAATATGGTGGCGCTATATAAATAAAAATTATTATTATTATATTATTATTACCTGTGCGGGTCTGAAATCTTGGTAAGCAACGATAACAATCCTCTGGCCCACCTAGAAAATGCGAAACTGGGGGCCTTAGAGCAGAGATGGGTGGCCCGTATGGCAAAGGACCGATACAAGATCACATATCGGAGAGGAGCTGAGAACACACATGCCGATGCTCAATCCAGAGTAACTCACGAGTGACCTGGGTGTAACTGTGATGAAGAGCTGGAGGCTAAAGAGATCCCTGGGTTTTGGAACCCCGCCAGGACGTTGGTTGCCACACAGGGACATATCAGGGAGGCATCTGGAAGACACACCCTGGGACGACCCCATCATGACTGGGTATGGCTCAGATAGGGAACTCACTTAGTTGAGGCAACGGGTGGCTTTGAAGCAACTTCCCAGCTGAAGAGAGAGAAAGGCCCTGTCCCCGAGAACACTGCAGATCCTCCAGCAGTGGGAGAGGCTCCACTTGAAAGATGGCTTGTTGTGTCAGAACGTGCAGTTAGCACGAGAGCTGAGAGTCACCTGGCAAGTGGTGCTCACCAAAAGCTGATCAGTGAGGTGGCCACCGAGGCTCATGAGAGAGAGGCCCACTTTGGCCCAGAGGAGACATTCCAGTGGCTGCAGAAATTGGTCTACCATCCTCAGCTAAAGACTGCAGTAGATGAAGCTTGTCACAGATGCAGGAACTGCAAACTAGCCAGGCTTCAGAACAGAGGGCCCCTATGCAGACCATCATTACTTCTGCTCCCCTAGAGGTATTGATGATCGACTACTTGACTGTGGGTCCAGCTCATCTTGGATATGAACACTGTCTGGTGATGACTGATCATTTTACCAAATTTTCTGTGGTAACTCTGACCCGGGATCAGACTGCCAAATTGGCGGCACAGGCCATTTGCAGAGACTTCATCCGAGTATATGGTTGTCCGAAGAGAATCCACTCTGACCAAGGCGCCTGTTGTCAAGGACAAGTGATGGAAAAACTGCATTGCTTGTATCAGATTGAGATATCCAGAACAATGCTCTACCAACCACAAGGAAATAGAGCCTGTGAGAGTTTCAATCGGATGCTGTTTCAGATGCTTAGAACACTAGAGGAGGACAGAAAAGTCCATTGGCCTGAGTATGTGGATGAATTAGCTTGGGTGTTCAACAACTGGATGCACAGCACAACTGGATACACCCCATACACCCTACTGTACGGCTGAAAAGGGTGAGAGATCACTGGGCTGGAATTAGAGCCAGAGGAGGACTACCCACGGACAGGACTGTCCACCTGGGTCCGTGAACATCGAAATCATTTACAGACTCTGCATCGATTAGTACAGACCAAGTTTCATGAGCTTGAACATGATGAGACGATGCCCCTGTGAGGGACAGCTTTAAAGACCGGAGAACGAGTACTGGTTCAAGACAAGCGACCTCGGGAGAAGTTGGAGTATCGGTGGGAAAAAAAACCCATACCGGGTAAAACACCAGATTAAATCCGAAGGCCCTGTCTATGAGAATCAACCTGAAGGGGAAGAAGACACCCCCACTCGAGTATTCCATTGAAACATGCTACATTCTTGTTTGTCACAAGACCCAGATCACTTGGAGAGAGCGCAAAAAGTTCCTGAAACACTTCCTTCTACAGCTTTCGACTGTGAAGAAGAATTTTCCGGCCCGTCACTTATTGACCCAGAAGAGGCACAGGAGCCTGAAACTCCCGAGATAGCTGCTCCATTGAACCTGGGCGCCCCCCCACTCTCGCCTACTCAACGTGACTCCATTACTCAACTTGACTCGGCTACTCAACCTGATTTACGCCGCACAGAAAGAACAACAGCTGGAATACCACCCAACCATTATGAACAAGACCAATTTATTTGGCAGTGAATCATCCCAGAGATGGAGGAGTGTCAACATTTACTGCAGGAACTCTTGCTGGTGTAATGGTGAGCTAAACGAGAGGGGGAGTCTAAGGAGGAGAAATGGGCCATGGGTACCTGTCCTGTGCTGGGACCGGAACTGTCGGGGCTGTCTCTTGTTTTGCAGGGGAAAGAGTGAGAGACAGAACAGACCTTTGCACTTGGAAGCTGGGGGCGTGGCTAAGTGGCAGCAGCCACAGCATGTCAGTCTTGGCGGGAACAGGCAGCGTGCAGCACAGGGAGAGAAGTGCTCCGTCCCTGAAGCACCAGGACTGCACCGGCCCACGTTAGTGTACTCCCGCCGTCACCCACAGGGTTTCAGAGAGAGAAGTGCAGTGTACCCGGTAACTGTCAGAGAGCGAGGTGCCGTGTGCTTCGTGACCGTGAGTACAGTGCACGTGCCGCATAGAGAAAACTGGATACTGGATTGACCTTTGCGGACCACCTTGCCAGTACATACCTGCTCGCTCACATTGGACCCTGCTAGTGTTGCTGCCTTGTTTGTTCCGGCTGAATACACTTATGGACTAGGGGCTCATCGGAAGGTGCAGGTGACTGACCGCTGCCACCAGATGATGGACCACCGTTACTAACAGAACCTGTTTTTACCAGCACCGCGCCAGCTGTTGTTGGTGCTATGACCCCCCCAAGTAACAACGGGCAGTCTCCGGTTTTACCCATTGAGCACCTAGTCCATGAGCCTGGGCAGCCAAAGCAATGAAGGCTGCACCAATCCCGCAATCAAACATGAGCTCAGGCGTGCTGTCCAGCATACGGTACTGCGGACTAATGTCCTACAATCGGCCCACACTTCTTTGCCCATGCACGGCCTTAACTGCTTCTGGGCATGCAGCGCTCTCTACACGAACTGTCCAGCTGACGTTACTCAGAGGTGTCAGCTGCCGTACGTTGCAGCGTCAGCGCTCGGGGTGTGGAGCACTCTTCTCACCCTGCTGCGCTCTCAATGACAGAAGGAAACTAACTGTTGCTTTGCGCGTTTTTTTCTCTGTTTCTGGCTTAAACACACCTACTCTTCCCTGTCTGGTCCCCTATTCCTTCCCCCGGGCAACATGGGACTCAGCCTCAACAGTTCTGGACCCGGCTCAACAAAGGTACCCGCAGCCCGGTATTCCCCCTTACAATTGTGTGAGCTCCTTTATAGCGAGGCTCTAATAGAAACGTGAATGCCATAGAAGAGCTATGTGAAATACTACTGGGACTGATTTGAATCTTCATCTGCACTTGAATCAGAGGATTTGGTGACCTAGAAAGCTGATTAAATCCAGTGGCTGGACGTCAAAATAACAAGTCTAGTTGTTTACCATTGAGTATATTCTGTCAGGGCGTCCACTGTGAGCGCTCGCAAAGGGGACAGTGCACTGTGTACATATTGTGTTGGTTTAAGTGATTTGTAGTGTATATATATATACCCTGGGAAAACAGGGTACCCGGAATCTATTGTAATTAATGTGGGTGGCGGGTGTAAGATACCTGAGCGGACCACGTGTCATGGTCGCGGTAGAACCCCGTATAGGCCCTGTAACGGATAAGGGAGGAAGTGGCATAGTCTTGGGGTAGTCTTTTTCCTGTCCGTGAAGCTGGCACCTGGGATCTCTCAGGCTGCATAATTTGTATTGTGTGGTTTGTGGCTGTTGTGGCCCATATTTTGTTGAGAAGTAAAATCCTGTTATCTGTTTCACAAGTTATAAACAGAAGCTGGTTTGGTATCAAATCGTGGTCAGAGTCGTTCATAGCAGCACATATCCCATTGTCAAACAACAACTGTCGTACTGGTCATTACATACATTACTGGAGGGGCTGGGGTATATATGTGTCACCCCAGGAGTTCAGGTAACACAGTGGTGCTGCCGTCCTCTCTGGGAGGGTAATGCCATGCCTGGAGACAGTCTGGTAGACACATTTATGGGACCACTGGTTCTTTTCACTTGCACCATCAAGAAACTGTTTAAGTGTCGAGTGCTAGCTTTCTGTTCTTCTGGTAGACACAAGAGACTGGGAAGGAGCAGAGGAGTGATCAGGAGCTAAAGGAGGGCTGTGCCTGGGCCACTCAAAGCAGAGGGCAGGAACCGGGCATCAGGAGCCCAAGGTTGAGGGCAACTGCAAGTCCCACAGAGCTGAAAGTAACTTGCCCACATTAAACCTGAGGTACAGCAGCATTCCAGAGCACGGAATCTGTTATGATCCTTAGTGGTTGAGGATCACAAATTACTCCAGCTAAGTAACAAACATAGGACAAGCTCTAGGGAGGTGGCAAACTGGACTGACCGCAAATCTGAACCTATCCAAACACACTAGAAGTAGCCGGTGAACGTGCCTAAAAATCCTAGACGTCTCGAGCCAGCCTGAGGAACTAACTACCCCTAGAGAGAAAGAGACCTCTCTTGCCTCCAGAGAAATAATCCCCAAAGATATAGAAGCCCCCAACAAATAATAACGGTGAGGTAAGAGGAAGGCACATACACAGGGGTGAAAGCAGATTCAGCAAATGAGGCCCACTAATACTAGATAGCAGAAAATAGAAAAGGGAATCTATGCGGTCAGTAAAAAACCCTTACAAAATATCCACTCTGAGATTTCAAGAACCCCCACACCAACTAACGGTGTGGGGGGAGAAACTCAGTCCCCTAGAGCAACCAGCAAGCGAGGAAATCACATTTTAGCGAGCTGGACTAAAAACATAATGAACGCTGATAATCAAAAAATGATCAAACAAAAACATAGCTTGTCTTGGAGATTCTGGGAGCAAGGTAGACACAAGGAATCTGAAGAGCACTGAATACATTGATAGCAGGCAAGGAACTGAGTATCCAGGTGGGCTAAATAGGAAACCAACCAAGGATAACGAACCAGCTGATGCTGCAACCTGCAGAAAGACAACACTACACAGTACCGCTTGTGACCACTAGAGGGAGCCCAAAAATAGAGTTCACAACAGTACCCCCCCCTTGAGGAGGGGTCACCGAACCCTCATCAAGACCCCCAGGGCGATCAGGATGAGCCGCGTGGAAGGCACGAACCAAATCGGCCGCATGAACATCAGAGGCGACAACCCAGGAATTATCCTCCTGACCATAGCCCTTCCACTTAACCAAATACTGCAGCCTCCGTCTAGAGATACGAGAATCCAAAATCTTCTCCACCACGTACTCCAATTCGCCCTCGACCAGCACCGGAGCAGGAGGCTCAACAGAAGGAACCACAGGTACCACATACCTCCGCAACAAAGACCTATGGAACACATTATGAATGGCAAACGATGCTGGGAGATCCAAACGAAAAGACACCGGGTTAAGGATTTCCAAGATCTTATAAGGACCGATGAAGCGAGGCTTGAATTTAGGAGAGGAGACCTTCATAGGAACATACCGAGAAGACAGCCACACCAAATCCCCAACACGAAGTCGGGGACCCACACCGCGGCGGCGGTTGGCAAAGCGCTGAGCCTTCTCCTGTGACAACCTCAAATTGTCCACCACATGGTTCCAAATCTGCTGCAACCTATCCACCACAGAATCCACCCCAGGACAGTCAGAAGGCTCAACCTGACCCGAGGAAAAACGAGGATAGAAACCAGAATTGCAGAAAAAAGGCGAAACCAAAGTAGCAGAACTAGCCCGATTATTAAGGGCAAACTCGGCCAAAGGCAAAAAAGTCACCCAATCATCCTGATCAGCAGAAACAAAACATCTCAAATAAGTTTCCAACGTCTGATTAGTTCGCTCGGTTTGGCCATTAGTCTGAGGATGGAAGGCCGACGAAAAAGACAAATCAATGCCCATCTTAGCACAAAAAGTCCGCCAAAACCTGGACACAAACTGGGATCCTCTATCAGACACAATATTTTCAGGAATGCCGTGCAAGCGAACCACATTCTGAAAAAATAGAGGAACCAAATCGGAGGAAGAAGGCAACTTAGGCAAGGGCACCAAATGGACCATCTTGGAAAAACGATCACACACCACCCAGATGACAGACATTTTCTGAGATACTGGAAGATCCGAAATAAAATCCATGGAAATGTGCGTCCAAAACCTTTTCGGAACAGGCAAAGGCAAAAGCAAACCGCTGGCACGAGAACAGCAAGGCTTAGCCCGAGCACAAATCCCACAAGACTGCACAAAGGAACGCACATCCCGCGACAAGGAAGGCCACCAGAAGGACCTAGCCACCAAATCTCTGGTACCAAAAATCCCAGGATGACCCGCCAACACCGAAGAATGAACCTCGGAAATAACTCTGCTGGTCCATCTATCCGGGACAAACAGTCTCTCTGGTGGACAACGGTCAGGTCTATCCGCCTGAAATTTCTGCAGCACTCGTCGCAAATCTGGGGAAATGGCAGACAAAATAACTCCCTCTCTGAGAATACCAGCCGGCTCAGAAACTCCCGGAGAGTCAGGCACAAAACTCCTAGAAAGTGCATCAGCTTTCACGTTCTTTGAACCGGGCAGGTATGAGACCACGAGGTTGAAACGGGAGAAAAACAACGACCAACGAGCCTGTCTAGGATTCAGGCGCTTGGCAGATTCAAGATAAATCAGATTTTTGTGATCCGTCAAGACCACCACACGATGTTTAGCTCCTTCGAGCCAATGTCGCCACTCCTCAAATGCCCACTTCATAGCCAACAACTCCCAATTACCAACATCATAATTCCGCTCCGCAGGCGAAAACTTTCTTGAAAAGAAAGCACATGGCTTCATCACAGAGCCCTCAGAGCTTCTCTGCGACAAAACAGCCCCTGCTCCAATCTCAGAAGCATCAACCTCGACCTGGAAGGGGAGAGAGACATCTGGCTGACATAAGACTGGAGCTGAAGAAAACCGGTGCTTCAGCTCCCGAAAGGCCTCCATGGCCGCAGGAGACCAATTAGTCACATCAGAACCCTTCTTGGTCAAATCCGTCAAAGGTTTAACCACGCTAGAAAAATTAGCGATGAAACAACGGTAAAAATTAGCAAAACCCAAGAACTTCTGAAGACTCTTAACAGACGTGGGCTGAGTCCAGTCATGAATAGCCTGGACCTTGACTGGGTCCATCTCCACAGTAGAAGGAGAAAAAATAAAACCCAAAAAGGAGACCTTCTGTACTCCGAAGAGGCATTTTGAGCCCTTCACAAATAAAGCATTAGCACGCAGGACCTGAAACACCATCCTGACCTGCTTCACATGGGACTCCCAATCATCAGAAAAGACCAAAATGTCATCCAGATAAACAATCATAAATTTATCCAGATATTCTCGGAAGATGTCATGCATGAAGGACTGAAACACAGAAGGAGCATTAGAGAGTCCAAAAGGCATCACTAAGTACTCAAAATGGCCTTCGGGCGTATTAAATGCTGTTTTCCATTCATCTCCCTGCTTAATGCACACAATGTTATACGCACCACGGAGATCTATCTTGGTGAACCAACTGGCACCCTTAATCCGAGCAAACAAATCAGACAATAGTGGCAAAGGATACTGAAATTTGACTGTAATTTTATTCAGAAGACGATAATCTATACAAGGTCTCAAAGAACCGTCCTTCTTGGCCACAAAAAAAAATCCTGCACCAAGAGGGGAAGAGGATGGGCGAATATGTCCCTTCTCCAAAGACTCCTTTATATAACTCCGCATCGCGGCATGCTCTGGTATAGACAAATTAAAAAGTCGTCCCTTAGGGAATTTACTACCAGGAATTAAATTTATAGCACAGTCACAATCCCTATGAGGGGGCAGGGCACTGGACCTGGGCTCATCAAATACATCCTGGAAGTCAGACAAAAACTCAGGGACCTCAGAAGGAGTGGAAGAAGCAATAGACACCAACGGAGTATCGCCATGAATTCCCTGACAACCCCAACTCGACACAGACATAGCTTTCCAATCTAAAACTGGATTATGAGCTTGCAGGCATGGCAGACCCAAAATGACAACATCATGCAAATTATGCAGAACAAGAAAGCGAATCACCTCCTGATGTACGGGAGTCATGCACATGGTCATTTGCGTCCAATACTGAGGCTTATTCTCAGCCAATGGCGTAGCATCAATTCCCCTCAGAGGAATAGGAAATTCCAAAGGCTCCAGGACAAAACCACAGCGCCTGGCAAACTACAAATCCATCAGATTCAGGGCAGCACCCGAATCCACAAAAGCCATAACCGGGTAGGACGACAAAGAACAAATCAAAGTAACAGACAAAATAAATTTAGGCTGTATAGTACCAATGGTGACAGGTTTAGCGATTTTTTTTAAGCGTTTAGAGCATGCTGAGATAACATGAGTAGAATCACCACAGTAAAAGCACAACCCATTTTGACGTCTATGACTTTGTCGCTCAATTCTGGTCAGAGTTCGGTCACATTGCATAGGCTCAGGTCTCTGTCCAGAAAATACCGCCAAAGGATGAGCAGATTTGCGCTCCCGCAAACGCCGATCAACCTGAATGGCTAAAGCCATAGAATCACTCAGACTTGTAGGGGTGGGAAACCCCACCATAACATTCTTAACGGCCTCAGAAAGACCTTCTCTGAAATTTGCAGCCAGGGAACACTCATTCCATTGAGTAAGCACCGACCATTTCCGAAATTTTTGACAATACACCTCTGCTTCATCCTGACCTTGAGAGATAGCCAGCAACGCTTTTTCTGCCTGATTCTCAAGATTAGGCTCCTCGTAAAGCAGTCCAAGAGCCAGAAAAAATGCATCTACATTAAGCAATGCAGGATCTCCTGGCGCCAGATAGAAAGCCCAATCTTGAGGGTCGCCACGCAACAAGGAGATAACAATTTTAACTTGCTGAGCAGAATCACCAGAGGAACGAGGTCTCAGAGATAGAAATAACTTACAATTATTCTTAAAATTTAGAAACCTAGATCTATCTCCAGAAAACAACTCAGGAATGGGTATCTTTGGTTCTGACATAGGGCTATGAATAACAAAATCCTGAATACTTTGCACCCGTGCAGTAAGATGATCCACACTAGAAGTCAAAGTCTGAACATTCATGTCTGCAGCTGAGCTCAAAACCACCCAGAGTTCAAGGGGATGAAAGAAGCTAAACAGACTGCAGCAAAGGAAAAGCGGGAGGAAAAAAAAAATGTACTCAGGTCTTCTTTTTATCCCACTTCTGCAATGCATTAAACACTTTTTGGCCTGCTATACTGTTATGATCCTTAGTGGTTGAGGATCACAAATTACTCCAGCTAAGTAACAAACATAGGACAAGCTCTAGGGAGGTGGCAAACTGGACTGACCGCAAATCTGAACCTATCCAAACACACTAGAAGTAGCCGGTGAACGTGCCTAAAAATCCTAGACGTCTCGAGCCAGCCTGAGGAACTAACTACCCCTAGAGAGAAAGAGACCTCTCTTGCCTCCAGAGAAATAATCCCCAAAGATATAGAAGCCCCCAACAAATAATAACGGTGAGGTAAGAGGAAGGCACATACACAGGGGTGAAAGCAGATTCAGCAAATGAGGCCCACTAATACTAGATAGCAGAAAATAGAAAAGGGAATCTATGCGGTCAGTAAAAAACCCTTACAAAATATCCACTCTGAGATTTCAAGAACCCCCACACCAACTAACGGTGTGGGGGGAGAAACTCAGTCCCCTAGAGCAACCAGCAAGCGAGGAAATCACATTTTAGCGAGCTGGACTAAAAACATAATGAACGCTGATAATCAAAAAATGATCAAACAAAAACTTAGCTTGTCTTGGAGAGACTGGGAGCAAGGTAGACACAAGGAATCTGAAGAGCACTGAATACATTGATAGCAGGCAAGGAACTGAGTATCCAGGTGGGCTAAATAGGAAACCAACCAAGGATAACGAACCAGCTGATGCTGCAACCTGCAGAAAGACAACACTACACAGTACCACTTGTGACCACTAGAGGGAGCCCAAAAATAGAGTTCACAACAGGAATCACCATGTAAAGAGACCCCAGAGAAACGGCTCAAGCTGCCTACCATGCAGGCACTGTCCCAGGACAGGGGAGAACGAGGACCTTGTTAGGACACTACAGGTAGCAAGGCAGACCAGCACAAAATGGAAGGCTCCCAAACTGACCTGTCAAAGGGGTTTCTACCTGTCTTCAGGCTGCCTGGACTCCATCTACATCTGTTGCCGGATCCCTGGACTGTGGCCTGCTACCATCAGTAAACCAGGTAAAGACTGCAACACTGTGTCCTCTGTTTATTTACTGGCAATCCACCATCCTTGCCCACTACACTGGGAGCCCTGGGAACCCCGCTTCACCTGTGGGAAGCGACACCATCTATGCTGCAGTAACATCACCCCAGAGGACCCCATTAAGCAGTGTCGGTCCCCTCTGACTGAAAACCACAGGTGGCATCACGAATATAAACTTTATTACAACTCCCCTTGAAAGATCTTTCCCTTTACTTGAGTGCCCAGTGCCACGGACCGGGTCGCTGCCCCCTTTATTTGCGACCGGACCCGGTACCGAGTATCCCCACTGCCCTGGTGGGCGACTCATAGCCCCTCCTGTGATGTATAAGGGCATATACATTACAGGAATGGCTGGGGCATATACATCGCAGGAGAGGCCAGGAGCACATGCATCACAGGAGAGGCCGGAAGCATATACATCACAGGAGGAGCTATGGGCACATACATCACAGGAGGGGCTGGCAGAGCCGAAATCATCACCTGGGCAAGTGCCAGGGACCTGGTCAGGTGGGGGGCCCTGAGCAGGTGGTGGGCCCACTCTCTGTTGGGGACATCAGCGTGCTATGGGAGCCCAGTGCCTCTGCCAGCGCAGGCCCCCGCGAGTGCACCCCCCGCCTCTTGCCCCAGGCCCCAGTACTTGCGATGCTCACATCTCCCTTTTCCTGCACTGCGGCGTCTTCCGTCCTCTAACTGTGACGTTTAGGTCACAGGGGCGCAATGACGTCAGTACTGTGCATCCTCTGCCTGAGCAGTCACACTGTAGAGAGCCTGAAGACGCCGAGGAGTCTGGATCAGAGCAGCAGCCGGCGACAACAGGTGTGTATTTAATTTTTAATTTTAGGAGCAATATATGGGGCCAATTATATATGGAGCAGTATATGGGGCCAATTATATATGAAGCTGTATATGGGGAAAAATATATAGTGAACAGTATATGGGACCAATTACATATGGATAACCTTATGGTACCCATTATATATTGAGCAGTATATGGGGCCATTTATATATGGAGCATTATATGGGGCCAATTATATATGGAGCAGTATATGGGGCCAATTACATATGGAGCATCTTATGGAGCATCTTATGGGGCCAATTACATATGGAGAAGTATAGGGGACAATTACTTATGGAGCAGTATATGGGGACAATTACATATGGAACAGTATATGGGGACAATTACATATGGCGCACCTAATGGGGCCAATTACATATAGAGGATCTTATGTGGCCAGTTACATTTGGAGCACCTTATGGGGCCAATTACATATGGAGCATCTTATGGGACCAATTACATATGGAGCAGTATATTGGGCCAATTATATATGGATCTGTATATGGGGCCAATTAAATATGGAGCAGTATTGTCATGCCCTCAGCCGCGGGCCCAGTCTCTCATGGACAGAGAGACTGGCGCTCCTCACGTGGCGCTATGCACCTCACTCACCCTGTCCGTGGATCCAGATGAACACTGCTAGGAACCTGCATCCCATTGGCAGGTCTCCTGGAAATGCTCTTAGGAGGCACACACCGCTTCCTGCACGTGTAAGGAGGAAGACAGGTAACTGTGCTAAACTGGGAACTGTTGAGGCTGTGTCCCATGTCCGGGCAAAAAGGCCTCTCGTGCCTCACTGCTTCCCGCAACCTGCTCACACTTGGCGTAGTCGGCAGGATGCAGTCTACAAGTGCAGAAACAGAAGATCCATGGGTGCCATGGGTGCCTAAAGGGCCAGCTTGCCATTGGGGGCCATGCTCTGCAATCTCTCAAAATTCACAGGGAGCAATTCACTGCTGTGGGACTGGCCCAAGCGAGTCAAGGAAATGCCGAGAATGCACCCCATGACACCCGCTATGCAGGCAGAGATTGCTGTGATGGCCCTGGACAGGGAAGCCAGATGTTCTGTGATGTTTTGTCCCCCCCCCCCACGAGTGGAACACCTTTACTAAGGTCCTGCAAATTCTAGAGGAGATGCATGGGGACCCCATGGATATTGGAGAATTGCGCATGCGCCTGATCAGCCGAGTGCAGAGTGAGGGGGAGTCCATGACCCAATATATGAATGCCTTGCAAGAGATACACGCAGCAGTCACCAAACGGGATGATGTGGGTATGGGGCCTCCTGACGTCGTACTAAGAGACCAACTGAGAGAGAGCTTGCGCATTAATCCCCTCATGTCCTCTCTAGAAATTGGGGCTGAGGTGCACATGTGAGCAAGAGCAGGGAACGGCAGCCTCGGAAGGGAAGGTTCAGAGTGTGGAAGTACCCGCTTCACCTGAAGCTGAAACAGGATGGGTCAGAGAGATCCCGAAGGAGATACAGGGAATGCGGGAAGAGTGGTTTGACTTCAGAAGAACCCCTCCAGTGGCCCCGGATCCATCCAGAGACAGGACTAGCCTTGAGTCCCGCTTGCCTTCTGCACCTCGTCAAGTTACGAGACAGTCCAAGACAGAGAGACAGGCGATCTGCTTCTGATGTGGAGACATTGGACACTATGCCCGATGGTGCGTGAAGCGCAACTGTTAAACTAGTGGGCTCCGTGGCCGGGGGGGGCGACGCCCGGACCCTGAACAGCCAAGAAAGAGAGAAGGTAGTCCCAAAAGTTTTGTTTCCCTGAGTCCCCTCATATGGGCCAAAATGGATAGCTGATCCATACACTGCTTAATTGACACCGGTTGCTAGGTCGGTTGAAGCATACTTCAGACGTCATTTCTCTGGGGCCACACGACCTGAATTGGGCTCAGTAATTAAGCTAAAGGCGGCCAACCAATTACCCATCTCGGTCGAAGGGGTTGTCTGGATGCAAGTTACAGCAAAGATGTAGGCCGAAAAGGAATAGAGTTGCTCGCCGGCGACCCTGGTGAAGGCCCTCCTGTGACGCTGGGGAAGAATGTGCTGAAAGAACTCGGGACTCTTCTGATGAGTGAGCCACCAGATGCCTTTTTTGACCGGTGGAGCCCCCGGACCCCTAGCAGGAAAGCAAAGGAAAGTGTTTCAGCATCTGATTCGGGTTGCCCAGGCGCAAGAGACATCAAATGACAGAAAGATTCTAGGAAAGGTGTCGTCCCCGCTGCTACCAAGCTCGTTTTACCGCCTGGCCAGGAGGGTGCTCACACTACCCGTATGAGCCTGCATGCCGCATTCTGTATGGAGTAATATATGGGGTCCATTATTCTGTATGGAACAATATATGGGGCTCATTATTCTGTATGGAGCACTATGTGGTGCCCATAATACTGTATGGAGCAATATATGGGGCTCATTATTCTGTATGGAGCACTATATGATGTCCATAATACTGTGTGGAGCAATAAATGGGGCTCATTATTCTGTATTGAGCACTATGTGGTGCCCATAATACTGTATGAAGCACTATGTGGTGCCATAATAGTGTATGGAGGACTATACTGTCCAGAGGCGTAGCTAGGGTTTCAACTTAGGGGGGGCGAAACATCTGAGTGGGCCCATAACCAGCTAACCCTGACTACAGCTATGGTTGTGACTCTAATTGTGAATATAGTGGAACCTCAGAATATGACAGCTCTGTTATTGAAAATAAATCTATATACAAAAACGAACACTGATTTTACCGCCATATTGTGACGATATGCAACTTTGATGGTCGCAATACTATATATATATATATATATATATATATATATATATATATATATATATATATATATATATATATATATATATATATACTAGATTGTGGCCCGATTCTAACGCATCGGGTATTCTAGAATATGCATGTCCCCGTAGTATATGGACAATGATGATTCCGACTGTGCCCGTCGCTGATTGGTCGAGGCAACCTTTTTGACATCATCGTCGCCATGGCAACCATTATGACATCTACGTTGATACTGTGCCCGTCGCTGATTGGTCGAGGCCTGGCGGCCTCGACCAATCAGAGACGCGGGATTTCCATTATGACATCATCGTCGCCATGCTATGCCCGTCGCTGATTGGTCGAGGCCCAGGCGGCCTCGACCAATCAGTGAATGAATAAACGGGACAGACAGACAGAAAAACCCTTAGACAATTATATATATAGATATATAGTGCCCCTATAACAATACAGTAATGCTTAAGTGCCTACTTTACATTTAATAATGTCCCCTAAGTTCCCTCATGTACTGCTCCATTATACACAGTACGGTGAGCTTAAAGCTTCCCTATACACAGTCTAAGGCCCCCACGGCTCCCCTATACACAGTATGATGATTCTATAACTCCCCGATACACCGTATGATGTTCTTACTGCTCCCCTTTACACAGTATAATGCTGATAGAGCTCCACTATAGAAAGTATAATGCCCCCCCGAGCTCCCCTATATACAGTGTAATGGGCCCACAGCTCCCTTATACACAGTACTGTGGGTCCACAGCTCCCTTATAAACAGTATGATGGGCCTGCAGCTTCCGTCAAACAGTATGATGGGCCCACAGCTCCCGTATACACAGTATGATGGGCCCGCAGCTCCCTTATACAGAGTATGATGGGCCTGCAGCTTCCGTCAAACAGTATGGTGGGCCCGCAGCTCCTGTATACACAGTATGATGGGCCCGCAGCTCCCTTATACACAGTATGATGGGCCTACAGCTCCCTTATACACAGTATGATTGGCCTGCAGCTTCCGTCAAACAGTATGATGGGCCTACAGCTCCCTTATACACAGTATGATGGGCCCGCAGCTCCCTTATACACAATATGATTGGCCTGCAGCTTCCTTATACACAGTATGATGGGCCCGCAGCTCCCTTATACACAGTATGATTGGCCCGCAACTCCCTTATACACAATATGATGGGCCTGCAGCTCCCTTATACACAGTATGATGGGCCCGCAGCTCCTGTATACACAGTATGATGGGCCCGCAGCTCCCTTATACACAGTATGATGGGCCCGCAGCTCCATTATACACAGTATGATGGGCCTGCAGCTTCCGTCAAACAGTATGATGGGCCCGCAGCTCCCTTATACACAGTATGATGGGCCCGCAGCTCCCTTATACACAGTATGATGGGCCTACAGCTCCCTTATACACAGTATGATTGGCCTGCAGCTTCCGTCAAACAGTACGATGGGCCTACAGCTCCCTTATACACAGTATGATTGGCCCGCAGCTTCCTTATACACAGTATGATGGGCCCGCAGCTCCCTTATACACAGTATGATTGGCCCGCAACACCCTTATACACAATATACACACGTTGCAGATTCGTGTGCGGATTTTTCCGCACCATTTTTGCAAAATCCACAGGTAAAACGTGCTGCGTTTTACCTGTGGATTTACCGTGGATTTCCTGCATTTTTTTGTGAGGATTTCGCCTGCGTTTTTACACCTGCGGATTCCTATTATTGAGCAGGTGTAAAACGCTGCAGAATCCGCACAAAGAATTGACATGCTGAGGAAAATACAACGCAGCGTTTCTGCGCGGTATTTTCCGCACCATGTGCACTGCGGATTTGGTTTTCCATAGGTTTACATGCTGCTGTAAACTGGATGGAAAACTGCTGTGAATGCGCAGCGGCCAATCCGCACCGTGTGCACATAGCCTGACAGTGAGAAAAAGGCCAGAACGAGGCTCCCATAGACTCACATTGATTTACCTCTGTGCTGCTCCATGAAACACTGGAGCCTCGGACAGGCCAGAAACTGCAGGAGACGGAGCCGAGCGCAGACTAAGGCTACGTTCACATTTGCGTTGTGCGCCGCAGCGTCGGCGACGCAACGCACAATGCAAACAAAAACGCAACAAAACGCACGCTAAAACGCTGCGTTTTGCGACGCATGCGTCCTTTTTTGCCGAAAGTTGGACGCAAAAAAAATGCAACTTGCTGCGTTTGCTGCGCCCAACGCTTGCGGCCAAAAAAACGCATGCGTCGCAAAACGCAGCACAACGCAAGTCCATGCGCCCCCATGTTAAATATAGGGGCGCATGACGCATGCGGCGACGCTGCGGCGCCGAACGCTAATGTGAACGTAGACTAAACAGATGAAAATATCAGAAGGTGAGTATCAGGCAGGGGACGGGGATTTTCAGCACGGCTCCAGCAGTGAAATAAAAAATAATGCTGGAGTGGTGCTGTAAATGTGCAGCAGCTCTTGGTTACTGTATGGGGGCTCCTTATACTAATACTCATAAAGACCCAGGTGGTACGTATCAAAAGCCCCCTAACCCCCCATCTCCAGCCTCCCCAGACAGCAAATATTACATGATGGAGCACATATAATATCAGAACTAAACATTATAATATTCAGCCCGCAGTGCCCTGTCCCCCCTCCCCACTTCAGTACCCAATACCCATACCTCCCAACCGTCCCGATTTCAGCGGGACAGTCCCGCTTTGGCACCGGGGTCCCGCTGTCCCGCTTCGGGCATTTAAAATCCCGAATTTGCGGCCGCCGGTGAAGCCCCGCCCACTTCCGGGACGTAGAGAGAGCCAGCCTGTTTTTTTTTTTTTTTTTTATAAAAGCTGCCTCCTGACCGCCCGCGCAACACCCCCCCCCCTCCCGCCCCCTGTGCGGCGCTGCCACGCTGAAGGAGAGAGCCTGCAGCAATCAAGAAGAAAGGTCAGCGATTCACTACCTCTGGCTGTGTGTGCACGGAGCTCCGGCTTCTGCTCTTAGCTGCTATCCCGGCAGAGAAGGAGAGACGGGGGAGGTGCCGGGATAGTGCAGAGCTGTGAGCAGGAGACTGAAGACTTCAGCAGAGAGCTGCACATGGACATCAGCCGCCCCTGCATCACAGAGGAGATTGTGTGTGTGTGATGTGTGTGATGGCTGCGTGTGTGTGTGTGATGGCTGCGTGTGTGTGTGTGATGGCTGGGTGTGTGTGTGTGATGGCTGCGTGTGTGTGTGTGATGGCTGCGTGTGTGTGTGTGATGGCTGCGTGTGTGTGTGTGTGATGGCTGCGTGTGTGTGATGGCTGCGTGTGTGTGATGGCTGCGTGTGTGTGATGGCTGTGTGTGTGTGTGTGATGGCTGTGTGTGTGTGTGTGATGTCTGCGTGTGTGTGATGGCTGTGTGTGTGTGATGGCTGTGTGTGTGTGATGGCTGTGTGTGTGTGATGGCTGCGTGTGTGTGTGTGTGTGTGAATGATGGCTGCGTGTGTGTGTGTGTGTGTGATGTCTGCGTGTGTGTGATGGCTGCGTGTGTGTGTGTGTGTGTGTGTGATGGCTGCGTGTGTGTGTGTGTGTGTGTGATGGCTGCGTGTGTGTGTGTGATGGCTGCGTGTGTGTGTGTGATGGCTGCGTGTGTGTGTGTGATGGCTGCGTGTGTGTGTGATGGCTGCGTGTGTGTGTGATGGCTGCGTGTGTGTGTGATGGCTGCGTGTGTGATGCATTTGTGTCAAAGCTGCATGTGTTTGTGAGCTGCGTGCGTGTGAGCTGCGTGCCTGTGTGTGAGCTGCGTGCCTGTATGTCATTATACAGTCTGGAGCATCATGTGCGGTCATTATACAGTCTGGAGCATCATGTGCGGTCATTATACAGTCTGGAGCATCATGTGCGGTCATTATACAGTATGGAGCATCATTTGCGGTCATACAGTATGGAGCATCATTTGCGGTCATACAGTATGGAGCATCATGTGCGGTCATTATACAGTATGGAGCATCATGTGCGGTCATTATACAGTATGGAGCATCATGTGGGGTCATTATACAGTATGGAGCATCATGTGCGGTCATTATACAGTCTGGAGCATCATGTGCGGTCATTATACAGTATGGAGCATCATTTGCGGTCATACAGTATGGAGCATCATGTGCGGTCATTATACAGTATGGAGCATCATGTGCGGCCATTATACAGTATGGAGCATCATGTAGGGTCATTATACAGTATGGAGCATCATGTGCGGTCATTATACAGTATGGAGCATCATGTGTGTTCATTATACAGTATGGAGCATCATGTGGGGTCATTATACAGTATGGAGCATCATGTGCGGTCATTATACAGTATGGAGCATCATGTGTGGCCATTATACAGTATGGGGCACTGTGTGGCCATATTTTTTTGTTTATAATTATTGTATATGAAACAGTGTGATCGGCAGTGCTAAATGGGTGTGGTTGGGATGTGGATATGGGTGTGACTAATTATGAATGGGTGTGGTCAGAGGCGTGGCCTAAAATTTGCTGCGGCGCGCAAAGCGCGCCGCAAACTTTGTCCCTCTTTCCCATCTTCAAAAGTTGGGAGGTATGCAATACCCCATCAACTCACATCCACCCCTCAGTGCCCTGTCCCACTTCACCCACCTTCAGCCCCCACAACACCCCCATGGTGGTCTCACATTTACCCCCCAGTGTCTCCCCTCACCCACAATACCCCCATCATCTCACATCCACCCCCTCAGTACACTGTCCCCCCTCACCCACTTTCAGCGCCCACAATACCCCAATGGTCTCACATTCACCTCGCAGTGACATACCTGAATTTAGTAAACCTAATAAGTTCCATTCCGACTTACTGATAAAGTTTGCACTGCAGGCAGGACCAGGAAGTGTCTAGGTGAAATGCAAAGTGTGGGCATTAGGACCCAGCGTGCCTGAGCCAATCCCAGCGTGCACAGAGTGATGAAGAAAACTGCAGGGGGGAAAAGCTTCATGATCAGGTCAGACGGGCGAAACCATTCACTGCAGGAGGGAGACTGTGCTAATAGCCAGCGTGCAGAGTCTCCGTCAGATGGGAGCAGACAGTATACTGCTCTGCTCCTATGTTGTGTTCTGCCTCCTCACAGATGTGGCCCTGCCCTGGCTCCTGGTGGGCCCCTTCATGTGACAGGGCCCGGGGCGATGGCCCCCTCTGCCCCCCCAGTAGCTACGCTACTGATACTGTCTGGTTTCTGAGCTATTGGTATTATGTAATGTAAGAAGTGAGATCTTTGGCATTGTACTTTACCTATATTTCTCTGCCATATCTGTGCATCATGAATTGTGGTATGCGTTAAAGGGACCCACTGAGACTCTTTCACCTGGGGCACACGAAAACCTGGAGCGGGCCCTGGGGGCTCAGGCACATACTGTATAAATCACTGCAGGGGCTTGGGCATATACACATCACTGGGGGTGCTGGTGCATAAACAACAGAGGAGACTTGAGGGCTGCTGCTGTTTTAGTTTTCAGCGGGGCAGTGCAGAGCGCAGTGACTCTCCCCATAAAGCACCTATACATGTTTGGTATCTACAAACTCATACTGACCTGGAGAATCATAATTGCAGGTCAATTTTAGCATTTGGTAAATATGATGAAAAAAACCCAATTGTGGTATTGCACTTTTTTTTGCAATTTCACAGCATTTGAAATTTTTTTCATATTTTCCTGTACACTATATGGTAAAATGAATGGTGTTGTTCAAAAGTACAACTCGTCACACAAAAACAAGCCCTCTCATGGCCATATTGATTGAAAAAGAAAAGAACTATAGCTCTTGGAAGACAGGAAGAAAAAACAGAAACGCAAAAATGAAAATGGGCTGCGGCGTGAAGGGGTTAAATATCCAGATTTCAGGTTTATTAACCTTTTGGACTGACTGACAGCACAGTAGTTGTTAATAAAATTAATCATCAAAAATACAAATTACCTAATAATTTCGCACAAAGTGTATGTCATCTCTGAAATGTAAAAGAGTTGTGGAATATTTTGAAACTTTATAAATAACATTGTGTGGAGATGGACTTGTAACCTTGAGATTGTTGATATTGTTCAACAATTTTTGTTCTCAAGTCTTCAGCTTTCTTCTTATTTTTCAGTTCTCTATGCTTACTGTGTCACTGAATGCAAAGATTGAATCAACTTATACCTTTTTTATCTTGTTTCAGGTGTGATTTTCATATTGCCCACATCTGTTACTTGCCACAGGTGAGTTTGGACGAGCATCACATGTTTGAAACAAAGTTGTTTACCCACAATTTTGGAAAGGTGCCAACAATTTTGTCCCGACCATTTTAGGAGTTTTGGGTGAAGTAAAATGATTTCAAATTTGCTTTTTTTCCTCTGTTTTTTTGCGGTGCTTCAATACACACAAAGGAAATAAACGTGTATAAGAAAACATGTGTAATTGCAATAATGTTTTGGGAGAAATACTCAATTTTTTGGAACAATTTCAAGGGTGCCAAAACTTATATATTTATATAATTGCCTTGTAATGTTTTCATTTCCTGTTCTGTCCAGATGTCACCATATCCCAGAATTCCAAGCTGAGGAAGTTCACTGATCACCATATTGGGACACCCAAGAAATGGGTGTCTCAATATGGAAGCTGGTATCAACCTATTGCGCAGTACCACCGGCAAAACATTGTCGCACCACACACACACACACACACACACACTTTATATGCCACATGCACCACACATACTCACACTCACACACTTACACACTCATACACACTCAAACACTCACGCAGCCTCTTGCGCGGTAACACCAGCGGAACACCGTCCCAAACACGCCGCCGCAGGGATCAGCCGAATGATTCACTGACTGACGCCATCTTTGTACAGGAGTGTTATGATCCCAAGTGGCGGAGGATCACAAATAGATCAGCAAGTGATTAAACTAAGGACGAGCTCTAGGGAGATGGTAACTGGACTGATCGCAAATCTGAACCTATCCAAAACAACTAGAGGTAGCCGGTGAACATGCCTAAAAAATTCTTAGACGTCTCGAGCCAGCCTGAGGAACTAGCTACCCCTAAAGAGAAAGAAAGACCTCGCTTGCCTCCAGAGAAATAATCCCCAAAGATATAGAAGCCCCCAACAAATATTAACGGTGAAGTAAGAAGAAGGCACATACATAGGGATGAAATCAGATTCAGCAAAAGAGGCCCACTAGTACTAGAAAGCAGAAAATAGAGCAGGGGTCTATGCGATCAATAAAAAACCCTTACAAAATATCCATCCCGAGATTTCAAGAACCCACACACCAACTAACGGTGTGTGGGGAGAAACTCAGCCCACTAGAGCAACCAGCAAGCGAGGGAATTACATTTTAGCAAGCTGGAACAGAAAACATGATAAACACTGCTGATCTAAAAATGAGCAAACAAAACTTAGCTTATCCTGGATGGACTGGGAGCAAGATAGTCAGAAGGAATCTGAGTAGCACTGATTACATCGACAGCCGGCAACAAGTGAAAGTAAAACAGAGCTATATAGGAACCTCCCAGAGGATAACGAACCAGCTGATAGCCAGAGACCAGCAGGATAACAAACAAGGCCACCAGGGGGAGCCCAAAGCAAAAGGCACACCATACCACCAGTGACCACAAGAGGGAGCCCGAAAACAGAGTTCACAACAGTACCCCCCCCCCTTAAGGAGGGGTCACCGAACCCTCATGAAAACCCCCAGGGCGATCAGGATGAGCCACATGGAAGGCACGAACCAAATCAGCCGCATGAACATCAGAGGCGACAACCCAAGAATTATCCTCCTGACCATAGCCCTTCCACTTGACCAAATACTGGAGCCTCCGTCTAGAAACACGAGAATCCAAGATCTTCTCCACCACGTATTCCAATTCTCCCTCAACCAGCACCGGGCCAGGAGGCTCAACCGGAGGAACCACAGGTACCACATACCTCCGCAACAACGAGCGATGGAACACATTATGAATAGCAAATGATGCCGGGAGGTCCAGACGGAATGACACAGGGCCAAGGACTTCCAGAATCTTATAAGGACCGATAAACCGAGGCTTGAACTTAGGAGAGGAGACCTTCATAGGAACGAAGCGAGAAGACAACCACACCAAGTCCCCAACGCGAAGTCGGGGACCCACACAGCGACGGCGGTTGGCAAAGAGCTGAGCCTTCTCTTGTGACAACTTCAAATTGTCCACCACATGATTCCAAATCTGATGCAACCTATCCACCACAACATCCACTCCAGGACAGTCAGAAAGCTCCACCTGACCCGAGGAAAAACGAGGATGAAACCCCGAATTACAAAAAAAAGGAGAAACCAAAGTAGCAGAACTAGCCCGATTATTAAGGGCAAACTCAACCAACGGTAAAAAAGTAACCCAGTCGTCCTGGTCAGCAGAAACAAAACATCTTAAATAAGTCTCCAAGGTCTGATTAGTTCGCTCGGTTTGGCCATTCGTCTGAGGATGGAAGGCCGACGAAAAAGACAATTCAATGCCCAACTTAGCACAAAAGGTCCGCCAAAATCTAGACACAAACTGGGATCCTCTGTCAGAAACAATGTTCTCAGGAATCCCGTGCAAACGAACCACATTTTGAAAAAACAGTGGAACCAACTCGGAGGAGGAAGGCAACTTAGGCAAGGGCACCAAATGGACCATCTTAGAAAAACGATCACACACCACCCAGATGACAGACATTCTCTGAGAGACAGGGAGATCTGAAATAAAATCCATGGAAATGTGCGTCCAAGGCCTCTTCGGGACAGGCAAAGGTAACAGTAAACCACTGGCACGAGAACAGCAAGGCTTCGCCCGAGCACAAATTCCACAATACTGCACAAAGGAACGCACATCCCGCGACAAGGAAGGCCACCAAAAAGACCTGGCCACCAAGTCTCTGGTACCAAATATTCCAGGATGGCCCGCCAACACCGAAGAATGAACCTCGGAGATGACTCTGTTGGTCCTGGATAGATATCCAGGACAAACAGTCTCTCCGGTGGACAGCGGTCAGGTCTATCTGCCTGAAACTCTTGCAGCACACGTCGCAAATCTGGGGAGATGGCAGACAAAATCACCCCTTCTCTAAGGATACCAGCCGGCTCTGAATCTCCAGGAGAGTCAGGCACAAAACTCCTAGAAAGAGCATCAGCCTTCACATTCTTCGAACCCGGCAGGTACGAGACCATGAAATCAAAACGAGAGAAAAACAACGACCAACGAGCCTGTCTGGGATTCAGCCGCTTGGCCGACTCGAGATAAATCAAATTCTTGTGGTCAGTCAAGACCACCACACGATGTTTAGCTCCCTCGAGCCAATGTCGCCACTCCTCAAATGCCCAATTCATAGCCAACAGCTCCCGATTACCGACATCATAATTCCGCTCGGCAGGCGAAAACTTTCTTGAAAAGAAAGCACATGGCTTCATCACAGAGCCATCGGGGCTTCTCTGCGACAAAACAGCCCCCGCTCCAATCTCGGAAGCATCAACCTCCACCTGGAAGGGAAGTGAGACATCTGGCTGACATAAGGCCAGAGCCGAAGAAAACCGACGCTTCAGCTCCCGAAAGGCCTCCACAGCCGCAGAAGACCAATTAGTCACATCAGAACCCTTCTTGGTCAAATCCGTCAAAGGCTTAACAATGCCAGAAAAATTAGCTATGAAGCCGTCGTAAAATTAGCAAAACCCAAGAACTTCTGAAGACTCTTAACAGATGTAGGCTGCGTCCAGTCATGAATAGCCTGAACCTTGACTGGGTCCATCTCAATAGTAGAAGGAGAAAAAATGAAACCCAAAAAAGAAATCTTCTGGACTCCAAAAAGACATTTTGAGCCCTTCACAAATAAAGCATTGTCACGTAGGACCTGAAAGACCATCCTGACCTGCTTAACATGAGACTCCCAATCATCCGAAAAAAACAGAATATCATCCAGATACACAATCATAAACTTATCCAGATATTCACGGAAGATATCATGCATAAAGGACTGAAAGATTGAAGGAGCATTAGAAAGTCCAAAAGGCATCACCAAGTACTCAAAATGGCCTTCAGGTGTATTAAATGCAGTTTTCCATTCATCACCCTGTTTTATACGCACAAGGTTATACGCACCACGAAGATCTATCTTGGTGAACCAACTAGACCCCCTAATGCGAGCAAACAAATCAGTTAACAATGGCAAAGGATACTGAAATTTGACCGTGATTTTATTCAAAAGGCGATAATCAATACAGGGTCTCAGGGAACCATCCTTTTTAGCCACAAAAAAGAATCCTGCACCAAGAGGGGATGAGGACGGGCGAATATGTCCCTTCTCTAAAGACTCCTTTATATAACTCCGCATGGCAGCATGCTCCGGCACAGATAAATTGAAAAGTCGTCCCTTAGGAAACTTACTACCAGGAATCAAATTTATAGCACAATCACAGTCCCTATGAGGAGGTAGAGAATTGAGTTTGGGCTCCTCAAATACATCCTGGTAGTCTGACAAAAACGTAGGGACTTCAGAAGGAGTGGACGAAGCAATTGACACCACAGGAGCATCACCATGAATTCCCTGACAACCCCAACTTGACACCGACATAGCTTTCCAATCCAGGACTGGATTATGAGTCTGCAACCATGGTAGACCCAACACGACGACATCATGCAAATTATGCAGTACAAGAAAGCGAATCACCTCCCGATGAACAGGAGTCATGCACATGGTCACTTGTGTCCAGTACTGAGGTCTATTCGTAGCCAATGGTGTAGAATCAATTCCCCTTAGTGGAATAGGGAATTTTAAAGGCTCCAAATCAAAACCACAGCGCCTGGCAAATGACCAATCCATAAGACTCAGGGCAGCACCTGAATCTACAAAAGCATTAACCGGGTAAGACGACAGGGAACAAATCAGGGTAACAGACAAAATGAACTTAGGCTGTAAAGTACCAATGGTGACAGATTTATCAACCTTTTTTTTGCGCTTAGAGCATGCTGAGATAACATGAGCTGAGTCACCACAGTAAAAGCACAACCCATTTTGCCGTTCACTTCTGGTCAGAATTCTGTCACATTGCATAGATTCAGGTGTCTGTTCAGAAGACACCGCCAAATGGTGCACAGGTTTGCGCTCCCGCAAACGCCGATCAATCTGAATGGCCAGAGTCATTGACTCATTCAAACCTGCAGGCGTAGGGAACCCCACCATGACATTCTTAATGGCTTCAGAAAGACCTTCTCTGAAATTTGCAGCCAGGGCACACTCATTCCACTGAGTAAGCACCGACCATTTCCGAAATTTCTGGCAGTACACCTCTGCTTCATCTTGCCCCTGCGAGAGGGCCAATAACGTTTTTTCAGCCTGGTTCTCAAGATTAGGTTCCTCATAGAGCAATCCAAGGGCTAGAAAAAACACATCTACACTAAGCAATGCAGGATCCCCTGGCGCCAATGCGAAGGCCCAATCTTGGGGGTCACCACGCAAAAAGGAAATGATAATCTTAACTTGCTGAATGGCATCACCAGAGGAACGAGGTTTCAAAGAAAGAAACAACTTACAATTGTTCCTAAAATTCAGGAACCTAGATCTATCTCCAGAAAACAACTCCGGAAAAGGTATTCTAGGCTCTGACATAGGACTGTGAACAACAAAATCCTGAATACTTTGAACCCTAGCAGCAAGATGATCCAGACTGGAAGCCAAGCTCTGGACATCCATGTCAGCAGCTGAACTCAGAGCCACACCAAGATTAAGAGGAGGAGAGAAGCTAGCCACAGCAGCTAGACACACGGCAACAACAAAAAAAAAAAAAAAAAAATTCTCAAGGCTTCTTTTCTCCTGCTTCTGCCATGCAATTAACACTTTACTGGCCGGCTGTACTGTTATGATCCCAAGTGGCGGAGGATCACAAATAGATCAGCAAGTGATTAAACTAAGGACGAGCTCTAGGGAGATGGTAACTGGACTGATCGCAAATCTGAACCTATCCAAAACAACTAAAGGTAGCTGAGCCAGCCTGAGGAACTAGCTACCCCTAAAGAGAAAGAAAGACCTCGCTTGCCTCCAGAGAAATAATCCCCAAAGATATAGAAGCCCCCAACAAATATTAACGGTGAAGTAAGAAGAAGGCACATACATAGGGATGAAATCAGATTCAGCAAAAGAGGCCCACTAGTACTAGAAAGCAGAAAATAGAGCAGGGGTCTATGCGATCAATAAAAAACCCTTACAAAATATCCATCCCGAGATTTCAAGAACCCACACACCAACTAACGGTGTGTGGGGAGAAACTCAGCCCACTAGAGCAACCAGCAAGCGAGGGAATTACATTTTAGCAAGCTGGAACAGAAAACATGATAAACACTGCTGATCTAAAAATGAGCAAACAAAACTTAGCTTATCCTGGATGGACTGGGAGCAAGGTAGTCAGAAGGAATCTGAGTAGCACTGATTACACCGACAGCCGGCAACAAGTGAAAGTAAAACAGAGCTATATAGGAACCTCCCAGAGGATAACGAACCAGCTGATAGCCAGAGACCAGCAGGATAACAAACAAGGCCACCAGGGGGAGCCCAAAGCTAAAGGCACACCATACCACCAGTGACCACAAGAGGGAGCCTGAAAACAGAGTTCACAACACAGGAGGAGTGCATGCACAGTTTTAATATGACTGCCACTATCTGTCTGCACAAAGATGGCGGTGGTCTGATTTACTGTGCCAGCACGAATTAAGCGCAGGTGCAGTGAATCATTCGGCTGATCCCGGCAGATGCTTGTCTACAGTGTCTACAGGCAAAGGAAACCGGTCACATTAAAGGGGTTTTCCCACGAATGAAAGTTCATTTTAAAAATTGACTGTGTCTGACCGTGTACGGAGCATACCACATCTCCTGAGCAGGGGCGGAAGCAAAGATAATACTGACATTACACTCCTTCATCTGTACCAGCTTGTTCTGCAGCCGTCCTGCCCCTTGTAACCATGTCCATGTTATGGTGTATTAAATAAAGGACCAAGGTTTTTTATCACACGGAGGATTGAGCTGTGCGGCGTTTCTTCTTTCTTCTTTGGATTATTGCACATGTGTCTTCAAGCAAGCACGCCCAATACCGTGGATCTACCGTTCAAGGTGTTGTTGACTCAGTAGTTACCTTCTCCACCAGTGAGTATATAACTTATTTCTTAGTGCCATTCGGTTTTCTCTTCTTTTTTTGTATACATTTGACATTAGAGTAGGGTATCACCGTGGATTCATTTTGTGAGGTAAAATATTTCACTGACTGTTTTAAAAAAATATTTTACCTCACAAAATGTATCCTCTGCGATCTCCTGCTGTAATGTCAGTATTGTCTTTTGCTTCCTCCCCTGCCCAGGAGCTGTGGTATGTTCTGTACATGGTCAGACACAGACAATTTTTAAAATGCACTTTTGTTTGTGGGAAAATCCTTTAAAAAGCAAATATCAACCCCAACGTAGCTCCTCATAAAAAGTACGTCAATGACAATGAAAGGAAAGCAGCAAAAGCACAACATCTAAGGCTTCTTTCACACTAGCGTCGGGCTCGGCCCGTCGCTGTGCGTCGGGCCGACGTTCCCGACGCTAGCGTTGTCTCCGCCGCACAACGGGGGCAGCGGATGCATTTTTCCAGCGCATCCGCTGCCCCATTGTGAGGTGCGGGGAAGCGCGGGGAGGTGGGGGCAGAGTTCCGGCCGCGCATGCGCGGTCGGAAAAAGCGGGCCGTCGTGAGCAAAAAACGTTACATGTAGCGTTTTTTGCTCCCGACGGTCCGCCACTGCACGACGCATCCGTCGCACGATGGGTGCGACGTGTGGCAATCCGTCACAATGCGTCGCTTAATGTTAATCAATGGCGAAAAAACGCATCCTGCAAACACTTTTGCAGGATGCGTTTTTTCGGCAAAACGACACATTGTGACGGAATGCAGTTAACGCTAGTGTGAAAGTAGACTAAGACATCGCTTGGACAAAAACAATGCATATAAGCGTAGGCGTCAAGCACGAGTCCCCTGATGCAAAAGTCATTAGATTATCACAGGACGCCATTAGTCAACAACAGCGCCGCATGTGGAATTATATACTTAACAAAAAAGTGTGAAACAACTGGAATTATGTCTTTATATTCTAGGTTCTTCAAAGTAGCCACCTTTTGCTTTGATGACTGCTTTGCACACTCTTAGCATTCTCTTGATGAGCTTCAAGAGGTAGTCACCAGGAATGGTTTTCACTTCACAGGTGTGCCCTCTCAGGTTTAATAAGTGGGACTTCTTGCCTTATAAATGGGGTTGGGACCATCAGTTGTGTTGTGCAGAAGTCTGGTGGATACACAGCTGATAGTCCTACTGAATAGACTGTTAGAATTTGTATTATGGCAAGAAAAAATCAGTTAAGTAAAGAAAAACGAGTGGCCATCATTACTTTAAGAAATGAAGGTCAGTCAGTCCGAAAAATTGGGAAAACTTTGAAAGTGTCAGCAAGTGCAGTGGCAAAAACCATCAAGCGCTACAAAGAAACTGGCTCACATGAGGACCGCCCCAGGAAAGGAAGACCAAGAGTCACCTCTGCTTCTGAGGATAAGTTTATCCGAGTCACCAGCCTCAGAAATTGCAGGTTAACAGCAGCTCAGATTAAAGACCAGGTCAATGCCACACAGAGTTCTAGCAGCAGACACATCTCTACAACAACTGTTAAGAGGAGACTTTGTGCAGCAGGCCTTCATGGTATAATAGCTGCTAGGAAACCACTGCTAAGGACAGGCAACAAGCAGAAGAGACTTGTTTGGGCTAAAGAACACAAGGAATGGACATTAGACCAGTGGAAATCTGTGCTTTGGTCTGATGAGTCCAAATTTGAGATCTTTGGTTCCAACCACCGTGTCTTTGGGCGACGCAGAAAAGGTGAACGGATGGACTCTACATGCCTGGTTCCCACCGTGAAACATGGAGGAGGAGATTTAATGATGTGGTGGTGCTTTGCTGGTGACACTGTTGGGGATTTATTCAAAATTGAAGGCATACTGAACCAGCATGGCTACCACAGCATCTTGCAGCGGCATGCTATTCCATCCAGTTTGTGTTTAGTTGGACCATCATTTATTTTTCAACAGGACAGTGACCCCAAACACACCTCCAGGCTGTGTCAGGGCTATTTGACCAAGAAGGAGAGTGATGGGGTGCTACGTCAGATGACCTGGCCTCCACAGTCACCTGACCTGAACCCAATCGAGATGGTTTGGGGTGAGATGGACCGCAGAGTGAAGGCAAAAGGGCCAACAAGTGCTAAGCATCTCTGGGAACTCCTTTAAGGTTGTTGGAAGACCATTCCCGGTGACTACCTCTTGAAGCTAATTAAGAGAATGCCAAGAGTGTGCAAAGCAGTCATCAATGCAAAAGGTGGCTACTTTGAAGAACCTAGAATATAAGACATAATTTCAGTTGTTTCACACTTTTTTGTTAAGTACCGTATATACTCGAGTATAAGCCGACCCGAGTATAAGCCGACCCCCCTAATTTTGCCACAAAAAACTGGGAAAACTTAATGACTCGAGTATAGGGTGGGAAATGCAGCAGCTACCGGTAAATGTCAAAAGTAAAAATAGATACCAATAAAAGTAAAATTAATTGAGACATCAGTAGGTTAAGTGTTTTTGAATATCCATTTTGAATCAGGAGCCCCATATAATGCTCCATAAAGTTTATGATGGCCCCATAAGATGTTCCATATTAAAATATGCCCCATATAATCCTGCATAAAGGTTAATAAAGGCCCCATAAGATGCTCCATAGACACATTTGCCCAATATAATGCTGCACAAATGCTGATTATGGCCCCATAAGATGCTCTATAAAGATATTTGCCCCATATAGTGCTGCACAAACCTTGATTATGGCCCTATAAGATGCTCCATACAGACACTTGCGCCGTATACTGTAGTGCCCTACAAACGTTAATTATGGCCCCATACAGACACTTGCCCCATATAGTGTGCACAAACTTTATGGCCCCCATATAGTGCTGCACAAACATTATGGCCCCATATAGTGCTGCACAAACATTATGGCCCCATATAGTGCTGCACAAACATTATGGCCCCATATAGTGCTGCACAAACATTATGGCCCCATATAGTGCTGCACAAACTTTATTGCCCCATATAGTGCTGCACAAACATTATGGCCCCATATAGTGCTGCACAAACATTATGGCCCCATAGATGCCCCATACAGATATTTGCCCCATTTGCTGCGATAAAAAAAAATCACATACTCACCTCTCCGTCGGTCAGGCCCCCCGGCACTTTCAATAGTCACCCGCACCTCGTTCCGGCGCCACTCCATGTTCAGCACCGACGTTCAGCAGAGGGCGCACACTACGTCACCGCGCCCTCTGACCTGAGCGTCACTGCTGAAGGGAGGTGGAGCCGCATATTCATTTACTGTAATGAGCGGTACCACGTGACCGCTCAGTACAGGAAGAAGCTGAAGCTGCTGCTGCCGGCACCGGGGAAGCCAGGGACCTGCAGGGACCGCGCTTGGACTAGGTGAGTATTTTTAGACAGCCCCCGCTCCCCCTCCCCTGCCGACCTCTGGGTATGACTCTAGTATAAGCCGAGAGGGGGACTTTCAGCCCAAAAAAGCGGGCTGAAAATCTCAGCTTATACTCGAGTATATACGGTATATAATTCCACGTGTGTTAGTTCATAGTTTTGATGCCTTCAGTGTGAATGTACAATTTTCATTGTCATGAAAATACAGAAAAATCTTGAAATGAGAAGGTGTGTCCAAACTTTTAGTCTGTACTGTATATATATATATATAATGATTTTAAAATCCGGAATGCTGGCCTACTAAATGTATGTGCACTCATTACTGAAATTTGCATTCAATACTTGATGGGGCTCCTTTTGCATCAATTACTGCATCAATGCGGCGTAGCATGGAGGCTATCAGCCTGTGGCACAGCTGATGTGTTATGGAAGCCCAGGTTGCTTTGATAGCAGCTTTCAGCTTGTCTGCATCGTTGGATCTGCATCTCCTCTTGACAATACCCTGTAGATTCTCTATGGTGTTAATGTCAGGCGAGTTTGCTGGCCAATCAAGCACAGCGATACTGTTGTTTTTAAACCAGCTATTGGTACTTTTAGTGTGGACAGGTGCCCAGTCCTGCTGGAGAATGAAATTTACATTTCCAAAAAGCTTGTTGACAGAGGAAGCATGAAATGCTCTAAAATTTCCTGGTAGACGGCTGCACTGACTTTGGTCTTGATACAACACAGTGGACCTACACCAGCAGATGACATGGCTCCCTAAAGCATCACTGATTGTGGAAACTTCACAATAGACCTCAAGCAGCTTGGATTGTGTGCATCTCCACTCTTCCTCCAGACTCAGGGACCTTGATTCCCAAATTAAATGTAAAATTTACTTTCATCTGAAAACAAAACCTTGGACACTGAGCAACAGTCCAGTTCTTTTTTTCCTTGGTCCAGGTAAGACGCTTCTGGCATTGTCTATTGGTCATGAGTGGCTTGACACAAGGAATGTGACACTTGTAGCCCATGTCCTGGATATTTCTGTGTGTGGTGGCTCTTGAAGCAATGACTCCAGCAACAGTTCCACTCCTTGTGAATCTCCCACAAATTTTTGAATGACCTTTTCTTAACAATCCTTTCAAGGCTGCAGTTATCCCGGTTACTTATGCACCTTTTTCTACCACATTTTTTCCTTCCACTTAACTTTCCATTAATATATTTGCATACAGCACTCTGTGAACAGTCAGCTTCTTTAGCAGTGACCGTTTGTGGCTTACCCGCTTTGTGGAGTATGTCAATGACTGCCTTCGGGACATCTGTCAAGTCAGCAGTCTTCCCCATGATTGTGGAGCCTACTGAAGCAGTATAAGGGACCTTTGTAGATGCTTAGGAAGAATTTGCAGGTGTTTTTTGTTAGTTTTTCTAATTTACTGAGAGAATGACTTTTGGGTTTTCATTGGCTGTAAGCCATAATCATCAACATTAACAGAAATAAAGACTTGAAAGAGATCACTCTGCTTGTAATGATTTTATATAATATACGAGTTTCACTTTCTGTATTGAAGAACTGAAATAAATTAACTTTTTGATGATATTCTAATTTTGTGAGAAGCACCTATATATATTTGTATGTATAGTATGTGCATATATATCAGATAACATCTTAAGCGGTTGTATTTTGCGTAAAATACTCTTTTCATTGCTGTTCCATATTGATATGTAAATTTAATATGTTGAGGAGGTGATATTTTTGTGGTGTTATCAAAATTATGTAGTTGATAATATTACTAGTATTCAGGCATGCTACAAACAGGTGCAAGGCAGTGAAGGTTGTTGTTCATCCTAGTTAGAAAAGGCAGTGTATTTCAGATTTATTGGATGAATATGTATAATAGGTTTATCGGGGAGTGAATTTCATAGATATCTGACCTTACTGTTACTGTTTACTTTTATTCTGTGCACTCTATAAAATATCTCCTGTTGCTACTTGGAGACTATCAGCAAGCTGCCACTATCAGACCTGTTATCGTTTTTTCTCCTTAGTAAAGCTTAATAGTATGTTACTGTAAATGGTCAGTGAGTCTGATTTTGTCAAACATTAAATGAGTTGTCTCCTGTCAAAAAATAAGCAAAAGCAAATAATGCTTTAAAGGGAAGCTATCATAAAAAAGTACCTATTGTTTAAATCAGATTTTTGTGCTGCATATGATTTTTTTTTTAATGTTGGTATGGGTGTTTTTCATATTGCAATCATTATCACACAAAAAAATAGTGAATTAATTTTAACAGTAACTACTGGGGCTCTTTAAGACTCAATCTTCCTATCCTTTCAGGGTGCGTTTACAGCAGGCTCCTTAGCAGCAGAGGCAGGATTACAATTAGAGTTGGGATGAGCAAGCACTAAAATGCTTAGATGCCGTTACTCAAACCGAGCAATTCCTGATGCCAGGATGCTCGTTTGGAGTAATGAGTATAATGGGAGTCAATGGGAAAATTCAAGCATTTTTTCTGCAGACCCTACAAGAAGGTCTGGGGGGCAGTGAAAATGTTGAAATGGATGTAAAAAGTGCTGAATGGAAGGAGAACAGCATGGGGAAGACCACTGGAAGGATCTCTGACTCCCTGATCGTAGCTGAGGACAATGATGTGACACTTCTACTCCACTTTAAGGACTGACAATAAAACATTCAAAATCCAAGACAAATTTGAATTTACAGGAAAAAATGTTAAGAAACATTCTTTCCTGTATAATAACTTGTAGAAATGGCAAAATTTAAAAAGTATTTAAAGAAATAATAATTTAGGTAAATCAAAATTGATTTTTTTATATTTTTATAATAAACTTGGAAATGTCAGTGTCATTTAGTTATGAAGCAAGAGCTGCCAAATTAGATGGAAGAAGGACTCAGTTACACCCTCCATAAAGGAGTGCCTCAAGCACACTATGTTTAAATTGTCATGTAGTGGTACTCCTAGGTGTGGAAAAGTCAGGGCTAATGCAGATTTTGTTCATTTTTATCAGAGTGAGCCTGTCAGTATGTCTGTTATGACTCCCCTGTGGCACTAAAAACCAGCTCAGACAAGATGCTAGCGGCAGTGCAGCAAAACACCTCCAAGGCATAGAGGGACGGATCATTCTAGGTGTCCAGCTTTAAGACATAATATTTGAAGGTCGCAGAGGAATTAGGGAGTATGCTGGTTTTGTTGGCCAGGTATTTCTTGACCATCTTTAAAAACTTTTCTTTGCTTGTCAAAAATACCCGGTCATTAGGGTATGGACCCTGGAATGGTGCTATGTCCGCACACGATTATTTCTGGTGGAAGACACAATATATAGGTACAATGGGATGATAAAGAGAGTAGAAGGCCCTAACGGTAAGGAGCGAGGGAAGGGACACCTCCTGAGATCAACCTATGTCTGTACCTAAGCTCACCCTGATGCCCTATGCTGGTTCTTCCCTTCCCCCCCCGCCGCTGTCATGTCCTTAGCCCCTGGCTGTCACCTCAGCTAACCCTGACTAGTGAACTAGCCAGCAAGGATGCTAGCCTTGCCACTGCAGGTCATATAACACAGGAAAAGAGACAAACAAGGACCAACAGAAAGGATACAGCTCAGCTCAGAATCTGCTGCTAGTAAATGGCACCAGGTAAACAGGACTCTGAAAGTGCCAATACCTCAGTCACAAGAGAGCTCCACACACCTAGCTGGCCTGCATAGAATTAAACTCTATAACCGGCGATCAGCTGATGGGTCATGTAATTATTTAAATGGAGGTGGGAGTGATTACCAACCAACATCAGCTGAACAGCCTAAAAGAAGCTGCAGCAAGAGACTGACAGTAACTTTTGCTGGGCCAAAGCAAAAAACTACATTTAAATTCCAGCAGATCCATAGATGCCACAAATCCCCCAATGAGTCAAAACAGTAGCCTCCTTTCTACAAGGGGTCTTAGGACCCTTAAGACCGGACTTGGCCGGAAAAGAAGTATGGCAGTGACGCATCAAAACACTAGCATTTACCTCCGCAGTCATCTGGTCCTTAAGGCCGACTGTGATGGTAATAACGTAGGCTCCGGAGGCGCGACAAATCTCCTAAGTGACAACTTAGCACATTATCGATATGCATCACTGGGGGTAGCTCCAATTGGAAGGTCATAGGGCTGAGTATGGTCGCCACCCAATATTTCCACCTGATCTTTTTAGTGGACACCCACACGTACTCATTTACACACAGGTTCGAGCCTGAATGGTTATTACCACACATACATTTGGAACAAGATGGTACTCTTCTTGAAGGACTGACAACAGAGGCGGCCCCCTGTGTCACGAAACTCTTACCCTTAGGATATACAGTGGGAACCACCACCTTCCCCTGACCAATTTTCCAGGGAGAACACTGAGGTCTAGAATCTTGCCCCTATTCTCCAGTAGCACCTTAGCTACTTTCACCAGAGAAAAAGGGGTAGATTTACCTAAGACTGCAGAGATAGTAGTACAAAAATGGCCCCAAAAGACTACTTCTCTCGACCACCAATCAATGACTGGATTATGCTTCTTCAGCCAAGAAAGGTCTAAGATGATGGGAGTATGCAGACCTTCCAAGATATAGCATGGCAGGAGCTCTTTATGAAGAGTCCCTATGTGCAAGTTCACATTATTTACGACTTGGACCAAACTTCTGTCTGAAAGGAGCAGAATCAATAGCAAGAATAGGAATGGATCTCGCTAGCGCCTTACCGATTAGGCCATGGATCTGATCAAAGCAAGAATCCACCAAACTGACTCCAGCTCCACTATCCACAAAAACCGCAGTAGTCCCAGTTTTCCCACAAACCACTATTTATGCAGAAATGGTAAACGGAGATGTAAAAATGGAGGAAATGTACACAGTCTGGTCAATTCCATCCACACGACCTAGGGAATGCGGCTTATGACCCGGAGTAACATGTTTGGCATGAGATGGACAGACTTTAATATAATGATCTGTAAGACCACAGTAAAAACATGTCCCCATCCCATGGTGAACCGCAGGCGACCTAGTATGAAAGCAGACACCCCCGAATTGCATGGGTTCATCAGACAGCATCAGATACCTGTGTGACCTCCTCCCTCGGAAGAACAACAGTTGGCAGAGTTGGTACTGGACTCTCCCTGAGGCATCTATCCAAAATGATGGAGGCCACCATGGCACTTGCTAATGACCTTAGAGTAGTATATTGGACCAGAGAATCTTGAAGCATAGCTGGCATACCCTGACAAAAATTACTCCTAAGGGCAGGGTCATTCCACTGAGTGTCAGTGGTCCATCTCCGTAACCACGAGCAGCACTCCTCAGCTGGTCGGGCCCCCTGCTCACGGAGTTTAGACTCAGCCAGGGAGAGGCCACCAGGATCACCATACACCAGGGCCAAAGTAAAAAAAAAACTTGCTCGCCGACCGCAAAAATGGAAAGTCGGTTGATGGGGAAAAGGCCCAGGAATGTGGGTTCACCCTTAAGAAGGGAGATTAAAATCCCCACTCATTGTTCCTCACTTCCTGAGGAACGAGGGCAGAGTCTGAAATATAACTTACAGGCTTCCCTGAAAATCATAAGTGTATCTCAATCTCCAGACAACCTGTCGGGGAGAGTTATTTTGGGTTCTGGTTACGCCTGGGCATGAGTTCAGACATATGCTGAAACTGCTGTGAGCACAATTCAGTAACCTCATCCTAGAGAGTCTGAATCAGGCGTGACAAAGCTTCAGCTTTAGCCATAAGGACTCAGGAACATGGTGCAGGCCGGCTATAATGTCACGTCCATACAAGGATATGTCCGGTGGACAGCACAACATACTGGTACAATGTGATGATAAAGGGAGAGGAAGGCCCTAATGATAAGGAGGTGGGATGGAACACCTCCTGAGACCAACCTGTATCTGTTTCTAAGCTCTCCTTAACTCCATGTGGGGGACCTTCCCCCCCCTCTGTCACGTGTTTAGTTCCTGTTTGTCACCTCAGCTAACCCTGGCTAGTACCCTGGCCAGCAAGGTCTGCATAGAAGTAAACTATAACCGAAGAACAGCAGATGGGTCATGTGATTATTTGCATGGAAATGTGAGTGGTTACCAACCAACATCAGCTGACTAGCTTAAAAGAAGCTGCCAGCAAGAGACTGACATTAAGGGTTGCTAGAAAAAAGAAAACTACATTTAAATTCCAGAAGATCCAGAGCTGCCACGAAACCCCTAATGATTCGTGACAAACGGTGTCATGAAATTGGCCTCTTCCTGAGGTATATAGAGTCCATGGCCAGCTCACTGACCTCCAGAATAAAGAGGACAGTGAATATAATTCAAGGTCTGTTGGCCAACATAACAGTATGCCCAGTAGTCCATTGGCACAGTCCATACAGTACCTCATCCATTCTTAAAAACGGGTATAGTTAACTCAGACCATAGATGGGTACAGTCCAAAGAGTCTTGACCTGTCCAAATCAAGTCATGTTTGCCTCCCCTCCCCTTTTTGCTGGTAACAGTTACTAAGCACGTTACATTGTATGGATTACTAATTCAATCTAGAAAGATTTTTTTAACTGTTTTATGGAGGTTAATACCAATGTAACACTTAGCACATTGCACTGTATAGATTACTAATTCAATCCAAAAAGATCTTTTGAACGTTTTTTGGAGAGTAATACTACCATAACACCATAATGTAACATTAAGCACATTACCCTGTAAGGATGACAATATAGTCAACCCCCCCCAAAAAAAAAATAATAAAAATAAAAATTTTTTTTTTTAAATAAAATTTGGACAGCTACATATTTAACTACAGGTCTAGGACTGCAGAGCCCTAAACACTGCCTAGAGGCTGCATTCTGCCACTCTCTCTAGTTTAAATGAAGAATCTATCTGATACAAACATCAAAACAGTGGATTAGCCACAATTGGTGGCTGACTAAATACTTTGTTTCCCCACTGTATAATCCTCTGATCTACATGTCCATATAGATGGCTTAAGATGGTTGATCCTATTGAAATATAAGGTAGTGTAAATGCAGTTTTATCAATCATGAAGATCCTACTAGCAGTTGTCTGAAACGTAAAAGTATTGTATTCTGCCTTCTTTAACCCCTTTCTGACATTAGACGTACTATCCCGTCGAGGTGGTATGGGCCCGTATGACCACCGACGGGATAGTACGTCTAACGCGATCAGCTGCGCTCACGGGGGGAGCGCTGCCGATTGCGGGCGAGTGTCAGCTGACTATCACAGCTGACATCCAGCACTATGTGCCAGGAGCCGTCACGGACCGCTCCTGGCACATTAACCCCCGGAACACTGTGATCAAACATGATTGCAGTGTTCCGGCGGCATAGGGAAGCATCGCGCAGGGAGGGGGCTCCCTGCGTGCTTCCCTGAGACCCTCAGAGCAAAGCGATGTGATCACTTTGCTCCGAGGATCTCCTCCGTCCTCCTCCCTGCAGGCCCCGGATCCAAAATGGCCATGGGGCTACTTCCGTGTCCTGCAGGGAGGTGGCTTGCAAGCGCCTGCTCAGAGCGGGTGCCAGAAAGCCTCCTGCAGTGCCTGTCAGACACAGTGCACTGCAAAGTGTCAGATCAGCGATCTGACAATATATAGTGATGTCCCCCCTGGGACAAAGTAAAAAAGTAAAAAAAATATATATATTTACATGTGTAAAAAAAAAAAAATCTACATAAATAATAATAGAAAAAATTATTGTTCCAATAAATACATTTCTTTATGTAAATAATAAAAAATAAAAGTACACATATTTAGTATCGCCGCGTTTGTAACAACCCGACCTATAAAATTATCCCACTAGTTAACCCCTTCAGTGAACACCGTAAAAAAAAAAAAAAAAAAGGCAAAAAACAATGCTTTATCATCATACCGCCGAACAAAAAGTGGAGTAACACGCGATCAAAAAGATAGATATAAACATTGTACCGCCGAAAACGTCATCTTGTCCCGCAAAAAACGAGCTGCCATACAACGTCATCAGTAAAAAAATAAAAATGTTATAGCCCTCAGAATAAAGCGATGCAAAAATAATTATTTTTTCTATAAAATTGTTTTTATTATATAAAAGCACCAAAACATAAAAATTTTTACCAAATGCGGAACGGTATAAACGCCCCCCCAAAAGAAATTCACAAATTGCTGGTTTTTGTTCTTTCTGCCTAACAAAAATCGAAATGAAAAGCGATCAAAAAATGTCATGTGCCCGAAAATGATACCAATGATACCAAACGTCATCTCGTCCTGCGAAAAACAAGACCTCACATGACTCTGTGGAACAAAATATGGAAAAATTATAGCTCTCAGAATGTGGTAACGCAAAAACTATTTTTTGCAATAAAAAGCGTCTTTTAGTGTGTGACAGCTGCCAAACATAAAAACCCGCTATAAATAGTAAATCAAACCCCCCATTATCACCGCCTTAGTTAGGGAAAAATAATAAAATTAAAAAAGTATTTATTTCCATTTTCCCATTAGGGTTGGGGTTGTGTTATGATCCGGTGACCTTGGAGCCGCATGAGACCTTCTCAGGAGAGGTGGTACCTGTACTGACCGCAAACCCTAAACTGACACCACAACTAGAAGTAGCCGTGGGGTGTACCTATCACATCCTAGACACCTCGACACAGCCGGAGGACTAAATACCCCTATACATGGAAATGGGAAACCTATCTTGCCTCAGAGCAGAACCCCAAAAGATAGGCAGCCCCCCACAAATATTGACTGTGAATATTAGAGGAAAGGCACACGCAGGCAGAAAACAGGATTTAGCAAAAGAGGCCACTCTAGCTAAATAGGAAAGGATAGGACAGAATGCTAAGCGGTCAGTATTAAAATCCTGAAAATATCCACAGCAGAAAATACAAAAATTCCACCATCTAACTAAAGACATGGAACGTATATCTGCATCTCCTGAGAATCCAACTTGACTGAACAAATCCTAACACAGTCTGAGCTGGACAAGAAAAAACAATGAATAGCACTGATTGTGAAGCACACAGCATGTGTGCTGAAGAAACAAAACCCAGAAACTTATCTTTGGTGATTTGGCAGCAAGGCAGGGGAAACCAGACTGAGATCCATAACCTCCAAGAACAATGGACAACTGGCAAGGACTAATGAATCCAGCAACCTTAAATACCCCAGTCAGAACTGCAATCAACAGGGACACCTGCCCAGGATTGCAATCCAGAGACAACTGCATTACCACCAACAACCACCGGAGGGAACCCAAGAGCAGAATTCACAACAGGTTTGGGGCTAAAGTTAGGGTTGGGGCTAAAGTTAGGGTTGGGGCTAAAATTAGGGTTGGGGCTAGAGTTGGGGTTAGGGTTTGGATTACGTTTACGGTTGGGTTAGGGGTGTGTTAGGGTTAGGGGTGTGGTTAGGGTTGGGATTAGAGTTAGCATGTTGGGGTTAGGTGTGTGTTGGGGTTCAGATTAGGGTTAGGGGTGTGTTCAGGTTAGGGGTGTGGTTAGGGTTGGGATTAGGGTTAGGGGTGTGCTGGGGTTAGGGGTGTGGTTAGGGTTGGGATTAGGCTTAGGGGTGTGTTGGCATTAGGGTTTGAGTTAGAACTGGGAGGTTTCCACTGTTTTCACACCAGAGGCTCTACAAACGCAACATGACATCCGATCTCAATCCATACAATTCTGCGTTAAAAAAGTAAAATGGTGCTCCTTCCCTTCCAAGATCTGCCGTGCGCCCAAACAGTGGTTTACTCCCACATATGGGGTATCAGTGTACTTAGCACAAATTGGACAATAACTTTTGGGGTCCAATTTCTCCTGTTACCCATGGGAAAATACAAAACTGGGGGCTTAATCATTTTTTGGAAAAAAAAAGATTTTTTATTTTCACAGCTCTGCGTTATAAACTTTCGTGAAACACTTGGGGGTTCAAAGTGCTCAACACACATCTAGATAAATTCTTTAGGGGGTCTACTTTCCAAAATGGGGTCACTTTTGGGGGGTTTCTACTGTTTAGGCATATCAGGGGCTCTCCAAATGAGACATGGCGTCCCATCTCAATTCCAGCCAATTTTGCATTGAAAAGTCAAATGGTGCCCCTTCCCTTCTGAGCTCTGCCATGTGCCCAAACAGTGGTTTACCCCCACATGTGGCATTTGGGGTCCAATTTCTCCTGTTACCCTTGGTAAAATAAAACAAATAGTATAATTTCCAAAATGGGGTCACTTCAGGAGGAATCTTCTTTTATAGCACTTAGGGGCTTTTTATATGAACTCTGCAAACTGTTCTTGGCAAATAGTGCTCCGTCCCTCCTGAGTCTCACCATGTGGCTAAGCAGTATTGTACAGGGTATTTCAACATTCAGCAGAAATTGTGGGACAAATTTTGGCATTATTTTTATTCATTTCCCAGTGTGAAAATGTAAAACTTGGGGCAAACACACAATCTTGGTGGTAAAAATGCAAATTATTTTTTCTTCACTGCCCAGTGAGACACCTGCGATGTCAATTTAATCACTGCACACCTAGATGAATTCATTGAGAGGTTTAGTTTGTAAAATGGGGTCACTTATAGGGGGTTCTGCTGTTCTGGCACCTCTGGGGCTCTGCCAATGTGAAATGGCACCCTCAAACCAGTCCAGCAAAATCTGCACTGTAATATGGCGCTCCTTTCCTTCTGTGCTTTGCACAGTTTTTGACCACATATGGGGTATTGGTAAACTCAGGACAAATTGCACAACAAATTTTGGTTTCCATTATCTCCTGTTACCCTTGAGGAAATACAAAATTTGGAAATAAAAAATGTTTTTGTGTGAAAATGCAATTTTTTTTTAAAATTTTCACGGCTCAACGTTATAAACTTCTGTGAAGCACATGGGGGTTCAAGGTGCTCAATACACATCTAGATAAATTTGCTAAGGGATCTAGTTTCTAAAATCATGTAACTTGTAGGGGGTTTCCACTGTTTAGTTGCATTAGGGCATTGCAAACACGACATGGCATTCGCTAATTATGCCAGCCAATTTTGTATTCAAAAAGTCAGATGGCGCTCCTTCCCTTCCAAGCCCTGTCGTGCGCCCAAACAGTTGTTTTCCTCCACATATTGGGTATTGGTGTACTCAGGAGATATCACAATTACTCCTGTTACACTTAAGAAAATGCAAAATTTGGAGCTCAAAATAATTTTTGTGGGAAAAATTTGATTTTTTTATTTTCATGGTTCAACATTATAAACTTCTGCAAAGCACCTAGGGGTTCAAGGTGCTCACCACACATCTAGATAAGTTCCCTGAGGGGTCTAGTTTCCAAAATGGTGTCACTTGTCTTTTTTTTCACTGTTTAACCCCTTCACCCCCGGAGCTTTTTCTGTTTTTTCGTTTTCGTTTTTCGCTCCCCTCCTGCTCAGAGCCATAACTTTTATATTTTTCCGTGAATATGGCCATGTGAGGGCTTATTTTTTGCGGGACAAGATGTACTTTTTAACGATATCATTGGTTTTACCATGCCATGTAACAGAAAATGGGAAAAAAATTCCAAGTGTGATGAAATTGCAAAAAAAGTGCAATCTCACACTGGTTTTTTGTTTGGCTTTTTTGCTAGGTTCACCAAGTGCTAAAACTAACCTGCCATTATAATTCTCCAGGTCATTACGAGTTCATAGACACCTAACATGTCTAGGTTATTTTTATCTACGTGGTGAAAAAAAATTCCAAAGTTTGCTAAAAAAATTTTTTTAAAAAATTGCGCGATTTTCCGATACCCGTAGCGTTTCCAATTTTCATGATCTAGGGTCGGTTGAGGGCTTATTTTTTGCATGCCGAGTTGGCGTTTTTAATGATACCATTTTGGTGTAGATACATTCTTTTAATCGCCCGTTATTGCATTTTAATGCAATGTCGTGGCGACCAAAAAAACGTAATTTTGGCGTTTTGATTTTTTTTCTCGCTACGCCATTTAGCGGTCAGGTTAATCCTTTGTTTTTATTGATAGATCGGGCGATTCTGAACGCGGCGATACCAAATATGTGTATGTTTAATTTTTTTTTAATTGTTTTATTTTGATTGGGGCGAAAGGGGGGTGATTTGAACTTTTATATATTTTTTATTTCTTTTATATTTTTAAACACTTTTTTTTAATTTTGGCATGCTTCAATAGCCTCCATAGGAGGCTAGAAGCATGCACTACACGATCGGCTCTGCTACATAGAGGTGAAATACAGATCACCTCTATTTAGCAGAAAGGCAGGTGTACTTTGAGCGCCGACCACAGGGTGGCGCTCAAAGCAATCGGCCATCAACAACCATAGAGGTCTCAAGGAGACCTCTGGTTGTTAAGGCAACGCACTGCTGACCCCCGATCATGTGAAATGCCGCTATCACGGCTTGACGGCGGCATTTAACTAGTTAATGGGCGCGGGCGGATCGCGATTCCGCTTGCGCTCATTGCGCGCACATGTCAGCTGTACAAAACAGCTGACATGTCGCGGCTTTAAGGTGGGCTCACCGTCGGAGCCCACCTTAAAGCAGGGGATCTGCCTGCTGACGTACTATTCCGTCAGCTGGCAGAAAGGGGTTAAGGGTCTCTCCAAACACGACATGGTGTCACTTTTGAGTATTTTCTGTCATATAGGCCCCTCAAAGTCACTTGAAATTATTTATTATTATTATTAATTTATATAGCACCATTGATTCCATGGTGCTGTACATGAGAAGGGGTTACATACAAGTTACAGATATCACTTACAGTAGGCACACTTACAATGACAGACTGATACAGAGGGGCGAGGACCCTGCCTTTGCGGGCTTACATTCTGCAGGATTATGGGGAAGGAGACAGTAGGTTGGGGGTTGCAGGAGCTCCGGTGTTAGTGAGGCGGTAGCTTCGGTGGTGATGAGGAGGCAGCGGGGTCAGTGCAGGCTGTAGGCTTTCCTGAAGAGATGTGTTTTCAGGCTCCGTCTGAAGGATCCGAATGTGGTGGATAACCGGACGTGTTGGGGCAGGGAATTCCAGAGGATGGGGGATATTCGGGAGAAGTCTTGGAGGTGATTGGATGAGGAGCGAATAAGTGTGGATAAGAGAAGGAGGTCTTGGGAGGACCGGAGATTACGTGAGGGAAGATATATGGAGATTAGTTCAGAGATATATGGAGGAGACAGGTTATGGATGGCCTTGTAGGTCAGTATTAGTAATTTGAACTGGATATGCTGAGGGAATGGAAGCCAGTGAAGAGATTTGCAGAGGGGGGAAGAGGAGGAGTAGCAAGGAGAGAGATGGATTAGTCAGCAGAGTTAAGGATGGACTGGAGAGGTGCAAGGGTGTTAGCAGGGAGGCCGCAGAAAAGGATATTGCAGTAGTCAAGGCGGGAGATGATGAGGGCATGCACAAGCATTTTAGTAGATTGAAGGTTGAGGAAAGGACGGATTCTGGAGATATTTTTGAGCTGGAGGCGACAGGAGGTGGAAAGAGCTTGGATGTGCGGTTTGAAGGACAGGGCAGAGTCGAAGGTTACTGTGAGGAAACGGAGGAAATGTGAGGTGGTTCATCAAAAAAATGGTTTTGCAAATTTTGTTATAAAAATGAGAAATCGCTGGTCAACATTTAGGGCATGTGCACACGTATTTAGGTCCACTGCGGATTTTTCTGCAGCGGATTTGATAAATCCGCAGTGGAAAACGCTGCGGATTTATCGCGGATTTACCACGGTTTTTCTGCGTTTTTCACTGCGGTTTTACAACTGCGGGTTTCCATATGGGCAGTTGTAAAAACGCAGAAAAGAAGTGAAATACTGCGCAATGAAAACCGCTGCGTTTCCGCGCTGTTTTTTCCGCAGCATGTGCACAGCGTTTTTGGTTTCCCATAGGTTTACATTGTACTGTAAACTCATGGGAAACTGCTACGGATCCGCAGCTGCAGAAACGCTGTGGATCCGCAGCAAAATCCACAAAGTGTGCACATAGGCTTAACCCTTATAGCTTCCTAAGAAAAAAAAATATGGTTTAAAAAATTGTGCTAATGTAAAATAGATATGTGGAAAATATTATTTATTAACTGCTTTGTGTGACATATTTCCAAAATTTCGGATTTGTCATATCAAAGAAATTGTACCATTATTGTGACGCCCACCAGGGCCTAGGGGTACTCGGAACCGGGTCAGACATTTTTTTTGGGAAGTCACGGGGCCGTGACCAAACTACATGGCCCTAAGTGTGCAATAAAAATGCAAGGGTAAAGCTACCGTCACACTAGCAGTATTTGGTCAGTATTTTACATCAGCATTTGTAAGCCAAAACCAGGAGTGGGTGATAAATGCAGAAGTGGTGCATATGTTTCTATTATACTTTTCCTCTGATTGTTCCACTCCTGGTTTTGGCTTACAAATACTGATGTAAAATACTGACCAAATACTGCTAGTGTGACGGCAGCCTAAAAGTTACAGTATATGGGATTGATTTGTGACGCCACCCGTGGTGTTTGGCAAGGGATGGTCGACGCTGCGGTTCAGGTCCACTGGGGCTGATGGTGACGCAACAAAGGTGGTACAGCTTCCCATGGGTAGAGAGGGGCCCCAGGGCAGATATAACAGTCGGTTCAGGTGGTGGTGAACGTTGGGGTGCAGAGAATAAGCAAGGGACGCAGAAAATTGCAATTTTCTTTACCTTTACTTCTTGGTAGATGAACATGCAGTCCGGGGTAACAGTTACAGATGACAGCAGGAGTCTGGCTAGCCTGTAAGCATTCAGGGGGTCCACCTTGCCAGGTGAGGTTGGAGGCCTTCCTGCTGTGCTCTATTTTCAGATCCCTGCTGTCTATAGCGAGCTACGGCCCTCTCATACATGTTGGCTTTGACCTGTATGTCAGACAGCAAGAGCTTTTCATGGTCACTGCCTGTTCACTAGCAGCCCTAGCTCTTGGTCTTCTGTGGTGCCTCCGGATGTTCGGTGTGGCCAGGGAGCTTGCATTCCCCTGCCCTCTAGATTCGGCTGTCGGGGCGTATGGCACCCAAACAGCCAAGGACTCTGGCATCCTTCTTGACAGCGTTCCACTCCGGGGTCAGCTATGACACAGCTGCAATTCCCCAGAGCCCTTGTCTCCGCTCCTCTCTCTCTCCTCTTCTCCGACTAACTTCCTAACAGCCTAAAATGTTTATTCTCAGTGAGGAAGGAAATCATAGGACCTGGTATAAGAGAGATGCCGTAAAGTGGCTACCAGGATGTGACGGTCAGTTTTTTCAAATGTATTATTTAGCTTTCTGACCGAGCACTCCGCCTCCTAGTCACAGGTGTTTTAATTACAGCAGGTCCATTACCCCTCCACAGAGAGAGAATGGTAGTCTCACAAGAGGTTTTCATAGGCACCCATTCAGATGGAGACGTTTATTCTCAGTGAGGAAGGAAATCGTAGGACCTGGTATAAGAGAGATGCCGTAAAGTGGCTACCAGGTACACATAAAATTGACCTTTTTTATGTGCTAAACGCTCTCATTTTTCATATTTCTAGTGCAGTAATGCAGTTAAATTTTCATGTTTCATGTTAGCATGTTTCAGTGCTACAGTGTGCTACCTTATTTGCTTGAATGTATAGGAGTTGGCGACTCTAGGTTTAGCACCTGTTCACACTTAGTCTATGTATGGATATGACAGTCAGTTTTTTCAAATGTATTATTTAGCTTTCTGACCGAGCACTCCGCCTCCTAGTCACAGGTGTTTTAATTACAGCAGGTCCATTACCCCTCCACAGAGAGAGAATGGTAGTCTCACAAGAGGTTTTCATAGGCACCCATTCAGATGGAGACGTTTATTCTCCGTGAGGAAGGAAATCATAGGACCTGGTATAAGAGAGATGCCGTAAAGTGGCTACCAGGTACACATAAAATTGGCCTTTTTTATGCGCTAAACTGTTATGGTTCTCAATGGCAAGAGAACATAGCCCAGCATACATAGGAACTAGCTCTTGGAAGGATGGAAACTTAAACTGACCATGAACTAAACCTGCCGCACAACTAACAGTAGCCGGGTAGCGTAGCCTGCGTTTTATCCCTAGACGCCCAGCGCCGGCCGGAGGACTAACTAATCCTGGCAGAGGAAAATATAGTCCTGGCTCACCTCTAGAGAAATTTCCCCGAAAGGCAGACAGAGGCCCCCACATATATTGGCGGTGATTTAAGATGAAAATGACAAACGTAGTATGAAAATAGGTTTAGCAAAATCGAGGTCCGCTTACTAGATAGCAGGAAGACAGAAAGGGTACTTTCATGGTCAGCTGAAAACCCTATCAATACACCATCCTGAAATTACTTTAAGACTCTAGTATTAACTCATAACATCAGAGTGGCAATTTCAGATCACAAGAGCTTTCCAGACACAGAAACGAAACTGCAGCTGTGAACTGGAACAAAATGCAAAAAACAAACAAGGACAAAAGTCCGACTTAGCTGGAAGTTGTCTGGTAGCAGGAACATGCACAGAAAGGCTTCTGATTACAATGTTGACCGGTATGGAAGTGACAGAGGAGCAAGGTTAAATAGCGACTCCCACATCCTGATGGGAACAGGTGAACAGAGGGGATGATGCACACAAGTTCAATTCCACCAGTGGCCACCGGGGGAGCCCAAAATCCAATTTCACAACAGTACCCCCCCCTCAAGGAGGGGGCACCGAACCCTCACCAGAACCACCAGGGCGATCAGGATGAGCCCTATGAAAGGCACGGACCAGATCGGAGGCATGAACATCAGAGGCAGTCACCCAAGAATTATCCTCCTGACCGTATCCCTTCCATTTGACCAGATACTGGAGTTTCCGTCTGGAAACACGGGAGTCCAAGATTTTTTCCACAACGTACTCCAACTCGCCCTCAACCAACACCGGAGCAGGAGGCTCAACGGAAGGCACAACCGGTACCTCATACCTGCGCAACAATGACCGATGAAAAACATTATGAATAGAAAAAGATGCAGGGAGGTCCAAACGGAAGGACACAGGGTTAAGAATCTCCAATATCTTGTACGGGCCGATGAACCGAGGCTTAAACTTAGAAGAAGAAACCCTCATAGGGACAAAACGAGAAGACAACCACACCAAGTCCCCGACACAAAGCCGAGGACCAACCCGACGCCGGCGGTTGGCAAAAAGCTGAGTCTTCTCCTGGGACAACTTCAAATTGTCCACCACCTGCCCCCAAATCTGATGCAACCTCTCCACCACAGCATCCACTCCAGGACAATCCGAAGATTCCACCTGACCGGAGGAAAATCGAGGATGAAACCCCGAATTACAGAAAAAAGGAGACACCAAGGTGGCAGAGCTGGCCCGATTATTGAGGGCAAACTCCGCTAAAGGCAAAAAAGCAACCCAATCATCCTGATCTGCAGACACAAAACACCTCAAATATGTCTCCAAAGTCTGATTCGTCCGCTCGGTCTGGCCATTAGTCTGAGGATGGAAAGCAGACGAGAAAGACAAATCTATGCCCATCCTAGCACAGAATGCCCGCCAAAATCTAGACACGAATTGGGTTCCTCTGTCAGAAACGATATTCTCCGGAATACCATGCAAACGAACCACATTTTGAAAAAACAGAGGAACCAACTCGGAAGAAGAAGGCAACTTAGGCAGGGGAACCAAATGGACCATCTTAGAGAAACGGTCACACACCACCCAGATGACAGACATCTTCTGAGAAACAGGAAGATCCGAAACAAAATCCATCGAGATGTGCGTCCAAGGCCTCTTCGGGATAGGCAAGGGCAACAACAATCCACTAGCCCGAGAACAACAAGGCTTGGCCCGAGCACAAACGTCACAAGACTGCACAAAGCCTCGTACATCTCGTGACAGGGAAGGCCACCAGAAGGACCTTGCCACCAAATCCCTGGTACCAAAGATTCCAGGATGACCTGCCAACGCAGAAGAATGAACCTCAGAAATGACTTTACTGGTCCAATCATCAGGAACAAACAGTCTACCAGGTGGGCAACGATCAGGTCTATCCGCCTGAAAATCCTGCAAGGCCCGCCGCAGGTCTGGAGAAACGGCAGACAATATCACTCCATCCTTAAGGATACCTGTAGGTTCAGAATTACCAGGGGAGTCAGGCTCAAAACTCCTAGAAAGGGCATCCGCCTTAACATTCTTAGAACCCGGTAGGTATGACACCACAAAATTAAACCGAGAGAAAAACAACGACCAGCGCGCCTGTCTAGGATTCAGGCGTCTGGCGGACTCAAGATAAATTAAATTTTTGTGGTCGGTCAATACCACCACCTGATGTCTAGCCCCCTCAAGCCAATGACGCCACTCCTCAAAAGCCCACTTCATGGCCAAAAGCTCCCGATTCCCAATATCATAATTCCGCTCGGCGGGCGAAAATTTACGAGAAAAAAAAGCACAAGGTTTCATCACGGAGCAGTCGGAACTTCTTTGCGACAAAACCGCCCCAGCTCCGATTTCAGAAGCGTCGACCTCAACCTGAAAAGGAAGAGCAACATCAGGCTGACGCAACACAGGGGCGGAAGAAAAGCGGCGCTTAAGCTCCCGAAAGGCCTCCACAGCAGCAGGGGACCAATCAGCAACATCAGCACCCTTCTTAGTCAAATCAGTCAATGGTTTAACAACATCAGAAAAACCAGCAATAAATCGACGATAAAAGTTAGCAAAGCCCAAAAATTTCTGAAGACTCTTAAGAGAAGAGGGTTGCGTCCAATCACAAATAGCCCGAACCTTGACAGGATCCATCTCGATGGAAGAGGGGGAAAAAATGTATCCCAAGAAGGAAATCTTTTGAACCCCAAAAACGCACTTAGAACCCTTCACACACAAGGAATTAGACCGCAAAACCTGAAAAACCCTCCTGACCTGCTGGACATGAGAGTCCCAGTCATCCGAAAAAATCAGAATATCATCCAGATACACGATCATAAATTTATCCAAATAATCACGGAAAATGTCATGCATAAAGGACTGAAAGACTGAAGGGGCATTTGAAAGGCCAAAAGGCATCACCAAATACTCAAAGTGGCCCTCGGGCGTATTAAATGCGGTTTTCCACTCATCCCCCTGCTTAATTCGCACCAAATTATACGCCCCACGGAGATCTATCTTAGAGAACCACTTGGCCCCCTTTATGTGAGCAAACAAATCAGTCAGCAGTGGCAACGGATATTGATATTTAACCGTGATTTTATTCAAAAGCCGATAATCAATACACGGCCTCAAAGAGCCATCTTTCTTAGACACAAAGAAAAAACCGGCTCCTAAGGGAGATGACGAAGGACGAATATGTCCCTTTTCCAAGGACTCCTTTATATATTCTCGCATAGCAGCATGTTCAGGCACAGACAGATTAAATAAACGACCCTTAGGGTATTTACTACCCGGAATCAAATCTATGGCACAATCGCACTCCCGGTGCGGAGGTAATGAACCAAGCTTAGGTTCTTCAAAAACGTCACGATAGTCAGACAAGAATTCAGGAATCTCAGAGGGAATAGATGACGAAATGGAAACCAAAGGTACGTCCCCATGCATCCCCTTACATCCCCAGCTTAACACAGACATAGCGTTCCAGTCGAGGACTGGGTTATGAGATTGCAGCCATGGCAATCCAAGCACCAACACATCATGTAGATTATACAGCACAAGAAAGCGAATAATCTCCTGATGATCCGGATTAATTCGCATAGTTACTTGTGTCCAGTATTGTGGTTTATTACTAGCCAATGGGGTGGAGTCAATCCCCTTCAGAGGTATAGGAGTTTCAAGAGGCTCTAAATCATACCCACAGCGTTTGGCAAAGGACCAATCCATAAGACTCAAAGCGGCGCCAGAGTCGACATAGGCATCCGCGGTAATAGATGATAAAGAACAAATCAGGGTCACAGATAGAATAAACTTAGACTGAAAAGTGCCAATTGAAACTGACTTATCAAGCTTCTTAGTACGCTTAGAGCATGCTGATATAACATGAGTTGAATCACCACAATAAAAGCACAACCCATTTTTTCGTCTAAAATTCTGCCGTTCGCTTCTGGACAGAATTCTATCACATTGCATATTCTCTGGCGTCTTCTCAGTAGACACCGCCAAATGGTGCACAGGTTTGCGCTCCCACAGACGTCTATCGATCTGGATAGCCATTGTCATGGACTCATTCAGACCCGCAGGCACAGGGAACCCCACCATAACATCCTTAACGGCATCAGAGAGACCCTCTCTGAAATTCGCCGCCAGGGCGCACTCATTCCACTGAGTAAGCACAGACCATTTACGGAATTTTTGGCAGTATATTTCAACTTCATCTTGCCCCTGAGATAGGGACATCAAGGCTTTTTCCGCCTGAAGCTCTAAATGAGGTTCCTCATAAAGCAACCCCAAGGCCAGAAAAAACGCATCCACATTGAGCAACGCAGGATCCCCTGGAGCCAATGCAAAAGCCCAATCTTGAGGGTCGCCCCGGAGCAAGGAAATCACAATCCTGACCTGCTGAGCAGGATCTCCAGCAGAGCGAGATTTCAGGGACAAAAACAACTTGCAATTATTTTTGAAATTTTGAAAGCAAGATCTATTCCCCGAGAAAAATTCAGGCAAAGGAATTCTAGGTTCAGATATAGGAACATGAACAACAAAATCTTGTAAATTTTGAACTTTCGTGGTGAGATTATTCAAACCTGCAGCTAAACTCTGAATATCCATTTTAAACAGGTGAACACAGAGCCATTCCAGGATAAGAAGGAGAGAGAGAGAGGAAGGCTGCAATATAGGCAGACTTGCAAGTGATTCAATTGAAAGCACACTCAGAACTGAAGGAAAATTAATTTAACCCCCCTCTGGCCGGTCAAACTGTTATGGTTCTCAATGGCAAGAGAACATAGCCCAGCATACATAGGAACTAGCTCTTGGAAGGATGGAAACTTAAACTGACCATGAACTAAACCTGCCGCACAACTAACAGTAGCCGGGTAGCGTAGCCTGCGTTTTATCCCTAGACGCCCAGCGCCGGCCGGAGGACTAACTAATCCTGGCAGAGGAAAATATAGTCCTGGCTCACCTCTAGAGAAATTTCCCCGAAAGGCAGACAGAGGCCCCCACATATATTGGCGGTGATTTAAGATGAAAATGACAAACGTAGTATGAAAATAGGTTTAGCAAAATCGAGGTCCGCTTACTAGATAGCAGGAAGACAGAAAGGACACTTTCATGGTCAGCTGAAAACCCTATCAATACACCATCCTGAAATTACTTTAAGACTCTAGTATTAACTCATAACATCAGAGTGGCAATTTCAGATCACAAGAGCTTTCCAGACACAGAAACGAAACTGCAGCTGTGAACTGGAACAAAATGCAAAAAACAAACAAGGACAAAAGTCCGACTTAGCTGGAAGTTGTCTGGTAGCAGGAACATGCACAGAAAGGCTTCTGATTACAATGTTGACCGGCATGGAAGTGACAGAGGAGCAAGGTTAAATAGCGACTCCCACATCCTGATGGGAACAGGTGAACAGAGGGGATGATGCACACAAGTTCAATTCCACCAGTGGCCACCGGGGGAGCCCAAAATCCAATTTCACAACACTAAACGCTCTCATTTTTCATATTTCTAGTGCAGTAATGCAGTTAAATTTTCATGTTACATGTTTGCATGTTTCAGCGCTACAGTGTGCTACCTTATTTGCTTGAATGTATAGGAGTTGGCGACTCTAGGTTTAGCACCTGTTCACACTTAGTCTATGTATGGATGTGACGGTCAGTTTTTTCAAATCCCCAGAGCCTTTGTCTCCGCTCCTCTCTCTCTCCTCTTCTCCGACTAACTTCCTAACAGCCTAAAACTGACTCCTCCTCCCGACCAGAGAGAGCAGCTCCCCTGAAGTTGGGTCTAGAGCTCCCCCTTCTGGCCTGGAGCAGGAATGTGTCGCATGCTGTTTATTACCTGGCATGGGGACCTCTTCCTGCTTCCAGGCATGACATCACCCTTCAGAGGGAGGCAATGTCACTGTGGCAACTGGACTCTGGGGTGTCACATTCCCCCCTAGTTAACTTCAGTACATCCCAGACTGAGAAAACATAACAAGAACAGTTATTAACAACAATAAATGAAAATCTACAAAGTCTTAAAAATGTAAAAATTACAAAAAACCCAAAAAGAAAAACAGTCCTTGCGCTGCCATCCAGGAATGGTCTTTGTCAGCGTACCTGGACTTTGGTTTGTGGCAACCTCCTTAGCCCACTTTGTGTGTTGACCCTGGGTGTTGCTATAGGGCAGTCTGCAGGTGGCCCTGGTTTTCGGCCACGCTGGCGGCTTACTTTCAAGGCCAAGTCAGGGTAACTATTTACAAGTAAGGTCCTGGACACATATAGTCCTGTGGCGCAATTGTCCTTCAACAGGTTATTGCGAATATTTAAAAGTTCATACAGTAAGTCTGTGTAGGCTCTCTTGCTTAACAGTTGCAGTTATATACATTATTAACTTATTTACATTTTAGTCCCTATACCGGGCTGGAATCTGACCTCTCTTACTACGGGTGGATCTACGCAGTACTAGTATCTCTAATGACATAGCTTGGTCTAGTGTGTTTGTTATTGGTGTTGTGGTCCCACTAGTGTCTGTGCTACTGGTAGGTCTGCATTTTACTGGTAAACTGGGCAGCCTTCTGCCACTTCTTAGACTCACCATGGGTCTGACAGATTTACCGCTAGCAGGGGGTAGATTTTCGCGTTCCACTGCAGATGCGGCATCTGTTAATTGAGCCAACCGGGTCTAGAGTCTCTGCTGCTTCAGGTGCAGGGCACTTTGGAAAGATCAGGACAGGTACTACGATGGCTTGATTCACCTGCGTCCAAGAGCGGGGAAAGTCTCCAAGAATGGCATGGATCTTCTCTTCCACCTCTTCTATGGGTTGAGGGGCATCTTGGTCTTCCTCTTTGTTTCTCAATTGGTCAGGGCATACTTTCAGATGATCCCTCAACACTGCTGCTGAGGTTTCTCCTAAATCCTTACTGATGAGGCCTACCTTGGTATTATCAAAGTTTGGAGGCATGATGTTGTATGGTTCAGTCTCCCACTGATCGTCCAGTTTGTGCATCCACCTCTTTCTTTTGAGGACGTGTTCTCCCGGTACTAAAGGAGTAGCCGGAGCATGTTGGTTGTAGCTCTTTTCCTGTCTCTGCCTGGCCTGGGACAAACTTTTCTCTACTCATTCTTGCACTTTGCAGTATTGCTACTGCCGCTCTGTATCCCAGTCGGCATCAAGTGGTGTCATCTCAGGTGTTACGACTCCCATGTCCAACTCAATGGGTAACTTGCCAGGTCTCGCCATCATCAGGTTGGCTGAGGTGCAGTTGGTGGAGTTTTCCGGGATATGGTTGTATAGATCTACCAGATCTGGCAACTTCTCTGGCCACAGGTTTCACTCTTCCAGGGGCAAGGTCTTCAACAGGTCAATTACCACCTGGTTCATTTTCTCGCACATGCCATTTGTCTGTGGATGGTACGGCATCGTCCTGATTTTCTTGCAGCCGTACAGGTTACAGAACTCCTGAAACACTTCTGCCTCAAAGGCTGGGCCTTGGTCGGTGAGCACTTGTTCAGGGCAACCGTGCGGTCGACAAAAGTGTTCTTGAAACACTTTGGCTGCTGTCTTGGCTGTTTGGTCTTTGACAGGCACGACTACGAGGAACCTTGAGTAATGGTCAACAATGGTCAGAGCATAGGTGTAGCCAGTCCTACTCTGAGTCAACTTCATGTGATCCAAAGCTACCAGTTCAAGCAGCTGCTTCGTGATGATTGGCTGTAATGGGGCTCGCTGGGTGTTACGGTCTTTCCGTCTCAGGTTGCATGGGCCACATTCTTGACACCATTTCTCGATTGCTTTCCTCATGCCAACCCAGTAGAATCGCTCATGTAGCAGGACTTCCAACTTCTTCCACCTGAAGTGTCCTGTTCCATCGTGGTATGCTTCCAAGACTATTGGCGCATCCGGCTTCAGAACTACCACCTGCCAGACCAGTTTGTGTGTTTCGGAGTTGACACTTCTCTGACACAGCTTCCCTTCATATATGAATAGCTTGCCCTTCTCCTTCCACAACTGTTGTGTTTCCTGTGGAGTATCTGGACCAGGGTGTGAGTCAGCTTGTGTCAGCAACTTCTTTACTAGGCAGACTGCCAGGTCGCTATTCTGTGTGTTTGCTCATCCATGGTGGGGCAACGGGATAAACGTGGCCTCTTGTATGACATAGCGCTTTTCCCTCACGCAATGGGAGGACTGGGCCACCTCGTGGCGGTGGAAGGCTGGTAACTCGATTTCTTCTAGCTCCTCCGGTTTTTCTTCCCCGTCTGATAAATTGGGCATCCTGGACAGCGCATCAGCATTAGCGTTCTTATGCCTCGCTCGGTACTTGATGGTAAACTTATTGTTGGACAGCCGAGCCATCCATCGCTGTTCCAATGTGCCTAGCTTTGCGGTTTCCAAGTGAGTCAGCGGATTATTGTCCGTGAAGGCGTTAAACTTCTTTGAAGCCAGGTAATATTTGAATCGCTCAGTCACAGCCCAGACTATGGCAAGAAACTCGAACCTGAAGGAACTATAGTTGTCTTGGTTCTTTTCGGTGGGATGAAGCTTCCTGCTGAAGTAGGCAATCACTCTCTCTCTGCCTTTTTGCACTTGTGACAGCACTGCTCCCAATGACACATTGCTGGCATTAGTGTAAAGTATAAATGGTTGGTCATAGTCAGGGTGGGCCAGGAGTTCATCTCCCATGAGAGACAACTTTAAACAGGTGAAGGATTCTTCCTATCCTGTTGTTCCACTCGAAAGGAGAACTCTTGTTCTTGGCCTTCTTGTGTTTCCCACTAGGAGGTCTTGCAGAGTTGCAACTATCTTGGTGAATCCCTTGATCAATCTCCGGTAGTAGCCTACCAAAGCAAGGAACTGCCGTACTTCATGAATGGTGTTGGGTTTTGGCCAGTCCCTGATAACAGTGACTTTGTCAGGGTCTGGTGCCACGCCTTCTTCGCTTACTATGTGGCCTATGTACTGCACCTTGGGCTTCAAAAGGTGACATTTGGACTGCTTCACTTTGACAGTGCTTTGAACACCTCAGCCAGGTGCTTCAAGTGGTTGTCATAGGTCTTGGAGAAGACGATGATGTAATCCAGGTACAATAGAATCGTTTCAAAGTTTTTGTGCCCGAGGCAACACTCCATCAACCTCGGGAACGTCCCCGGTGCATTGCAAAGCCCAAAAGGCATGCAGTTGAACTTGCATAAGCCCATGGGTGTCATGAAGGCGGTCATCTCTCTATCCACCTCTGCCACGGGAACCTGCCAGTACCCACTGGTGAGAACCAAGGTGGATAAATAGCAGATTTCAGGGCAGCTAATGACTCCTCAGTTCATGGTAACGGGTAGGCATCTTTATGTGTTATGTGGTTTATCTGCCTGTAATCAACACACATCCTCATTGTACCGTCTTTTTTTCTTAACGAGGACTAACGGAGCTGCCCGGGGCTACAACTATCTCTAATGACCCCCGCTTTTTCATCTCCCGTAACATGCCCCTGGCGCACTGGTAGTGGGCCGGGGGAACTGGGCGGTACCTTTCATTAATGAGTGGAGGTCTCCAGTGGGGATATGGTGTTGAACCCCTTCTACCTGCCCAAATTCTAGTGGGTGTTTGCTGAATACCCGTTCATACTCTTGAACCACCCGGTAAACCCCATTGTTTTCGTGCGACGAAGTGGAGTCAATGCTTATTTGCAGATTCTGACACCAGTCCTCAAGCTGTTCTGCAGAGCCATTGTCCTCTGCTTAGTTGGATAGGATCAAGGGTTCTACAGCCCATATTGCGTTGTTGTTGACTGTGAACAGCTTAGCAACGGTGGCATACCAGGGTAGTTTGACCTCTTTCTCCCAACAATTTAAGATGCGTACAGGTATCCTTCCATTGCAGACATCTACTACCTCGCTGGCTGTCAGGATAGTAGGCCTGCTGTCTGAGTACACGGGTTCTACCAGTGCCTGGTAATCTTGACCCCTGATTCCTATAGCAGCTCGACACCAAATTAACATTTCTGTTATGGGAGATATTACAATGATGAATGGGTCACTCACCTTTACACTGCCGATTTCAGCACCAGACAGCTCTACCTGTTGCCTCTGCATCAGGGCTTTGATCTCTTTCTGCAGGACTCGCTGCTCACTAGAACTGGCAGTTCTGGCTACCTGTTGCAATAGAACAATAATCTCGCCAAGACAATTTTCTGTCACATTGGTACCTAAGGTCATTATTGGGTTACAGTTTCGCCGATCAATATCTACAATTATCAGACCTTGAGCCTTCAACTCTACTTGCCCCACCTTAATTGTCACCTCTTTATACCCCACTTGTGGCAAAGGCTGACCATTGCTGGTGACTATTGTCAGATCATTATCTGGGCTGCGGGTAATAACAGAGTCAGCCCAGTACCGTGTGTAAAGGATATATGGTATCGTCGTCACCTGGGAGCCGATGTCCATTAAAGCGCTCATCTGGACGTACTTGTCTCACCAACTTTATGGGCCCAGTTGTCTTACTCCTGGGAGGTGGCCCTCTGCCCCGGGGTTGATTGTTTAAATTACAGAATCTTGCAATGTGCCCAGATGGGTCATCTGTCCTGGTCATAGTGATTGTTGTCTGTCCTTCTGGCCAGTGGGATTCTCCTCTGCAGTCGCCATGGGACATCATCTGGACTGGAGGCCCACTGGATCTTTTCCTTTGGGGATGATACTTGCATGGACTGCACGGTTTGGGTCAGCATAGCCACACTTTTGGTTAACTCTTGGACCTGGAGATGTAGTACTGCAGAAGGGTCATTATCTAGGGTCTGCACGTTGGCCTCAACGGGGGCCTGGGGAAAGGATTCCGCTTCCAGGCGGTATGTAATTGCTGGGCGCCTAGGGGGTGCTGTGCAGCTGGAATTTAATTCATGCAGCACCCGGATGGCCCTATCTTTGAAGTACGCAAAGTCCAGATCAGGATTTTGTAGGGCCAGGATGCGCAACTGTGTCCTTTGGGTGTTGGACAGGAGCCCCTTAATAAATTGCTTGGCTAGCAATCTATCCTCATCTTGCACGCTGTCGGGGTCAGCCTGCTTGATGGCCCGTTAATGGTCCGCAGCGCCTCCTGAAGAATAAGGGCGTAGTCCCGTATACTGTACTGCTCCCTTTGTTTGCACCCAAAGAATCTCATTTTTATCTCTGCTTCAGTGCGGGTGTCAAAGGTGTCCTTCAGCCTTCCCAAGATTTGCTTGACAGTTCTTTTATCAGTGTCCAGCCAGGACTTTACCTTCCTCTGGGCCACACCAGTTAACTGGCCAGTGAGGATGCTGACTTTTTGACTCTCAGACAGGAGATACACTTCAATCAAACTACATAGTCTCTCCTTGAAATCACTCAAAGTGTGCAACTCCCCTGAGTATTGAAGAAACCAGGCCGTACCGGTATCTACTGCATTGATAGTGGCACTATGGGGGCTGGGCTGCGGCAGCTGTTGGATCACCACTCGGGTTGCACATTTTCCTCCCCCTAGTGAACCTTAGCCAAGTTCTGAGTTTCTGCTGGCTTATCTGTCTGCTGCTCCGTAGGTGGGATGAATCGAGCGCACAGGGGTTTCGGGTCGGGGCCTCCTGTTTCCCGCCGGATGACGTCAGAGTACGAGGCAGGGCTTCTCTTTGCACCCTTTCAGCTTCTCGCAAGCCGTGCGGCGTGATAATGGCGATTACCAAGCAGTTCAATAAAGTTTATGATACACAGGGCCCAGTGGTACCGGGCTGCGAAATCCTGTTTGTGACGCCAAATTGCGACGCCCAACAGGGCCGTGAGGTACTCGGAACCGGCTCGGACAGTTCTTTGGAGAAGTCACGGGGCCATGGCCCGACTCCGTGGTCCTGGGCGTGCAATAAAAATTCAAGGGGATTGATTCGTGATGCCACCCGTGGTGTTCGGCAAGGGATGGCCAACGCTGCGGTTCAGGTCCACTGGGGCCGATGGTGATGCACCAAAGGTGGTACAGCTCCCCATGGGTAGAGTAGGGCCCCAGGTCAGACATAACAGTCGGTTCAGGTGGAGGGGAACATTGGGGTGTCAGCTCTGACGCAGCTGCAATTCTCCAGAGCCCTTGTCTTCGCTCCTCTCTCTCTCCTCTCCTCCGACTAACTTTCTAACAGCCTAAAACTGACTCCTCCTCCCACCAGAGAGAGCAGCTCCCCTGAAGTAGGGTCTAGAGCTCCCCCTTCTGGCCTGGAGCAGGAATTGTGATGCATGCTGTGTTTTACCTGGCATGGGGACCTCTTCCTGCTTCCCTTCAGAGGAAGGCAATGTCACCATGACAAACAGACTCTGGGGTGCCACACTATCATGAAGTACAATAAGTCACATAAAAATCTCAGAAACAGTGGGATCCATTGAAGCATTCCAGAGTTATGACCTCATAAATTGAGAGTGGTCAGAGTTCAAAAAATTAGCCTGTTCAGGAAGGTGAAAACAGGCTTCGAAGTGAAGGGGATAATATCAAGAGACTAGACTAAAGGGATTTTCATTTTAATTTTACACATCTACTCCTTTTTCTCCATAGACCATAGTTATTGACACAATTTATTTGATACAGTATCCTTCTCCATCTGAGGTCTCTGAACTTGGCTACAGAGGCCCGTGTCACATTTTTGCTGTATTAACAGGATATGCAAAACTGGTTGTAAAAAAAAATAAAATAATATTAGAACCTTGAAATAGATCCACACACAAAAAATTAAGCTGTTTTTTAAAACATGCATTCTTAAAACGTATTATTTGTGATATTTAGGCTCTGTTCATATTAGTGTCAGGGCTTTCATTTATAAAACACACACAACAGCTATTCTTAATCCATTTTAGAAAAAATATTGGAGAATCCTGTCAAACTGTCCTTTTAACCCCTTCACACCATTGCCATTTTCCATTTTTTTAGTTTTTTTTCCTTGCCTTTTTCCCGAGCCATAAGTAGAGATGAGCGAACCAGAACAATAAAGTTCGGCATCCGTACCGAACACCTACTGTTCGGGCACGGACACCGAACACGGATTTCACCAGGAAGTCCATGTTACTGTTCAGGGTTCGGCCCCCCTGAACACCGGGTGTTTGTCACGCTGTCATGTGCATGACAGCGTTGCAAACACTGCTTCTGATAGTGGAACATCATCCCCGCCGGCTAAAGAGCTGAGGTTCCCACACTGTCAAAAGATAGTGTGAGCACTCAGCTGTAATCAGAGGTATAAAGTTTACCTATGGTCACTGGTGTCAGCTGATTTGACTACAGCACCCATCATCTGACACCTGCTGCTGCTAATAACAGCAAGATCGGGTGCAGCTGATGGGAGTATTCAGATGCAACACTCATCTGTCAGCTTTATCATGGCTAGTTCTCAAGAATAGAGGGGTCCCCACATAGTATTTTTTAATTATTTAAATAAATAATTAAAAAAAGGCATGGGGTTTGCCACATTTTTGACAACCAGCCTTGCTAAAGCAGACAGCTGGGAGCTGGTATTCTCAGGCTGGTTAGGAGCCATGTATTTTGCCCTCCAAGCCTAAAAATAGCAGCCTGCAGCTGCCCAGAAAAGACACATCTATTAGATGTGCCAATTCTGGCGCATTGCCTGGCTGTTTCCACTTGCCCTGTAGCGGTGGCAAGTGGGGGTAATATTTGTGGGGTTGATGTCACCTTTATATTATCAGGTGACATCAAGCCCACGGCTTTGTAATGGAGAGGCATCTATAAGACACCTATCATTACTAATCCTATAGTTGTATGGTAAATAAAGACACAGCCAGAATAAAGTCTTTTTATTATAAATAAAACAAAACACATTTTCACCAAACACCGATTCCACTGAAGCCTTGTCTTCTGTAATAAAACAAAAATGAAAACAATAATATCCTTCACCTAACCGTCGTTCTATCCCACGCCATAATCCATGTCTGGAGGAAAAACAATTTTCAGCCTGGACGGTGCCAAGATGCGACCGTCCAGGTTGAGAACCACTGGTGACTGAACTGCTGTGAGCGCAGGCTCAGTGACTGGTGGTGATGTCATAGAAGTTACTGCTGGTAACTGAGGCTGCGTTCCCAGCCGGGCTGAACTGCAGTGACCTCGGTGAGATCCCCGCTAGCACTGAGAAAAATGCACTAAAAACATTCTATCCAAGGAATGTAAGTTGAGTCAAAACGGTGTTTTGCAACCAATTAGCACTCAGTGATCATACAAATTTGGTTATTACAAACAAAAATAAAACATGGTTGTTCACTGTGGGTTCCTATAAGTGCAGACAAAAATCATGTGGATTTTGTCCATTTATGTACAATACAAAAAAAGTAAGGCAATGACAAATTAAATAGAACACAACACATTATTTTTCAGACTATAAGATGCACTTTTCTCCTCCAAAAATGTGAAGGAAAATGAGGGGGTGCGTCTTATAGTTCAGATGTATGGGCCCTGGCTGTGGTGGGGAGGTTGGGAAGCGGTTTCGGCAGAGCATCGGGTCAAAGGAGGCTGGGGCCGGCAACTCCGGCTAACTCCTGTGTCCGCTAATAAAAAGAAATGAATATTCACTGCATTCCACACCCATGGGCATGGAGGGCAATGAATATTCATTTCTTTCTGGCATCCTGGTATGATTGACCCCATCCTGTTGCTGGTATGATTGGTCCCATCAGAAAACAAAAAAAAAATTTACACATACCTTACGCCGCTCCCTTGAAGTGTCTTGCTCCGGTGCCAGCAGCTGCTGGAATACTTACTAGGACCGTTCATCGCAGAGAGCGGTGAGTATCCATTCCTCTTCAGTAGCGCGCAGTGTCAGCCAGAGCCTTCGTGCTGCTGCCGGGGGTCACTTGTGCCGATACTTAAGAGAAATTAATATTCTGAATATTCAATCATTTCAGCAAGGGGATGGGGCCAATCATACTAGGATAAGGATGGGACCGTGCATACCAGGACTGGGATGGAGCCAATCATACCAGGATTGGAATGAGGGGGCCTTGCATACCAGAATGGGGATGAGAGGGCCATGCATACCAGGATAGGGATGAGGGAACCATACATACCAGGATATGGATGAGGGGCCATGTATATCAGAATGGGGATGAGGGGACCATATATACCAGGATAGGGGATATTAAATACAGAACTGACCATTCTCTTTACTTCAATTTTTTTTCCTAATTTCCTCCTCTAAAACCTAGGTGTGTCTTATGGTCTGGTGCGTCTTATAGTCCAAAAAATATACGGTAAATGACTTCATAAACTGCGGTACAAATTCTAATAATTTATGTCATAAGATGTGTAAAATGCAGAGTACAATATGTTGGGTGCACAACCAGGAAATTGCATAAACGCATCTCAGAACATGTGTATGACACACAAAATAGGACAATACACAGTCCTTCAGGTGCCTTACAGCACTTTATCAATCACCACAGCAGTGATTTAAGCAGTCTCAGGGTAAATGCCGAAGGAAAAGTTCCTCCACCCAAATATTAACCTCAAGAAATACCTGTATTTCTTTTAATTTGTATTATTTAATAACGAAATGATCACTCCATGATGTCATATCCTTTATAGTTACTATATAAAACAGCGGTTATGATAGTAGGTATTGTACTATACTATAAATAAGAGCTTATAGTTCAAAACTTGTTAGTGCAGCATACCTTGGTGAATTGAGCACCTTTTTTAACAACATGGATTTATTTAAAACATTTTTCCAAATAAACAGTTGCTTTTAAAATATTTTTTCCTCTGGATCTGTTGTTGGATGAATTCTTCGGATTAATTTTCTACTTGGCAGTCAACCCAAGCTTCACATCACATCCCTGCACTACTGGTGGATGCACTTGTTGGTGAGCTGGATATAAATCCCCTTTTTCAGTTTTTTTTTCTGCAGTAGCAGTATGCGGATTATATTTGTTAATTGTATACGGATATTTGGTGATTGTCAACATTATTATTCAAAAGTGTATTTCCTTACACAGAAAATAATATTATAGCTACATTATATTTGATATTAATATTTATGTATTGCGCTAACATCTTGTGACCGCAGCTCCTGACTGAGCGGAAAGTCAGAGGTAACGGTCACAAGAACTCAATGTATGTCTATGAGATCCTTGCCCTGGTTCCCTTAGACTTAGGCTGCTGTCACACTAGCAGTTTTTGGTCAGTATTTTACATCAGTATTTGTAAGCCAAAACCAGGAGTGGGTGATAAATACAGAAGTGGTGCATATGTTTCTATTATACTTTTCCTCTATTTGTTCCACTCCTGGTTTTGGCTTACAAATACTGATGTAAAAGACTGACCAAATACTGATAGTGTGACGGCAGCCTTACAATGAGAATTACATTGTTCAAGCAGTGGAGCGATCTGACAGGTCACAATCAGCAGAATACGACCTGAGCAGCGCCGAAAACAGAAGAAGACAGAGGCTGGAACGTATGAGACTAGGTGCAGGGAGCTTAGATTACTGGCACCAGTCCAGCGGTAAAATAAAAATAAATTGCAGAGTGGTGTTTTACATTACAGGAAATATTGATTTCTTTCATAGAGACCCCATCTAAGGAAGCAGGTGTGGGGTCAGCATGGGCTGAAATGCCAGGCTGAATTTCAGTCCCAGTCTGGTCTTGGTCCTTTTAATATAAATTATGAATGTTAATCAATTGTAAAGCAAGTCCTGGTACCAATATAAACTGCATAGAAAATGGGATGTCACTCTTTTACTGTGACAAAGTGTCAATTCCTTTTTAGTGAACTCCACATGTTCCTCTACAGAAGTCGAGTGCACGTATTGCGCAGATTTTGTAAGTACAGAAATAATCTCTGCACAATTTATTTCAGTCTTTCATTCCACTCTGTAAATAGACATAATTAAATTTCCTGATGATAGCACTTTGTTCTTTTTGATTAATAATGCAGCCAGTGGCTATAGCAGGAAGGTGCACACAGTACTATGTCACTGCAGTTAATGAGAATTAGGTCCAGCAATGGTTCCAGGAGGTAGCATGATAATTAGCTCTTAACAAGAAAGGCACATATGCTATAAAAAACAAATACTCAAAACTTAAAACACAGTCTTACCCCACATACAGAGTGACATCAGAGACAACAGACGTTTTGCCACACACTCAAAATAGATGTTTTTTTTTAAACTGTCAATTTGATAGAAAAAAAAGTCACAAATATAAAAATCATAATGATTGTAGGGGATTTATTTTAGAAAATCAAGCTCATTTTATAGGGATCTTGAAATGCTCATTTTTTAGCTACAGAAATGATGAAATGTTTACTAACATAAGTCCATGGACAGTTCACCCATAGACAATGCGTCCTCAGATGTATGGTCACATGCCATAACCTACCTGATGGTAGTATCATTCCGCCTGTCACCCGGCCATTGCCAAGAGTTTTATGGCAGAGATGCTGCTCAGAAGAATTTGCAGCCAATGGCAAATTGAAGTTCCAATAGGACTTTTTATAGTTACTCTATACTTGCCTTTCCATGAGTTATAGGTATTTATACGCTAGGTTACTATACGCTTTCTTACATATAACAAGTTAGATCTTAAATTGTGAGTGACCCTGTGATGTGTAGAGGATGCATCACAGCTTCTTGATAAACTACTGATCTTCCAATGTTGGATGTTTGGCTATTGGCTACTGTTGCTCCAGTTCACCTCTGTTGGTTTGAAACTAATACAACAAAACTGCAGACAATTTGTTATATCTAACCAAGTCTGCTGATCTCTATGAATTACAGAGTCGGCTGGCCTACCTTAGTCTAAGGGGGTTGCCCTTCTCTTTAACAAGGACCTGTCATCACGTCCAAGAAATACTGCCAATGCCACCAGCTTCACTAGATAGGCAGAGGGAGTTTAGAAAGATAAATAAGTGGCTTACGCTACGTTCACATTTGCGTTGTGCGCCACAGTGTCGGCACCGCAACGCACAACGCAAACAAAAACGCAGCAAAACGCATGCACAACGCTGCGTTTTGCGCCGCATGCGTCCTTTTTTTCATTGATTTTGGACGCAGCAAAAATGCAACTTGCTGCGTCCTCTGCGCCCGGACGCGGGCGCCACAGGGACACATGCGGCGCAAAACGCAAGTGCGACGCATGTCCATGCGCCCCCATGTTAAATATAGGGGCGCATGACGCATGCGGCGACGCTGCGGCGCCCGACGCTGCGGCGCCGACCGCAAATGTGAACGTAGCCTTAGAAACTGGTGCAGGAATGAAGGGTTTGGGTTCATGGAGAACTGGTCTCTGTCGGCTTTAGGCTCTAGAGTAGGGACTGGCTGCACCTCAATGGAGAGGGTGCAACTGTGCTTGGAGAAAAAATGGTAAGACGGATGGAGGAGCTTTAAACTAGGATCTGGTGAGAGGGAGGATAGTTGTGCTAATAAGGGGATAGATAGAGGAGACAGAGAGAGAGATGTAGGACACAGAGAGAGGGATGTGCGGCGCACTGTGTCGCCACAAAATGGTCTCTCTCCCCATTTATATTCCCCTTTTTCTTGTGTGGATCCATTTCTCGGCGAGGTACTTCCAGAAGGAAGCCGGGATCTTTTGTCCATCAACAGTGGTGAGACCAAACCATTTTTTAATGAGCACTGGTTTGCATGAGCACTTTATTGGGTTTGTTTGTGATATTTGTCCTTTTAATAATTTATTAAAGGTTATGTTTTAATATTTGGGGACCCCTCCAGGCTATATTTGTTAGTTAACCCCTGAGGGTACTTTGAATGGTAGTGAGAACCTCACACCATAGCTGACATCAGAGTATGAAATGCTGCAGCAAACAGTAACAGAGTTCTTATAATTGGGGATTTTAGCTATCTAGACATTCAATGGTGCCATCAGGTGTGCCTCACTGTCTCACACCAATATATTTGGCAATTATTATTTATGCTCTATTGCAAGAATAATTTTTATTAGGCCACATGGGGTAGGTCTACTCCAGACTTCAGCCCTCTTATCTACTATGCCCTACATTATCTCATTATCAAATGACCATGGTATGACTGTATTTATGTCCATTTCCAGTTCTCCTTTTCTGCACCTTGATGCTACATATTTATCACTTTATGGGCCTCACAGAATCTACAATTAGGTCAGTATTTTGCCCCCCTTTCCATACTCTGTCTACAAGCTCCATCCAACCTTTTTCTCTTCACTTCCCTTCCCCCCTCCCCCTCCTTTCTCCAAGAGATGCTTATGTTGTTATTGTATTTTGCTTGCCTGTAATAATTATGACTGTAACTATAAGACATTTTTCCAAAAACCTGTATATATTTTGTATACTCTCGTATGTTTTTTGCTCACACTGTATTTATCATATACCATATAATTGATGCATATTCATGTTATCTTTCAGCATTGTTTGAAAAAGACTCCTAAAAGAGTCGAAACGTCACTCTGCTTGATGCTGTGCCCTCTACGTGAGAAATCATTATATATGGTGTCACTATTTTTCTTATTATTTGTCTTATTAAATACTCACTAGCACCACAAACTGAGAGTGCAGCTGTTTGACTCTTTATCTAGACATTCAATGACAAACGGCCCCTTAAATGCAAAAGAATCCCCCGGGGTTAAAGATGCAGTGCCTATTTATCCCAAAGGCTCAATAGCCAGTACTATCCGATAAACGTATGCTAGACACCTGTATTCCAATAGACAAATGGACTGCCTGCCTGAAACAGCAGTGTAAGGTCTGAACCTGTATTTAAGGGGCCGTTTGTCATTCGGTCATATTTGCACTGTATCTTGTGTTTTTTTTTTATTTGATATTGTGGACTAGATTTTGTGATATATTATTATTGTGCATTGTTACAGATATGTGCCTTTTTTGATCATTGTCATTTTGGCGGGTCATCTTGGGGAAATTTGGTATCATACCATTTTAAATGTTTTTATTATTGGTATATCAATAAAGTGTGCCTTTTTATATATGCTTATATGCTCATAGTGGTGTGCAATCTTTTAGAGTGGTGCTTTTTCTTCTCTTGTTTTGTCATGTCGCTTGACCACTCTTTTGCACCCCTTATTTGATTCTTGTTATAAGTAGTGCGCTGGTATTCTTGCATTACCGTATAGAATGGTGGGGCAATGTGTCCTACAAAAAAGGACATGCATATAGTGCATAGAGTGGCTAATGAGAGACATAGGCATCAACGAAACACCGCAATGATAAGGTACCTACCCCTAATTAACTCTTGTTTCTAGAGTGATTCTATGGATCTGTGGGTATAAGCATTGCCAGTATAGGTTGTTAGACCGATTGTAGATTGGTGCCTCGAGCCGTAAAATTATATTGGTATTGTAATTGTATACAATAGTTTATATGGAGACCATGTATAAATTGGCATATTAAAAATATTGTATTACTACATTGATAACCCAATCTTAGTTATAGCTACCATAGAGTTTATGCATTGAATACTAATTCTCTTTATCTCCTATTGCAGAATTACTAATCGCAACTGACATAGAAAGAGCACCCTCTATCTTCGGATCCACCTCTCACATAGCATTCCAGCCTTATTTTCTCAGTGTTACACACCCACTAGCTATCTCAGGCCTATGGAACGCTATTCAGCATCACTGGAAAGCACTACCCCTTTTCTCCTCCCACTTCTGGCTCTCTGGAACGCAAACCAGCGTCACTAGTAAGCGCGATATGTCACTTCCGGTCGGCAACTTCCGGCCGCATGATTCCAACTCACCACGCTACTGCACTTTAAATATACCAGCACAGGACGCTGCGCAACAAACGTGACTAGCGGTGGACACCGCGTCCTCACTCCACATCCCATACCGAGATCGGTAAGTGTTTTCACCCTGCATTCACAGCAACTCGAGGCACCGATCTATAATCGGTCTAACACTGATGCCTATGTCTCTCATTAGCCACTCTATGCACTATATGCATGTCCTTTTTTGTAGGTAAGTGGTTATCATATGCTAGTCTCATCTTGTTGATCTATACTGCACTAATCTATTACTCATTCTGGCTATAATGAACATAATATTTATACAGCATTATTCTCTATACTAAAGATGTTTTCCGGAACTGTAATATGGAATTTGTATATACCTTGGTTTTTGTATTATTATTTTTTCAGTACTTTGATGAAGGTCGCTGTGACTGAAACGTCTACTGTTACTGTATGTACTGCACTTTATTAAACTTTTTCCACCGCATCCACATAGTGTGTGCCAAGTCTATATATAACTATGAACTTGTAGTGACCTGTAGAATCATAATGGAAGGTCAGTTTTAGCATTCAGTGAACCTAGCAAAAAAGCCAAACAAAAAACAAGTGTGGGATTGCACTTTTTTTTTTGCAATTTCACCACACTTGGAATTTTTTTCCCGTTTTCTAGTACATGACATGGTAAAAACAATGGTGTTGTTTGAAAGTACAACTTGTCCTGCAAAAAATAACATGGCTATATTACATAGTTATTATTAAGGTTGAAGGAAGACTTTAAGTCCATCTAGTTCAACCCATAGCCTAACCTAACATGCCCTAACATGTTGATCCAGGGGAAGGCTAAAAAACCCCATGTGGTAAGAGTAAGCTCCAGCATGGGGAAAAAAATTCCTTCCCGACCCCACATATTGACGGAAAAATGAAAAAGTTATGGCTCTGGGAAGTAGGGGAGTGAAAAACGAAACCGCAAAACTGAAAAAAACTCCGGGGGATAAGGGGTTAATAAGACAAAAACAAAGGGCATTCAAAATCTTGAAAGCCGAGAATACTGAAATAGCATTTCAGGAGTATAAAGATCTAAATAAGAAATGTAAAAAATAAATCAAGCTAGCAACGTTATCTACAGAGAAACAAATCGCCAACGACATTAAAATAAATCTCAATTTTTTTTATAAATACATCAATGTCAAAAAGAAAAAAAATAGATGGTATCGGCCCCTTAACCCCTTAATGGCCACCATTACGCCTTTTAACGGTGACAGTTAAGGGTACTTATTACTCAGCGCCGCTTTTTATCGGTGCTGAGAAATCAGGTTATAGTGCCCCCAGCATCTGAAAATCTCCAGAATTTCCACTACCAGGGGTAGCTGAGACCCCAGAGGACATGATTCGGGTCGTTTTTTACCGTCCCAAGGTTGCAATCACCATTATTCACTGAATAACAGTGACCGCAAAAAAAAGTCAGTTTTCCCATTTATTTCTCTCGCCTCTGATATGCTAGATCATATGAGGGAAATAGGGTCCCCCAAGCCCACCCGGGTACCTCCGGTGTCCCTGGACCCCAACCATAGGCATCTTCTTCCGAGAAGAAAATCGAAATCTGTCGGCTGGCACCCGGCAACAATAGGAGATTTTTCCTATTGGTTCATTTTGATCGCTATGAGAGACCCTATCACAGTGATCAAAATATAAAAATAGTAAACCAAAACCCCCTTTATCACCCCCTTAGTTTGGTAAAAATAATTTAATAAAAATATGTATTTCCATTTTTCCATTAGGGTTAGGGTTGGAGCTAGGTTTAGGGTTGGGGCTAGGGTTAGGTTTGGTGCTAGTTAGGGTTGGGGCTAGGGTTAGAGTTCCGGTTGTGGTGCAGCGGTTACGGTTGTGGTGTGGTGGTTACGGTTGTGTTGGGGATACGGTTGTGTGGGGGATACGGTTGCGTTGGGGTTACAGTGGTGTTGGAGTTGGTATTAGGGTTGTGGTTAGGGTTTGGATTAGGGTCTGACTTGGGATTAGGGTCAGAGGTAGAGCTGGATTAGGGTTGGGGTTAGAATTGGGGGGTTTCCACATTGCACCCGCAATTGATTCAAGCCAATTTTGATTTCAAAAAGTCAAATGGTACACCCTCCCTTCTGAGCCCTGCCATGAGCCCAAACAGTGACTTTCCCCCACATACAGGGTATCGGTGTACTCAGGTGAAATTGCACAATAAATGTTGTGGTCATTTTCTCTTTTTACCCTTGTGAAAATAAAAAAGTTTGGGTTTAAAGTAAATATTTTGTGAAAAAAGTAAAATGTTCATTTTATCCTTCTTAAATGTGGTTTGGAGCACCTTGAGACATGCCCTTTTTAAAATGGTGTCACTTTTGGGTATTTTCTGTCATATTGACCCCGAAACTCACTTCAAATGTGAGGTGGTCCCTAAAAAATTGTTTTGTAAATTTTGTTGGAAAAATAAGAAACCGTTGATCAACTTTTAACTAGGGTTGAGCGACTTTCATTTTTTTAAGATCGAGTCGGGTTTTATGAAACCCGACTTAGTCCAGAGTCGAGTCGAGTGAAGTCGGCCGATTATCGCTAAAAGTCGGGGATCGACCGAAACACGAAACCCAATGCAAGTCAATGGGGAAGCATAGCCGGCAGTGAGTGGAGGCCAGGAAAACATCTACAGTGCTCATTTTAATGCCAAAAACATCCATTCTTGTTTTCTGAAGCTTGTCAATCTAAATTAACTTTTTAATAATAGTTGGGCACTGGAAATTGGGGGTGATTTGGCAAAAGTTGTGGGGGGTAGGGCTGGTTCAAGGTTTTAGTGGGCACAGGAAACATGGACTACGTCACGGCGGTGGAGCAGTGAGAGGTAAGTATGTCAAGTTTGCAAGTGCTGTGATCCTAAGCAAGCAGGGGGGCCCACTCGTTGGCATTGGCACTGGCACAGGGCCCCTCAAAGTACAGCGGTGTGTTTGCACGGCGGGGGCGCCTCCCACCAGCAGCGACACTTTTGCGTACTCTGAGGGGCCATGTGCCAGTGACGTCGCCAACGAGTATGCCCCCCCACCTGATGAAGGAACCTGCACTTTAATCTGCACCTTCCTCTTTGTCCCTGTGTAAGGTGGTATAACATGCGGGAAGGGGAACCTGACTTTCAGCAGGGTCAGATTCTGGCTGTGTAGAGTGCAAGGGGAATGTAGTGGTCTAGGTCAATGTACCAGCAGACTCATGTAGCAGTGGCTGGGCAGTGGGCAGGATGAGGAGGAAACAGATATAGGGCCAAAGAATAAAGTAGGCTAAATGCAGTTCAAAATTGGTAACAGGACTAAACAGGCGGCATTGCTTTGTTGAGTGGAGTAGCAAACCCAGGAGCAGCAGACACTGTTTTAAGGGCCCAAACACACTAATAGGCCAAATGCAGTTTAATATCTGATACTATAGGCCGAAAGCCATAAGGTTGAAGCTCAGCTTTTTTTAGTTGAGGACAAACACCAGGGAGGAGCAAACAGAGCTATTAGGCCCCATCCAGCAATTTAAAAAAAAAAAAAAAGAGCCAGAAGGTGGAAACTCAGCTTTGTTCAGTGGAGGACAACACCAGGCAGGGGCAGACACCGTTAGTAGGCCCTAACCACCAATTTTTAAAAACACAGCACTTAATGAGAGCCAGAAGGTTGAAGCTCAGCTTTATTCAGTTGAGGGCAAGACCAGGGACGGGCAGACACCGTTAGTAGGCCCTAACCACCATTTTGTTTTTTAAAAAACACTTAATGAGAGCCAGAAGGTTGAAGCTCAGCTTTATTCAGTTGAGGGCAACACCAGGGAGGGGCAGACACCGTTAGTAGGCCCTAACCACCATTTTGTTTTTTAAAAAACACTTAATGAGAGCCAGAAGGTTGAAGCTCAGCTGTATTCAGTTGAGGACAACACCAGGGAGGGGCAGACACCGTTAGTAGGCCGTAACCAAAGTTGAAGGCCAAATGCAGTTTAATATCTGATACTATAGGCCGAAAGCCACAAGGTTGAAGCACAGCTTTATTCAGTTGAGGGCAACACCAGGGAGGGGCAGACACCGTTAGTAGGCCCTAACCACCAATTTTTAAAAACACAGCACTTAATGAGAGCCAGAAGGTTGAAGCTCAGCTTTATTCAGTTGAGGGCAACACCAGGGAGGGGAAGACACCGTTAATAGGCCCTAACCACCAATTTTTAAAAACACAGCACTTAATGAGAGCCAGAAGGTTGAAGCTCAGCTGTATTCAGTTGAGGACAACACCAGGGAGGGGCAGACACCGTTAGTAGGCCGTAACCAAAGTTGAAGGCCAAATGCAGTTTAATATCTGATACTATAGGCCGAAAGCCAGAAGGTTGAAGCACAGCTTTATTCAGTTGAGGGCAACACCAGGGAGGGGCAGACACCGTTAGTAGGCCCTAACCACCAATTTTGAAAAACACAGCACTTAATGAGAGCCAGAAGGTTGAAGCTCAGCTGTATTCAGTTGAGGGCAACACCAGGGAGGGGCAGACACCGTTAGTAGTCCGTAACCAAAGTTGAAGGCCAAATGCAGTTTAATATCTGATACTATAGGCCGAAAGCCAGAAGGTTGAAGCACAGCTTTATTCAGTTGAGGGCAACACCAGGGAGGGGCAGACACCGTTAGTAGGCCCTAACCACCAATTTTTAAAAACACAGCACTTAATGAGAGCCAGAAGGTTGAAGCTCAGCTTTATTCAGTTGAGGGCAACACAAGGGAGGGGCAGACACCGTTAGTAGGCCGTAACCAAAGTTGAAGTCCAAATGCAGTTTAATATCTGATACTATAGGCCGAAAGCCACAAGGTTGAAGCACAGCTTTATTCAGTTGAGGGCAACACCAGGGAGGAGCAGACACCATTAGTAGGCCGTAACCAAAGTTGAAGGCCAAATGCAGTTTAATATCTGATACTATAGGCCGAAAGCCAGAAGGTTGAAGCACAGCTTTATTCAGTTGAGGGCAACACCAGGGAGGGGCAGACACCGTTAGTAGGCCCTAACCACCATTTTGTTTTTTAAAAAACACTTAATGAGAGCCAGAAGGTTGAAGCTCAGCTGTATTCAGTTGAGGACAACACCAGGGAGGGGCAGACACCGTTAGTAGGCCGTAACCAAAGTTGAAGGCCAAATGCAGTTTAATATCTGATACTATAGGCCGAAAGCCACAAGGTTGAAGCACAGCTTTATTCAGTTGAGGACAACACCAGGGAGGGGCAGACACCGTTAGTAGGCCGTAACCAAAGTTGAAGGCCAAATGCAGTTTAATATCTGATACTATAGGCCGAAAGCCACAAGGTTGAAGCACAGCTTTATTCAGTTGAGGACAACACCAGGGAGGGGCAGACACCGTTAGTAGGCCGTAACCAAAGTTGAAGGCCAAATGCAGTTTAATATCTGATACTATAGGCCGAAAGCCAGAAGGTTGAAGCACAGCTTTATTCAGTTGAGGGCAACACCAGGGAGGGGCAGACACCGTTAGTAGGCCGTAACCAAAGTTGAAGGCCAAATGCAGTTTAATATCTGATACTATAGGCCGAAAGCCAGAAGGTTGAAGCACAGCTTTATTCAGTTGCAGATTCTTTGCAATAATATAAAGAAGACGCGACAGGACAACACTCGGTGGATGCCATATCTGTGTTTTCAATGGAAAAAAACCTTTCAGTTAACTACTTGCAGGAGAAAGTTTTTGTAGCTGGTGGCCAATTTTGGTACTGTACCAGTTTTTGGTTGTATGTGTTTTTGTTTTTAATGTTAAAATGTATGCATTTGATATCTCTCCAGTATTTTCTTTATTATAAGCAAAATACTTATTTTTATATTTTCTGATGTTTTATACCGGAGTGTTCCTCGGGACACGCTTATAAACTTGATAATTGGTTCCAGGGGTACACGGGCAGCAGTGGTCTGGTCAGTGGAGGCCTAGTGGAAGGAAGAACCGCAGACAGGCTTTGAAGGCCTAACATGATAAAATGGGCTGGCTGTAGGCACTGTAAAATAGGTTCCAGGGGTACACGGGCAGCAGTGGTCTGGTCAGTGGAGGCCTAGTGGAAGGAGGAACCGCAGACAGGCTTCGAAGGCCTAACATAATAAAATGGGCTGGCTGTAGGCACTTTATAATTGGTTCCAGGGGTACACGGGCAGCAGTGGTCTGGTCAGTGGAGGCCTAGTGGAAGGAGGGACCGCAGACAGGCTTCGAAGGCCTAACATGATAAAATGGGCTGGCTGTAGGCACTTTATAATTGGTTCCAGGGGTACACGGGCAGCAGTGGTCTGGTCAGTGGAGGCCTAGTGGAAGGAGGGACCGCAGACAGGCTTCGAAGGCCTAACATAATAAAATGGGCTGGCTGTAGGCACTTTATAATTGGTTCCAGGGGTACACGGGCAGCAGTGGTCTGGTCAGTGGAGGCCTAGTGGAAGGAAGGACCGCAGACAGGCTTTGAAGGCCTAACATGATAAAATGGGCTGGCTGTAGGCACTGTAAAATAGGTTCCAGGGGTACACGGGCAGCAGTGGTCTGGTCAGTGGAGGCCTAGTGGAAGGAGGAACCGCAGACAGGCTTCGAAGGCCTAACATAATAAAATGGGCTGGCTGTAGGCACTTTATAATTGGTTCCAGGGGTACACGGGCAGCAGTGGTCTGGTCAGTGGAGGCCTAGTGGAAGGAGGGACCGCAGACAGGCTTCGAAGGCCTAACATGATAAAATGGGCTGGCTGTAGGCACTTTATAATTGGTTCCAGGGGTACACGGGCAGCAGTGGTCTGGTCAGTGGAGGCCTAGTGGAAGGAGGGACCGCAGACAGGCTTCGAAGGCCTAACATAATAAAATGGGCTGGCTGTAGGCACTTTATAATTGGTTCCAGGGGTACACGGGCGGCAGTGGTCTGGTCAGTGGAGGCCTAGTGGAAGGAGGGACCGCAGACAGGCTTCGAAGGCCTAACATGATAAAATGGGCTGGCTGTAGGCACTTTATAATTGGTTCCAGGGGTACACGGGCAGCAGTGGTCTGGTCAGTGGAGGCCTAGTGGAAGGAGGGACTGCAGACAGGCTTCGAAGGCCTAACATGATAAAATGGGCTGGCTGTAGGCACTTTATAATTGGTTCCAGGGGTACACGGGCAGCAGTGGTCTGGTCAGTGGAGGCCTAGTGGAAGGAGGGACCGCAGACAGGCTTCGAAGGCCTAACATAATAAAATGGGCTGGCTGTAGGCACTTTATAATTGGTTCCAGGGGTACACGGGCAGCAGTGGTCTGGTCAGTGGAGGCCTAGTGGAAGGAGGGACCGCAGACAGGCTTCGAAGGCCTAACATGATAAAATGGGCTGGCTGTAGGCACTTTATAATTGGTTCCAGGGGTACACGGGCAGCAGTGGTCTGGTCAGTGGAGGCCTAGTGGAAGGAGGGACCGCAGACAGGCTTCGAAGGCCTAACATAATAAAATGGGCTGGCTGTAGGCACTGTAAAATAGGTTCCAGGGGTACACGGGCAGCAGTGGTCTGGTCAGTGGAGGGCTAGTGGAAGGAGGGACCGCAGACAGGCTTCGAAGGCCTAACATGATAAAATGGGCTGGCTGTAGGCACTTTATAATTGGTTCCAGGGGTACACGGGCAGCAGTGGTCTGGTCAGTGGAGGCCTAGTGGAAGGAGGGACTGCAGACAGGCTTCGAAGGCCTAACATGATAAAATGGGCTGGCTGTAGGCACTTTATAATTGGTTCCAGGGGTACACGGGCAGCAGTGGTCTGGTCAGTGGAGGCCTAGTGGAAGGAGGGACCGCAGACAGGCTTCGAAGGCCTAACATAATAAAATGGGCTGGCTGTAGGCACTTTATAATTGGTTCCAGGGGTACACGGGCAGCAGTGGTCTGGTCAGTGGAGGCCTAGTGGAAGGAGGGACCGCAGACAGGCTTCGAAGGCCTAACATGATAAAATGGGCTGGCTGTAGGCACTTTATAATTGGTTCCAGGGGTACACGGGCAGCAGTGGTCTGGTCAGTGGAGGCCTAGTGGAAGGAGGGACCGCAGACAGGCTTCGAAGGCCTAACATAATAAAATGGGCTGGCTGTAGGCACTGTAAAATAGGTTCCAGGGGTACACGGGCAGCAGTGGTCTGGTCAGTGGAGGGCTAGTGGAAGGAGGGACCGCAGACAGGCTTCGAAGGCCTAACATAATAAAATGGGCTGGCTGTAGGCACTGTAAAATAGGTTCCAGGGGTACACGGGCAGCAGTGGTCTGGTCAGTGGAGGGCTAGTGGAAGGAGGGACCGCAGACAGGCTTCGAAGGCCTAACATGATAAAATGGGCTGGCTGTAGGCACTTTATAATTGGTTCCAGGGGTACACGGGCAGCAGTGGTCTGGTCAGTGGAGGCCTAGTGGAAGGAGGGACCGCAGACAGGCTTCGAAGGCCTAACATAATAAAATGGGCTGGCTGTAGGCACTTTATAATTGGTTCCAGGGGTACACGGGCAGCAGTGGTCTGGTCAGTGGAGGCCTACAGGAAGGAGGGACCGCAGACAGGCTTCGAAGGCCTAACATGATAAAATGGGCTGGCTGTAGGCACTTTATAATTGGTTCCAGGGGTACACGGGCAGCAGTGGTCTGGTCAGTGGAGGCCTAGTGGAAGGAGGGACTGCAGACAGGCTTCGAAGGCCTAACATGATAAAATGGGCTGGCTGTAGGCACTTTATAATTGGTTCCAGGGGTACACGGGCAGCAGTGGTCTGGTCAGTGGAGGCCTAGTGGAAGGAGGGACCGCAGACAGGCTTCGAAGGCCTAACATAATAAAATGGGCTGGCTGTAGGCACTTTATAATTGGTTCCAGGGGTACACGGGCAGCAGTGGTCTGGTCAGTGGAGGCCTAGTGGAAGGAGGGACCGCAGACAGGCTTCGAAGGCCTAACATGATAAAATGGGCTGGCTGTAGGCACTTTATAATTGGTTCCAGGGGTACACGGGCAGCAGTGGTCTGGTCAGTGGAGGCCTAGTGGAAGGAGGGACCGCAGACAGGCTTCGAAGGCCTAACATAATAAAATGGGCTGGCTGTAGGCACTGTAAAATAGGTTCCAGGGGTACACGGGCAGCAGTGGTCTGGTCAGTGGAGGGCTAGTGGAAGGAGGGACCGCAGACAGGCTTCGAAGGCCTAACATAATAAAATGGGCTGGCTGTAGGCACTTTATAATTGGTTCCGGGGTACACGGGCAGCAGTGGTCTGGTCAGTGGAGGCCTAGTGGAAGGAGGGACCGCAGACAGGCTTCGAAGGCCTAACATAATAAAATGGGCTGGCTGTAGGCACTGTAAAATAGGTTCCAGGGGTACACGGGCAGCAGTGGTCTGGTCAGTGGAGGCCTAGTGGAAGGAGGGACCGCAGACAGGCTTCGAAGGCCTAACATGATAAAATGGGCTGGCTGTAGGCACTTTATAATTGGTTCCAGGGGTACACGGGCAGCAGTGGTCTGGTCAGTGGAGGCCTAGTGGAAGGAGGGACCGCAGACAGGCTTCGAAGGCCTAACATAATAAAATGGGCTGGCTGTAGGCACTGTAAAATAGGTTCCAGGGGTACACGGGCAGCAGTGGTCTGGTCAGTGGAGGCCTAGTGGAAGGAGGGACCGCAGACAGGCTTCGAAGGCCTAACATAATAAAATGGGCTGGCTGTAGGCACTTTATAATTGGTTCCAGGGGTACACGGGCAGCAGTGGTCTGGTCAGTGGAGGCCTAGTGGAAGGAGGGACCGCAGACAGGCTTCGAAGGCCTAACATAATAAAATGGGCTGGCTGTAGGCACTGTAAAATAGGTTCCAGGGGTACACGGGCAGCAGTGGTCTGGTCAGTGGAGGCCTAGTGGAAGGAGGGACCGCAGACAGGCTTCGAAGGCCTAACATAATAAAATGGGCTGGCTGTAGGCACTTTATAATTGGTTCCAGGGGTACACGGGCAGCAGTGGTCTGGTCAGTGGAGGCCTAGTGGAAGGAGGGACCGCAGACAGGCTTCGAAGGCCTAACATAATAAAATGGGCTGGCTGTAGGCACTGTAAAATAGGTTCCAGGGGTACACGGGCAGCAGTGGTGTGGTCAACGGAGGCCGATTGTAATGAGTGTCTGCCAGTTAGTAGTCAAAAAACAACAAATAAATGTGAATGTCTCGCATTAAAACAAAGACACTAAAGGGTGCAATCATTAGGTTCAGGGGTGGGATCCTCTGCGTTGTTTCAGACCTACTAATTTAGCGCAAAGTATTTACTGTGGTAAATAGAGGACACTGCCCCTGACTATGTTATGTACCATCATACATGTCAACACAATGGTATTGTCAGTGGCAGGTATGGAAGGATGTCAGCGCATAGACTAAACATTGGTGGAAGTGTGAGAGATAACTGTGGAAGTGGTAGAGCAATGTTTGACCTGGGGGTGGGTGAACTCTCTTGTGGCCGGCGGTACAGGCCCAGGGCCCCTCATGTTACAACAGTGTGTCTGACGTTGGGTGCGCACCACCACCGCCAGAGACACTTTATTGTACTATGAGGGACCCAGTACCAATGCCGTCGACCAAAAGCGAGCACACCCACCTCTTCAGGCAAACAACTGTCTCACGGGTGCTTGCGCCAAGTCGCGATACCACGGCCCTGTGTGGTGAGTTTGGCCATTTAGGGAGGTGTAAACATGTCATATGCCGGACAATCAGCTGCAGAAAATTAGACATTAGAAAAGTAATTCACAGTAGTCCACAGGCAAGAGCTTTTCATAGGAAAGCTAGGTGTCGGCCGGGCAAGGTGGGGCAAAAGATTTTGAAATCCAGTTGTGGTTCATTTTAATGAATGTTAGATCGTCAACATTTTGGGTAGCCAGACGAGTCCTTTTTTCGGTTAATATTGAACCTGCAGCACTGAATACTCTTTCTGATAGGACACTTGCTGCCGGGCAAGCAAGCTCCTGCAATGCATATTCTGCCAATTCTGGCCAGGTGTCTAATTTTGAGGCCCAGTAATCAAATGGGAATGACGGTTGAGGGAGAACATCGATAAGGGATGAAAAATAGTTAGTAACCATACTGGACAAATGTTGTCTCCTGTCACTTTCAATTGATGCAGCAGTACCTGTCCTGTCTGCGGTCATAGCAAAATCACTCCACAACCTGGTCAGAAAACCCCTTTGTCCAACGCCACTTCTGATGTGTGCACCCCTAACACTACTAATCTGCTGCCCCCTGGAGCTCGTGTGATAACGATCACGTGCGCTGTGTGCTGGGAATGCCTGAAGCAAACGGTCAACAAGAGTTGATTGTTTGGTTGCTAATATTAGTTCCAAGTTCTCATGTGGCATAATATTTAGCAATTTGCCTTTATAGCGTGGATCAAGGAGGCAGGCCAACCAGTAATCGTCATCGTTCATCATTTTCGTTATGCGTGTGTCCCTTTTTAGGATACGTAAGGCATAATCCGCCATGTGGGCCAAAGTTCCAGTTGTCAAATCTCCGGTTGTGATTGGTTGAGGGGCAGTTTCAGGCAAATCTACGTCACTTGTGTCCCTCAAAAAACCAGAACCCGGCCTTGCCACGCAACCAATTTCCAGTGCCCCCGGGAAAGCTTCCGCATTAAAAATATACTCATCCCCATCATCCTCCTCGTCCTCCACCTCCTCTTCGCCCGCTACCTCGTCCTGTACACTGCCCTGACCAGACAATGGCTGACTGTCATCAAGGCTTTCCTCTTCCTCTGGTGCAGACGCCTGCTCCTTTATGTGCGTCAAACTTTGCATCAGCAGACGCATTAGGGGGATGCTCATGCTTATTACGGCGTTGTCTGCACTAACCAGCCGTGTGCATTCCTCAAAACACTGAAGGACTTGACACATGTCTTGTATCTTGGACCACTGCACACCAGACAACTCCATGTCTGCCATCCTACTGCCTGCCCGTGTATGTGTATCCTCCCACAAAAACATAACAGCCCGCCTCTGTTGGCACAGTCTCTAAAGCATGTGCAGTGTTGAGTTCCACCTTGTTGCAACGTCTATGATTAGGCGATGCTGGGGAAGGTTCAAAGACCGCTGATAGGTCTGCATACGGCTGGAGTGTACAGGCGAACGTCGGATATGTGAGCAAAGTCCACGCACTTTGAGGAGCAGGTCGGAGAACCCAGGATAAGTTTTCACTAAGCACTGCACCACCAGGTTTAAGGTGTGAGCCAGGCAAGGAATGTGTTTCAGTTGGGAAAGGGAGATGGCAGCCATGAAATTCCTTCCGTTATCACTCACTACCTTGCCTGCCTCAAGATCTACTGTGCCCAGCCACGACTGCGTTTCTTGTTGCAAGAACTCGGACAGAACTTCCGCGGTGTGTCTGTTGTCGCCCAAACACTTCATAGCCAATACAGCCTGCTGACGCTTGGCAGTAGCTGGCCCATAATGGGACAACTGGTGTGCAACAGTGTCATCTGCTGATGGAGTGGTTGGCCGACTGTGGTCTGTGGAAGAGCTGTAGCTTCTGCAGGAGGACGAGGAGGAGGAGGAGGAGGTGGTGCGAACGCCTACAGCCAACTGTTTCCTAGACCGTGGGCTAGGCACAACTGTCCCGAAATTGATGTCCCCTGAGGACCCTGCATCCACCACATTCACCCAGTGTGCCGTGATGGACACATAACGTCCCTGGCCATGCCTACTGGTCCATGCATCTGTAGTCAGGTGCACCTTTGTACTCACAGATTGCCTGAGTGCATGGACGATGCGCTGTTTAACATGCTGGTGCAGGGCTGGGATGGCTTTTCTGGAAAAAAGTGTCGACTGGGTAGCTCGTATCGTGGTTCAGCGTACTCCATCAGGGCTTTGAAAGCTTTGCTTTCAACTAACCGGTAGGGCATCAACTCTAACGATATTAGTCTAGCTATGTGGGCGTTAAAACCCTGTGTACGCGGATGCGAGGATAAGTACTTCCTTTTTCTAACCAGAGTCTCATGTAGTGTGAGCTGAACTGGAGAGATGGAGATCGTGGAACTTGCGGGTGTGCCGGTGGATATGGCAGACTGCGAGACGGTTGGAGATGGTATTGTTTCCGCCGGTGACCTAGATGCAATATTTCCTCCTACAAAACTGGTGATTCCCTGACCCTGAGTGCTTTTGGCTGGCAAAGAAACCTGCACAGATACTGCCGGTGGTGCGGAAAATGGTGGCCTTACAGTGACGGAAGGGATGTTGCGTTGCTGACTAGCTTCATTGGCCGAGGGTGCTACAACCTTAAGGGACGTTTGGTAGTTAGTCCAGGCTTGAAAATGCATGGTGGTTAAGTGTCTATGCATGCAACTAGTATTGAGACATTTCAGATTCTGACCTCTGCTTAAGCTAGTTGAACATTTTTGACAGATGACTTTGCGCTGATCAATTGGATGTTGTTTAAAAAAATGCCAGACTGCACTCTTCCTAGCATCGGATCCCTTTTCAGGGATTGCAGACTGAGCTTTAACCGGATGGCCACGCTGTCCTCCAACAGGTTTTGGCTTTGACACGCGTTTTGGGCCAGATACGGGCCCGGCCGATGGAACCTGTTGCGATGTTGATGCCTGCTGTGGCCCCTCCTCCACCTCCGCTTCTGAACTACTGCCGCCTGCACCCTGTTCCCCCAATGGCTGCCAATCGGGGTCAATAACTGGGTCATCTATTAACTCCTCTTCGAGCTCGTGTGCAACTTCGTCTGTGTCACTGTGTCGGTCGGTGGTATAGCGTTCGTGGCGGGGCAACATAGTCTCATCAGGGTCTGATTGTGGATCAGTACCCTGAGAGGGCAATGTGGTGGTCTGAGTCAAAGGAGCAGCATAGTACTCTGGCTGTGGCTGTGCATCAGTGCACTCCATGTCAGAATCAACTTGTAATGGGCATGGCCTGTTAAGTGTTTCACTTTGTAAGCCAGGGACGGTATGTGTAAAGAGCTCCATGGAGTAACCCGTTGTGTCGCCTGCTGCATCCTTCTCTCTTGTTGTAGTTTTTGCTGAAGAGGACAAGGAAGCGACTTGTCCCTGACCGTGGACATCCACAAGCGACGCGCTGCTTTTACATTTACCAGTTTCAGAAGAGGAGGCAAAAGAGCTAGAGGCTGAGTCTGCAATGTAAGCCAAAACTTGCTGTTGCTGCTCCGCCTTTAAAAGCGGTTTTCCTACTCCCAGAAAAGAGAGCGTTCGAGGCCTTGTGTAGCCAGACGACGAAACTGGCTCCACAGCTCCAGACTTACGTGGAATATTTTTATCCCCACGACCACCTGATGCTCCACTACCACTACCATCATTACCAGCTGACAATGAACGCCCACGGCCACGACCTCTTGCACCAGACTTCCTCATTGTTTTAAAAACTTAACCAAAGTAACTTTATTTGTTGCTGTCAAACAACTTACACGGTAAGCTATAACTTCAGTATGATTTCAATATCCCTTAACAGGTTGGTGAGACCACAAGGAAAATCAGGCACAATGTTACACACTCTGTTTTCTGTGGCACAAAATCACAGAGATGCCACACACGCAGGACTGTCACTCAAGCACAAATGTCAATATTAATCTCCCACCTTTTTTTTTTTTTTTTTCCTCAGGGAGACTTTAGAAACCAAATAAGATAAATTGTTTTTTTCAGGGACAATTTAGAAACCAAATAATAATAATAAAAAAAAAAAGCTTTCTATGGCCCAGTGCCCACTGAGTGAGAGATGGCACACACAGGAGTCAGGATAAGGAGTGGCACACAAGCCCTGAGGACAGTATTAATCTCCCACTGATTGATGTAGTGTTTTTTTTTCAGGTAGATTTTAGAACCCAAATCAAGCAAAAAAATAAATAGGCTTTCTATGGCCCACTGAGTGAGAGATGGCGCTCACAGGAGTCAGGATCAGGAGTGGCACACAAGCCCTGAGGACAATATTAATCTCCCACTGATTGATGTAGTGTTTTTTTTTCAGGTAGATTTTAGAACCCAAATCAAGCAAAAAAATAAATAGGCTTTCTATGGCCCACTGAGTGAGAGATGGCGCTCACAGGAGTCAGGATCAGGAGTGGCACACAAGCCCTGAGGACAATATTAATCTCCCACTGATTGATGTAGTGTTTTTTTTTCAGGTAGATTTTAGAACCCAAATCAAGCAAAAAAATAAATAGGCTTTCTATGGCCCACTGAGTGAGAGATGGCGCTCACAGGAGTCAGGATCAGGAGTGGCACACAAGCCCTGAGGACAATATTAATCTCCCACTGATGGATGTAGTGTTTTTTTTTCAGGTAGATTTTAGAACCCAAATCAAGCAAAAAAATAAATAGGCTTTCTATGGCCCACTGAGTGAGAGATGGCGCGCAGAGGAGTCAGGATCAGGAGTGGCACACAAGCCCTGAGGACAGCATTAATCTCCCACTGATGGATGTAGTGTTTTTTTTTTCAGGTAGATTTTAGAACCCAAATCAAGCAAAAAAATAAATAGGCTTTCTATGGCCCACTGAGTGAGAGATGGCGCTCACAGGAGTCAGGATCAGGAGTGGCACACAAGCCCTGAGGACAATATTAATCTCCCACTGATGGATGTAGTGTTTTTTTTTCAGGTAGATTTTAGAACCCAAATCAAGCAAAAAAATAAATAGGCTTTCTATGGCCCACTGAGTGAGAGATGGCGCGCACAGGAGTCAGGATCAGGAGTGGCACACAAGCCCTGAGGACAGCATTAATCTCCAACTGATGGATGTAGTGTTTTTTTTTTCAGGTAGATTTTAGAACCCAAATCAAGCAAAAAAATAAATAGGCTTTCTATGGCCCACTGAGTGAGAGATGGCGCTCACAGGAGTCAGGATCAGGAGTGGCACACAAGCCCTGAGGACAATATCAATCTCCCACTGATGGATGTAGTGTTTTTTTCAGGTAGATTTTAGAACCCAAATCAAGCAAAAAAATAAATAGGCTTTCTATGGCCCACTGAGTGAGAGATGGCGCTCACAGGAGTCAGGATCAGGAGTGGCACACAAGCCCTGAGGACAATATTAATCTCCCACTGATGGATGTAGTGTTTTTTTTTTCAGGTAGATTTTAGAACCCAAATCAAGCAAAAAAATAAATAGGCTTTCTGTGGCCCACTGAGTGAGAGATGGCGCACACAGGGATGGCACACACACGGATGGCACTGTAGCAGAAATGCAAATCTTAATCTCCCACAAAAAAAACAAACAAAAAAAAAAAAAACAGGGACTTTCCTACAATTACTATCTCCCTGCAGTAATCTCAGCCAGGTATGGCAGGCAGCAATAGGAGTGGACTGATGCACAAATTAAATAAAAAGTGTGGACAAACAAAAAAGATAGCTGTGCAGAAAGGAAGGAACAAGAGGATATGTGCTTTGAAAAAAGCAGTTGGTTTGCACAGTGGCGTACACACAGCAATACAGCTATCACGGAGCCTTCAAGGGCAGCCCAATGAGCTACAGCGCTGAGAGAAAAAAAAAAAATGTAGCTTCCACTGTCCCTGCACACCGAAGGTGGTGTTGGACAGTGGAAATCGCTACAGCACAAGCGGTTTGGTGGTTAGTGGACCCTGCCTAACGCTCTCCCTGCTTCTGACGAAGCGGCAGCAACCTCTCCCTAAGCTCAGATCAGCAGCAGTGAGATGGCGGTCGGCGGGAATGCCCCTTTATAGCCCCTGTGACGCCGCAGACAGCAAGCCAATCACTGCAATGCCCTTCTCTAAGATGGTGGGGACCAGGACCTATGTCATCACGCTGCCCACACTCTGCGTTCACCTTCATTGGCTGAGAAATGGCGCTTTTAGCGTCATTGAAACGCGACTTTGGCGCGAAAGTCGCGTACCGCATGGCCGACAAGCACAGGGGTCGGATCGGGTTTCATGAGACGCCGACTTAGCCAAAAGTCGGCGACTTTTGAAAATGAACGACCCGTTTCGCTCAACCCTACTTTTAACCCTTATAACATCCTACCAAAAAAAAAAAAATTATGTTTCCAAGATTGTGCTGATGTAAAATAGACTTCTGGGAAATTGTGTGATATGACTCTCTGATTTAAGTGCACAAAAATGTAAAGTTTGAAAATTGCAAAATTAAATTTTTTTTGCCATATTTGCATTTTTTTCATAAATAAACGCAAGTCACATTGAAGAAATTTTAAAACTAACATGAAGTACAACATGTCATGAAAATAAAAATTTCAGAATCAGTGGAATCCGTTGAAGCGTTCCAGAGCTATAACCTCATAAAGTGACAGAATTGTAAAAATTGGCTTGTCATTAAGTACAAAATTGGCTGTCACTAAGGGGTTAAAAGATGACAATAACAAGATAATCACAGAGGATAAAGAAAAGGCTGAGATATTAAACAAGCAGTTTTCATCCGTGTTCACCAATGAACTGTCTGTTACAGGAATCATTCAACAAGGCAAAAATGAAAATTCATCACCTGATACACTGTAACTAGTTTAACACAAAAAGAAGTGCGTCTACATCTGAAAAATTAAACATTGACGAATCCCCCGGCCAGATGGCATTCATCCACGTATACTGAGGGAATTGAGCTCAATAATTGACAGACCACTGTATCTCATATTCCTAGACTCTCTTATAACAGGAGTGGTGCCACAGCGTTGGAGGATGGCTCATGTGGTACCAATATTTAGGAAAAGTAAGAAGGTGGATCCAGGCAATTGATGGAAGCCTGACATCAGTAGTGTGCAAAATTTTTGAGGGTATTATAAAGATGACCTGCAGAAATATTGTCATGCCAAAGCAAGCGGAGCAAGGTTAGTGAACCCACTAGACCACAGAGGACTCTGTGGAAGCTGAACCCTAGAAACCAGCCGGACAAGGATATCCGATGAATCAGCAAAACTTTATTCAGGTTATGAAGCAGGTGAACCCACAAGGGAGAACCCCCTGGGCTGAAACACAGAATACCCTTGAGGGAGCTCTGGTGAACGAACCCCTATACAGGGATAGTCCCAGAGCAGCCAAAGAAGGTCACGTGCACCAGCTCCAGAGACCAGAGGGTCAGTCCCAAACGGGACAGTGGTACTGGGAGAGGAAGAGTGAGAGGTCTAGAGAACTGGTGAATGAGAACCATTAGGGCCCAAGGATACCGTCAGTGTCTGAAGGTAGATGGTAGGTATTCAGGACAACGGCACTAGGGAAAAACACTGGATATTAGTTCAGATATGACAAGGCAAGACAGAATAAGCAAGCGCTGATCTGGGACCTGAGAAGGGCAACTGAGAACAAAACACAAAGTTGCCCAGGCACCTCCAAAGGAAGTGAGGACCTTAAGCATGCAAAGACCATCACAGCACAGACAACCTTAATAGAGAACAGGTGCCCTGCTGCTTTAAATTTGTGCAGGAAGCAGGGGCGCCTCCTAAGTGCATTTCCAGGAGACCTGTCAAGGAGATGCAGGTTCCTTGCAGGGAACGGAGCCGCTGATCTTCTGGAGCCACGGACAGGATGAGTGAGGTGCATAGCGCCGCATGAGGAGCGCCGGTCTCCTTGTCCAAGAGAGATCGGGCCCGCGGCTGAGGGCATGACAAATATATTGTAGATAATATAATAACTGACAACCAGCATGAATTCATGAAGAAAAAGTCGTGTTTAACTAACTTGTTGGGTTTCTATGTGGAGGTAAGTGCAAATCTGGATGTAGGTAATGTGGCTGATGTGATTTATCTGGACTTTGAGGCAAAGGCATTGATATAGTTACACATAACAGCCTTATACTTAAGCTACAGAAGCAAGGACTGGTGTTGTGAATTCCGTTCTCGGGCTCCCTCCTGTGGTCATGAGTGGTACTTTGTGAGTTCTGTTCATGGGCTCCCTCTGGTGGCTTTTAGTGTTACGGCTGGTCTGTAGCTGGACTCCAGCTGCCTCATTTCCTGCTATGCCTGCTGCCTATTTAACTCCATCTGGACCTTTACTTGTTGCCTGCTGTCGTTGTATTCAGTACTGGTTCAGATCTCTCTGGGACTTCCCTTGTGACCTGTCTCCTCGTGGAGAAGCTAAGTTCATGCTAGTCCATTTTTGCTCATTTCTATTTGAAAATGTTTCTCAGTATGTTATGAGTTCAGTCCAGCTTGCTTATATGCTATTTGATTGCTAGCTGGAAGCTCTGGGGTGCGGAGTTGCGCCCCTCACATCGTGAGTCGGTGTGGGGGTCTTTTTGTATTCTCTGCGTGGATACTTTTGTAGTATTTTATACTGACCGCACAGATTCCTTGCTATCTTCTGACTATTTAGTTATTAGCGGGCCTCATTTGCTAAAACCTATTTTCATTTCTATGTTTGTGTTTTCCCCTTAAACTCACCGTTATTATTTGTGGGGGGCTGCTTACACTTTGGGGAAAATTTCTCTGAGGCAAGTGAGGCTTTGTTTCTCTCTAGGGGTAGCTAGTTTCTCAGGCTGTGAACGAGGCATCTAGGCCGAGTTAGGAACGCTCCACGGCTGCCTATAGTGTGGTTTGATAGGATCAGAATTGCGGTCAGTAAAGTTCCCACATTCCCAGAGCTTGTCCTTATTTTTGGGTTTACCCATCAGGTCAGTTCATGTGTTCCTTACCACCAGGATCATAACAGACTGGGGGAAACTATGCACAGATAGATAAGGAAATAGCTAATTAACAGGAAACAAAGAGTCGTCATAAATGGTACGTTCTCTAAATAGGATATTATCAGCAGTAGGGTACCGCAGAGATCTATGATAGGACCAATTCTTTTTAAGAATATACATACACATTAAATGGGAGTATACAGTTAGGTCCATATATATTTGGACAGAGACAACATTTTTCTCATTTTGGTTATTGACATTACCACAATTAATTTTAAACAAAACAATTCAGATGCAGTTGAAGTTCAGACTTTTAGCTTTCATTTGAGGGTATCCACATTACAATTGGATGAAGAGTTTAGGAGTTTCAGCTCCTTAACCTGTGCCACCCTGTTTTTAAAGGGACCAAAAGTAATTGGACAATTGACTCCAAGGCTATTTCATGGACAGGTGTGGGAAATCCCTTCATTATGTCATTCTCAATTAAGCAGATAAAAGGCCTGGAGTTGATTTGAGGTGTGGTGCTTGCATTTGGAAGGTTTTCCTATGAAGTAAACTTGCGGTCAAAAGCGCTCTCCATGCAGGTGAAACAAGCCATCCTTAAGCTCTGAAAACAGAAAAAAACCCATCCGAGAAATTGCTACAATATTAGGAGTGGCAAAATGTACAGTTTGGTACATCCTGAGAAAGAAAGAAAGCACTGGTGAACTCATCAATGCAAAAAGACCTGGGCGCCCACGGAAGACAACAGTAGTGGATGATCGCAGAATTATCTCTATGGTGAAGAGAAACCCCTTCACAACAGCCAACCAAGTGACCAACACTCTCCCGGAGGTCAGCGTATCAATATCCAAATCTACCATAAAGAGAAGACTGCATGAAAGTAAATACAGAGGGTTCACTGCACGGTGCAAGCCACTCATAAGTGTCAAGAATAAAAAGGCTAGACTGGACTTTGCTATAAAACATCTAAAAAAGCCAGCACAGTTCTGGAAGAACATTCTATGGACAGATGAATCCAAGATCAACCTCTACCAGAATGATGGAAAGAGAAAAGTATGTTGAAGGCGTGGTACAGCTCATGATCCAAAGCATACCACATCATATGTAAAACACAGCGGAGGCAGTGTGATGGCTTGGGCATGCATGGCTGCCAGTGGCACTGGGTCACTAGTGTTTATTGATGATGTGACACAGGACAGAAGCAGCAGAATGAATTCTGAGGTATTCAGAGCCATACTGTGTGCTCAGATCCAGCCAAATGCAGCCAAACTGATTGGTCGTCGTTTCATACTACAGATGGACAATGGCCCAAAACATAAAGCCAAAGCAACCCAGTAGTTTATTAAAGCAAAGAAGTGGAATATTATTGAATGGCCAAGTCAGTCACCTGATCTCAACCCAATTGAGCATGCATTTTACTTGTTAAAGACTAAACTTCAGACAGAAAGGCCCACAAACAAACAGCAACTGAAAACCACCGCAGTCAAGGCCTGGCAGAGCATCAAAAAGGAGGAATCACAGCGTCTGGTGATGTCCATGAGTTCAAGACTTCAGGCAGTCATTCCCAATGAAGGGTTTTCAACCAAGTACTAGAAATGAACATTTTATTTAAAATTATTGAATCTGTCCAATTACTTTTGGTCCCTTTAAAAACAGGGTGACACATATTAAGGAGCTGAATCTTCTAAACCCTTCATCCAATTTTAATGTGGATACCCTCAAATGAAAGCTGAAAGTCTGAACTTCAACTGCATCTGAATTGTTTTGTTTAAAATTCATTGTGGTAATGTCTCAGGGCCGGACTGGCCATAGGGCAGTTCTGGCAAATGCCAGAAGGGCCGATGGCAGTAGTGGGCCGCTTGAGTGTGCCGCTGTCGGCACTCTTCCCCCCGCTGTTGCGGCACACTCCCGGCCCCGCATTCAACTATACCGGCGTCATAGACGCTGGTACAGTTGAATGCAATGATGGAGGAGAGTGCGTCTGCTGACGCCCCCTCTCCCATCATTCCCCGCTCTGCCTGCCGCTGACACTGCGGGTGCGCGATGACGTCATATCATCGCGCACCTGCAGTGTGACCGGGCGCCGGGCAGACTGCAGCTGCTGAGATCGGAGCCAGAGGAGAGCAGCGCGGGGCACGAGGAGAGAGGTTAGTAGAGTGTTTGGTTTTTTTTTAACAAAGAGTGATGAGTGGATTGTGGAGCTATTGGGGGGGGGACTGCCTGCCTGCATTCCATTCTATGGGGGCTGCCTGCCTGCATTCCATTCTATGGGGGCTGCCTGCCTGCATTCCATTCTATGGGGGCTGCCTGCCTGCATTCCATTCTATGGGGGCTGCCTGCCTGCATTCCATTCTATGGGGTCTGCCTGCCTGCATTCCATTCTATGGGGGCTGCCTGCCTGCATTCCATTCTATGGGGGCTGCCTGCCTGCATTCCATTCTATGGGGGCTGCCTGCCTGCAGTACATTCTATGGGGGCTGCCTGCCTGCATTCCATTCTATGGGGGCTGCCTGCCTGCATTCCATTCTATGGGGTCTGCCTGCCTGCATTCCATTCTATGGGGGCTGCCTGCCTGCATTCCATTCTATGGGGGCTGCCTGCCTGCATTCCATTCTATGGGGGCTGCCTGCCTGCAGTACATTCTATGGGGGCTGCCTGCCTGCATTCCATTCTATGGGGGCTGCCTGCCTGCATTCCATTCTATGGGGGCTGCCTGCCTGCATTCCATTCTATGGGGGCTGCCTGCCTGCAGTACATTCTATGGGGGCTGCCTGCCTGCAGTACATTCTATGGGGGCTGCCTGCCTGCAGTACATTCTATGGGGGCTGCCTGCCTGCATTCCATTCTATGGGGGCTGCCTGCCTGCAATCCATTCTATGGGGGCTGCCTGCCTGCAGTACATTCTATGGGGGCTGCCTGCCTGCAGTACATTCTGTGGGGGCTGCCTGCCTGCATTCCATTCTATGGGGGCTGCCTGCCTGCAGTACATTCTATGGGGGCTGCCTGCCTGCAGTACATTCTATGGGGGCTGCCTGCCTGCAGTACATTCTGTGGGGGCTGCCTGCATTACATTCTATGGGGCCTGTGCTGCATTATATTCTATGGGCCTGTGCTGCATTACATTCTATGGGGCTGGCTGCATTCCATTCTATGGGCCTGTGCTGCATTATATTCTATGGGGCTGGCTGCATTCCATTCTATGGGAGCTGTGCTGCATTATATTCTATGGGGTTGTGCTGCATTATATTCTATGGGGCTGTGCTGCATTGCATTCTATGGGGGCTGTGCTGCATTAAATTCTATGGGGCTGGCTGCATTACATTCTATGGGGGCTGTGCTGTATTACATTCTATGGGGGCTGTGCTGCATTACATTCTATGGGGGCTGTGCTGTATTACATTCTATGGGGGCTGTGCTGTATTACATTCTATGGGGGCTGTGCTGCATTACATTCTATGGGGGCTGTGCTGTATTATAGTCTATGGGGGCTGTGCTGCATTACATTCTATGGGGGCTGTGTTGCATTAAATTCTATGGGGCTGGCTGCATTACATTCTATGGGGGCTGTGCTGTATTACATTCTATGGGGGCTGTGCTGCATTACATTCTATGGGGGCTGTGCTGTATTACATTCTATGGGACCCATTGCATTCTATGGGTGCTGTGCTGTATTACATTCTATGGGGCTGTGCTGTATTATAGTCTATGGGGGCTGAGCTGTATTACATTCTATGGGGCTGTGCTGTATTACATTCTATGGGGGTTGTGCTGTATTACATTCTATAGGGACTGTGCTGCATTACATTCTATGGGGACTGTGCTGCATTACATTCTATGGGGGCTGTGCTGCATTACATTCTATGGGGGGCTGTGCTGCATTACATTCTATGGGGCTGTGCTGCATTACATTCTATGGGGGCTGTGCTGCATTACATTCTATGGGGGCTGTGCAGCATTACATTCTATGGGGGCTGGGCTGCATTACATTCTATGGGGACTGTGCTGTATTATAGTCTATGGGGGCTGTGCTGCATTACATTCTATGGGGGCTGAGCTGTATTATAGTCTATGGGGGCTGAGCTGTAATGTTGGATACAGCTGTAATTATATGTTATATAGTTGTGTTACACTCCCCTCACTTCTTGTAGCCTACAAGTGTACAAAGATATTATACAGTCACCATGCGACAAGTGGGCCTGTGTGACTTCAAATGCCATGGCTGAATTTTAGTCCCAGTCCGGCCCTGTAATGTCTATAACCAAAATGAGAAAAATGTTGTCTCTGTCCAAATATATATGGACCTAACTGTACTTGGGAATACAGAACAAGAGAAGGACTTGGGAATTTTCGTTACATGTAAGCTGAGCAGCAGTACTCAATGTCAAGCAGCAGCCGCAAAAGCAAACAAGATTTTAGGATGTAAAAAAAAAAAAAAAAATCCCTTTGGGGAAAAGAGGGGTTGGCAGGCACCTAAGTCCACTAGCCGAAACCGATGGACCTGGGATTGTCCCGCCTAACGCCCGCTCTCCCATTAAACGTGGGCATAACGCTACTCAGACAACGCAGAGTGAGGGTAAAACAGTGTCGCAATGATTTATTGAACCACAAAATAGGCAGGTAACACATAGAACAGTCCCAGCACAGTACCCAAGATGGTGAACATTATAGAGTCTTATTCTTCCGCTGACTCGCTGGGATAATGGCAGATGTTACGTCAAAGCTCCCAGGGTCAGTACTCCACCTGTGATACACACACAGAGAGAAGGTAACGACAAGTGTAGAGGGATGACAATCTATAGAGTCCATACAAGGACCAAAGCCAGTTGACCTGAGAGTCACCACCTGGCTTATCTGAACATCTCCATGGAACCAGGCGACCAGCGAGCCCCAAACCTGGCTTTCTCCAAACATATCCATGGTTCAGCGATGGTAAATGGATCAGATCTGTATCCTTCCAGCCAGAGCCGAAAACCCCTAGGTTGTTTCCTATAGAATCATAGATCCGTGTCCCTCGTGATGGTGCCATGATGAATTGGTTGCAGTCCTGTCTCTCAACCATTGGGTGTTTTGCAGAATGTGTGGCTGTGTCGCTCTGTATCCTCGTCTTGCTGTCTCTGCTTTCGAAGTCAACAAACTGGTTCAGTAACACAATGCAAAGTTAACATATCAGCAGACCTCACTATTCATCAAGGATGAGCGCACACTATGTTATATCAAATATCAGCTTACAAGTCAATATTCCAGGCTCACACAAACACAAGTCTGTTATCTTGACCAATCAGAAATCAACACTTAAATCCAAAAGCCAACATACAGATAAAAAGTCAGTTCTTCTTGGTTTGATAAACATGGTTGTCTGGGTGATTAAGATATCATCTGGTTTCTTCATAATCCCATGATCTCAATGCATTATTAATAGTGATGAGCGAGTGTACTCGTTGCACGGGTTTTCCCGAGCATGCTCGGGTGACCTCCAAGTATTTATGACTGCTCCGAGATTTAGTTTTCATCGTGGCAGCTGAATGATTTATAGCTAGTAGCCAGCCTAAGTACATGTGGGGGTTGCCTGGTTGCTAGGGAATCCCCACATGTAGTCAAGCAGGCTAGTAGCTGTAAATCATTCAGCTGCCAGGATGAAAACTAAATCTCCGAGCAGTCATAAATACACGGAGGTCACCCGAGCGTGCTCGGGAAAACCCGAGCAACGAGTACACTCTCTCGTCACTAATTACCCCTTTATAAACCACTGGTCAAACCACATCTAGAATATGGGATTCAGTTTTGGAGTCCAAATTTTAAAAAGGATATTCAGAAGTTAGAATCAGTTCAAAGACGGGCAACTAGATTATTACAAGGGATGGAAGGTGTCAGGAATATTATGTAATTGATATTATCACGCACACTGAGCTCTGCTACATCTGGAAGGTTCCATTAGAGCTGGTTACAGACACATGCTGTGGGCTTTTTTATCCCCCTCTTCCCTCTGCCTAGAAAATTCTTCTCTTCACTCTGCTTCTCAGCTCCATGTAATTCTAAGCCACTCTGTTCCCCCTTCCCACTCTTGTTTGCAGCCATGCATCTACTAAGTTGTGTGAGAATTATCCGTGATGAATAATTCGACCTCAGGTGGTGACAGAGATATGAAAGATATACATGTGGGATGTGCGACAATAGGGCTACACGCCGGTGTGTTTTCTAGGTGCAATGCCTAGCAGAGATGGAAAGACGGATTGCTGCTTAAGTGGGTCATATATGTACCTTGTGTTTATACCTAAATGAACCCCCGTGGACAATTTCCTTGATACACACAACATTGTGGGTTATAGTTAAATTTGTGACAAAATGTACAATTGGTGGAGAAAGATTGAACTTGATGGACCTAGGTCTTTTTTCAACCTACAGTGGTTATGGAAAGTATTCAGACCCCTTTAAATGTTTAACTCTTTATTTCATTGCAGCGATTTGGTAAATTCAAAAAAGTTCATTTTTTTCTCATTAATGTACACTCTGCACCCCATCTTGACTGAAAAAAACAGAAATGTAGAAATTTTTGCATATTAATAAAGAAAAACTAAATATCACACAGTCATAAGTATTCAGACCTTATTATCAAACAGGAAAAAACACAGCTGACCGCACCACCGCTCAGAGGAAGAATCACTCCTGCTCACCTGCGATGGAAGTGTGACCGCCGGATCCTAGGTGCTTTAGCCAAAACATATCACAAAGCCCATCCGAATAGAAAAGAAGAGGCAGCACTCACCGATCCTTCCACGAGAGGTAACTTTATTTTCTTACATAAAACTCTTCACGGCCAGGGGTGCAGATGTACAGAGTGCGGCAAGCCTGACGACGGCCGTTTCGCACCCACCTGGCGCTTCCACGGGTCAGTGAGTGAGCATCCAGGGTGACGGAGGAAGTAGGTGCATGGAGGTTTAGCTCCTCCCCCCACCCAACCCGCCCCGCCATTCCTGGCGCAACTCCACATACAAAATACATTAAAACAATTTAAAAACAATAATAACTTCATGTACAAATCACCTTAACCAATAATACACTTGACTATAAACATTGTATATGGAAAATATTAATAAGTCGCTAACTAGCGCTAACCCATCTAAATTCATCAAGAACAATCACAAGTAACTGTGAATAGAACAAACGGGCCGCTATCTTATCACTGCCACTCCTTATTGTCAATGACCTGCACCAAGAAAAAGCCTTTTTTTGATCCTATCTACTTTACATATATATGATACAATTAATTAACCCATGTTCACCAAAACCAATAGACTAAGGAACTTATAAAGAATCTAACCCTCACCTTCGATAAATCTATACCTATTCACAGGAAAATAGACATATCTATTTGATCATTTAACCCTAAGGGGCCCATAGTGCGTGTGTCCATGATCCACCTAGCCTCTCTCCTAAGTAACATATTATGCAAGTCTCCTCCTCGACTAGGCAGGGTCACCTTTTCAATTCCCGCAAATCTCATGACTGAAGGGTCCCCTCCATGAGTATCATGGATATGGTCAATCAGCCTCGGAACTCCTTTCCTGGTAATTATGGATCTAACGTGTTCGCGAAAACGCACATAGAGGCATCGTATTGTTTTACCTATATAAAATCTCCCGCACGTACAAAATACCACATACACAACGTACTTTGTTTTACAGGATATGAACTCATTAAAAGTATGTTTTAAAGGCCCTATATTTAGGCTTTGTCCTGTTGCATGGTATTGACAAAAGGAACAGTGACCACACCGGTGGTTCCCCCTAGGTGCATTTTTTTCTAACCAGTTTATTTTCTACCGATACTCGATTCCGAACCAATATATCGCTTAGTCTTGTGCTGCGTTTACTCGAGATCAACGGGCCCCTGCTAACTATTTCCCCCAGATCCATATCTTTTTCTAGGAGATGCCAGTTCTTTCTAATTGCAGACCGTATCTGCTGGTCCATCGGACCGTACTGAAAACAAAATGTAAACTGCTTGTACCCAGGGCTTTTCTCATTTTGTCCTCTATTTTCTTTTTCTTTTAAAGTTCTTGAGATAGCTGCCTGTAATACTGTTGAGGGATAACCCCTTCTATGTAATCTCTGGCATAATTCGCCTGCCTGGGACTCAAAACCTTCTTGTGTGCTATTCACTCTACGTACCCGTAGCAATTGACTGTACAGTAACGATTGTTTTGTATGGGGTGGGTGATAGCTATCATAATGAAGTACCGAGTTAGATGCCAGACAGTGGATGCAATAGCCAGTCTATATACCGGGATAACGGTTTGGTGACCGATCCTACACCGGACACAATTGGGTGCCCGGGTGGATCGGTCACCGATTTGTGAATTTTAGGGACATGATACCAGTGTGGTTTGACTGGGAACTCCGGCAGCAATTTCTCCGCTTTATTTTGGGAAATAACGTTTGCTTCAACTGACTGTTGTAGAAAGGAATGTAGTTCCTCCTTAAATTTATGCGTGGGATCCTTGGACAATTTTTTATATGTCTTATCATCTGCAAATTGTCTCATGGCTTCTTTTATGTACAACCCCTTGGGGATCAATACTGTTCTACCTCCTTTGTCTGCCTGTCTTACTATTGTGTCGGACCAATGTGCTATTTCTTTAAGCGCTTTTCTCTCCATTGCTGTCAAGTTAGAAGGAGCTTTTCGATAAATTAACACTTCAATGTCTTTGACCACCTGGGTCTCAAAGAGGTCAATCACATTACCTGGTGATACTATGGGCATAAAACGAGATGGCACCCCTCCCATAAATGACTCGACCGACTCTGTACCTTTTTTATCCACGCTAGGCCACTCATTGGTTAAACAATAATAATCTTGCATCATCTCTGCTATCAGCTAATGTTTCTCCCACCCCTCCTGCTAGAAAACCGAGAGGACCTATTGTGACAGGTGTTTCACCCTCCTTCACAACAGGTACTCTCTGGTTAGACATAAAGGCTTTGTGTAGATGCATCTTTCTCACAGCCTTAAAAAGATCGATTTTAAAATCTGTCAAATTGAATTCATTGGGTAAACAATATGACAGTCCTTTACTCAACAGCGAAATATGATCCGGGCCCAATTCATGATCTGTTAAGTTTAACACATGTTGGTCTGCTGTTATTACTAGCGTCTCTGCCTCCAGGACACATTTTTTCTCTTGCGGCGTTGATTGCCTATACTTCCTCCTTCCTCCTCGTCGTGTCCTTCTCCTAAAGGGATCCTTGATTGGACACTGTCTATAGTGGTCAAATCTTCAGACGAACCAACTGAGGCTACCGCTCCTTCGCTCACACTCGAGTCCGACTCAGTGGTTAAGTAATCTTTTCGGTGATACTGGTTACGTTTCTTATTACCATAGTTTATCCGGAACGGTCGTTCAGATCCTCCATTCTCTCCTCTTTGTTGTTTGTTCCAAGTGAACACTCGTCCTGTTTCAAAGTCATTTTTATCGCGGATTAATTTATCCCGTTTTCGCTGTTTAATCTCAGCCTGTATAGGAATCATCTTAGTGTCTAATTTTTTGTTAAATTGTGTCCATTGATTTTCAGTCAACCTGCTTTTTAATTCCTCTTGCATCTTTTGCATTTCCATATTTACTTGTTCATAATTTTGTAAATTTGACTTAAGCACTAAATGTAGCAGGTCCTGTGAACACTTAAGCATGATATTTTCCCATTCGGTCTTGAAAGTGGGATCACTAGAAAAATGAGCAACTTCCTTCCATACCCTCAAACCTCGAGGGACTCTACCTGTGTCCACATAAGACCTCAGGGAGTTGTTAGTCCAGAACAATCTTATTTCTTTTTCAGTTAAAGTTGTGAGTTTAAACTCAAGTGATTTAGTACTCAATGTCTGTATTTCGTTTGCTTGCTTGCACCCTTTAAAATAATTTGTGACATCCTCCCGGCCGGCTTGTAAACCTGCTCTTACGGTCATCATATTACTCTCCATCATCTTCACGATGTACCACTAATAATAGTGGATATATAATAAAGGTGGCAAAGGAAATCCACTATAGGCTGGTGTGCAAGGTCATTTACATATAATCCTGTCAATCATGAAAAAACACAGCTGACCGCACCACCGCTCAGAGGAAGAATCACTCCTGCTCACCTGCGATGGAAGTGTGACCGCCGGATCCTAGGTGCTTTAGCCAAAACATATCACAAAGCCCATCCGAATAGAAAAGAAGAGGCAGCACTCACCGATCCTTCCACGAGAGGTAACTTTATTTTCTTACATAAAACTCTTCACGGCCGGGGGTGCAGATGTACAGAGTGCGGCAAGCCGCCCCGCCACTCCTGGTGCAACTCCACATACAAAATACATTAAAACAATTTAAAAACAACAATAACTTTGTGTACAAATCACCTTAACCAATAATACACTTGACTATAAACATTGTATATGGAAAATATTAATAAGTCGCAACTAGCGCTATGTTCTTTGTGAGGCATGGATCAGAGGATGATTTTAACCTTTTTGTGGTACCATATCATACCTAAATGATAGCGTGCTAAATATGGCGTTCACGTCCGTTTTAGGTGGATCAAAGTTAGACTTTCTAGATGTAACCGTGGAAGTCAAAGAAGATGTTCTAAGTACGTCCTTATATCGAAAACCTTTGGCATCTAACTTGGTACTTCATTATGATAGCTATCACCCACCCCATACAAAACAATCGTTAACGTACAGTCAATTGCTACGGGAACGTAGAGTGAATAGCACACAAGAAGGCTTTGAGTCCCAGGCAGGCGAATTATGCCAGAGATTACATAGAAGGGGTTATCCCTCAACAGTATTACAGGCAGCTATGTCAAGAACTTTAAAAGAAAAAGAAAATAGAGGACAAAATGAGAAAAGCCCCGGGTACAAGCAGTTTACATTTTGTTTCCAGTACAGTCCGATGGACCAGCAGATACGGTCTGCAATTAGAAAGAACTGGCATCTCCTAGAAAAAGATAGGAATCTGGGGGAAATAGTTAGCAGGGGCCCGTTGATCTCAAGTAAACGCAGCACAAGACTAAGCGATATATTGGTTTGGAATCGAGTATCGGTAGAAAATAATAACTGGTTAGAAAAAAATGCACCTAGGGGGAACCACCGGTGTGGTCACTGTTCCTTTTGTCAATACCATGCAACAGGACAAAGCCTAAATATAGGGCCTTTAAAACATACTGTTAATGAGTTCATATCCTGTAAAACAAAGTATGTTGTGTATGTGGTATTTTGTACGTGCGGGAGATTTTATATAGGTAAAACAATACGATGCCTCTATGTGCGTTTTCGTGAACACGTTAGATCCATAATTACCAGGAAAGAAGTTCCGAGGCTGATTGACCATATCCATGATACTCATGGAGGGGACCCTTCAGTCATGAGATTTGCAGGAATTGAAAAGGTGACCCTGCCTAGTCGAGGAGGAGACTTGCATAATATGTTACTTAGGAGAGAGGCTAGGTGGATCATGGACACACGCGCTATGGGCCCCTTAGGGTTAAATGATCGAATAGATATGTCTTTTCCTGTGAATAGGTATAGATTTATTGAAGGTGAGGGTTAGATTCTTTATAAGTTCCTTAGTCTTTTGGTTTTGGTGAACATGGGTTAATTAATTGTATCATATATATGTAAAGTAGATAGGATCAAAAAAAGGCTTTTTCTTGGTGCAGGTCATTGACAATAAGGAGTGGTAGTGATAAGATAGCGGCCCGTTTGTTCTATTCACAGTTACTTGTGATTGTTCTTGATGAATTTAGATGGGTTAGCGCTAGTTAGCGACTTATTAATATTTTCCATATACAATGTTTATAGTCAAGTGTATTATTGGTTAAGGTGATTTGTACACAAAGTTATTGTTGTTTTTAAATAGTTTTAATGTATTTTGTATGTGGAGTTGCGCCAGGAGTGGCGGGGCGGGTTGGGTGGGGGGAGGAGCAAAACCTCCGTGCACCTACTTCCTCCGTCACCCTGGACGCTAACTCACTGACCCGTGGAAGCGCCAGGTGGGCGCGAAACGGCCATCGTCAGGCTTGCCGCACTCTGTACATCTGCACCCCCAGCCATGAAGAGTTTTATGTAAGAAAATAAAGTTACCTCTCATGGAAGGATCGGTGAGTGCTGCCTCTTCTTTTCTATTCGGATGGACTTTTTATCAAACACTCACTCATATTTAAGTCACATGCTGTCCATTTCCTTGTGATCCTCCTTGAGATGGTTCTACTATTTCATTGGAGTCCAGCTGTGTTTAAGTAAACTGATAGGACTTGATTTGGAAAGGCACACATCTGTCTATATAAGACCTCACAGCTCACAGTGCATGTCAGAACAAATGAGAATCGTGAGGTCAAAGGAACTGGCCAAGGATCTCAGAAACAGAATTGTGGCAAGGCAAAGATCTGGCCAAGGTTACAAAGAATTTCTGCAGTACTCAAGGTTCCTAAGAGCACAGTGGCCTCCATAATCCTTAAATGGAAGAAGTTTGGGACCACCAGATGTCTTCCTAGACCTGGCTATCCAGCCAAACTGAGAAATCACGGGAGAAGAGCCTTGGTGAAAGAGGTAAAGAAGAACCCCAAGAACACTGTGACTGAGCTCCAGAGATGCTCCACCAGTCGGGCCTTTATGGCAGAGTGGCCCGTCGAAAGCCTCTCCTCAGTGCAAGACATATGAAAGCCAGCATAGAGTTTGCTAAAAAACACATGAAGGACTCCCAGACTATGAGAAATAAGATTCTCTTGGCTGATAAGATGAAGATAGACCTTTTTGGTGAAAATTCTAAGCGGTATGTGTGGAGAAAACCAGGCAATGCACATCACCTGCCCAATACAATCCCAACAGTGAAACATGGTGGTGGTAGCATCATGTTATTGAGTGTTTTTCAGCTGCAGGGACAGGACGACTGGTTGCCATTGAAGTAAACTTAAATGCGACCAAGTACACATATATTCTGGATGAAAACCTCTTCCAGAGTGCTCAGACTTGGCCAAAGGTTCACCTTCCAACAAGACAATGATCCTAAGCACACAGCTAAAATAACAAAGGAGTGGCTTCACAACAACTCTGTAACCATTCCTGACTGGCCCAGCCAGAGCCCTGACCTAAACACAATTGAGCATCTCTGGAGAAACCTGAAAATGGCTGTTCACCAACGTTCACCATCCAAACTGACGGAACTGGAGAGGATCTACAAGGAAGAGTAGCAAAGGTTCCCCAAGTCCAGGTGTGAAAAACTTGTTGCATCATTCCCAAGAAGACTCATGGCTGTACTAGCTCAAAAGGGTGCTTCTACTCAACACTGAGCAAAGGGTCTGAATACTTATGACCATGTGATATTTCAATAAATTATGGGGTGCTCACAGTGTATCAAGTTGGTGCTCAGGAGAAAAAATGAATATATATATATATATATATATATATATATATATATATATATATATATATATATATATATACATACATATATATATATACACATATATATATTTTAACTCCGGCACTCATGTGTTCTTTAGACGAAAAGTATATTCCTCAGGCAAAAGAAGTATTTTTGAGCCAAAAATAATTTATTTAAAGTTCCAAAATAATGTATTAATCAGAATAGGACGGTAAGTACAGACATCAATATTTACAATGTTTCGGCTAGCATGCCTTTCTCAAGTTAAGTCTGTTTCTGCAAGACAAAATGCAATTATTATCATAATTTAGATAATTTTTCAAAGAAAATCAATCTGACCGTCTGGTCATCATTTACTATAGCACTATATATTGTGACAAAAGCATAGTGCAAGTGGCATAAAAGAAAGACATCCCTAATAGAAGGAAGTCTGAACAAAGCAAGAGGAACACCAGTATGGTATTGGACGTGTGATTAATGGGGTGCAGAAGGAAAAAAATATATATAGAAAAAATATATATATAGAAAAATACGGAAAGATTTATAGAAAAAAAGGAAAAAGGAAACAAAGAAAAAAAGTAACAAAAGTAAAAAAGGGAAAAAGCAAAAAATGGAACTTTACTGTGAAATGTGGTCTTCAAAAGGTAAGTAATCCCACTAAATCAAGGGGAGGTATATTGCCGAGTCAGAGAGCGCATTACAATGAGCGTAGAACATGTAGCTGCAGCCTTAGTGTGCCTGATAGAAAAGCCATAAGATGCGTATAATAGTCCAGGTAAGGGTGACCGGCAAGGAGAGCAGATGTGGGCCCATCCAATAAGGAAATAAAACAAAAGTTTCTGTCTAGCCCTCGTAACAGGACTATCCCATGCTTGAATTGCCTACAATGTTCAAATATTTTTAAGGGTGATTCATTTACACTTCCCCGCTCAGGACGTAGGTATCCAATCAAAGGACATTTCACGTGTGACTCTTCTTATGTGATTTATCTGAAAAAGTGTCCATGCGGTCTTGGATATGTGGGTGAGACCACCCAGCATATCCGAGATCGCATTTCTCAACACAAATCCACCATTAGATGTGGGCGCACCCTTATCCCCGTTCCAGCGCATTTTCAACAAAATAATCATAATATTGCCCAATTAAACTATCAAGTTATTGACTATGTGCCAGTCATGAGAAGAGGTGGAGATCGGGTCAATAGACTAAAGGAACGGAAGTCCTTTTGGATCTACACCCTCCAGACCCTCACTCCACTAGGTCTTAATAGGGAGTATGAAATGTCATATTCAAATTTTGTTTTAAAAGTTTTATATTAAAATTTCATATTAAAAGCTTATATTAAAAATTCTGATATTCCATAATGCCTCTTTCCTTGGGTTCCAACTACAGGAGTATATTGGTAAATTTTATGTCTATGGATATATGCAAGCACATAGAGATTTCTCTTTTTGTCTCTATGTCTAAATGGTTCTGCCGATAATGATTATCACTATTATTATTATTATTATTATTATTATTTTTATATAGCTTCATACATTTTATTCTTATTGGTACTTCTCTTATATATACTATTATGGTCTCCCGCACATAATTTCCTCATTTATAATGTGTGATTCTCTCTTTTTTCAGCAGCACGCAGGTGCAGAAGCGAGATAAAAGCCTATCTATCTTCACAAAGCCATGACGCATGTGCACTTTTCTTTTACCGCTAGTCGGCTTTTTCCGACAGTATTCAGCTGCCGTCGGCTCACGCAAGCGCACATCTCCCTTTTCCTGATGGACCGAAACCCAGAAGTCCTTCCCCTAACACGGCCACCATGCACATAAAGAGCATGGGCGCTCCATTTGCTTTACCTATGAGCACCGACCAGCACTGCTATCCGGATCCTGCTTCGGCTATCGCCGCCCGGAGGCTCCTTGCCGGACACCCTTACCTTGACTATTATAGAAATGGGGGTGGGAAGGACGACTCCAACAAAACAGCCTGAGGTCTATGATAGGTAAAAGTGCTTTATTGTGTAAGGCAGCAGACAATAACAACTGTGAACAACCATCACAAAAGATAAAAAATGGGACACAGTGACCCCCGGGTGCCTAAATAGATATAAGGTGCCTAATCATCAAGCACTAATGTAATAATAGTAAATGTATTCAAGTAAATATAACAAACAATGCAAGTGCACCATAGGTTTACATAGTAAAAGATCCCATATCCAGTGCCAAGTACCCAATTCAATTATGCACAAATATATGAGATACATGGTATGAATACATCACCTGGAGAACAAGTACAGGCAGACCGGGGGTCAATGTGTCCGCCCCAATGCGCGTTTTGGAACACCTTCGTCAGGGGGCACATAGAGTGACAAACAGCACGAGTTTAAAAAGGGCCACGAACCGGCAATAAAGATTACATTTACTACGGAAATGAGCGCACGTCGTCAAGGTAACCTAGCAATGCTCCAGTGTCTGCGGCGAGATCCGGGTTGCGAGGATGGAAACACGTGGAGCCCCACGTGATCCAACACTCACTGGCCATAGAACATCAGCGCAACTGGAAGCTTACGAAGATGGCGCGTGCATAGAACAGAGAAAGGGCAAGGTACATGTGCAAATGCCCACAATGATTACAAGCGGCATAATAACAATTGGCAAAGAATAATATCACACAAGGGGCAGCAAGATGCCATCCAAGTAGTAAAATTAGTATTCATCAAAAGGTTACAAGTGCAAAACCTAAATAACAGGATAATTCTGAATATATCAACTTATTCACTTGCATCATAAAAACTATCGCCGCTATAAATATAAAGAGATGATAAAGGGAGCAACAAGAACAAAAATGTATACATAGCAATCTATACATATAAGAGGCATCGTGATTACTCGCTAATCCCGCCCCCTGCACAGTAGCTCTGCCCCCCACCCCATTACCACACACAATCCCGCCCCCCCCCATTACCACACACAATCCTGCCCCAACAGTACCACACACAATCCTGCCCCCCACGACATTACCACACACAATCGCGCCCCCCCACCACATTACCACACACAATCCCGCCCCCCCACCACATTACCACACACAATCCCACCCCCCACCACATTACCACACACAATACCACTCCCCACCACATTACCACACATAGTCCCGCTCCCCCACCACATTACCACACAATCCTGCCCCCACCACATTACCACACACAATCCCGCCCCCCACCACATTACCACACATAATCCCGCCCCCCACCACATTACCACACACAATCCCGCCCCCCACCACATTACCACACACAATCCTGCCCCCCACCACATTACCACACACAAACCTGCCCCACCACCTTACCACACACACAATACTGCCCCCCACCACATTACCACACACAATCCCACCCCCCCAACACATCACCACACACAATCCCGCCCCCACCAGCTTACCACACACAATCCTGCCCCCCACCACATTACCACACACAATCCCGCCCCCTCACCACATTACCACACACAATCCTGCCCCCACCACATTACCACACATAATCCCGCCCCCCCACCACATTATCACACATAATCCCACCCCCACCACCTTACCACACACAATACCGCCCCCCACCACATTACCACACACAATCCCGCCCCCCAACACATCACCACACAATCCCGCCCCCGCTACCTTACCACACACAATCCTGCCCCCCACCACATTACCACACATAATCCCACCCCCACCACATTACCACAGACAATCCCGCCCCCGACCACATTACTACACACAATCCCATCCCCCAAAACATCACCACACACAATCCTGCCCCCACCACCTTACCACTCACAATCCCGCCCCCCACCACATTACCACACACAATCCTGCCCCCCACCACATTACCACACACAATCCTGCCCCCCACCACATTACCACACACAATCCTGCCCCCCCATCACATTACCACACACAATCCCGCCCCCCACCACATTACCACACATAATCCCGCCCCCCACCACATTACCACACATAATCCCGCCCCCCACCACATTACCACACACAATCCCACCCCCACCACATTACCACACATAATCCCGCCCCCCACATTACCACACATAATCCCGCTCCCCCACCACATTACCGCACATAATCCTTCCCCCACCATATTACCACAAATAATACCTCCCCTCCACATTACCACACGAGGCTCTGTCCCCACACATTACCACACGAGGCTCCATCCTTGTACATTACCACACGAGGCTCCGTCCTCACACATTACCACATGAGGCTCCTTCCCCACACATTACCACACGAGGCTCTGTCACCACACATTACCATACGAGGCTCCGTCCCTCCACATTACCATACGAGGCTCCTTCCCCACACATTACCACACGAGGCTCTGTCCCCACACATTACCATAAGAGGCTCTGTCCCTCCACATTACCACATGAGGCTCCGTCCCCACACTGTTGTGAATTTGCTTTTTGCTCCCTCTAGTGGTTACTAGTTTTTTGACTCTGGTTTTTCTGTCATTCCTTTTATCCGCACCTGGGTCGTTAGTTAGGGGTGTTGCTATATAAGCTCCCTAGACCTTCAGTTCAATGCCTGGCAACGTAGTTATCAGAGCTAGTCTGCTGTGCTCTTGTCTACTGATCCTGGTTCCAGTTATATCAGCTAAGTCTGCCTTTTGCTTTTTGCTATTTGTTTTGGTTTTGTATTTTTGTCCAGCTTGTTCCAAATCTACAGTGCCTACAAGTAGTATTCAACCCCCTGCAGATTTAGCAGGTTTAATAAGATGCAAATAAGTTAGAGCCTTCAAACTTCAAACAAGAGCAGGATTTATTAACAGATGCATAAATCTTACAAACCAAAAAGTTTTGTTGCTCAGTTAAATTTTTATAAATTTTAAACATAAAAGTGTGGGTCAATTATTATTCAACCCCTAGGTTTAATATTTTGTGGAATAACCTTTGTTTGCAATTACAGCTAATAATCGTCTTTTATAAGACCTGATCAGGCCGGCACAGGTCTCTGGAGTTATCTTGGCCCACTCCTCCATGCAGATCTTCTCCAAGTTATCTAGGTTATTTGGGTGTCTCATGTGGACTTTAATCTTGAGCTCCTTCCACAAGTTTTCAATTGGGTTAAGGTCAGGAGACTGACTAGGCCACTGCAACACCTTGATTTTTTGCCTCTTGAACCAGGCTTTGGTTTTCTTGGCTGTGTGCTTTGGGTCGTTGTCTTGTTGGAAGATGAAATGACGACCCATCTTAAGATCCTTGATGGAGGAGCGGAGGTTCTTGGCCAAAATCTCCAGGTAGGCCGTGCTATCCATCTTCCCATGGATGCGGACCAGATGGCCAGGCCCCTTGGCTGAGAAACAGCCCCACAGCATGATGCTGCCACCACCATGCTTGACTGTAGGGATGGTATTCTTGGGGTCGTATGCAGTGCCATCCAGTCTCCAAACGTCATGTGTGTGGTTGGCACCAAAGATCTCGATCTTGGTCTCATCAGACCAGAGAACCTTGAACCAGTCAGTCTCAGAGTCCTCCAAGTGATCATGAGCAAACTGTAGACGAGCCTTGACATGACGCTTTGAAAGTAAAGGTACCTTACGGGCTCGTCTGGAACGGAAACCATTGCGGTGGAGTACGTTACTTATGGTATTGACTGAAACCAATGTCCCCACTGCCATGAGATCTTCCCGGAGCTCCTTCCTTGTTGTCCTTGGGTTAGCCTTGACTCTTCGGACAAGCCTGGCCTCGGCACGGGAGGAAACTTTCAAAGGCTGTCCAGGCCGTGGAAGGCTAACAGTAGTTCCATAAGCCTTCCACTTCCGGATGATGCTCCCAACAGTGGAGACAGGTAGGCCCAACTCCTTGGAAAGGGTTTTGTACCCCTTGCCAGCCTTGTGACCCTCCACGATCTTGTCTCTGATGGCCTTGGAATGCTCCTTTGTCTTTCCCATGTTGACCATGTATGAGTGCTGTTCACAAGTTTGGGGAGGGTCTTAAATAGTCAGAAAAGGCTGGAAAAAGAGATAATTAATGCAAACATGTGAAGCTCATTGTTTTTTGTGCCTGAACTACTTCTTAATACTTTAGGGGAACCAAACAGAATTCTGGTGGGTTGAGGGGTTGAATAATAAATGACCCTCTGAAAAGACTTTTCACAATTTAAAAAAAAAATAAACAAAGAAATAACATTCTTTTTTGCTGCAGTGCATTTCACACTTCCAGGCTGATCTACAGTCCAAATGTCACAATGCCAAGTTAATTCAAAATGTGTAAACCTGCTAAATCTGCAGGGGGTTGAATACTACTTGTAGGCACTGTATATCCTGACCTTTGCTGGAAGCTCTAGGGGGCTGGTGTTCTCCCCCCGGACCGTTAGACGGTTCGGGGGTTCTTGAATTTCCAGTGTGGATTTTGATAGGGTTTTTGTTGACCATATAAGTTACCTTTCTTTATTCTGCTATCAGTAAGCGGGCCTCTCTGTGCTAAACCTGGTTCATTTCTGTGTTTGTCATTTCCTCTTACCTCACCGTTATTATTTGTGGGGGGCTTCTATCCAGCTTTGGGGTCCCCTTCTCTGGAGGCAAGAAAGGTCTTTTGTTTTCCTCTACTAGGGGTAGCTAGATTCTCCGGCTGGAGCGTGTCATCTAGAATCAACGTAGGAATGATCCCCGGCTACTTCTAGTGTTGGCGTTAGGAGTAGATATATGGTCAACCCAGTTACCACTGCCCTATGAGCTGGATTTTTGTATTCTGCAGACTTCCACGTACCTCTGAGACCCTCGCCATTGGGGTCATAACAGTTTGCCAGGCCAGTATTAAATGTTTAATGCGTTGCAGAAGAGGGATTATAAGAAAGAAGATTCTGAGTTGTTTTTTTTTTTCTTTCTTCTTCCCCTTTACCTCAGAGTGGCTATGCTTGCTGCAGACATGAATGTCCAGACCTTGATTACAAGTGTGGACCAGCTGGCTACTCGTGTGCAGGGCATACAAGACTATGTTATCAGAAATCCTAGGTCAGAACCTAAAATACCGATTCCTGAACTGTTTTCCGGAGATAGGTTTAAGTTTAGGAATTTTGTGAATAATTGTAAATTGTTTTTGTCCCTGAGACCCTGTTCATCTGGAGACTCTGCTCAGCAAGTAAAAATAGTTATTTCGTTCTTACGGGGCGACCCTCAGGATTGGGCTTTTTCGCTGGCGCCAGGAGATCCGGCATTGGCTGATATTGATGCGTTTTTTCTGGCGCTCGGTTTACTTTATGAGGAACCCAATCTTGAGATTCAGGCAGAAAAGGCCTTGCTGGCTATGTCTCAGGGGCAGGACGAGGCTGAAGTGTATTGCCAAAAATTTCGGAAATGGTCCGTGCTGACACATTGGAACGAGTGTGCACTGGCCGCTAATTTTAGAAATGGCCTATCTGAAGCCATTAAGAATGTTATGGTGGGTTTTCCCATTCCCACAGGTCTCAATGATACTATGGCACTGGCTATTCAAATTGACCGGCGGTTGCGGGAGCGCAAAACCGCAAATTCCCTCATGGTGTTGTCTGAACAGACACCTAATTCGGTGCAATGTGATAGAAAAACCGCAAATTCCCTCATGGTGTTGTCTGAACAGACACCTGATTTAATGCAATGTGATAGAATCCTGACTAGAAATGAGCGGAAAATTCATAGACGCCGGAATGGCTTGTGCTACTACTGTGGTGATTCTACATATGTTATCTCAGCATGCTCTAAACGTATAGCTAAGGTTGTTAGTCCTGTCACCGTTGGTAATTTGCAACCTAAATTTATTCTGTCTGTAACTTTGATTTGCTCACTGTCGTCTTATCCTGTCATGGCGTTTGTAGATTCAGGTGCTGCCCTGAGTCTTATGGATCTGTCATTTGCTAAGCACTGTGGTTTTACTCTTGAACCATTAGAAAATCCTATTCCTCTTAGGGGTATTGATGCTACGCCATTGGCAGCAAATAAACCGCAGTATTGGACACAGGTTATCATGTGCATGACTCCTGAACACCGCGAGGTGATACGTTTCCTGGTTTTACATAAAATGCATGATTTGGTTGTTTTAGGGCTGCCATGGTTACAGACCCATAATCCAGTCCTGGACTGGAAGGCTATGTCAGTCTCAAGTTGGGGCTGTCGTGGTATTCATGGGGATTCCCTGCCTGTGTCTATTGCTTCTTCTACGCCTTCGGAAGTTCCGGAGTATTTGTCTGATTATCAGGATGTCTTCAGTGAGTCTGAGTCCAGTGCACTGCCTCCTCATAGGGACTGTGACTGTGCTATAGATTTGATCCCAGGCAGTAAGTTTCCTAAGGGAAGATTGTTTAATCTGTCGGTACCTGAACATACCGCTATGCGTTCATATATCAGGGAGTCTCTGGAGAAAGGACATATTCGTCCGTCTTCTTCCCCCCTTGGTGCGGGATTCTTTTTTGTGGCAAAAAAGGACGGATCTTTGAGACCTTGTATTGATTATCGGCTTTTAAATAAGATCACTGTCAAATTTCAGTATCCTTTACCGCTGTTGTCTGACTTGTTTGCCCGGATTAAAGGTGCCAAGTGGTTCACCAAGATAGACCTTCGTGGTGCGTACAACCTTGTGCGCATTAAGCAAGGTGATGAATGGAAAACCGCATTCAATACGCCCGAAGGTCATTTTGAGTACTTGGTGATGCCTTTTGGGCTCTCCAATGCGCCTTCAGTTTTTCAGTCCTTTATGCATGACATTTTCCGGAAGTATCTGGATAAATTTTTGATTGTTTATCTGGATGATATTTTGGTTTTTTCTGATGATTGGGATTCGCATGTGGAGCAGGTCAGGTTGGTCTTTAAAATTTTGCGTGAAAATTCTTTGTTTGTCAAGGGCTCAAAGTGTCTCTTTGGTGTACAGAAGGTTCCCTTTTTGGGGTTCATTTTTTCCCCTTCTGCTGTGGAGATGGACCCAGTCAAGGTCCGAGCTATTCTTGATTGGACTCAGCCCTCGTCGGTTAAGAGTCTTCAGAAGTTCTTGGGTTTCGCTAACTTCTACCGTCGTTTTATCGCTAATTTTTCTAGCATTGTGAAACCGTTGACGGATATGACCAAGAAGGGCTCCGATGTAGCTAACTGGGCTCCTGCTGCCGTGGAGGCTTTCCAGGAGTTGAAGCGCCGGTTTACTTCGGCGCCTGTTTTGTGCCAGCCCGATGTCTCACTTCCCTTTCAGGTTGAGGTGGATGCTTCAGAGATTGGAGCAGGGGCCGTTTTGTCGCAGAGAGGCCCTGGTTGCTCTGTTATGAAACCTTGTGCCTTTTTCTCCAGGAAGTTTTCGCCTGCCGAGCGAAATTATGATGTGGGCAATCGGGAGTTGTTGGCCATGAAATTGGCATTTGAGGAGTGGCGTCATTGGCTCGAGGGTGCTAAGCATCGTGTGGTGGTCTTGACTGATCACAAAAATCTGATGTATCTCGAGTCTGCTAAACGCCTTAATCCGAGACAGGCCCGCTGGTCATTGTTTTTCTCCCGCTTTGATTTTGTTGTCTCGTATTTACCAGGTTCAAAGAATGTGAAGGCCGATGCTCTTTCTAGGAGCTTTGTGCCTGATGCTCCTGGAGTCGCTGATCCTGTTGGTATTCTTAAAGATGGAGTTATCTTGTCAGCTATTTCTCCGGATCTGCGACGTGTGTTGCAGAGATTTCAGGCTGATAGGCCTGAGTCTTGTCCACCTGACAGACTGTTTGTCCCGGATAAATGGACCAGCAGAGTCATTTCCGAGGTTCATTCCTCGGTGTTGGCAGGTCACCCGGGAATTTTTGGCACCAGAGATCTGGTGGCCAGGTCCTTTTGGTGGCCTTCCTTGTCAAGGGATGTGCGGTCATTTGTGCAGTCCTGTGGGACTTGTGCTCGAGCTAAGCCTTGCTGTTCTCGTGCCAGCGGTTTGCTCTTGCCCTTGCCTGTCCCGAAGAGACCTTGGACACATATCTCCATGGATTTAATTTCTGATCTTCCGCTATCTCAGGGCATGTCCGTTATCTGGGTGATATGTGATCGCTTCTCCAAGATGGTCCATTTGGTTCCTTTGCCTAAGCTGCCTTCCTCTTCCGATCTGGTTCCTGTGTTTTTCCAGAACGTGGTTCGTTTGCACGGCATCCCTGAGAATATTGTGTCAGACAGAGGATCCCAGTTCGTTTCTAGGTTCTGGCGATCCTTTTGTAGTAGGATGGGCATTGATTTGTCGTTTTCGTCTGCTTTCCATCCTCAGACTAATGGACAGACGGAGCGAACCAATCAGACTTTGGAGGCTTATTTGAGGTGTTTTGTCTCTGCTGATCAGGACGATTGGGTGACATTCTTGCCGTTGGCTGAGTTTGCCCTTAATAATCGGGCTAGTTCCGCCACCTTGGTTTCGCCTTTTTTCTGCAACTCTGGTTTCCATCCTCGCTTTTCTTCGGGTCATGTGGAGCCTTCTGACTGTCCTGGGGTGGATTCTGTGGTAGATAGGTTGCAGCGGATCTGGAATCATGTGGTGGACAACTTGAAGTTGTCACAGGAGAGGGCTCAGCGCTTTGCCAACCGCCGCCGCGGTGTGGGTCCCCGACTACGCGTTGGGGATTTGGTATGGCTTTCTTCCCGCTTTGTTCCTATGAAGGTCTCCTCTCCCAAATTTAAACCTCGTTTTATTGGGCCTTACAAGATATTGGAAATCCTTAATCCTGTATCTTTTCGTCTGGATCTTCCTGTGTCGTTTGCTATTCACAATGTATTTCATAGGTCCTTGTTGCGGCGGTACATTGTGCCTGTAGTTCCTTCTGCTGAGCCTCCTGCTCCGGTGTTGGTTGAGGGCGAGTTGGAGTACGTGGTGGAGAAGATCTTGGATTCTCGCCTCTCCAGGCGGAGGCTTCAGTACCTGGTCAAGTGGAAGGGCTATGGTCAGGAGGATAATTCCTGGGTGGTCGCCTCTGATGTTCATGCGGCCGATTTAGTTCGTGCCTTTCATGCCGCTCATCCTGATCGCCCTGGTGGTCGTGGTGAGGGTTCGGTGACCCCTCACTAAGGGGGGGTACTGTTGTGAATTTGCTTTTTGCTCCCTCTAGTGGTTACTAGTTTTTTGACTCTGGTTTTTCTGTCATTCCTTTTATCCGCACCTGGGTCGTTAGTTAGGGGTGTTGCTATATAAGCTCCCTAGACCTTCAGTTCAATGCCTGGCAACGTAGTTATCAGAGCTAGTCTGCTGTGCTCTTGTCTACTGATCCTGGTTCCAGTTATATCAGCTAAGTCTGCCTTTTGCTTTTTGCTATTTGTTTTGGTTTTGTATTTTTGTCCAGCTTGTTCCAAATCTATATCCTGACCTTTGCTGGAAGCTCTAGGGGGCTGGTGTTCTCCCCCCGGACCGTTAGACGGTTCGGGGGTTCTTGAATTTCCAGTGTGGATTTTGATAGGGTTTTTGTTGACCATATAAGTTACCTTTCTTTATTCTGCTATCAGTAAGCGGGCCTCTCTGTGCTAAACCTGGTTCATTTCTGTGTTTGTCATTTCCTCTTACCTCACCGTTATTATTTGTGGGGGGCTTCTATCCAGCTTTGGGGTCCCCTTCTCTGGAGGCAAGAAAGGTCTTTTGTTTTCCTCTACTAGGGGTAGCTAGATTCTCCGGCTGGAGCGTGTCATCTAGAATCAACGTAGGAATGATCCCCGGCTACTTCTAGTGTTGGCGTTAGGAGTAGATATATGGTCAACCCAGTTACCACTGCCCTATGAGCTGGATTTTTGTATTCTGCAGACTTCCACGTACCTCTGAGACCCTCGCCATTGGGGTCATAACACCACACATTACCACATGAGGCTCCGTCCTCACACATTACCACATGAGGCTGCGTCCCCACACATTACCACATGAGGCTCTGTCCCCACACATTACCACACAAATCCAGTTTGCTTTTGATTTTACACTGTGAATAAAATGTATTAGTATTATTCTGATATTTAATTATTATTATTATTATTAACTTCATTTTAACTTAATTTACCACCTGCGTAAGCGCTATTGAATGTTGTCATTATTTACTTTAGTTTAATCACTAGCAGCGTTAATTAGATAGCAATGAGCATGCCGAGCGTTAGCTGGCTGGAAACAGCTAGTATATTATTATGGAGAGAATAAATATACTAGGACTATACCTCTCCCACAAGATGTACAAAAATAAATATTCATATATATTAAAGGGACACAATATACATTATACCTAATACACTTATATAGAAGAAGATAACTACCATGTTTATACAATTGTAATATTGAAGATATAGCATCAAAAAGGATCATAAACTATGCTTGTCACATCACAATAGAATACATCACAAAAATATATTGCATGTATCATAATAACGCGATGACAAACATAAAAATAGCTCCATAGATGGAAATCTCTATGTGGACACAGGACTTGGCCTTCTTCTATTTCTCTAACAATCACTGAAGAATTTGAACCAGCCATGGCCGAGTTAAAATACAGCATATATATTATCTAGGAAAAAAATAAAAAATATTATTAAAACAATACGATGGCCGTCCACATACGCAAGAGTCCTCACAGTCTGACAGTCACAAGAATGGGGCAGAACTTAGATTTTCATTTAATCCATTGGGATGTACCGTTCCAAGAGTCCAAATCCATCTTGATTCTAAATGTGCCAATTTGGTTTAGAGTTTGCCACCCCGTATCCCAACATCTAGGGTGTCAATTCCTCGAAACCTTATTAATTTGCTGTTGCAAAGATTTCCAGATATGGAGCTATTTTTACGTTTGTCATTGCGTTATTATGATACATGTAATGTATTTTTGTGATCTATTCTATTGTGATGTGACAAGCATAGTTTATGATCCTTTTTGATGCTATATCTTCAATATTACAATTGTATAAACATGGTAGTTATCTTCTGCTATATAAGTGTATTAGGTATAATGTATATTGTGTCCCTTTAATATATGAATATTTCTTTTTGTACATCTTGTGGGAGAGGTATAGTCCTTGAATATTTATTCTCTCCATAATAATATATTGCTATGTATACATTTTTGTTCTTGTTGCTCCCTTTATCATCTCTTTATATTTATAGCGGCGATATTTACAGTTTTTATGATGCAAGTGAATAAGTTGATATATTCAGAATTATCCTGTTATTTAGGTTTTGCACTTGTAACCTTTTGATGAATACTAATTTTACTACTTGGATGGCATCTTGCTGCCCCTTGTGTGATATTATTCTTTGCCAATTGTTATTATGCCACTTGTAATCATTGTGGGCATTTGCACATGCACCTTGCCCTTTCTCTGTTCTACGCACGCGCCGTCTCCGTAAGCTTCCAGTTGCGCTGATGTTCTATGGCCAGTGAGTGTTGGATCACGTGGGGCTCCACGTGTTTCCATCCTCGCAACCTGGATCTTGCCGCAGACACTGAAGCATTGCTAGGTTACCTTGACGACGTGCGCTCATTTCCGTAGCAAAAGTAATCTTTATTTCCGGTTCGTGGCCCTTTTTAAACTCGTGCTGTTTGTCACTCTATGCGCCCCCTGACGAAGGTGTTCTGAATCGCACATTGGGGCGGACACATTGACCCCCGGTCTGCCTGTACTTGTTCTCCAGGTGATGTATTCATACCATGTATCTCATATATTTGTGCATAATTGAATTGGGTACTTGGCACTGGATATGGGATCGTTTACTATGTAAACCTATGGTGCACTTGCATTGTTTGTTATATTTACTTGAATACATTTACTATTATTACATTAATGCTTGATGATTAGGCACCTTATATCTATTTAGGCACCCAGGGGTCACTGTGTCCCATTTTTTATCTTTTGTGATGGTTGTTCACAGTTGTTATTGTCTGCTGCCTTACACAATAAAGCACTTTTACCTATCATAGACCTCAGGTTGTTTTGTTGGATTCGTCCTCCCCCCTTTCAATTTATACAGTTGATAACCGGTCTTTCTACAGGTCCAAAGCATATATTACCTCTGGGTATATAGGAGTTAAAATTTTGATTTTCATGCCCCAATTCTTCTGGACTATTAGAAAAGCCATAAGATACCTACACTCACTGGCCACTTTATTAGGTACACCTGTCCAACTTCTTGTTAACACTTAATTTCTAATCAGCCAATCACATGGCGGCAACTCAGTGCATTTAGGCATGTAGACATGGTCAAGACAATCTCCTGCAGTTCAAACCGAGCATCAGTATGGGGAAGAAAGGTAATTTGAGTGCCTTTGAACGTGGCATGGTTGTTGGTGCCAGAAGGGCTGGTCTGAGTATTTCAGAAACTGCTGATCTACTGGGATTTTCACGCACAACCATCTCTAGGGTTTACAGAGAATGGTCCGAAAAAGAAAAAAAATCCAGTGAGCGGCAGTTCTGTGGGCGGAAATGCCTTGTTGATGCCAGAGGTCAGAGGAGAATGGGCAGACTGGTTCGAGCTGATAGAAAGGCAACAGTGACTCAAATCGCCACCCGTTACAACCAAGGTAGGCCTAAGAGCATCTCTGAACGCACAGTGCATCGAACTTTGAGGCAGATGGGCTACAGCAGCAGAAGACCACACCGGGTACCACTCCTTTCAGCTAAGAACAGGAAACTGAGGCTACAATTTGTACAAGCTCATCGAAATTGGACAGTAGAAGATTGGAAAAACGTTGCTTGGTCTGATGAGTCTCGATTTCTGCTGCGACATTCGGATGGTAGGGTCAGAATTTGGCGTAAACAACATGAAAGCATGGATCCATCCTGCCTTGTATGGAGCATCTTTGGGATGTGCAGCCGACAAATCTGCGGCAACTGTGTGATGCCATCATGTCAATATGGACCAAAATCTCTGAGGAATGCTTCCAGCACCTTGTTGAATCTATGCCACGAAGAATTGAGGCAGTTCTGAAGGCAAAAGGGGGTCCAACCCGTTACTAGCATGGTGTACCTAATAAAGTGGCCGGTGAGTGTATATCTGGCACACTAAGGCTGCAGCTACATGTTCTACGCTCATTGTATTGCGCTCTCTGACTCAGCAATATATCTCCCCTTGATTTAGTGGGATTACTTACCTTTTGAAGACCATATTTCACAGTAAAGTACCATTTTTTGCTTTTTTCCTTATTTTCTTTTGTTTCTTTTTTTCTTTGTTTCCTTTTTCCTTTTTTTCTATACATTTTTCCGTATCTCTCTCTCTCTCTCTCTCTCTCTCTCTCTCTCTCTACTGGTGTTCCTCTTGCTTTGTTCAGACTTCTATTAGGGATGTCTTCCTTTTATGCCACTTGCACTACGCTTTTGTCACAATATATAGTGTTATAGTAAATGTTGACCAGACGGTCTGATTGATTTTCTTTGAAAAAATTATCTATATTATGATAATAGTTGCATTTTGTCTTGCAGAAACAGACTTAACTTGAGAAAGGCATGCTAGCCGAAACGTTGTAATTTAAATATTGATGTCTGTACTTGCTGTCCTATTCTGATTAATACATTATTTTGGAACTTTAAATAAATTATTTTTGGCTCAAAAATACTTATTTTGCCTGAGGAATATACTTTTCATCTAAAGAACACATGAGTGCCTATATACATGTGATATTTCAGTTTTCTATTTTAATAAAATTTAAAAAAAATCTACATTCTGTTTTTTTCAGTCAAGATGGGATGCAGAGTGTGCATTAATGAGAAAAAAAACACCTTTTTTAATTTATCAAATGGCTGCAATGAAACAAAGAGTTTACTTTCCGTACCCACTGTATGTAACTATAAAGTTGCACAATTTTTGGCTCTAGTTTTTTTTATAGTTTCTCCCTATTTAAAAAAAAAAAAGTGAAAAACAGAATAATCTTCCATATGGTTCCAGGCATATGGGCCTTTTTTAGTTAGTGCTAATTGTCATGGTGTTTTTTAAGAGGGTTTTGCTCATACGATTCTTTGGGGACGGGTGCTCTGGCTTATTACCCTGTAAGCATCACCCTCTTAAATAGATCATTAAAATTAGCACTAATTAAATTAGGCCCATACTTCTAAAATCTTGGTGCATCTAAAATGAAAAACACAACAAAACAAATTTTTTTATTTGTATTTTTTCCCAAAAGCTTAGAATGGTATAAAATAATAAACCGAGAAATATCACTCTTACCAGCTCCTGTGTTTTCCTTCTTGGTACAGAACTGAATAAACTACGAGACACGCAAGCACAGTAATCGGTCATACAAAACTCTGTTTATTTTAAGACATACAAAAAATTTATAGCAATTAAGGCCATGTTCTGCTATATCATGAACATACAATTACAGCGCATAGGCACAAGGATTCACATTAGTAACACTTAAATCTCAGGTTGTACATTCTATTAGTCCATTGCATTCAAGAAATTCCAATGTTTAGCTACCTGAGCAAGTATAGTGCTGTCATCGACTAATACAGTGTTTCCCAAACTCCAGTCCTCCCGGACCCCACAGGTCATGTTTTCAGGATTTCTTTAGTATTGCGCAAGTAGTGGAAGTATCATCAAGGCATCAGGAATTGTCTCACCTGTGCAACACTATGGAAATCCTGAAAACATGACCCGTGGGGCCCGTGAGGACTGGAGTTTGGGAAATACTGGACAAATATCATGTATTCATATTGTCTTCAAGTACTACAGTGCATACGTACTCCCTGTGTGCATCGCCATGTTGTTTCAAGCAGCTTCATCACATTTCAGAATACTAAATAGGTATTATATTATGTTAGGTATTATCAAGCCAAAATAATTGCACTTTAATTACAATGAAGAATTCACAATTAAAGGGATTGTACAGGCTAAAATGAAAAGTCTGCAGTCACTCTGTGTGACTGCAGACTTATGATTCCCACCCAGCACAAGCACCATGTGCTGTGAGGATTCGCTGGTTTCTGAAGCGGGAATGGCAGTGATATATGTGATATTCATACCCTCAGCCAGAGCCCATCCATGCTCCATACACTGGCATAACGCATACATCACCGCTGTTCCCAGCTCAGAAACCAGCAAATCTGCGCACCACACTATGGGTGCGCTGGGGGATTCATAATACAGTCTACAGTCATACCTGACAACCCCTTTAACAGACTTCTCTTTAGGCTGGGGTCACATTAGCGTAGAGCATTGGAAGTGATATGCTAATGGATCTTGGCTCAAACTCTGCTGCTAGCTTGAGTCCAGTGTCAGTGCTCGGTGCTCCAGTCCTTTTGCGTGAGATAATTGGATCATAGGTGAGGAGGAGGAGACATTAATTTTTTTATCTACTCCATTGCCTGTCTCGGCGTATATCGGTCTGCATTTAGATGATATCCAAGTGCAATCCGATGTTTTGCACGCACCCAATGACTTGAATGGCTTTGCACCGTGCGAGATACTGTGCCAATTGCAGAAAGCTGCAATTTTTTTTCATACTGAATCGGCACAAGAAAAAATTGTAAGTGTAAGCAAGCCCTTAGGGTGTTTCCCATGGGCGTAACTATAATAGGTGCTGGGTAGCATTCACACCTGCACCCTGAAGACCAAGGAGGCCCCAAAGGTCCCTTTGCTCCATGTGAAAAGACTATTTCTAGTAAAGACCTGTGTTAGTTTGGGGTCTCCATTGGAGATTTTGCATTGAGGCTCACAAGCGTTGAGTTACTTCACTGCTGTTTCCACATATCTGTGTTTTGCGATCCAAATAAGGCCATGTGTCTCCTGATGTGAACTCGGCAGCCTCATAGGTATACAGAAGATATTGAATTTGTGTCACGAGAACCATAGCCGATCCATGCATCATAGTCTATACTCTGACCATGAAACACAGATGTGTGAAACCAGCCTTAGTAAGCGATTATACTGTATTGACGATGTAAGACTTACCGTACTCCAGAAATAGCCTGTTTTTCCTACCCAAAATGACCTAAGAAGTTAGATTTATGCCATGCCAAATGATGCACTGTCCAAAGGACCAAATGTATTTTTGAATTAAAGGAAATGGAGCAGTAAAATCCTTGAAAACATATATCTCAGCAACGTGTATAATCTCTAATGCATGTGCTCAATGTATTCCACATGGTGCCCAAAACACACTTTACCATCCATCAATTCAATACCAATTATAATACCAGAGGCTGAAAACACCAGTCTGTGAAAAATTATCTTTTCCTCCATATATTATGAAAAAATGGAAAAACACTTGTCCAGTCCTCAGCTGTACAATGTGACTCTGATGGTCCAGATCACATGGCATCTGTCTACCTCTCCATCTCTCCCATCCAGTGAATTATTCTGGCACAATAGCTAGTAGTCAGTTGAGTCCTTGATATTTACTTGGGTTTGGATGAAATGCGCTTTTACACATTATTCCAGGCAGGTCATCACGGTACTTGCTGTGGACTGGTCAGCTGAACCACATAGTCCTTGGCCGGCTATTCAAAGTATTCTTACTCAAACTCCACAGAATTTCAGAGTAAATCATACCTGGCTGCAGTCAGCTAGTGTCTGATTAATGCTGACCGTGGATCAGGCAGTATTAATCTAATGGCGTTCTTCAAATTGACAGAATTTAAGTGGTTAAATAGCAGTGGTTGGTGCAAGTTCTGATTGCTGCAGTTAAGAGGCAGGTGTCGGCTACATAAAAAAAAGTCAGCTCCCATCATGCATGGTGTTGGCTTAGTTCCTGAATCCGCTCCATACAAGTGTACCCGACATTCACTGTATATTTTAAGGCAAATGTCGGCAAAAGGTTAAAGTGGATCTGTCAAGATCATTGACAGATTATTAACTAAATCTTTAGATTTTAAGAGGTTGGTGTATTTACTTTGAAAATCTATGTCACAATGGATCTATAATTATTTTTGAAAGTTAACTTAACCCGTTACCGACATCGGGCGTAATAATACGTCGATGCTGGACACCCTCCCTTTGATGTGTGCTCTGGCGGTGAGCCCAAATTTTTTACTGCACATGTCAGCTGTTTTGAACAGCTGACATGTGCCGCTAACAGCCGTGGGAGGAATCGCGATCCTCCCATGGCTGTTAACCCGTTAAATGCCGCTGTCAAATTCTGACAGTGGCATTTAACACGCGCTTCCAAGCGCACCGAAAATCCCGCCCAACGGCACCCGTATCGCATGACCACGGGTCGCCGATGGGTTGGCATGACAACCAGAGGTCTCCAGCAGACCTCTTTGGTTGTCATGGCTGGATTGCTATAAGTTCAAATCACTCCCCTTTTGCCCCATTCAAAATGAAACAATAGAAAAATCAAACACACATATTTGGCATCGGCGCATTCAGAATCATTCGATCTATCAATATAAAAAAGAATTAACCTGATCACTAAATGGTGTAATGAGAAAAAAGTCAAAACGCCAGAATTACTTTTTTTGGTCACCGCAACATTGCATTAAAATGCAATAATGGGTGATCAAAAGATTGTATCGGCATCAAAATGGTATCTTTACAAACATCAGATCGGCACACAAAAAATAAGCCTACACCCAAGCCGAGATCACAAAAAATGTCATGGGTATCGGAAAATGGTGCATTTTTTTTAACAAACTTTGGATTTTTTTTCACCGCTTAGATAAAAAAAAACCTTGTCTATGAATTTTAATGACCTGGAGAATCATAATGTCAGGTCAGTTTTAGCATTTAGTGAACATATTAAAAGAAAAAACAATTGTAATTAGTAAAGAATTGCACTTTTTTTTGCAATTTCACCGTACTTTGAACTTTTTCCCATTTTTCAGTACACGATATGTTAAAAGCAATGGTGTGGTTCAAAAGTACAACTCGTCCCACAGAAATCAAGCCCTCACATGGCCATATTGACCAAAAAATAAAAAAAAGCTATGGCTCTGGGCAGAAGGGGAGCAAAAACGAGAATACCTCCGGTCATGAAGGGGATAAGTATCTGCCCATTTTACATGATTGGCAGCTCTTCTGCTGAAAAATCGTACTGCTCAGTGCAAGCTGCAGCTGTAAGTCAGGCTAAGTGAATGGAAAGAGTTTCAAAACGGATTATGCAACTATTCAAAGAGAGTTTGTATTATGAAATCAGATGAGAGATCTGTTTTGAAAATTACAGTCTCCATGGTATCTTCAAAAAAAAAATATTGTTGACACATTGCATAATTTCCCTTTTTTTTTGCTGCTCGGCAGGTCAGATGCCTTACACTATATTTTCCCTGATAAGCATTGCATCTTATGCTGCCTAATATGAAATGGGTAGGATTTCTGACGTGGCCATCCATTCTGCTGTACTTTTGCAAACGATCTGCATTTACTTTATAAATACAGATATAATTTTCATTAAAGGGAACCTGTCAGGAGGATTGTGCACAGTAACCTACAGACACTGTCAGATTGGCGCCATTATACTGATTAAAATGATACCTGTGGGCGGCCTGTGGGGTCTCCATGAGGTGCTCTGCTTAGCTAATCATAATGAAGACTGCTGACAGGTCACTGATCCCTCACTAACCTGCTCCCTAGTTTACATAATGAATATTATATATACATGTTGAAAAAAAAACCCTTCTGCAGGCAGGCGCCAGCGTAATCGCATGTGTAATGTGCATATAATTATTATGGTTGAGGTTATCCTGATATAAAAAAAAATCCATTTGAAAATGGTGCCCGCTGAATCTGCGCAGTAGGAGCTATCGGTGTAGATAGAGGTGATCCGATTGCTGCTACTGTGCAAGTGCCGGTGGCGCCATCTTGCTAGAGAAAAAAAACTTTCCTCCGAAGTTGGCACATGCCTGCAGAAGGTTTTTTATTTTTTTCAGTATGTATATATAATATTCATTATGTTAACTAGGGGGCAGGTCACTGAGGGATCAGTGACCTGTCAGAAGCCATACACATGAATACCTAATCAGGGCACCACATGAAGACCCCCCACAGGCCCAACCCAGAGAACAAGCATATCATTAACTTAAAACTGAAAATAAAGATTAAACAACAACCACAAGACAGATTTCATCACCCAGTTATTATTTTAATTATTATAACAGCACCGACCTGACACTGTCTGTGGGTTACTGTGCACAATCCTGCTGACAGGTTCCATTTAAATATTTTTTCATTCATTTTGCCTAATATTTCAGCTCCAATAAATTGTACAGCGTGGGCCATTTATATGGATACACCTGGGTGGGCCATTTATAAAGTTGCATCCAAAATGACCGACTTCAAAATGGCGGCCATGGTTACCACCTATTTTGAAAGATTTTACCTCTCCCATATACTAATGTGCCACAAACAGGAAGTTGACCTCACCAACCATTCCCATTTCATTTAGGTGTATCCATATACACGACCCATCCAGGTGCATCCATATAAATGGCCCACCCTGTACATTGTGCAGGGGCTCTATAGCATGTTTAATTCATAGCGCGCCTCACAGTTTTGTTTAACTCCTGCTACATCTTTAACATTATCAACACTTGTTGAACAAAGAACTATGAAAATATTCGTAAAAAGATTTAGAATGATGGCTTTGTCCCTTTAGGATGAATGAGGCATTGCTTTTTTATCCAGTGTGATTTTCGGGATAAGGATCCACCTGTGTAGACAAAATTTAAAACAAAAATAATGCAAAAAAATATAAGATTGAGCTATACAGAAACTATTCACACTTAAAGGCATCTTCCACACAACATACATTTATCATGTAATCACAGCATAGGTGATAAATGTTCACTGGGTTCCATATCACTAAGGGTAACATCCAAGGGGCTGTGTAATACGCCTGGGTTCGAAGCCTTGAGCCTCTGCTTTGTGGTCAGCTTCTTACAGCAAATAAACCTTTTTTCCGCGTGTTTAGATAATAGGGTAATCGGTGTTTTCATTTACTCATCTGTCTGCCGAATCACCTTTCGGATATATACTTTATAAATTTCTCCCTGCTGGTATTTCCTGCAGGTGATCGTCTCATTTGGATGTCCAGCCATACTATATACACTGCTCAAAACAAATAAAGGGAACACTTAAACAACAGAATATAACTCAGAGTAAATCAAACTTCTGTGAAATCAAACTGTCCACTTAGGAAGCAACACTGTTTGACAATCAATTTCACATGCTGTTGTGCAAATGGAATAGACAACAGATGGAAATTATTGGCAATTATCAAGACACACTCAGTAAAGGAGTGGTTCTGCAGGTGGGGACCACTGACCACATCTTAACCCCTTAACGACCGCCGATACGCCTTTTAACGGCGGCCGCTAAGGGTACTTAAACCACAGCGCCGTTAATTAACGGCGCTGTGGAAAAAGTGAATAGCGCCCCCCAGAGTCGGATTTTCTCTGGGGTCTCGGTTGCCGAGGGTAGCCGAGACCCCAGAGAACATGATTCGGGGGGTTTTTACCGACCCCCGAGTTGCGATCGCCGGTAATTAACCGTTTACCGGCGGTCGCAACAAAAAAAAAAAAAAACGCGATTTGCCGTTTAATTTCTCTGTCCTCCGATGTGATCGCACATCGGAGGACAGAGAAATGTGGTCCCCGATGGCCCCCAATAGCCCCCCAATACTTACCTACCTCCCCCGGTGCTCCTCGTGTCTCCCCATGGGCGCCGCCATCTTTTTTCCGGGAAAAAATGGCGGGCGCACGCGCAGTGCGCCCGCCGCCCGGCACCCGGATGTTCTTTGGGGTCTCGGCTGCCGGGGGTAGCCGAGACCCCAAAGAACATGATCGGGGTCGATTTGCACCGACCCCTGCTTTGCGATCGCCGGTAATTAACAGTTTACCGGCGACCGCAAAAAAAAAAAAAAAAAAAAAGCGATCAGTTATTTCTCTGTCCTCTGATGTGATCGCACATCAGAGGACAGAGAAATAGGGGGATTCGGGGACCCTAACATACTCACCCGGGGTCCCTGGGTCCTCTTCTGTCTTCTCCTGCCAGCCGGCTTTTTCATCATGGCGGGCGCATGCGCAGTGCGCCCGCCATCTGCTGCCATCTGCCGGCCGGCAGGAGAAGACAAGTTGGGGCTAAAATTAGGGTTAGGGTTAGGGTTAGAGTTAGGGTTAGGGTTAGAGTTAGGGTTAGGGTTAGGGTTAGGGTTGGGGCTAAATTTAGGGTTAGGGCTAGGGTTAGGGTTAGGCTACTTTCACACTAGCGTTTTTTGGCTTCCGTCGCAATGCGTCGTTGGAGAAAAAACGCATCCTGCAAAAGTGCTTGCAGGATGCGTTTTTTCTCCATTGGCTTGCATTAGCGACGCATTGCGACGGATTGCCACATGTCGCATCCGTCGTGCGACGGATGCGTCGTGCTTCGGCGGACCGTCGACACAAAAAAAACTACATGTAACTTTTTTGTGCGACGTGTCCCACATATTTCAGTGCCACGTGCCACGTATTTAAGTGACACGTGCCACGTATCAAAGTGCCACGTGCCACATATTTCAGTGCCACGTATCAAAGTGCCACGTGCCACGTATCAAAGTGCCACGTGCCACGTATCAAAGTGCCACGTGCCACGTATCAAAGTGCCACGTGCCACATATTTCAGTGCCACGTATCAAAGTGCCACATGCCACGTATCAAAGTGCCACGTGCCACATCTTTCAGTGCCACGTGCCACGTATTTAAGTGACACGTGCCACGTATCAAAGTGCCACGTGCCACATATTTCAGTGCCACGTATCAAAGTGCCACGTGCCACGTGCCACGTATCAAAGTGCCACGTGCCACGTATCAAAGTGCCACGTGCCACGTATTTCAGTGCCACATATTTAAGTGACACGTATCACGTATAAGTGCCACGTGTCACGTATTTAATTGCCACATATTTAAGTGCCACGTATCAAGATTTTCCATGGAGAACAGACACATCCAGAGATATGTCTGCTCTCCACGGCTGCAGCAACACACTGACAGGAGCCATAGTTCCTGTCGGTGTGTCACTGCGCATGCGCGAGCGAGTTTACCGGCGGTCATTGACCCCGGCACTCTCGCTTAACGGCAGTGCTGCGTGGGAAAGTTCAACGCAGCTGTACTGCTGTTAACCGAGACGCCGGAGTCATTGAACTCCGGAACAGTACGCGATACACTGCTAGGAGCTTCGCTCCTGGCAGTGTATCGCCGGAGAGCAGCCGATCGGCGTGGGACACTCGTTTTATGGATTCTGCGGACAGGGAGTATGAATTTGGTTTATTATTTTTGGATTTTTTCCTGGAGGATCGAGGGCTTCGCCTACAAGTGTGCTGTTGGTGAGTATATACTCTGTGTTATATGTTGTATGTACTGTGTGTCATGTATGTGTATTGTGTGTAGGTGTTTTGTGTAACTTTACAATTGTGCTAAGTCGCCGGACACAGGGACAACTCTCCCATCCTAATACCGGATGGGAGTAGTAGTCCCATACGGCGACTTAGCACAATGGTGGCACTAGCGTCGCATGGGGACACACACACGCACACACACGCACACACACACACACAGAAGGACTCCATGCTGCTTCACTGGGGGGCGGGGGCTTCCCTCTTCCTGTCCGACGTCACGTCCGGTCCTGGGTGTCAACCCCTCCGTACAAAGACGCCGACACCCAGGACAAAGGCGCTGTGTGTGGAAGGTAATATGGGGCCCTAGGGGGATACGCAGACACGCCGCTGCGTAAAGAATTGACATGTCAATTCTTTTTACGCCGGCGTGTTTGCAGACAAAAGCGCCGCGTTTTTTTGCGGTGTGTCTGAACGGCAAAGTGAATTTCTCATTCACTTTGCCGGCAGACGAAAATGACATTGCGCATTTTTGAAAAGCGCCCGCAAAATAGCGCTCAAAAATGCGCTATGTCTGAAAGTAGCCTAAGGCTTCTTTCACACTTGCGTCGGTACGGGGCGGTCGCAATGCGTCGGCCCGATGTACCGACGCACGTTGTGAAAATTGTGCACAACGTGGGCAGCGGATGCAGTTTTTCAACGCATCCGCTGCCCAGTCTATGTCCTGGGGAGGAGGGGGCAGAGTTACGGCCACGCATCCGCGGAAATGGCGGACGCGACGTACAAAAAAAAGGTTACATTGAACTTTTTTTGTGACGACGGGGGCTAAAGTTATGGTTAGGGTTGGGGCTAAAGTTAGGGTTGGGGCTAAAGTTAGGGTTAGAGTTGGGATTAGGGTTAGGATTTGGATTAGGGTTGGGATTAGTGTTACGTTTGGGATTAGGGTTGGGATTAGGGTTAGGATTAGGGTTAGGGGTGTGTTGGATTTAGGGTTTTGATTAGGGTTATGGTTAGGGTTGAGATTAGGGCTGTTTTGGGGTTAGGGTTGTGATTATCGTTAGGGTTGTGATTAGGATTATGGATCGGGTTGAGATTAGGGTTAGGGCTGTGTTGGGGTTAGGGTTGGAGTTAGAATTGGGGGGTTTCCACTGTTTAGGTACATCAGGGGGTCTCCAAACACGACAGCCAATTTTGCGCTAAAAAAGTCAAATGGTACTCCCTCCCTTCTGAGCTCTGCCGTGCGCCCAAACAGTGGTTTACCCCCACATATGGGGCATCAGCGTACTCGGGATAAATTGGACAACAACTTTTGGGGTCCAATTTCTCCTGTTACCCTTGTGAAAATAAAAACTTGGGGGCTAAAAATCTTTTTTGTTGGAAAAAAATATATTTTTTTATTTTCACTACTCTGCATTATAAATTTCTGTGAAGCACTTGAGCTTTCAAAGTTCTCACCACATATCTAGATAAGTTCCTTAGGGGGTCTAGTTTCCAAAATTTGGTCACTTGTGGGGGTTTCTACTGTTTAGGTACATTAGGGGTCTGCAAACGCAACATAACGCCCGCAGACAATTCTATCAAAGTCTGCATTGCAAAATGGCGCTCCTTCCCTTCCGAGCTCTGCCGTGCGCCCAAACAGTGGTTTACCCCCACATATGGGGTACCAGCATACTCAGGACAAATTGGACAACAACTTTTGGGGTCCAATTTCTCTTGTTACCCTTGTGAAAATAAAAATTTGGGGGCTAAAAAAATCTTTTTTGTGGGAAAAAAAATATTTTTTATTTTCACTACTCTGCATTATAAACTTCTGTGAAGCACTTGGGCATTCAAAGTTCTCACCACATATCTAGATAAGTTCCTTGGGGGGTCTATTTTCCAAAATGGGGTCACTTGTTGGGGGTTTCTACTGTTTAGGTACATTAGGGGTCTGCAAAGGCAACATAACGCCCGCAGACAATTCTATCAAAGTCTGCATTCCAAAATGGCACTCCTTCCCTTCCGAGCTCTGCCATGCGCCCAAACAGTGGTTTACCCCCACATATGGGGTACCAGCATACTCAGGACAAATTGGACAACAACTTTTGGGGTCCAATTTCTCTTGTTACCCTTGTGAAAATAAAAACTTGGGGGCTAAAAAATCTTTATTGTTAAAAAATATATATTTTTTATTTTCACGACTCTGCATTATAAACTTCTGTGATGCACTTGGGCATTCAAAGTTCTCACTACACATCTAGATAAGTTCCATGGGGGGTCTAGTTTCCAAAATGGGGTCACTTTTGGGGGGTTTCTGCTGTTTAGGCACATCAGGGGCTCTCCAAACGCGACATGGCGTCCGATCTCAATTCCAGTCAATTTTGCATTGAAAAGTCAAATGGCGCTCCTTTGCTTCCGAGCTCAGCCATGCGCCCAAACAGTGGTTTACCCCCACATATGGGGTGTCGGCGTACTCAAGACAAATTGTACAACAGCTTCTGGGGTCCATTTTCTCCTGTTACCCTTGGTAAAATAAAAATTTGGAGGCAAAAAGATCATTTTTGTAGAAAAAATGCGATTTTTTTATTTTCACGGCTCTACGTTATAAACTTCTGTGAAGCACCTGGGGGTTTAAAGTGCTCACCACACATCTAGATAAGTTCCTTAAGGGGTCTAGTTTCCAAAATGGTGTCATATGTGGGGGGTCTCTACTGTTTAGGCACATCAGCGGCTCTCCAAACGTGACATGGCGTCCGATCTCAATTCCAGCCAATTCTACATTGAAAAAGTAAAACGACACTCCTTCTCTTCCAAGCTCTGCGGTGCGCCCAAACAGTGGTTTACCCCCATATATGGGGTATCGACGTACTCAGGAGAAATTGCACAACAACTTTTGTGGTCTAATTTCTCCTGTTACCCTTGTGAAAATAAAAATTTGGGGGCAAAAAGATCATTTTTGTAGAAAAAATGAGATTTTTTATTTTCACGGCTCTACGTTATAAACTTCTGTGAAGCACTTGGGGGTTCAAAGTGCTCACCACACATCTAGATAAGTTCCTTGGGGGGTCTAGTTTCCAAAATGGTATCACTTGTGGGGGGTTTTCACTGTTTAGGCACATCAGGGACTCTCCAAACGCGACATGGCATCCGATCTCAATTCCAGCCAATTCTGCATTGAAAAAGTCAAACGGTGCTCCTTCACTTCCAAGCTCTGCGGTGCGCCCAAACAGTGGTTTACCTCCACATATGGGGTATCGACGTACTCAGGAGAAATTGCACAACAACTTTTGTGGTCTAATTTCTCCTGTTACCCTTGTGAAAATAAAAATTTTGGGGCAAAAAGATCATTTTTGTAGAAAAAATGAGATTTTTTATTTTCACGGCTCTACGTTATAAACTTCTGTGAAGCACTTGGGGGTTCAAAGTGCTCACCACACATCTAGATAAGTTCCTTGGGGGGTCTAGTTTCCAAAATGGTGTCACTTGTGGGGGGTTTCCACTGTTTAGGCACATCAGGGACTCTCCAAACGCGACATGGCATCCGATCTCAATTCCAGCCAATTCTGCATTGAAAAAGTCAAACGGTGCTCCTTCACTTCCAAGCTCTGCGGTGCGCCCAAACAGTGGTTTACCTCCACATATGGGGTATCGACGTACTCAGGAGAAATTGCACAACAACTTTTGTGGTCTAATTTCTCCTGTTACCCTTGTGAAAATAAGAATTTGTGGGCGAAAAAATCATTTTTGTGAAAACAAATGCGATTTTTTATTTTCACGGCTCTACGTTATAAACTTCTGTGAAGCACTTGGGGGTTCAAAGTGCTCACCACACATCTAGATAAGTTCCTTGGGGGGTCTAGTTTCCAAAATGGTGTCACTTGTGGGGGGTTTCCACTGTTTAGGCACATTAGGGGCTCTCCAAACGCGACATGGCGTCCGATCTCAATTCCAGCCAATTCTGCATTGAAACAGTCAAACGGTGCTCCTTCACTTCCAAGCTCTGCGGTGCGCCCAAACAGTGGTTTACCTCCACATATGGGGTATCGGCGTACTCAGGAAAAATTGCACAACAAAATTTGTGGTTAAATTTCTGTTTTTACACTTGTGAAAATTAAAAAAAATGGTTCTGAAGTAAAATGTTTGCAAAAAAAAGTAAAATGTTAATTTTTTTCTTCCACATTGTTTTAGTTCCTGTGAAGTATGTAAAGGGTTAATAAACTTCTTGAATGTGGTTTTGAGCAGCTTGAGGGGTGCAGTTTTTAGAATGGTGTCACACTTGGTTATTTTCTATCATATAGACCCCTCAAAATCACTTCAAAGGTGATGTGGTCCCTAAAAAAAATATGGTGTTGTAAAAATGAGAAATTGCTGGTCAACTTTTAACCCTTATAACTCCCTAACAAAAAAAAAAATTGTTTCCAAAATTGTGCTGATGTAAAGTAGACATGTGAGAAATGTTATTTATTAACTATTTTTTGTGACATATCTCTCTGATTTAAGGGCATAAAAATACAAAGTTTGAAAATTGCAAAATTTTAAAAATTTTCGCCATATTTCCATTTTTTTCATAAATAATCGCAAGTAATATCGAAGAAATGTTACCACTAACTTGAAGTACAACATGTCACGAAAAAACAATCTCAGAATCAGCGGGATCCGATAAAGCGTTCCAGAGTTATAACCTCATAAAGTGACACTGGTCAGAATTGTAAAAATTGGCTCGGTCATTAAGTACCAAATTGGCTCTGTCACTAAGGGGTTAATACCAATGGTTTCTGGCTGATGTTTTGGTCACTTTTGAATGGTTGTGCTTTCACACTCATGGTAGCATGAGAGAGACTTTACAACCCACACAAGTGGCTCAGGTAGTGCAGCTCATCCAGGATGGCACATCAATGCGAGCTGTGGCAAGAAGGTTTGCTGTGTCTGTCAGCGCAGTGTCCAGAGGCAGAGGCCGGAGGTGCTACCAGGAGACAGGCCAGTACACCAGGAGATGTGGAGGGGGCCATAGGAGGGCAACAACCCAGCAGCAGGACCGCTACCTTAGCCTTTGTGCAAGGAGGAACAGGAGGAGCACTGCCAGAGCCCTGCAAAATTACTTCCAGCAGGCCACAAATGTACATGTGTCTGCACAAACGGTTAGAAACCAACTCTATAAGGATGGTCTGAGTGCCCGACGTCCACAGATGGGGGGTTGTGCTCACAGCCCAACACCGTGCAGAATGCTTGTCATTTGCCACAGAACATCAGGATTGACAAACTCACCACTGGCGCCCTGTGCTCTTCACAGATGAAAGCACGTTCACACTGAGCACATGGGACAGACATGACAGAGACTGGAGACACCATGGAGAGCGATCTGCTGCCTGCAACATCCTTCAGCATGGCCGGTTTGGCAGTGGGTCAGTAATGGTGTGGGGTGGCATTTCTTTGGAGGGCCGCACAGCCCTCCATGTGCTCGCCAGAGGTAGCCTGACTGCCATTAGGTACCGAGATGAGATCCTCAGACCTCTTGTGAGACCATATGCTGGTGCGGTTGGCCCTGGGTTCGTCCTAATGCAGGACAATGCCAGACCTCATGTGGCTGGAGTGTGTCAACAGTTCCTGCAAGATGAAGGCATTGAAGCTATGGACTGGTCCTCCCATTCCCAAGACCTGAATCCAATTGAACACATCTGGGACATCATGTCTCGCACCATCCACCAACATCACATTGCACCACAGGCTGTCCAGGAGTTGGCGGATGCTTTAGTCCAGGTCTGGGAGGAGATCCCTCAGGAGACCATCTGCTGCCTCATCAGGAGCATGCCCAGGTGTTGTATGGAGATCATACAGGCACGTGGAGGCCACACACACTACTGAGCATCATTTCCTTGTCTTGAGGCATTTCCACTGAAGTTGGATCAGCCTGTAACTTCATTTTCCACTTTGATTTTGAGCATCATTCCAACTCCAGACCTCCGTGGGATATTAGTTGTGATTTACGTTGATCATTTTTAGGTTTTATTGTTCTCAACACATTCCACTATGTAATGAATAAAGATTTACAACTGGAATATTTCATTCAGTGATATCTAGGATGTGGAATATCTTCTGTTTCTTTTTAGGAAGTAGGCAGCATATATTCTAACAGTACGTACTTAATCCTTTATTTATTTATTTTTTTTGTGGTTTGTTTTACTTCCTGGGATTTGTTTTACTGGGATCTTTCAATTTCAGCACACTTTCCCTTCTGTAGGCAATTTGTACTCTGCTCTGCTCTCCAGTTCCTTCAGAGGAACGTGAGGTGCTCAACGGCTTTTCAAGGAACATTAGTTTGGAGTTGTCATAGTCTAGTCTGTGGTTAGCTTATGCAGGAGCCACTAGGGACTGCAGAGTCAGGATCTCAAGTCTGATCAGGATCCGGCAGGGTCAGCTGCTGTTTTTAGTGTGTTATCCATTTTCTCGAGTGAGTTGCTGCACTATTATAACAGGCTGTTTCAACAGAGTTGCAGGGCAAATGCTCGATTACCTCTACATTCAATCTCTTCCTCATTGTGAGACCACAGGTGACTTGTGATCCTTTTTTAATTGAGCAATAACAATCAGGAATTTTTAGTCTATCCATAAGTATATATACTCATGCCCCTCTGAGAGGGCATCTTGGTTGGCCTGTGTCTAATGAAATCTTACAGAAAGTATATTAGACGTGTGTGTATCAATTACTCCTGTATCTCATTCTGTACTAGTAAGTAATAAAATCTTGCTTTCACTCAGGTTAATGGTGTGTTACAAGATTTGAAATCATATGACCAGAGTAGATTTTCATCCTCAAGAAGTAAACAATAATTGTGCCTATTTAATGTTTGCAAGCAAAACACTTAAAGCCCTAAGAACCGATACAGAAAGTATGTTGGAAACTGTATAATTATATAGTACTAGATGGCAGCCCGATTCTAAAGAATCGGGAGTCTAGAATCCATATATACTTTATTTATTCAAATGTAAGAATAATACAATTAATAAATAGTAAGAAAGAACAAAAAATGGCTGCACTCACCAGCTCTTGACAATTCTTGTTATTTAAGGTACAGTTACACAGGATCCATGAACATGCTTATGAGGGGAGTGATGAAAGACATCAGACAACAACTTTGCGTGTTGTGGCAAATGCCACAACAACGGTTCTTTGCTTAAGAACAATAATGTAAATAATAAATAATATGTATCAATAACTATGTATATTGGTATGTTCTTTCTTGGCACAAATTGCAGGAAGTAGTATTCTAGGCAATTATATATTAGATGGGCATTTCCTGAAGGAAATACATGGTGCTTGAACAGCGCTACCAGCTTTACAGCAGCACTTTTCACACACGGGACTGGGGGGCGCGCTTACTTTTGCACCCGGGGCCGGGGGCGCGCTTACTTTTGCACCTGGGGGCGCACTTACTTTTGCACCCGGGGGCGCACTTACTTTTGCACCCGGGGGCGCACTTACTTTTGCACCCGGGGGCGCACTTACTTTTGCACCCGGGGGCGCACTTACTTTTGGGGCCGCACTTACTTTTGGTGGGCGGGGCTCCTCGGCCTCCGATTTGGTTGGTGGGGCCCCTCGTCCTCCGATTTGGTGGGTGGGGACCCTCGGCCTCCGATTTGGTGGGCGGGGACCGGCCTCCGATTTGGTGGGCGGGGACCCTCGGCCTCCGATTTGGTGGGCGGGGACCCTCGACCTCCGATTTGGTGGGCGGGGACCCTCGGCCTCCGCTTTGGTGGGCGGGGCCCCTCGGCCTCCGATTTGGTGGGCGGGGTCCCTCGGCCTCCGCTTTGGTTGGCGGGGCCCCACGGCCTCCGATTTGGTGGGCGGGGTCCCTCTGCCTCCGCTTTGGTGGGCGGGGCCGCTCGGCCTTCGATTTGGTGGGCGGGGCTCCTCGGCCTCCGATTTGGTTGGTGGGGCCCCTCGGCCTCCGATTTGGTGGGCGGGGACCCTCGGCCTCCGATTTGGTGGGCGGGGACCCTCGGCCTCCGATTTGGTGGGCGGGGACCCTCGGCCTCCGATTTGGTGGGCGGGGACCCTCGGCCTCCGATTTGGTGGGCGGGGACCCTCGGCCTCCGATTTGGTGGGCGGGGACCCTCGGCCTCCGATTTGGTGGGCGGGGCCCCTCGGCCTCCGATGTGGTGGTCGGGGCCCCTCGGCCTCCGCTTTGGTGGGCGGGGCCGGGCCCCTCGGCCTCCGCTTTGGTGGGCGGGGCCGCTCGGCCTTTGATTTGGTGGGCGGGGCTCCTCGGCCTCCGATTTGGTTGGCGGGGCCCCTCGGCCTCCGATTTGGTTGGCGGGGCCCCTCGGCCTCCGATTTGGTGTGTGCTCTGCCTGGGGCCACTGTGCTCTGCCTGGGGCCCCATATGCTGCCTGGGGCCCCTGTGCTCTGCCTGGGGCCACTGTGCTCTGCCTGGGGCCCCATATGCTGCCTGGGGCCACTGTGCTCTGCCTGGGGCCCCATATGCTGCCTGGGGCCCCTGTGCTCTGCCTGGGGCCCCATATGCTGCCTGGGGCCCCTGTGCTCTGCCTGGGGCCCCATATGCTGCCTGGGGCCCCTGTGCTCTTGCTGGGGCCCCTGTGCTCTGCCTGGGGCCCCATGTTCTGCCTGGGGCCCCTGTGCTCTGCCTGGGGCCACTGTGCTCTGCCTGGGGCCCCATATGCTGCCTGGGGCCCCTGTGCTCTGCCTGGGACCACTGTGCTCTGCCTGGGGCCCCATATGCTGCCTGGGGCCCCTGTGATCTGCCTGGGGCCCCATATGCTGCCTGGGGCCCCTGTGCTCTGCCTGGGGCCACTGTGCTCTGCCTGGGGCCCCATAGGCTGCCTGGGGCCCCTGTGCTCTGCCTGGGACCACTGTGCTCTGCCTGGGGCCCCATATGCTGCCTGGGGCCCCTGTGCTCTGCCTGGGGCCACTGTGCTCTGCCTGGGGCCCCATATGCTGCCTGGGGCCCCTGTGCTCTGCCTGGGTGTAGGACACTGGTGACGTCACTTATCTCCGGACATTAGCTCCGGACATTAGCTCCGGACATTATCGCCGGACATTAGCTCCGGACAAAGCCACGGAAGTTGGCACAAATTGCAGGAAGTAGTATTCTAGGCAATTATATATTAGATAAGTGTATAAATGGTAATGCAGTGTATTTATAAAAACAGTCGAATAATTAAAAAAGGAACCTGTCAGAAAAAAAAAAAATAGAATAAAATGCTATATACCCGCAGTTAGAGTGGTAACCTCCAGGAAAATACTGTTTTAAACATGTTTAGGAATCTAACTGGAAGTGCGGCTGCAGGGAGAAAGTGAAGTTATAGCCTCCTGGCAGCTGCTCACGCTGAGACTGTCCTTAATCCGTGCTCATTACAAAGTGAATGTGTTTACTGCTCCTTAACTGACACCCTGTTCAGCACCATGTAGCAGAGCAGGATCTCAGTCAAAGAGCAGGTGAAGTTATTACAGCACAATCATTGTGCAGTGAATGCTGACTGTTAGCTGATCAGCTGCCTGGAAATGAGCACCTGCAGGAAGAATATAACTTCAATTAGACTGCTGCACAAGTTAAAAGGGAGTCTGTCAGCACAAAATGACTGCACAAAGCACAGATACTCAGTGGCACCCTTGGTGTGGCAAATCATTTAAAGGAACGTCTAGAGAAGCTGAAAAGGCACCAGCCCCAGCATATGGTGGTAGTAACAGTCTTCAAAACTCTGTCTTGCAGAGCAATATGCCATGCATCATATCTATCGGTGGAACTCACATTAGAATTTCAAATCATGCATCCAGAAAAAAGTGAAAAGCCGAAAGGAGTGTGCAGGAGAGAAACAGAGAGCGACATTAAGCATAGCTGTGTGACACAGCCGTCATTCTCTGCTTTCCTCCTGCACATTTTGGTTGTATGTACATGCGCTGAGTTCAGGCTGTTACACCAGCGTGGTTGACAATATTGAAGTTGTTCAAAGCCTGTTTCAACTGGCAATGTGTTGCCGAGAACAATGATTTTTGTTCCAACATAAACAAGCAAAACACTCGATGAATAGGCAGCATTTTCCTGGTTTAGTATAATACACCCAATAGTGCTCCATATAGTGTAATGCACACCCCATAGTCCTCCATATAGTATAATGTGCCCCATAGTCCTCATATAGAGTTGAAACTAGAAGTTTATATACACTATATAAAAAGACACATATGCATGTTTTTCCCAATATCTGACATGAAATCAGAATAAACCTTTCCTGCATTAGGTCAATTAGGATTACCAAAATTATTATTTGCCAAAATGCCAGAATAATGAGAGAGAGAGAGAGAGAGAGAGAGAGAGAGAGAAAGAGAAAATGTTTTAAGACATTTTTATCATTTACTGTAAAGTCAAAAGTTTACATACACTAAAATTACTATGTCTTTAAACAATTCTGAACTGCTCATATGATGATGTCATGTGTTTGGAAGCTTCCCATAATTTTTTTTGGCAACATCTGAGTTAATTAAAGACACACCTGAGGATGTATTTTAATGCACACCTGAAACACACTGCTTCTTTGTGTAGCATCATGGGGAAGTCTCAAGAAATCAGCCATGATATCATGAAGAGAATTGTGGACTTGCACAAGTCTGATTCATCTTTGGGTACAATTTCAAGATACCTGAAGGGGCCTCATTCATCTGTACAAACAATTATAATCAAGTACAAACAAGATGGGAATGTCCAGCCATCATACCGCCCAGGAAGGAGATGGTTTCTGTGTTACAGAGATGAACGTGCTTTGGTCCGACATGTGCATATCAACCCAAGGACAAAAGCAAAAGACCTTGTAAAGATGAAACAGGTACTGTATCAACATGGGCTGAAACGCCAATCTATCAGATAGAAGCCATTACTTCAAAAGAAACATAAAAAAGCCAGATTAATGTTTGCAAATGCACACAGGGAGTCAGGACAAAGACCTTAATTTTTGGTGACATGTCCTGTAGTCTGATGAATCTAAAACTGAACTTTTTGGGCATAATGACCATCATCACATTTGGAGGAAAAAGGGAGAAGCTTGGAAGCCTAAGAACACCATCCCAACTGTAAAACACGGGGGTGGCAGCATCATGTTGTGGGGTTGTGTTGCTGCAGGAGGGACTGGTGCACTTCACAAAATAGAAGGCATCATGAGAAAAGAAGATTATGTGGCAATACTAAAGCAACATCTCAAGACACCAGCCAGAAAGATAAAGCTTTGGCGCAAATGGGTCTTCCAAATGGACAATGACCTGAAGCATACTGCCAAAATGGTATAAAAGTGGCTTAAGGATAACAAAGTCATTGTTTTGGAGTGGCCATCACAAAGCCTTGATCTCAATCCTATTAAAAATTTATGGGCCAAGCTGAAAAGGCAGGTGTGAGCAAGGCGGCCTACAAACCTGGATCAGTTACACCAGTTTTGTCAGGAGGACCAAATTCCGACCAACTATTGTGAGAAGGTTGTGGAAGGATATCCCAAGCGTTTGACCCAAGTCATTCAGTTTAAGGGCAATGGTACCAAATACTAATGAAATGTATGTAAACTTTTCACTTTGCAGTAAGTAATAAAAATACATTAAAACATTCTCTCTCTCATTATTCTGACATTTGGCAAATATTAATAATTATGGTAATCCTAATTGACCTGAAATGGGAAAGGTTTATTCTGATTTCATGTCAGATATTGAGAAAAACATGCATATGTGTCTTTTTCTATAGTATATGTAAACTTCTAGTTTCAACTGTAGTATATGTTCCCCATATCCTCCCTATAGTATAATGTATTCCCCATAGTCCTCAATATAGTATAATGCATCCCATCGTCCTCCATATTGTATAATGCACCCCATAGTCCTTGATACAGTATAATTCAGCCCCCATATAGTAAATATATTATATGCACACCATAATCCTCAATAGAGTATAATGCTATTGCCCCGCAGCGTAAAATGCAGCCAGACAAGTATAATGCAGCCTCCCCAAGTATAATGCAGCCCCCCTAGTATAATGCAGCTCCACGAAGGTTAATGCAGCCTCCTTATAGAGTAGAATGCAGCCTCCTCATAGAGTAGAATGCAGCCCCCTAGAGTAGAATGCAGACCCCTCACACACACACACATACACACACAGTGCATAATGAAACCACACAGTCCTGCAGTATTATAAAACTAAATGAATACAATACTTATTTCTCCTGTCCCCCCACTGCTCTGGCTTCTACAGAGTGTCTCATCAGTTCCACTGTTGGCACAGCTTGGCACGCAATGAAGTGACATCATCGTGTACCTGCTGCGCCAGTGGGGGAATGATGGAAGAGGAAGCGTCATCTGCCGCTCAGGCCCCATAGCGGCCACATGGTGTGCCGCTGTTAGCGGCATGAAACTGGCTGGGGGCTCCAGGGGTAGCGAGGGCTCTAGCCAGATGCCTAGTCGGCCTGCCCCCAATGCTGGCCCTGAGGACAGGAACACTTTTTTAAACATATCCTATTGTGGAACTTCTTATTATTCCAAGATCTATTGATTAAAATGTACTTTTTTTTGTGGCACAACCCTTTTAAGTGCACCTTCCCACCTGCTTGTTTTCCATCCATCCCCACCGTTCTCTGGCTCTATAAAGCCAGAGCTGTCAAAGAAGAGGAGAGGAGGGTGGAGATAAAGGGAAAACAAGTAGGTGGTAAGGTGGACTTAAATGTCTGGCCACACCAAGAGTACCCCTGAGTGCTTGTACTTGGTTTGAATAGTCATTTTATGCTGACAGACTCCCTTTTTAAACTGTATTTACATGCGGTATATCACTAAATATTTTTCTTTTGCAGACAGTTTCCTTTGGAAAATGACTACTCCAGTGAATTTTTCTTTTTTTCTCATGTGCTAGACATCATGCATGTGACTGTAACACTGGTCAACACAAAAAAAATCATCAGCAAAGGTAATATGTCTAGTGATGAGCGAGTGTAGTCGTTGCTCGGGTTTTCCCGAGCACGCTCGGGTGACCTCCGAGTATTTATGACTGCTCGGAGATTAAGTTCTCATCGCTGCAGCTGAATGATTTACAGCTATTAGCCAGGCTGAGTACATGTGGGGGTTGCCTGGTTGCTAGGGAATCCCCATATGTAATCAAGCAGGCTAGTAGCTGCAAATCATTCAGCTGCTGTAGTGAAAACAATCTCCGAGCACTAAAAAATACTCGGAGACCACCCGAGCGTGCTCGGGAAAACCCGAGCAACGAGTACATTCGCTCATCACTAAATTTGTCTGTTTCATGGAGTTTGATGTGCTGATTCCAAAAATATGCTTAGTTTTGCATAAAGTTTCTGAGACAGAAGTACTTTTGTTATTACATGATTTCTGCATTTTCAACGTATGTGGGGTTTTCCTATGTTATTCCCATTTCTTTTCTTGACTTACTTAATTGTGAATTTTCTTACAGGGACAACATCAGTTAGGGTATGTTTCCACGTTCATTATTTGCTGCGGATTGGATGCTGCGTACAGCTGCAGTGTTCCATCCGCAGCGGCCAGATGTTACAGCATAGTGGATGGTATTTTATGAAATCCCATCTCCACTATGTGTTCAAAGATGCAGGTTACAGACCTGCGTATACGGACATGCGGCATGTCTTTCCAGACCGTAGCATGTCGATGTGGAGATGCTCAGTTACAGCAGCGTAAATTGCCCAAAGACTATCATTAGATGCGGTAAAACCACATCATCTTTATAGTCACATGCTTAGTAAGTGCCAAAACGCAGCTTACTGCGCATGTGAAGTAATTTACATGTCTTACCTTGTGCCACAGCTGGAAGTTCGCATCCACTGCAGTTCTAGCGATGAGATCAGCTGACCCCGAGAACTGCTGTGCATGTGACCGCCAGGGTTATCTCCGGTCACTAGCAAAGTTCTCACGGTCAGCTGACCGTGAGAACTGAAGTGCACATGACCAACGGAGACCGAGTTATCTCCGGTGGACATCTACAAGCTCTGCTGTGTCTGGATGTCAGGCTGGAAGGTGGCATAATGCTAACATTCAGCCAAAGGCATCCAGATGTAGCAGAGCTGGACTCGTTGTGGGACATTCAGTAATTGGACTACGTCGGACAGGGAGTATTTGTGTTGGTTAATTATTTTTTTTTTTTTAAGGAGATCGAGGGATTCGGGGATTAGGTGATGCAGTAAGTATGGTAAATTAAGATTATTAACCCCTTCATGACCTTGGGATTTTCCATTTTCCGTGTTCGTTTTTCGCTCCCCTCCTTCCCAGAGCCATATCTTTTTTTATTTTTCTGTCAATTTGGCCATATGAGGGCTTATTTTTTGCAGGATGAGTTGTACTTTTGAACGACATCATTGGTTTTACCATGTCATGTACTGGAAAACGGGAAAAAAATTCCAAGTGTGGTGAAATTGCAAAAAAAGTGCAGTCCTACACTGGTTTGTTGTTTGGGTTTTTTGCTAGGTTCACTAAATGCTAAAACTGACCTGCCATTATGATTCTCCAGGTCAGTACGAGTTCATAGACACCAAACATGACTAGGTTATTTTTTATCTAAGTGGTGAAAAAAAATTCCAAACTTTGCTAAAAAAAAAAAATAAAAAAAAAAATTGCCCCATTTTCCGATACTCGTAGCGTCTCCATTTTTCATGACCTGGGGTCAGTTGAGGGCTTATTTTTTGCGTGCCGAGCTGGCATTTTTAATGATACCATTTCGGTGCAGATATGTTCTTTTTATCGCCCGTTATTGCATTTTAATGCAATGTCGCGGTGACCAAAAAAACGTAATTCTGGCGTTTCGAATTTTTTTCTCACTACGCCGTTTAGCGATCAGGTTAATGCTTTTTTTATTTGATAGATCGGGTGATTCTGAACTCGGTGATACCAAATATGTGTAGGTTTGATTTTTTTTATTGATTTATTTTGATTGGGGTGAAAGGGGGGTGATTTAAACTTTTATATCTTTTTTATTTTTTTCACATTTTTTTTTACTTTTTTTTTACTTTTGCCATGCTTCAATAGCCTCCATGGGAGGCTAGAAGCTGGCACAACGCGATCGGCTCTGCTACAAAGCAGCGATCATCAGAAATCATCAGAAATGCAGGTGTGCTATGAGCGCCTCAAGGACCTCTATGGTTACTATTCAGAAGCATCGCTGACCCCGGTCATGTGACGGGGGTCGGCGATGCGCTCATTTCCGGCCGCCCGGCCGGAAGCACCGGTTAAATGCCGCTGTCTGCATTTGACAGCGGCATTTAACTAGTTAAAAGCGGTGGGTGAATCGCGATTTCACCCGCCGCTATTGCGGGCACATGTCAGCTGTTCAAAACAGCTGACATGTCCCGGCTTTGATGTGGGCTCACCGCCGGAGTACTTCGGAAGTACTATCCCGTCCGAGGTCAGAAAGGGGTTAAAGAACTTTATTCTTGGTGTGTGTTTTTATTTACCATATAACTATAGGATTAGTAATGGATAGGTGTCTTATAGACGCTTCTCCATTACTAAACCGTTGGCTTGATGTTACCTGACAATACACAGGTGACATCAACCCCACAAATATTACCCCACCTTCCACCGCTACAGGGCAAGTGGGAAGAGCCGAGTAAAGTGCCACAATTGGCGCATCTTTAGATGTGCCAGTTGTGGAGCGGCTGCGGGCTGCTATTTTTAGGCTAGTGAGTGCCAAAATCCATTGTCCTCACCAGCCTGAGAATACCAGGCCACAGCTGTCTGCTTTTTCCTTGGCTGATTAACAAAAATAGGGGGACCCCACATAATTTTTTTTGGAGGGGATCCCACTATTTTTAACCATCCAATGTAAGCAGACTGTTGCAGCCTGGTATTATCAGGCTGGTAAGGATATTGGATCCTTACCAGCCTGAAATACCAGTCCCAGTAGTCTGCTTTACTCTGGCTCGTTGACATATATAGGGGGACCCCATGCTATTTTTTAAAAAAATATTATTTATTTATTAAAAAAGGAGGGGACCTCTCTCTGTGCTTTCTTCCACTTTCTGTGTCATATACGTCCAGCTGTGTCACAAAATTAACCGTTATGTAAATTAGTACAAATGCATAGTGCGTTACCGCACTTAATATGCATGTGACTAGGAAGATAATGTGGTTTTTCTGCATCTAATGAAAGTGTATGGGTAATACACACAGCGGAGACGGAGCATCTCCACTACATAAATTGACATGCTGCAGTCTGGAAAGTCGCTCCGCATGTCCGTCTCTGCGGGTGAGCGGCGGACATTAGTGCCCACCTAGTGGGCATAGGATTTCTTGAAATCCCATCCACTATGCTGTAACAGCTGGATGCTGCGGGTCGGATGCTGCAGATGTACACACCGTTCAACCCGCAGCGTGTACTGACCGTAGGAACATATCCCAATATATCTGCAAACAGCAAACAGGAAATTACTTTTTTTTTCCTTCCCAGAAGCCAACTTTCAATTTATTTCAAGTGACAAAAAAATGCATGCAATGAAAAAAATGCATCAAAAGCGCATGTGGAAAAAATGCATCAAAAATGCAGGTGACCTGCCAGTGACCTCAAATGCAGATTTGGTGCAGATTTTGCCTGCGTCAAATCTTGAGCAAATACTGAGCCATTCCTGAACATGGAAACATACCCTAAAGGTTTTAGTGAGTTTTATGGGAAGGAGTATTGACAGTGCAGTCAACTAATGACTACTTCTTGGAAAGTCACATTGTTATGAGGAGGAGCTAACTGTCATGAGGTGGTAAGATTTGAGTTAGTCAGAAAAGGATGGTGATGGCAGCAAGGACTGGTATGTGAGACTCTGACAGGAAATAGACCTCTACAGGGATCTGAACCCTGCAACAGGGAGATTGAAGGGAAGGCAGCAGTCAGCCGCCATTGTGACAGGATTTTCACTGCATTTCTGGGAGGGCAAGTTGCCTCAGAGGGAAGAAAACAGTTCAGCCACTGAGGTTAACTGAGTGAGAGTCTCCACAGAGAGAGAACCTGAAAGCAGCCAATATCACACTGATATACTGCCTGTCTGCAAATGTTCATCTGTAAGGAATAGGCTGACCCATTTACCTCACAACTGTATATAGTTATCTACCGGTAAAATCAGTTCTAAATACAAGCTGCCTGTCATCTCTGAGGAAATATCTACATATACACTGTGTTCCAAATTATTATGCACAAAGAGTTTAGGAGTGATAAGGTTAGAATTTTTTTGTTTGTCATTTAAACTAATTGATGGTGATGTGTGTCAGGGCTCTTTATATCACTGAAAGCAATTGCAGATACCTGTGCATATTAGTTTGGCAGGTGTGTCCAAATAAAGGCAAGACTACTTAAGAAGGCTGTTCCACATTATTAAGCAGCCTACATTTTTTGCCAAAATGGGAAAGAAAAAGGATGTGTCGGCTGCTGAGAAGCAACAAATTGTGGAGTATTTAGGTCAAGGCATGACTACAATCAGCATTGCCAAGACACTTCATCGTGATCATCGCACAATCAAGAAGTATGTAGCTGATTCCCAGCACACACGTGTGCATGCTGATAAGGAAAAATTGAGAACCCTTTCCAACAGGCAATTGCATAAGGTTAAAAGAGCAGCTGCAAAAATGCCTTGTCATAACAGCACACAAGTTTTTGAAGCTGCTGGTGCCTCCAACGTCTCCAGAACAACAAGATGCAGGGTCCTTCAGAGGTTTGCAGCTGTGCGTAAGCCATCCTGTCGACCACCTCTATCCACTGCACACAAGCAGAAACGGCTCCAGTGGGCCAACCGATACATGAAGACTGACTTCCAAACTGTTTTGTTCACCGATGAGTGCCGTGCAACGCTCGATGGTCCAGATGGATGGAGTGGAGGATGGCTGGTTGATGGACAACCCATGAAAACACGGCTAAGGCGCCAATAAGGAGGAGGTGGAGTAATGTTTTGGGCTGGAATCATGGGGAGAGAGATTGTCGGCCCCTTTATGATCCCTGAAGGGGTAAAGATGAACTCCATAATCTACGTGGAGTTTCTAAAACAACACTTCCTGCCATGGTTCAAAAGGAAGAACCGTGCTTTCCGCAGCAAGATAATTTTCATGCATGATAATGCACCGTATCATGCTGCAAAAAACACATCTGCATCCCTGGCTGCTATGGGCATAAAAGAGGACAAACTTATGGGTGGCCACCATCTTCCCCTGACCTCAACCCCATTGAAAACCTCTGGAGCATCATCAAAAGGAGTGTCTACGATGGCGGGAGGCAGTTCACATCTAAGCAACAGCTCTGGGAGGGTATTCTGTCCACATGCAAAACAATTGAAGCAGAAACCATCCAAAAACTGACAAATTCAATGGACGAGAGAGTTCAGAAGCTTCTTTCGAACAAGGGGTCCTATGTGCAAATGTATCACCACCTAGAATAAAGTTTTCACTTGAAAACTGTTTGATTTCATTTTGTAATAAGCTGATAATGCTTATAACTTCACAATTGATCATTTTTTTTGTTCAAAATTAAAAAAAAGGTTGAAAACTCTGCTGTGCATAATAATTTGGAACATGCATTTTGAGTGTTTATTTTTTTTTAGAAAAGATACTGTTTTCATAGGCAGTTTGTTCCAAAACATTGCAATTATACTATACTATTAGATGACTGGAAAATAACAATGACTGCAATTCAGATAGGTAATTTAGAGAAAATATGAGGAAATATTATTTGCATAATAATTTGGAACACAGTGTAGTCGGTTGGCTCATCAGATTTTTTTTTTGTTTGTCACCACCATTGAACTGAACTTACTCTACTGTTTGATCTGATTTAAAGGAGAAAAATGCCCTGACAGTATATCAATCATCCGAACAGATTCTGCTGTGTGTGGTTCTTTTACACCAAAAAGCCAAATACGTTCAATCACTCCTGATATTAAAAAGATGTATCAGATGTACTTTAAAAGTGTCCTCTTGGTGATCAAGACAAAATCTGGGCCCTTCAAGTGATATGCTCAAGTTGTTCAAATGGTCTTCGTGACTGGTTAAATATGAGAAAAGTGGCTATGCCATTTGGCTATTCCCATGATTTGGAGAGAACCCAAAAATCATAGTGATGACTGCTACTTTTGTTGTGTCAAACTGAAGGGCTTTTCTACAAAAAACAAATATAAGATTAAATACCCTGAACATGAATCTGAGATTAGGCCAGTTCCACATGATGGTACCTTGCCAGTTCCTGTACCACTGTTGTCTGTATTGGATGAAAATGAAGTAGAATATGAAGACTATGGAGCTGAAGCTACTGGCGAAGACATGGAGACCTCAAGTCAAGATGAGTATGTACCTGATGGAGCAGCCGAGCAGTCAGAATGCTTTACTCAACATGATGTCATCAGACACCTTTCATTGTCAAAAGATAAAGCTGACCTTCTTGCATCTAGGTAACTTGAAACAGAAGAATCTTCTTCATGACAATGTCAAGGTGTGTTATTACCGAAACCGAAGTAACACTTTAGCACAATTTTTCACAGTTGATGGACCAATGGTGTACTGTAACAATGTGAATGACCTCTTTGAAGAACTGAATCAAGAGAATTTTGTTGCAGATTGGCGATTGTTTATTGACTTATCCCAGAGAAGTTTGAAAGTAGTGTTGCTTCACAATGGAAATATGAAACCATCAATCCCTATTGCTCACTCATGTCATCTAAAGGGAAGCTATGAAAATCTGTCAGTTGTTTTGGATGCTATACAATCTAAGCATCATCAATGAAGTATCTGAGGAGATTTGAAAGTGATTGGTCTGCTAATGGGAATGCAAGAAGGTTTCACAAAATATTGTTGCTTCTTGTGTTTATGGGACAGTAGAAATACAGTAGAGCATTATGTTTGTCGTGATTGGGGACAGAGAAACATCTATGCTCAAGGTAGAGACAATGTTCAGCATAATCCTTTAGTTGCTCCAACAAAAATCTTTCTTCCTCCACTACATATAAAGTTGGGATTGATTAAACATTTTGTGAAAGCCATGGCAAAGACAAATTCACAAGGGTTCCAGTACATTTCACAGAAATTCTCCAGCATTTCACCAGCAAAACTGAAGGAAGGGGTATTTGTTGGTCCTGAGATCAGAGAGCTTATGAGAGATGATGTATTTGAAGGAACTCTAAATGATAAGGAATTGAGATCTTGGAAAAGTTTCAAGTGGATCTGTGAAAACTTCTTAGGAAAACAACAATCTCCAGAATATGTTAAAGGTGTTGAGGAACTGCTAAATGCATATGTAACACCCCAGGTAACTGGTTGTTACAGTGATGTTGCCTTCCCTTTGGGTAGGGTGTAGTGTTGAGCATTCCGATACCGCAAGTATCGGGTATCGGCCGATACTTGCGGTATCGGAATTCCGATACCGGGATTCCGATACTTGCCGCGTATCGGATACCGGAATCGGAAGTTCTAAGATTCAAAAAGCAGAAATTCAGCCAATGAGATTGATTCCAAGTGTGGGCACATCCTGTTTAGCATGGAGGGCATGAAACTACTGGCAAGGCTGTGATTGGCTGGTGTAATGATGTCATGATGCAGTTTAAAAGTCGCTGGCGCCATTTTGCGATCACTCTGCTGTGAATTCAGTTAGTGACAGGACGCTGTTTGCTGACTGAGGGACAGTTTAGAGATAGCGATTTGCTTCTTTGTGCTTTCCAAAGGCTAATTTAGCAACCGCTGTGTTCACCTACTATTCACCTTGCTTTTGCCTTGTAGCGCTGTTTTCACAGCGATCTGCAGGGTCTGTGTGTGTGTGTGTGTGAGTGCAGCCCAGTCTCCAGTCTGAGTGCAGCCACATAGGCCATCCATAGTTGGTTGTATTCAGTTCAGGGAGGGTGGTTCATTGCCTCATACTGTTCCTTTTTTTTTTTTTTTTCCCAAGTAGTGTAGTCTGCTGCTAATTTATTCAAAAAAATCCTATTAGTGTCTTTCCACCCGTCTCCAGCTAATTTGTGGAAAAACACTACATAGGATAAAGTAGAGGAGGGTTTTTGGGCCTTGCAGCGCCGTTTACGGCTGTCTGCACGGTCTCCGTGTGACTGCAGCTCACCCTGTAATCTGTGAGCAGCTATAGCCTGGTTGTCTCCAGCTCAGGGTTTTTCACTGCGTCATACCGCCAAATCAATTTTCTTTTTTTTCAAAGTAGTGTAGTCTGCTGCTAATTTATTTTAAAAAATCCTATTAGTGTCTTTCCACCCGTCTCCAGCTAATTTGTGGAAAAACACTACATAGGATAAAGTAGAGGAGGGTTTTTGGGCCTTGCAGCGCCGTTTACGGCTGTCTGCACGGTCTCCGTGTGACTGCAGCTCGCCCTGTAATCTGTGAGCAGCTGTAGCCTGGTTGTCTCCAGCTCAGGGTTTTTCACTGCGTCATACCGCCAAATCAATTTTCTTTTTTTTCAAAGTAGTGTAGTCTGCTGCTAATTAATTTAAAAAAATCCTATTAGTGTCTTTCCACCCGTCTCCAGCTAATTTGTGGAAAAACACTACATAGGATAAAGTAGAGGAGGGTTTTTGGGCCTTGCAGCGCCGTTTACGGCTGTCTGCACGGTCTCCGTGTGACTGCAGCTCGCCCTGTAATCTGTGAGCAGCTATAGCCTGGTTGTCTCCAGCTCAGGGTTTTTCACTGCGTCATACCGCCAAATCAATTTTCTTTTTTTTCCAAATAGTGTAGTCTGCTGCTAATTTATTCAAAAAAATCCTATTAGTGTCTTTCCACCCGTCTCCAGCTAATTTGTGGAAAAACACTACATAGGATAAAGTAGAGGAGGGTTTTTGGGCCTTGTAGCGCCGTTTACGTCTGTCTGCACGGTCTCCGTGTGACTGCAGCTCTATCTGTTGTCAGCTCAGCCCCCAAAAAATAAATAAATAATAAAGTTCACCAAACACACCAGTTACACCACTTTACATTTCTGTAGGCCACATTAGCTCATATTAAAGTCTAGTCCACACTTTAGATAATTAGTGCTTCTTATACCTGTTAGGAGGAGTTGCTCAGGAATAAGCACACAAATCCGTTAGTACTTTTCTGCTTATCTTTATCAGTCAACCAAGATGAAGAAGGCAGTGAGTAAGGCACGGGGGCGTGGGAGCCGTCGCGGAGCAGGGAGGGGACGTGGGGATTCTGTGCCTGCTGCGGGCACCGGTGACTCATCAGCACCCACTTTCACCAGGCAACAGTCGTTCATGCGAAGCTTTGTGTCCGAGCGCCGTACACCGCTGCTGCGTGAAGAACAAATTGAAGCTGTTGTCGGATGGATGGCAGCTAATGCATCAACTTCCATTAGTGCCACATCCTCTCAGACACAGAGCACTGGAGAGCAGCCATCTGTCTCTTCACCACCTGCCAAATTGCCCAGGCAGACAGAGAGCCCAGGACAGGAGCCGTCTCTACTTCTGTTCTCTGAATCTCTTGGCTTGGAAACAGGGGGCCAGCCAAGCAGCATTGGAGAAATGGAAGAAGAGGCAGGGTGCAGTGATGCCCAACAGCTTTTTCTGTCTTCCTCTGAAGAGGCGGGTGGGCCAGTGGCTCCGGTCACCACATCGCAGGCCGCATCAGCTGATGATGACACTCAGGTGCCACTTACTGGTGCGTGCTCTGCTGCTGAGACTACCCAGGAGGAGCAGTTGGGGGCAGAGGGTAGTGTAGATGATGAGGTCCTCGACCCATCTTGGCGTGAGGGACAGGAAGGTGGTGGGAGCAGCTCTGAGGAAGAGATTCCCCGTACGGCCCAAAGAGGGAGAGGGAGGGGGAAGACTGCGGATCCTGCAGCCTCCGCTTTGGCACCCGTTAGGAGCATGTCTCTTCCAAAAGCCAAAAAGGGCGCTCCCAAGACTTGCAGTGCCTGGTCCTTTTTTGACACAGTTGCAGATGACATTTGCTATGTCAGATGCAACGTGTGTCATCAAAAAGTCAAAAGAGGGAAAAATGTCAGCAACCTCAATACCTCCAACATGTGGAAACATGTGCGCAACAGGCACCCGGCGGAGTTAGAAAAACACACTGAAGAGGTAGGCCAACCAACAGCGGCAGCTACCACCTCTTCAGCTCGTGTTGCCTCTTCCTCTACCTCACACGCAGCTGGTTCGGCGTCCTCCCAGGATCGCCGTGGAAGAACCTCTGCCCCTGTTGTCCAGAGACCCGCTGTAATTCCACCCGCAGCGCCACTTTCCCAGTCATCCACACACTCCCAGCCCAGTCTACAGCCATCGGTAGTACAGGCATGGGAGAAAAGGCGGCCTTTCTCGTCAAACCACCCACGAGCACAGGCTCTGACTGCAGGCATTGCCAAACTTCTGTCACTGGAAATGCTGTCATTCAGGCTGGTGGAGACTGACAGCTTCCGTGACTTGATGTCATTGGCAGTCCCACAGTACAATGTGCCCAGCCGCTTTTACTTCAGCAGGCAAGCCGTCCCTGCCCTGCAGAAGCATGTGGAGGGACACATAAAACACGCGCTACTGAACGCCGTCAGTAGCAAGGTCCACCTCACCACCGATGCGTGGACCAGTCAACATGGACAGGGGCGATACCTTTCCCTCACTGCCCATTGGGTTAATGTCGTTGAGCCGGGTACAGACCGTGCGAGTGGCGCAGGACGTGTCCTGCCCACTCCAAGGATTGCAGGAATCCATTCTGTACGCATTGACTCCTCCTCTTACACCAGTTCCTCAGAATCATCGCTGCAGGAGCCGTCACAGTCCACCTCCACATGGACCCGTGATGAACGTGTACCTGTTACGACCGACATGAGCACAGCCGTGGCCAAACGTCAACAGGCCGTCTTGAAATTAATTTTCTTGGGGAATCGTAGCCACACAGCGCAGGAGCTCTGGAATGCCATCAAGCAGGAGAGCGATGTGTGGTTTGTGCCAGCGAATCTCCAGCCAGGCATGGTAGTGTGTGATAATGGCCGAAATCTGGTGGCAGCTCTGGGCCTCGGCAACCTCACTCACATCCCATGTCTGGCACATGTGCTCAATTTGGTCGTGCAGAGCTTTTTGAGGGACTATCCGGATCTTGATGCACTGCTGCACAAGGTCCGCCTAGAGTGTGCTCACTTGCGGCGTTCCAGCACGGCAAAAGCGCGCATTGCGGCTCTGCAGCGCCGACACCGCCTGCCGGAACATCGCATCATATGTGACCTACCTACCAGGTGGAATTCCACGTTACATATGTTGGAGCGGTTGTGTGAGCAGCAGCAAGCTGTAATGGAGTACCAGCTGCTTCAGGCGCAAAAAAGTCGCAGTCAGCGCCGTACAGACTTCACAACCACAGAGTGGGCCACTATGAATGACGTCTGCCAGGTTTTGCGTCCCTTTGATTATTCCACGCGGATGGCGAGTGCAGATGATGCACTAGTCAGCATGACTGTCCCCCTTATCTGCCTGCTTGAAAAATCACTGCAAGCGCTAAGGGATGATGTTGTGGAAGAGGTGGAGGATGAGGATTCACCATTTCCATCATCTTCTGGACAGTCAGCGCCACGTGGTTCCTCACAAACGCGTAGGCAGGGGACCGTTTGTGAGGAGGATGAGGAGGAGTCAATGGAGGAGGAAGACATCCGTCCAGAGGAGGGAGTTACACAATTGTCCAGTACTCAGTGTGTACAGCGAGGGTGGGGTGATGACGAGCGGGCAGAGATCACGCCTCCAGCAGGGGACAGCGTTTCTTGGGCAGTTGGCAGTCTGCAGCACATGGTGGATTACATGCTGCAGTGCCTGAGAAACGACCGCCGCATCGCCCACATTCTCAACATGTCTGATTATTGGGTGTTCACCCTCCTCGATCCTCGCTACCGGGACAACGTAGAAAGCCTCATCACACCGTTGAACCGGGAGCGAAAAATGCGGGAGTACCAAGACACACTGGTCAATTCCATCATCTTCTCCATTCCAACTGAGAGAAGTGCTGCTAGTGCATTCCAAAGCAGCTCAGTGCGTCCAGGCCGTGGTGGAGGCTCTGCACAAAGAGGGAGCAGAAGCAGTGCCTCTGCCCAAGGCAAGACCAGTATGGCCGAACTGTGGCACAGTTTTCTGTGCCCGCCACAAAAGTCTACACCATCACAGACGGCTCCAGTCAGCAGGAGGCAACGGTTCCGTCAGATGGTGACAGACTACATGTCTTGCCCTCTTGCTGTACTCCCAGACGGCTCTTCCCCTTTCAAGTTTTGGGTCTCAAAGCTGGATACATGGCCAGAGCTAAGCCAGTATGCATTGGAGGTGCTGTCTTGCCCTGCGGCCAGTGTATTATCGGAACGTGTCTTTAGTGCTGCAGGTGGTGTACTAACTGACCGTCGCATGCGACTATCCTCCGATAACGTTGACCGGCTTACTTTCCTGAAAATGAACAAGGCCTGGATCTCGCCGGAATTTGCCACTCCTCCTCCTGATTGAATAATTAGGTCACTGTATACGTTATCCAGGTCTCCTGTTGTGTTCATCTTTCTACCACCTGAACTTAAATTCCTGGGCTCCAACACCGCCAGTTGAGGCTCAGACGTGCCGTCTGCACAGTCAAAACATACGACCCAGTGTTATTGGGTTTCAGTAACGTCAGCTGATCCCCAGCTGTGTAGCCGGCAATGTGTCATGCGACCGCCACGCTGACACAACAACTGAAATGTAAGGGAATCTGTCCCCCCCCCCCAAGGCGTTTGTTACTGAAAGAGCCACCTTGTGCAGCAGTAATGCTGCCCAAGGAAAAGGTAGCTATTTTTGTTTAGCTCCTTGCACACGCAGAACTTAACACTTATAAAATGTGTCCACTGATACCGTAAAACGGTCCCGGAGGTGGGACTTTCCTTCGTAATGTGACGCAGCCCAGCCGTCATTCCTACCCCCCCGGCGCCGCGCACCGGCTCCTCAGCGTTGTTTTATTCCGTCCAGGAGCCTGCGCTGTTATGTTATCCCGTGGCCAGGCACACTTAGCGCTGCCCGTCTTCTGGCATCATTTGGTGTCTGGATGGCTGCGCCTGTGCGGCCGCGCTGGCAGAGAGCCCGCCTCGCAGTGTCTTCTGATTTAATCCCACTGGGGGCCTGGGATCCATGGACATGCGCAGTGCATATCTGAACCTCCACCTCTCACTCATTTCCCTATGGCTTCTTCAGACTGTTCGGTGTCAGCTGGTCCCTAACAGCATGCCACGGCCGTGACACCGCACAGTCTGAAGAAGCCATAGGGAGATGAGTGAGAGGTGGAGGTTCAGATATGCACTGCGCATGTCCATGGATCCCAGGCCCCCAGTGGGATTAAATCAGAAGACACTGCGAGGCGGGCTCTCTGCCAGCGCGGCCGCACAGGCGCAGCCATCCAGACACCAAATGATGCCAGAAGACGGGCAGCGCTAAGTGTGCCTGGCCACGGGATAACATAACAGCGCAGGCTCCTTGACGGAATAAAACAACGCTGAGGAGCCGGTGCGCGGCGCCGGGGGGGTAGGAATGACGGCTGGGCTGCGTCACATTACGAAGGAAAGTCCCACCTCCGGGACGGTTTTACGGTTGCAGGGGACACATTTTATAAGTGTTTAGTTCTGTGTTTGCAAGGAGCATGATGAAAAGAGCCACCTTTTCCTTTTGCATCTTTTGTGCTGCACAAGCTGGCTCTTTCAGCTACAAACGCCTTGGGGGGGGGGTTAAAGGTTCCCTTTCGACTTTCTCAGGCTTCGGCCTACATTGTGTTCCTCTGCTTTTCCACCTGTCCCTGGGCTCCAACACCGCCAGTTGCCGTCCAGAAGTGCTGTACGCACAGTCAACAGTCCCTCCTCTGTTATTGGGGTTCAGTAACGTCAGCTGTTCCCCAGCTGTGTGTGTGGCAATCCCTCCTACCTCCTCCTACCTCCTCCAACCTCCTCCTCCTCCACCTGTCCCTGGGCTCCAACACCGCCAGTTGCCGTCCAGAAGTGCTGTACGCACAGTCAACAGTCCCTCCTCTGTTATTGGGGTTCAGTAACGTCAGCTGTTCCCCTGCTGTGTGTGTGGCAATCCCTCCTACCTCCTCCAACCTCCTCCTCCTCCACCTGTCCCTGGGCTCCAACACCGCCAGTTGCCGTCCAGAAGTGCTGTACGCACAGTCAACAGTCGCTCCTCTGTTATTGGGGTTCAGTAACATCAGCTGTTCCCCTGCTGTGTGTGTGGCAATCCCTCCTACCTCCTCCAACCTCCTCCTCCTCCACCCGTCCCTGGGCTCCAACACCGCCAGTTGCCGTCCAGAAGTGCTGTACGCACAGTCAACAGTCCCTCCTCTGTTATTGGGGTTCAGTAACGTCAGCTGTTCCCCTGCTGTGTGTGTGGCAATCCCTCCTACCTCCTCCTACCTCCTCCAACCTCCTCCTCCTCCACCCGTCCCTGGGCTCCAACACCGCCAGTTGCCGTCCAGAAGTGCTGTACGCACAGTCAACAGTCCCTCCTCTGTTATTGGGGTTCAGTAACGTCAGCTGTTCCCCAGCTGTGTGTGTGGCAATCCCTCCTACCTCCTCCTACCTCCTCCAACCTCCTCCTCCTCCACCTGTCCCTGGGCTCCAACACCGCCAGTTGCCGTCCAGAAGTGCTGTACGCACAGTCAACAGTCCCTCCTCTGTTATTGGGGTTCAGTAACGTCAGCTGTTCCCCTGCTGTGTGTGTGGCAATCCCTCCTACCTCCTCCAACCTCCTCCTCCTCCACCTGTCCCTGGGCTCCAACACCGCCAGTTGCCGTCCAGAAGTGCTGTACGCACAGTCAACAGTCGCTCCTCTGTTATTGGGGTTCAGTAACATCAGCTGTTCCCCTGCTGTGTGTGTGGCAATCCCTCCTACCTCCTCCAACCTCCTCCTCCTCCACCCGTCCCTGGGCTCCAACACCGCCAGTTGCCGTCCAGAAGTGCTGTACGCACAGTCAACAGTCCCTCCTCTGTTATTGGGGTTCAGTAACGTCAGCTGTTCCCCAGCTGTGTGTGTGGCAATCCCTCCTACCTCCTCCTACCTCCTCCAACCTCCTCCTCCTCCACCTGTCCCTGGGCTCCAACACCGCCAGTTGCCGTCCAGAAGTGCTGTACGCACAGTCAACAGTCCCTCCTCTGTTATTGGGGTTCAGTAACGTCAGCTGTTCCCCTGCTGTGTGTGTGGCAATCCCTCCTACCTCCTCCAACCTCCTCCAACCTCCTCCTCCTCCACCCGTCCCTGGGCTCCAACACCGCCAGTTGCCGTCCAGAAGTGCTGTACGCACAGTCAACAGTCCCTCCTCTGTTATTGGGGTTCAGTAACGTCAGCTGTTCCCCTGCTGTGTGTGTGGCAATCCCTCCTACCTCCTCCAACCTCCTCCAACCTCCTCCTCCTCCACCCGTCCCTGGGCTCCAACACCGCCAGTTGCCGTCCAGAAGTGCTGTACGCACAGTCAACAGTCCCTCCTCTGTTATTGGGGTTCAGTAACGTCAGCTGTTCCCCTGCTGTGTGTGTGGCAATCCCTCCTACCTCCTCCAACCTCCTCCAACCTCCTCCTCCTCCACCCGTCCCTGGGCTCCAACACCGCCAGTTGCCGTCCAGAAGTGCTGTACGCACAGTCAACAGTCCCTCCTCTGTTATTGGGGTTCAGTAACGTCAGCTGTTCCCCTGCTGTGTGTGTGGCAATCCCTCCTACCTCCTCCAACCTCCTCCAACCTCCTCCTCCTCCACCCGTCCCTGGGCTCCAACACCGCCAGTTGCCGTCCAGAAGTGCTGTACGCACAGTCAACAGTCCCTCCTCTGTTATTGGGGTTCAGTAACGTCAGCTGTTCCCCTGCTGTGTGTGTGGCAATCCCTCCTACCTCCTCCAACCTCCTCCAACCTCCTCCTCCTCCACCCGTCCCTGGGCTCCAACACCGCCAGTTGCCGTCCAGAAGTGCTGTACGCACAGTCAACAGTCCCTCCTCTGTTATTGGGGTTCAGTAACGTCAGCTGTTCCCCTGCTGTGTGTGTGGCAATCCCTCCTACCTCCTCCAACCTCCTCCTCCTCCACCTGTCCCTGGGCTCCAACACCGCCAGTTGCCGTCCAGAAGTGCTGTACGCACAGTCAACAGTCCCTCCTCTGTTATTGGGGTTCAGTAACGTCAGCTGTTCCCCTGCTGTGTATACGGCAACGTGTACTGCGACCGCCACGCAGGCACAACAAGTTAAATGTAAGGGAACCTGACCCCCCCCCCCCCCCAGGCGTTTGTTACTGAAGGAGCCACCTTGTGCAGCAGTAATGATGCAAAGGGAAAAAGTGCCTCTTTTCGTGATGCTCCTTGCACATGCTGAACCAAACACTTATGAAATGTGTCCCCACACAGCGTTAAACCGTCCGGTAGGTGGAACTTTCCTTTGTCGTGTGACGCAGCACAGCCATCATTTTTACCCCCTTGGCGCCGTGCGCCCCCTCCTCAGCGTTGTTTGAATCTGTCCCGGTGCCTGCGCTGTTAGGTTAGCCCTTGGCCATGCACACATGTTGCGCTGCCCGTCTTCTGACCTCATTTGGTGTCAGGCTGGCTGCGCCTGTGCGGGTGCGCTGGCCGAGATCCCGCCTCGCAGTGTCGTCTAATGTAATCCCACCGCGGGCCTGTGATCCGTGCCCGTGCGCAGTGCATATCCTCTCCTCTCACTCCCCTCCCTACGGCTTCTTCAGACTGTGCGATGTCAGCTGGTCCCTAATAGCATGCCACGGCCGTGACACCGCACAGTCTGAAAAAGCCGTAGGGAGGGGAGTGAGAGGAGAGGATATGCACTGCGCACGGGCACGGATCACAGGCCCGCGGTGGGATTACATTAGACGACACTGCGAGGCGGGATCTCGGCCAGCGCACCCGCACAGGCGCAGCCAGCCTGACACCAAATGAGGTCAGAAGACGGGCAGCGCAACATGTGTGCATGGCCATGGGCTAACCTAACAGCGCAGGCTCCGGGACAGATTCAAACAACGCTGAGGAGGGGGCGAACGGCGACAAGGGGGTAAAAATGATGGCTGTGCTGCGTCACACGACAAAGGAAAGTTCCACCTACCGGACGGTTTAACGCTGTGTGGGGACACATTTCATAAATGTTAGGTTCCGCATGTACAAGGACCATAATTAAAAGAGCTAAGTTTACCTTTTCCAGCATTAGTGCTGTACACAATGGCTCTTTCAGCTACAAACGCCTGGGGGGGGGGGGGGTTAAAGGTTTCCTTTCAACTTGCTCGAGTGCAGGCTTGGGCCTACACTCCGCTCCCCCTGCTCCTCCTGCTGACCCTGGGCTCTAACACCGCCAGTTTTTGCCCAGATGTGCTAGCTGCACAGAGAAAAACACCAGCCAATGTGTCAGTGGGGTCCAGCACCGCCAGCTGTTCCCCTGCTGTGTAGCCGGCAACGTGTCCTGCGACCGCCACGCAGACACAAGAACTGAAATTGAAGGGAACCTGTCCCCCCTCCCCCAGGTGTTTCTATGTTTTACAGCTACCTTGAACAGCAGTAATGCTGCATGTGTTCAAGGTGGCTCAGAAACTTATTCTCCTTGCCCATGTTGAAGTGAACACGTCTAAAATGTGTCCTCTGTGACCATTAAAACGTCCCTCAGGTGTGATTTGACTTTGTATTGACACACGCAACAAGCTCCTTGGTAACGCTGCCCGTCTTCTGGCATCATTGTTTGGCTGGCTGCGCTTCTGCGGCCGCCCTGACCCACACAACAGCCCTCGTTGTCTTATTTAATGGGACTGCGAGGGTGTGATTGATGGGCAGGATCAGTGCATCAGTTCGCCTGTCCCTCCTCTCCTTCCGCCTTCTTCGGACTGTGCGGCTTCATGGCCGTGGCATGCGATAAGGGATCAGATGACGCCGCACAGTCTGAAGCGGGTGTAAGGACCCGAGTGTGAGAGGCGAACATATGTGCTGCGCCAGGCCCTGAATCCCAGCCCCGCAGTGTTTTAACAATGTTAAGACACTGCGGGGCTGGGATTCATGGGCATCGCGAACCGCACCGGCCGACATTACATGATGCCAGAAGATGGGCAGCGCTAACGGCGCTAGGCCAGGGGATAACACGACAGCGCAGACTCCTGTACAGCAAATAACAACGCTCGGGAGGCTGCACCCAGCACCAAGGTGGGATTCTTGACACCTGTGCTGCGTCTCATTACAAAGGGAACTCTCGCCTCCATTACACAGTTTGACTGTATAAAGGGCTAAATGTTATACGTGTTCCATTCAGCGTGTGCAAGGAGAAAAATTACAAGAGCAACCTTTGACTTGCGCAGCACTGCTGCTGCATAAGCTGTGGCTCTTCTACTTTGTAACCCCTGAGGGGGGGTTAAAGGTGACTTTTGAAATCGGTTCAATTAGGCTTCGGCCTACACTCTGCTCCACCTGCAGAGCCCGGGCTCCAACAACGCTAGTTGCTGTCCGGAAGTGCTGGCTGCACAGAGCCAAACACCTCGCCAATGTGTCAGTGGGGTCCAGCACCGCCAGCTGTTCCCCTGCTGTGTAGCCGGCAACGTGTCCTGCAAAAGCCACGCAGACACAACACACCCAAAGCTGCCGCCTGTGCAGGCTTCGGCCTACACTCCCCTCCCCCTGCTCCTCCTCCTCCTGCTCCTCCTCCTGCTGTCCCTGGGCTCTAACACACCGCCAGTTTTTGCCCAGATGTGCTAGCTGCACAGAGAAAAACACCAGCCAATGTGTCAGTGGGGTCCAGCACCGCCAGCTGTTCCCCTGCTGTGCAGCCGGCAACGTGTCCTGCAAAAGCCACGCAGACACAAGAACTGAAATTGAAGGGAACCTGTCCCCCCTCCCCCAGGCGTTTTTACGTTATCCAGCCACCTTGTACAGCGGTAATGCTGCATGTGTGCAAGGTGGCTCAGAAACGTATTCTCCTCGCACATGTGGAACTGAAAACACGTCTGCAATGTGTCCTCTGTGTGACCATTTAACCGTCCCGGTGGTGTGACTTTCCTTTGTAATGACACGCTGCAACCCCCTTGGTAGCGCTGCCCGTCTTCTGGCATCATTGTTTGGCTGCCTGCGCCTCTGCGGCCGCCCTGACCCACACAACGCCCCTCGGTGTCTTATTTATTGGGACTGCGAGGGTGTGATTGATGGGCAGGATCAGTGCATCAGTTCGCCTGTCCCTCCTCTCCTTCCGCCTTCTTCGGACTGTGCGGCTTCATGGCCGTGGCATGCGATAAGGGATCAGATGACGCCGCACAGTCTGAAGCGGGTGTAAGGACCCGAGTGTGAGAGGCGAACATATGTGCTGCGCCAGGCCCTGAATCCCAGCCCCGCAGTGTTTTAACAATGTTAAGACACTGCGGGGCTGGGATTCATGGGCATCGCGAACCGCACCGGCCGACATTACATGATGCCAGAAGATGGGCAGCGCTAACGGCGCTAGGCCAGGGGATAACACGACAGCGCAGACTCCTGTACAGCAAATAACAACGCTCGGGAGGCTGCACCCAGCACCAAGGTGGGATTCTTGACACCTGTGCTGCGTCTCATTACAAAGGGAACTCTCGCCTCCATTACACAGTTTGACTGTATAAAGGGCTAAATGTTATACGTGTTCCATTCAGCGTGTGCAAGGAGAAAAATTACAAGAGCAACCTTTGACTTGCGCAGCACTGCTGCTGCATAAGCTGTGGCTCTTCTACTTTGTAACCCCTGAGGGGGGGTTAAAGGTGACTTTTGAAATCGGTTCAATTAGGCTTCGGCCTACACTCTGCTCCACCTGCAGAGCCCGGGCTCCAACAACGCTAGTTGCTGTCCGGAAGTGCTGGCTGCACAGAGCCAAACACCTCGCCAATGTGTCAGTGGGGTCCAGCACCGCCAGCTGTTCCCCTGCTGTGTAGCCGGCAACGTGTCCTGCAAAAGCCACGCAGACACAACACACCCAAAGCTGCCGCCTGTGCAGGCTTCGGCCTACACTCCCCTCCCCCTGCTCCTCCTCCTCCTGCTCCTCCTCCTGCTGTCCCTGGGCTCTAACACACCGCCAGTTTTTGCCCAGATGTGCTAGCTGCACAGAGAAAAACACCAGCCAATGTGTCAGTGGGGTCCAGCACCGCCAGCTGTTCCCCTGCTGTGCAGCCGGCAACGTGTCCTGCAAAAGCCACGCAGACACAAGAACTGAAATTGAAGGGAACCTGTCCCCCCTCCCCCAGGCGTTTTTACGTTATCCAGCCACCTTGTACAGCGGTAATGCTGCATGTGTGCAAGGTGGCTCAGAAACGTATTCTCCTCGCACATGTGGAACTGAAAACACGTCTGCAATGTGTCCTCTGTGTGACCATTTAACCGTCCCGGTGGTGTGACTTTCCTTTGTAATGACACGCTGCAACCCCCTTGGTAGCGCTGCCCGTCTTCTGGCATCATTGTTTGGCTGCCTGCGCCTCTGCGGCCGCCCTGACCCACACAACGCCCCTCGGTGTCTTATTTATTGGGACTGCGAGGGTGTGATTGATGGGCAGGATCAGTGCATCAGTTCGCCTGTCCCTCCTCTCCTTCCGCCTTCTTCGGACTGTGCGGCTTCATGGCCGTGGCATGCGATAAGGGATCAGATGACGCCACACAGTCTGAAGCGGGTGTAAGGACCCGAGTGTGAGAGGCGAACATATGTGCTGCGCCAGGCCCTGAATCCCAGCCCCGCAGTGTTTTAACAATGTTAAGACACTGCGGGGCTGGGATTCATGGGCATCGCGAACCGCACCGGCCGACATTACATGATGCCAGAAGATGGGCAGCGCTAACGGCGCTAGGCCAGGGGATAACACGACAGCGCAGACTCCTGTACAGCAAATAACAACGCTCGGGAGGCTGCACCCAGCACCAAGGTGGGATTCTTGACACCTGTGCTGCGTCTCATTACAAAGGGAACTCTCGCCTCCATTACACAGTTTGACTGTATAAAGGGCTAAATGTTATACGTGTTCCATTCAGCGTGTGCAAGGAGAAAAATTACAAGAGCAACCTTTGACTTGCGCAGCACTGCTGCTGCATAAGCTGTGGCTCTTCTACTTTGTAACCCCTGAGGGGGGTTAAAGGTGACTTTTGAAATCGGTTCAATTAGGCTTCGGCCTACACTCTGCTCCACCTGCAGAGCCCGGGCTCCAACAACGCTAGTTGCTGTCCGGAAGTGCTGGCTGCACAGAGCCAAACACCTCGCCAATGTGTCAGTGGGGTCCAGCACCGCCAGCTGTTCCCCTGCTGTGTAGCCGGCAACGTGTCCTGCAAAAGCCACGCAGACACAACACACCCAAAGCTGCCGCCTGTGCAGGCTTCGGCCTACACTCCCCTCCCCCTGCTCCTCCTCCTCCTGCTCCTCCTCCTGCTGTCCCTGGGCTCTAACACACCGCCAGTTTTTGCCCAGATGTGCTAGCTGCACAGAGAAAAACACCAGCCAATGTGTCAGTGGGGTCCAGCACCGCCAGCTGTTCCCCTGCTGTGCAGCCGGCAACGTGTCCTGCAAAAGCCACGCAGACACAAGAACTGAAATTGAAGGGAACCTGTCCCCCCTCCCCCAGGCGTTTTTACGTTATCCAGCCACCTTGTACAGCGGTAATGCTGCATGTGTGCAAGGTGGCTCAGAAACGTATTCTCCTCGCACATGTGGAACTGAAAACATGTCTGCAATGTGTCCTCTGTGTGACCATTTAACCGTCCCGGTGGTGTGACTTTCCTTTGTAATGACACGCTGCAACCCCCTTGGTAGCGCTGCCCGTCTTCTGGCATCATTGTTTGGCTGCCTGCGCCTCTGCGGCCGCCCTGACCCACACAACGCCCCTCGGTGTCTTATTTATTGGGACTGCGAGGGTGTGATTGATGGGCAGGATCAGTGCATCAGTTCGCCTGTCCCTCCTCTCCTTCCGCCTTCTTCGGACTGTGCGGCTTCATGGCCGTGGCATGCGATAAGGGATCAGATGACGCCGCACAGTCTGAAGCGGGTGTAAGGACCCGAGTGTGAGAGGCGAACATATGTGCTGCGCCAGGCCCTGAATCCCAGCCCCGCAGTGTTTTAACAATGTTAAGACACTGCGGGGCTGGGATTCATGGGCATCGCGAACCGCACCGGCCGACATTACATGATGCCAGAAGATGGGCAGCGCTAACGGCGCTAGGCCAGGGGATAACACGACAGCGCAGACTCCTGTACAGCAAATAACAACGCTCGGGAGGCTGCACCCAGCACCAAGGTGGGATTCTTGACACCTGTGCTGCGTCTCATTACAAAGGGAACTCTCGCCTCCATTACACAGTTTGACTGTATAAAGGGCTAAATGTTATACGTGTTCCATTCAGCGTGTGCAAGGAGAAAAATTACAAGAGCAACCTTTGACTTGCGCAGCACTGCTGCTGCATAAGCTGTGGCTCTTCTACTTTGTAACCCCTGAGGGGGGGTTAAAGGTGACTTTTGAAATCGGTTCAATTAGGCTTCGGCCTACACTCTGCTCCACCTGCAGAGCCCGGGCTCCAACAACGCTAGTTGCTGTCCGGAAGTGCTGGCTGCACAGAGCCAAACACCTCGCCAATGTGTCAGTGGGGTCCAGCACCGCCAGCTGTTCCCCTGCTGTGTAGCCGGCAACGTGTCCTGCAAAAGCCACGCAGACACAACACACCCAAAGCTGCCGCCTGTGCAGGCTTCGGCCTACACTCCCCTCCCCCTGCTCCTCCTCCTCCTGCTCCTCCTCCTGCTGTCCCTGGGCTCTAACACACCGCCAGTTTTTGCCCAGATGTGCTAGCTGCACAGAGAAAAACACCAGCCAATGTGTCAGTGGGGTCCAGCACCGCCAGCTGTTCCCCTGCTGTGCAGCCGGCAACGTGTCCTGCAAAAGCCACGCAGACACAAGAACTGAAATTGAAGGGAACCTGTCCCCCCTCCCCCAGGCGTTTTTACGTTATCCAGCCACCTTGTACAGCGGTAATGCTGCATGTGTGCAAGGTGGCTCAGAAACGTATTCTCCTCGCACATGTGGAACTGAAAACACGTCTGCAATGTGTCCTCTGTGTGACCATTTAACCGTCCCGGTGGTGTGACTTTCCTTTGTAATGACACGCTGCAACCCCCTTGGTAGCGCTGCCCGTCTTCTGGCATCATTGTTTGGCTGCCTGCGCCTCTGCGGCCGCCCTGACCCACACAACGCCCCTCGGTGTCTTATTTATTGGGACTGCGAGGGTGTGTTTGATGGGCAGGAGCAGTGCATCACTTCGCCTGTCCCTCATCTCCTTCCGCCTTCTTCGGACTGTGCGGCTTCATGGCCGTGGCATGCGATAAGGGATCAGCTGACGCCACATAGTCTGAAGCAGGTGTAAGAACCCAAGCGAGAGGCGAACATATGTACTGCGCCAGGCCATGAATCCCAGCCCCGCAGTGTTTAAACTATGTCAATACACTGCGGGGCTGGGATTCATGGGCATCGCGAACCGCACCGGCCAACATTAAATGAGGTCAGAAGATGGGCAGCGCTAACAGCGCTAGGCCAGGGGATAACACGACAGCGCAGACTCCTGTACAGCAAATAACAACGCTCAGGAGGCTGCACCCAGCACCAAGGTGGGATTCTTGACATCTGTGCTGCGTCTCATTACAAAGGGAACTCGCGCCTCCAACACAGTTTGACTGTATAAAGGGCTAAATGTTATACGTGTTTCATTCAGCGTGTGCAAGGAGCGAAATTAAAAGAGCAACCTTTGACTTGTGCAGCACTACTGCTGCATAAGCTGTGGCTCTTCTACTTTCTAACCCCTGAGGGGGGGTTAAAGGTTACCTTTGAAATTGGTTCAAGTAGGCTTCGGCCTACACTCTGCTCCCCCTGCAGAGCCCGGGCTACAACACCGCTCGTTGCTGTCCGGAAGTGCTGGCTGCACAGAGCCAAACACCTCGCCAATGTGTCAGTGGGGTCCAGCACCGCCAGCTGTTCCCCTGCTGTGCAGCCGGCAACGTGTCCTGCAAAAGCCACGCAGACACTTGCTCTTGTACCTTCTGCTCCACATCCTGGTTCCAGTACCGTCAGCTGGTTCCGGGCAGAGCCTTTGGCTTAGGTGCCTCCCTCTGGGTATCCGAGTTCCACCAACGTCAGGTGGTCCTTGGTAGTGCTTTCAGGCACGGGTACCTCCTGCTTAGTATCCGGGTGCCAGTAACGTCAGCTGGTCCTCGGTAGTTCCATTGGCTCTTGGACCTTCGGCTACCCATCCGGGTTCCAGCACCGTCAGCTGGTTCTCGGCAGTGTCTTTTGCTCTTGTACCTTCTGCTCCCCATCCTGGTTCCAGTACCGTCAGCTGGTTCCGGGCAGAGCCTTTGGCTTAGGTGCCTCCCTCTGGGTATCCGAGTTCCACCAACGTCAGGTGGTCCTTGGTAGTGCTTTCAGGCACGGGTACCTCCTGCTTAGTAACCGGGTTCCAGTAACGTCAGCTGGTCCTCGGTAGTTCCATTGGCTCTTGGACCTTCGGGTAGCCATCCGAGTTCCAGTTCCATCAGCTGGTTCTCGGCATTTTCTCAGCCTTCTTGTACCTTCTGCTACATTTCCAAGTTCAAGAGACTAAACACGATGACCCGGAAGAACACCCCTAAGATGACGACGACACCAGAGACGACAACCACCGTGATGACGACGACCCTGGAGACGATGACCCTGAAGACCACCCCGATGACGACGACCCCGGAGACCACCCCGATGACGACGACCCCGGAGACGACGACCCTGGAGACGACGACGACCTGGAAGACCGAGAAGCAGAAGAACAAGAGGCTGCAGAACAAAGAGCAGAAGGACATTAAGCATAACACAAAATATCAGAGCAAAAAAATATTATGTAAATTATAAGCAGAAGAAGACTAAGCAGTGTATGGGGGTGAGTCCGTTCCTCCTCGTGGTGCCCCTGGATAAAGCCTGATGCTGCAGGCCAAACTGAACGCGGACAAATGTAACTGGTTTGTGACAGGCAGAACGGAAGGTGTAATCTTCAAACTTTTATAGATAACAACTACGGGAATGCCTGTCACAAATAAGAATATGATGAAGAAGTTGAATATGATGAAGATAATAGTAAAATAAAAAGAATATGAACAATGTAACCCAAAAAATAATAGGTAGAAGATGAAGAAGAAGATGAATAAGGTGAAGAAGTTGATGTCAAAGAAGCTGATGATGAGGATAATTAAGAAGAAAGCGTGGGAGAAGTAAAAAAGAAGGTGAAGGGCGTGGAAGTAGTGAAACATCAATATCTGACATAAAAAAAAAAAAAAATTACATAGTCAAATTCTTTCTAACGCCGAACTTCATAAAAAAAAATTAAAAATCATGCTATTCTATTACATTGGGCTAAACCTCTGTCCCTTTAATATCTCCGCCACGTCCCCCAATACATCCTACATTATTCTTAGTTGTTTTCCTTCATGTAGAATGAACCTACAAGTTTATAAAGGGTTTATTTTAATTCCGATATTTTCGTCCCATTGACTTGCATTGGGATCGGGTATCGGTATCGGATTGGATCCGATATTTTGACGGTATCGGCCGATACTTTCCGATACCGATACTTTCCGATATCGGAAAGTATCGCTCAACACTAGTAGGGTGATATCATGATTGGAGGCAAGGAGGATTTCCTTTATCTGGTAAAGCACCTTCATGCAACACATTCTGAATCCAGGCCAGAAGGGGGAGCTCTGAACCCGGATTCAGGGGAGCTTCCCCCAGATATATGTATTTTGGTCTGGAGGAGGAGTTAAGTAGTTGTTCAGAGACAGAGGAGAGAGGAGTGAGAGCAGAGAGTGGGTCTGTGCAGCCACGTGTGAGCTGCAGCTCCAGGAGCATAAGATAAAATGAAGGGTTGCGTGTTAGTAAGCATTGGAGGAAAAGAGCAAAGGAAAAGCAAAAGAGCTTTGAGGGGAACTGTGACTGGGCACCCTCTGAGCCGAAGTGCAGGAACTGGGCACCAGGAGCCCAAGGCTGTGTTGTTCTGGTTCAGGTTGCACAGCAGAACCGGAGGGCAAAGGACTTTATGTAATTTGCCCGCACCCACAGCCAAAGGTGAAGCAGTACATGAAGAGCCCAGGTTGTGATAGAGACCCTATAAAAAGCCCTCCATATGGGCAACTGTCCCAGGACAGGAGAGAGAGGACTTTGTCAGGGAGCCACAGGAAGCAAGGACCTCGCATATGAGCTCGAGCAGGAAGGCTTACAGACCTCACCTGGGAGAGGGATCCACCATTGCCTCCTGGTCAGCCGGATCACATCACCACCTGTTGCTGGTACCCTGGACTGTGGCTTATTACAACCAGTAAACCAGGTAAAGAGACTGTAATCGTGTGTCCTCTGTTTATTCTGGCACTACACCACTTTGGCCAAACACACCGGGAGCCCTGGGGACCCTGCTTCACCTGTAGGAAGCGACACCATCTTTGCTGCAGCACCATCACCCCCAGAGAACCCCTTTAAGCAGTGTCGGTCACCTCTGACCGAGAACCACAGGTAGCATCACAAACTTTTATTATTTTCACATCCCCTTTAAAGCCTGTCCCCCTTTTATTTGGGCACCCAGGGCCACGAACCGGGTCGCCGCCACAGTGACCACCCCTTTAACAATGACTGGACTCAGCACCGAGTACCCCTAGGCCCTGGCACGTGACTCAACTTGGCGTCACGAACAGCATGGACCGACCCGGAAAATTGGGTCCTGTGTGCCTAAGAGACTGTGCTTAAAACAGTGATCATTGGACTGTAAATTGCCACCAAAACTGCCACCATTACAGCACCATGTGGTGTGTAGGAGGAGACAGGCTTGTTGTCATGGGCGGCACCTGGAGGAATGGCGCGAAGGCTATGGCCACCCCTCATCAGTATTACTATGTGAGAGAAGTATGCCCATCAACAAGAGAAGTCCGCCTCCTGGTCTGGGATGGCAGTAAGAAGAAAAGGAACCACCCACAAAGACAGGCGTGGTGGAATGAAACCGTGGGAAACCAGACTGAGGAGGAAGTGCCAGAAAGCAACATGGCAGAGGGAGGTGAGCAGACACTGGAGCATGGGGTGGAGTAGAAGACTCTCCCAGCCGGGACCAGCAAGAGCTGTACCCATCACCGATGTTGGATCCAGACCACATGCGGAGAGAACTAGAAGGACTCACCCGGCAGCTCATGAAGATGCAGCGGGAGACTGTGGCTGAGTGGAGGGAGGCCTTCATGGGGAGCCTTACCGGACTACCATCAGCAGCCTTGTCTGGCCTGTAGCAGGAAAAGAGATCCGGCGCTCTGGAAGAGAAGGTTAGGTGGCATGACCCTGACCCCGGCGGCGGAAGACCCGACGGATAGGCCCAACTCACCTCCACCGCTATATACACCTGACCAGGGTTTCGGGGCCCTCGGTGAAATGCCACTGTATGCTGAAGGTACCCCAGCCACCTATCCTGTAGCCACCACTGGGCTCGATGACACCCTGGTGGACCCCCTACCAGTCCCACCAACTCCAAAGCCTGGGGAAATATGCTATTGGCTACACCAGGATCGGGAGGACAGCGACTTGGGTCAGATGGAAGCCCCACTTATCCCAATTTGTGGACCCAAAGCTAGCTCTCTGGAACCAATGGTGTTCGCAGAGGGACCCGCGGAGGAGGACATGATTGCACTCCAGGGGGAGATCTCCATGATCACCTGGTGGGAGCATTGTAGACGTCGGGAGGAGCAGGAGGCACAGCAATTTCTGGCCTGGCAGGCATAAGAGAAAATAGAGAATTTCTGAATGTTAAAGTGACTGTGAATAGTTAAAAATTAAAATTCGTTTATCCTGGCAAAGGAAATAGACAGGCAGCAAGGACCTCGCATACGAGCTCGAGCAGAAAGGCTTACAGACCTCACCTGGGAGAGGGATCCACCATTGCCTCCAGGTCGGCCGGATCACATCACCACCTGTTGCTGGTACCCTGGACTGTGGCTTATTACAACCAGTAAACCAGGTAAAGAGACTGTAACCATGTGTCCTCTGTTTATTCTGGCACTACACCACTTTGGCCAAACACACCGGAAGCCCTGGGGACCCCGCTTCACCTGTGGGAAGCGACACCACCTTTGCTGCAGCACTATCGCCCCAGAGAACTCCTTTAAGCAACGTCGGTCACCTCTGACCGAGAACCACATATGGCGTCACAAACTTTTATTATTTTCACACCCCTTTTAAAGCCTGTCCCCCTTTTATTTGGGCGCCCAGGGCCACGGACCAGGTCGCCGCCACCGTGACCACCCCTTTAACGACGACGGACCCGGCACCGAGTACCCCTAGGCCCTGGCGGGCAACTCACATTCCAGTGTCTTGGATGTCACATGTCTCTGAAAATGCACTTTTTGCATTCACATTTAGACTTCTTCCATCAAAATCTTGGGGATGTAAGCGATGAACAAGGCGAGCAGCAGGCCCGGATTTAGGGGGCCCAAGGGGCCCAGGACGTGGGCCACCCACCAAGCAGGGGCCTCCCACTAATATAGGGATACATTTCTCAAAACATGTAAAATACACGTCTCTTTGCTGTGAATCATTTCTAATGATAAGGAACATATAACAAAAGAGAAACTATTGAAAGTGTAGGGACCTGGCTACGGTCCTACATCTCAGTGGCTGGCGCAGAGTCATGGTGTCAGCATCCACTGACCTGGCTAGCCTAGCCAGACTTCCTTAGTACACTCCCTGTACCTAATGCTTAGCTTATGGCATGCAGCAGCCTTCTCCGATCCCAACAGAAGCTGACGCTACTAAGGTACTTAAGCATGACTATCAGCAGATTAAAGATGTACTTAAACAGATTGCTGATGACTTTGAAGAAAAAAGTTGTGTTCGGTGTGAAGCAGAAGGACTATTAAGACAAATGAATCAGCTTGAAATTGATATTAACGGAGCGCCCCCATAGGGCCGTGGGGTACTCGGTATCGGGTCCTTCGGTTCGGTAGGGATGTCACGGTGGCTGACCCGGTCCGTGGCCCTAGAGGCGTCCGTATCAAAAGGGGGAAAGGTCTTTAAAGTGATAGTGTTCCTGACGCCACTTGTGGTATTCGGTCAGGGTGACTGACATTGCTTATGGGTCCACTGGGGTGATGTTATGGCAGCTAGATGGTATACCTTCCCACAGGTGAAGTGTGTCCCCAGGGCTTCCCAGAGTGTGGATGGTGATGGTGTAAGGCGCGGTGAATAACGAGGACACAAGGTTGCAGTCTCTTTACCTTTTACTGAAGGCTTCAGTGTACACATTCCTGGGAACCGGATCACGGGATAGGCAGAGTCTGGTTGGTCTGAAGGCAAATCCAGAGTCCCCTTATCCAGGTGGAATGCAATAGCCTTCCTATGCGCACAGTAAGACAGTAGGTCTTCACTTGCTTAAGCTCTAATGAAGTCCTCACTGTTATTACTCTTCTCTCTCTGTTCCCCGTGGTCTTTAGAACAAAACCCGTATGACTGATGGCCTGAGGCTTGTTTATAGGGACCCTAGAGACGCCCCAACCCCCACAAGTTGCCACCTGTCTTCTTAGGTATTTTAGGTCGGGCAGCCAACTTGGAATTGACTGTCCTGCCAGTCTCTGAAGCAATGGCGTAGAGCACTTTACTCCCTCGGTATTCTGGCTACTGGGACGCGCACCAGAAGGATGCAGCTCCTCACGTCTACTATCCTCTCTGGTATCCACTTGTTGCTATGCCTTCGTTTCTCACTCACTAGAACACGCTTCCTTTCAATGTCTCTTTCTTAGGATGCTGCCGCATGGGGTGCAGGCGCAGCTCCGTGGACCCTCGTCCTCCTCAGACCAAAGTCTGAATCCGCTGGAGATCACTCCAGACAGCTTGGCCTGGAGACCTTTCTCTCTCGGTCTCCAGCCAGGAACTCCCTAACTTTCTAACCAACCCACCTGTTTTACCTAACTGTGAGGAGTGGCCTAATAGATAGAACCTTTGCTCCCCCTGGTGGAGTGGAGTGTGAAGTGTGTGGTGTGTTTGTGATACCTGGACAGAAGATCTCCTTTATTGCCTCCAGACGTAATATTACTCCCCCCGGTGGAGGAATAACATTACTGCAGCAACCAGGACTCTGGGGCGCTGCATTAACACCACCTTCTGGAATGATATCCTGCAAAGAACAGATGCTACTAGTAAAAATCTACAACACGCAAAACTCGATTTAAAACTGCTGTGGCGTCACTGACCAGCTTAAAAAAACGATGTCACATCAAAGCGTGACTCCTTCAAAATTTATGAGAAGCAAGGCAAAGAGCTGTCTGGTTCATCTGAGTATGTTCAGATAATAACTCGACACAGGCGCCGAAACGTGTCTCAATCCATTGGATTATGGCCATACGGAAGAAGTACAACTCAGCCCTTCTGAAAAATACAGAACAGAAACTTTCTTGCCTATCATTGATGAGTTTATCGCTTCTCTTGACCAACGTCTTCAAGCATATAAAGATAGATCAAGCAAATTTAGCTTTTTTAGCCATCTGAAAGAACTGTCTTCAGACGAGCTTAAGGCCACAGCAGAGCAACTCGTCAGGTCTTATTCAGATGACTTGGACATTACATTTATCGATGAACTGTGTCAGTTTGTAACATTTGCCAATTTATTCACAGACGAGGAGCCAAAAGATAGCAGCACTGAACTTTTTATGTACAAGCTTATCATGAAAAAGGGAGTGCAGGACACTTTCCCAATATTGATATAGCTCTAAGCATATATCTAATTTTGATGGTAACAAACTGCAGTGGTGAACGTTCCTTCTCAAAACTCAAATTAGCTGAAAATCGATTAAGGACATCCATGAAGCAAGAACGACTTGTAAATTTGGCTATCACGAGCATTGAGTCAGATATACTGCATGAATTGGACTTTAGTGACATCATTAGTGATTTTGCAGCACGAAAATCAAGGAAAGTGCCTGGATTGTAAAAAATGAATGATTTTACCTGAATTACTCTGTGTAAATGATTTTTGTAAATAAACTTGTGTTCGTTTCATTTTGTGTTTTTGCATTATATATTGCAGCACCTTGAAAAATGGGCCTCCCTCCAAAATGGGCCCCGGGCCACCCACCTCTTAAATCCGGCCCTGGCGAGCAGTTTCATCAGGACATTAAAGTAATGGAATGCCGCTACCTGGGTTTTTGGAATGACTCAATGATGGCAGATTACTGTTGGATGTTATATAGGGACAACCCTGAAAAATCATATCAACGAACGTCTAATGTCAAGCACTTTCAATTTCTGCTCATATTTTTGTTTCTATTTTGCATATGAAATTATTTTGGTTCAATAAAAACTGTTTTTAAGGGGAAGCATTTTTTTCTGATTCAGAAATGTACAAAGTCACCTGCGATGATTACAAAAAATATTTTTTGTAGACCTGTGTATTTAGTGTAGCAAAATACTCGCCAGTCGTAGTCTTTTTAATACCTTTTACGCTATTTTTCAGTTTATAATTTGTTATAGTGTGATATAATTTCACTTACTAACTAGTGACCTTGATATTTTCCAATTACATTTTTCTTCTTGAGTTGTCATTTTTACCTGGGAATATGGAGGTGGTGGTTGGAACCTGAATTCCTGGATCACTGTAAATGATGGAAAGTGAAGTCCTTCAATTAAGTCACTGTGGTCATAGTATACAGGAGTTCTCCCGGCAAGTTCTTCCTCTGACACGATATCAGCATAATTTGGTGGTGCTAATAAAAGCATAAGTATACTAAAATGTATGTTGACTTTTTATAGTTCTTATCATTAATAGATCTCTTTAACATTGATTTCATCTAAGACATAAAGAATCCCAGGCTATGATAAAGGTAAGGGAAGCATGTGTCCATCAATGGGAGCCAAATTCAGGTTCTGGCTTTTTCAGGGAGTCTTGTACACTATGAATGGAGTGCTACTCTACTCCATTCAACAAGGGGCTATGCAGAACCTTGTTCTCGAGATACAGGATTGTTGGCAGTCCCTGACCACAGTCCACCAGCTATCGGTAATCTATTCTCCACCCTTTTAGCTAAGGAATAAATGGATTCTTGGAAATACTTTTGTAATAAACAGTCATGCTGCCATTCTCAAACTTTCCCAAGTGGCTCTAAAGTTGGCAGTGATTGACAAATGACAACTACTCACACTGGGGGACACAGACAGAAGTGGGTCCCTGTGCAAAAACAGTTTATGGGCACTTTGTAGTTCAACAGGTTTTTGTAATGTACAATTCCAACTGTTTTGGATGTGTATGTGGAAAAGGGCCCCCTTAACTCTTGGGAGCCTGTTCGGCTGCACAGGTTACACCAATGACGTGTCCACCCTTGACTACTCAATTAGTGTTTTTATGTAGCTGAGGATCATACGAGGATGGCGGTTATACTTTATGAAATGTAAGCCAGGGCCATAAGCCATAGCCGTAAGCCATAGCTTCTAGGTTCTACAAGACAGATCTCTAAATCACATACGGTATAATTCTGTAATACTGGTTACCTTCTGGTTGCTCTGACAATGCTAAGGCAAGCCAACTCATGTCTACAGTAGAGTGGCTTGGATCACTTGAATTCCTGTATAAAAATCCATTAAATGGGACTGTGCCAATAACTAGAGGTAGTTCCACCATCAATTTTTTTGCCCCAGGAATGTGTATGTAAACCTGCAAGAAATATAGTACTCGATTATTGCAAATAAAGAAAAACATTCAATGAAAAAATAGATATTTTTCAAAATTAGCTTTATAACTTCTGCCAGCTGATGGAATAGTATGCCAGCTGGCAGTATCCTCCGCTTTGAGGTGGGCGAGCCACCTTAAAGCCGCGACATGTCAGCTGCTTTGAACAGCTGACATGTGCCTGCAATAGGCACCAGTGGAATTGCGATCCTCTCACGTTTATTAACTAGTTAAAGGCCGCTGTCAAACACTGCATTTAACAAGCACTTCCGGCCACCGGGCTGGAAATACGCGCACCGCTGACCCCGTCACGTGATCGGGCGTCATCGGTGCATTGCCATCACAACCACAGGTCTCCTCAAGACCTCTATGGTTGTTGATGACGGATTGCTATGAGCGTCACTCAGTGGTCGGCGCTCATACAAATGCTGTAATTCAGCTACATAGAGGTGATCTGCGCATCACCTCTATGTAGCAGAGGCGATCAAGTTATGGCAGCTTCTAGGCTCCCATGGAGGCTATTGAAGCATGCCAAAAGTAAGAAAAAAATGTGTTTAAAAATCTGAAAAAAAACCCAAAAAACATAAAAGTTCAAATCACCCCCCTTTCGGCCCAATCAAAATAAAACAATTAAAAAAAAAAAAAAAAAAATACACATATTTGGTATCGCCGTGTTATGAATTGCCCAATCTATCAATAAAAAAAGGATTAACCTGATCGCTAAAAGGCATAGCGAGAAAAAACATAAAAACACCAGAATTATGTTTTTAGGTCACCGCGGCATTGCTTCACCCAACTCCAGATCACGAAAAATGGGGACGCTACGGGTAACGGAAAATTGCGCAATTTTTTTTTTTTTTTAGCAAACTTTTGATTTTTTTTTCACCACGTAGATAAAAGAGAACCTAGACATGTTTGTATGTCTATGAACTCACAATGTCCTGGAGAATCATAATGGCAGGTCAGTTTTATCATTTAGGGAACCTAGCAAAAAAGACAAAGAAAAAACAAGTGTGGGATTGCACTTTTTTGCAATTTCACCGCGCTTGGAATTTTTTTCCCGTTTTTGAGTACACGACATGGTAAAGCCAATGGTGTTGTTTAAAAGTACAACTCGTCGAAAAACAAGCCCTCACATGGCCATATTGACGGAAAATTAAAAAAGTTATGGCTGTGGAAAGAAGGGGAGCGAAAAATGAAAATGAAAAACCGAAAAAAGCTCCGGGGGTTAAGGGGTTAAATGTTTTCTTCTGTAATTTTCTGATAACTGACAGGGTTTCTTCATAATTTTTGATAAATTGCAACTGATTGCAAGAGTACGAATCTAAGTGTGTGGCTACAGGGACACTCCAAGTTAAAAATCATCTAATGTTTTTTACATGTTGAATAGCCTAAGGTGGCAGTGTGCTTATCTCTGTTCTCTTATTATGTACTACTATTACATAGTAAGTTTTAATTAGTGTTCCTTTAATAGAGAAGTCGTTTGGAAGCAGCCACTGACATGCCTGCCATGCAAAGTTTATCAAACATTTTCCAATCAGAATTAAATAGGTTCTACAGAGTTCAGAAACTATACTTTATCAATGGGTATAACCTACTGACCACTGAGTTTCCGACCTCTGAAGCTCCCACCGATCCCAAGAATCAATCAGTCCCCCAGTGGTTGTGAAATTTTTCCCTATCCTATATATAGGAAATAATGTCCACCCCTTTAATTGACCAGTATTTAAAATGGTTGTACTCTGAACAATATCATTTTTTCGGGAATGTTTTATAAAGGATTAACAAGAATGATTTACAATATCCAAACCCCATACATTACAGACGTTACGGCTATAAATGTATAAAGAAATAGTACAAACTTGATCTTGACACAAGGACAATAGAAGTCCTACTGTATGGTCTCAAGCATACGTACTGCTAGAGTGTATTGCACTCGGATGATGTGACAGTCTGTAATTGTGGGTGTCACTGGGGGGATTTTTAGAATCTTTCCATTCCAGGTTTCAGTACTTCCAGAAGCTATATGATTCCCGCGCACTCCAGCCAGCATTTGCTTATGTGTTTTCATCTTCCCATGAACAATGAAACTTTGAATTTGGAATATAGCAGCTTTGGGAACCACTAATCGGGATGACCCATTTTCAATTTCTGCATAAATTGGAATGGCCTCACCTAAAAGAAAAAACCCCCATAGCATTACAAATGTCTTCATATTGATAATAATTATGCATTAATATTGTGTGCCTTATTATTTTCCCCAGACAGCTAGCGCACGACATTATAATAAATGCGGTGAAGCCTTAAAAAACAAGGGAAATTTGCTGTTTTGGTGAATTTATTGCCTATATAATTAGTAGAGAAAAATGAATGTTTTATTAATACTTCAGAGAATACATGCCGCTTAAAATTTTTGTCAAAATAGGGCACATAGAATGACAAATTTATTGCAATATGCAGAACAGATTACAAACATTATACTTCACTTTGCCACCGTACTGGGGCCATCATACTGTGCATAGAGCGGCTGTGAGGCCATTATACCATGCATAGAGGGGCTGTGAGGAAATCATATAGTGTATACAGGGGCTGTGAGGCCATCATACTGTGCATAGAGCGGCTGTTAGGCCATTATACCATGCATAGAGGGGCTGTGAGGAAATCATATAGTGTATACAGGGGCTGTGAGGCCATCATACTGTGCATAGAGCGGCTGTTAGGCCATTATACCATGCATAGAGGGGCTGTGAGGAAATCATATAGTGTATACAGGGGCTATGAGGCCAACATGCAGTGTACAGAGGGCTGCGAGGCCATCATACTTTGTATAGAGGGGCTGTGCTACCATTATGATGCATAAGGAGCAGTTGTAGGGCCATCATACTGTGTTGGGTGGGGGAGGATAGTGGAGATTGAGAGAATATTGGACATCATATAGGGGAGCAGTGGGGCATAGTACCATGTATAGAGGGGCTGTGAGTCCATCATACCATGTAAAGAGGGAGTGTGTGGCCATCATAATGTATGTGTGTGTGTGTATGGTGGAGGTTGTGAGAACATTGGACATGTGGGGATCTGTGGGGCACCATACTGTGTATAGCTGGCAGGGAGGCCTTCATACTATGTATAGGGAGCTTTAGTGGCATCATGCTGGGTGGGGAACTCTGTAGGGACATCATACTGGGTGGGGAACTCTGTAGGGACATCATACTGGGTGGGGAACTCTGTAGGGACATCATACTGGGTGGGGGAACTCTGTAGGGACATCTTACTGGGAGGGGGAACTCTGTAGGGACATCATACTGGGTGGGGGAACTCTGTAGGGACATCTTACTGGGAGGGGGAACTCTGTAGGGACCTCATACTGTCTGAAAGCATCATACTTTGTTGGTGTCATCAGAGTGTGCTTGTGGGGGCAAATTGTTAGGGATAATTCAATGAGTGAGTTATCATACTGTATGTGGGCAGGGGATTTCAGTGGGCATCATATTCTATGGTGACTGCCATGAAAGGGCAATTGTGGTGAGTGATAACACTATGGGGCTTCAATAGAAGCACAATCATTGTGTAAGTACTGCAACACACGTCCCTCTCCCTGTTATACAAAGTGGAAGGTATGCCTTTCTGTCACTGCGCCATGACCGCACCTACTCTGGCGAATGTATATATTTTTTAGGAAGTGGAGAGGCCCAATTTTACTTTTCCTATAGGGGCCTCATAATTCCTATATATGCCCATGTTACCTAATAACGAATATATGCAGTAGTGAATAATCAGCACTTCTCACATGTCCTATAGCTTATGTGTGGTCACTGGGGAAGGCTGTACAGGAGGTCAGACTTCCAGAATCCCTCTGAAAGCACTAGGGAGTGATTTCACACTGATGCAGGCAATCTCTTTTCCCTTCCCTGCAGCCACAGCACATGCTACAGCAAGCAGGAAGAGGTCAAACAAACATGGGAGGGGCTACAGGAACATCCTGGGGGAGGGGATGGGGAGGGGTGAAACATAGGAGGACCCTGGCCTAGGAGAAAAACAGAGGACTCTAGGGGCTGTGTGATTAGTGGCCCGCTTCTAGCCCTGGCCCATATTGCATTTGTCACAATTGCCAGATGAACATTGATGAAAGGCAGAAAGTGTGCATATTGTCAAAAAGAAGCATGTAAATGGAGTTTTTCTGCATGAAATGTTTGACAGCGAAGTGAAAATAATTGCTGAAAATGCCACTTATGGCCCAGCTTTCAGGCACTGGAACGGAATCGTTATCAAATTAACCATACCAATATACAGTAATAAAAATAATAACTTACCATTACAATAACCCTTCCTTCCAATTTTGGCACTTAGCGAGATTGGTCCGGAGGCGCACAGCCAGTAGCCAACCATTTTCTCTTTAGATTGTTCTTCCGGTGTCTAGAGAATAAGAGCAGTTCTCATATTACATTGATAACAATATACGCACTGCACAAACATGGTGATGTTAACAACAGACGGCCATTAAAGAAAATATGTCGTGATTAAAAGGTGCAATTACAAGATAGCAAATAGCTTATCCTGATATGAATATGGCAGATAAATCATATAAAAGGCATACACGAGATTATGTCCACCACATGGTCACAATCTACAGTGTTTATCCAGCATTGACGACCTTCAGTGCTAATAGCTTTTCTCCTTTCGACTGGATAGCACTGTATTGAAGAACACACTCAGGAAAAAACACAATACATTACAGGAAAACAGTAGAAAATGTGGTTCTCTTCCTCTGAAAACAAATAACACTTCAAAACATAGTACTGTATAAACAGTCCAAATGTACCAATACGTATCGGCATACATACACACCATACAAAATATACAAACACACTTATGTTAATTTTTTGGTTTAGAGAAAATGGAATATATTGGAATCTGAGAAAAATAATAATTAGAATACAAAAAACAATCACTCTGGAAAATCCTACTTTCCTGCAGATATAGGATTAATCAGTAGGTAAATACAATACTGTTCTGCTGCCTTAGGCTTCTTTCACACGTCCTGATATTTCCAGTCCAGGAAAAACCAGTACTGGATGTATCAGTGTCCATATGTGTAATACTTGTGGCATACGTGTGGCAACCGTGTACCGCCTGTGAGCAGCAGTACCACACGTCGGGTGCTGAAGACAGCTCGCATCATTCTCCCCTGCTGATGATGTGATCAGCGCTAGCAGGGGACAATGTTGAGAGTTGTTTTCAGCTGATAACAGCGAAAGCTGGGAGTATTCGTCAGCCGCCACCTGCTCTATAAATAGATAAAAATACTGGCGTGGGTTCCCATGTATTTTTAATAAACAAACAAGCAAAACTGACAGCTGCGGGCTGCAACCCTCGGTTGTCAGCGTTAGCAAGGCTGATTGTTAAGAAAAGAGGGGTCCCCACACTGTTTTTTTTTATTTTCTTTAAACAATTTAAAAAATCATTGTGGGGTCCCACCTATTTTTGACAACCAGCTTTGCTAAAGCAGACAGCTGGGTGCTGCTATTCTCAGGCTGGTAAGGGGCCATGGATATTGGCCCCCCCAGCCAAAAAATAGAAGTGCGGTGCCACCCAGAAAAGGTGCATCTATTAGATGAGCCAATTCTAGCGCTTTGCCAGCTCTTCCCACTTGCTCTGTGGTGGTGGCAAGGGGGTGTCATATTTGTGGGGTTGATTTCACCTTTGTACTGTCTGGTGACATCAATCCCAAGGCTAAGTAATGGAGAGGCGTTTATAAGACACCTATCCATTACTAATCCTATAGTGTCTCCGGTAAGTGTGAAAACTGTCACCACACCTACTGGACACACTGACATGTGAAAGAGGCCTTACTGAAAGTTTGATTACCTGGAAAAATTAAATTACCTCCTGGGAGTTACAACTTGCAGTAATAAGGGTGTGGATGGTGTGGCTACAGCCACCACTTACTATACGGGCAGGCACACAATTTGCTAGATTTTTTCCAATTTAACTGGATGTTTCATTTCTTTCAGCTCTGTGGGCCTGTAATTTCATCCCGTTATGGCGCCCACAGACCTGAAAGAAATGAAATGGGAAAAACTTTGTATCTATATTCCTGCAACAATGTGGAGGAATGTACAGTTTTGGCAAAAAGTTATGAAAAGGCTTAATTAAAGGGAATCTGGTGCCAGGTTTTTGCTACCTCGTCTGGGAGCAGCATGATGTTGAGAAAGAGACCCTGAATCCAACGATGTATCTCTTAGTTTACTGGGTGCAGCCTTTCTGACACAGAGATTCTAGATTTAGTAATACAGCAGAGCTGAAAAGGTATCCCCCCCCATGCCAGGCGGTGTGTATGTGCACAGATATAGAATTGAGTTTCTTATCACAGAAGGGGGTGGAGTTAGACTAGCACATATACACTGCTGTAATTCAAACAATGATAATCATTAGTAATGGGCAAAAACCTGGATGTCCGCGTCCGGCTGAACAGTTAAAAAAAGTTCAGTTTGTGTACAAGAACAGTACCTGAACTCGGAACCCATTCACAGGAATGGGGGGCCCAAACATCCAGTGTTTGCTGCTCTGTCATGTGTATAATCTGCCAATCTCTAGTGCTCCCCACCAAGCTACCCATGAGTAAGAAGCTCCAGGCTAAATTTTGCTTATGGATATTCACACAGGTATATATTATTTTGTACTACTAAAACATATTCTACTACAACTACTCTCTTTGTCTTACTCCTCATCTGTATGACTATCCAGCCAAGATATTAAGAAGATACTTTGACTTGTGGGTGCAAATGTAACCATTCATAAAACAGTCCCTAAGGAAACAAATAAGATAAAACAGTTTCTGTCAATACTTTTTGCATGCGTGTACATGTGCATTTGTATAAACAATAGGGCATTTCATCATTCTCAGAAGTGTTTTTCCATACATTATCATTAGGGTAGATCGAATAGCTTCGGATAACTCCTTATCCGACTAGATATAGTGCTTACCAAATAGCCACATCGGGAACCCAGATACCTGGAGCGCTTCCGATAATCAGATGTTCGGCTCCGCAGCTGCATGTGTCAAATGTATGGAGAGCCCAACAAACAGGCTCTCCATATGCAGCGCCCCAGAGTCCTGGTCGTTGCAGTACTGTGGCTCCACCACTAAGGGGAGCCATGGTGCGTTCGATGGCACTGAAGGAGTTCCTCCAATCAGGTATCACAGACACCAATATGTTTCACAGCTGGGCCTCCGGGGGGAGCTAAGGGTGCTATTCATTAGGCCACTCCCCACCATAGTGGGTAAACTGGGGGTCAGGCAGGAAGTTAGTAGAAAAAGCTGACTGGATCGAACGAAGCAACACCTAGTGAGAGAGGGTGTTGTGGAGGAAGAGACAGTAGGGTCTCTGCCAGGGGTGGGATCCTGGCAGAGGCTTGGCATTGAAAGAACGTAACGGGACCGTGCCTGCTCAGAATAGCGGCGGTGCCCTAAGAAAGGATTAGAAGCGAGATAGATTGTGCTGAGTGAGAAACGAAATCAAGCAGAAGGAGAATACCAGCAGGGGTTTTGTTGAAAGAGGCAGCACCTTGCTGAGGCGCATTACCGGTGGCCGGAACGCCGAGGGAGTGGAATAATATACAGCTTTAAGCCATACTCCAAACAGCGGCAGGACAGTCAGTCTCAGGCGGGCTGTCTACCACATATCACCTATGAAGTCTTGGGGGGCAATTGCGGGAGAGGGGCGTCTCTAGGGTCCCGGAAGAACTCCAGGCCTACCAGACAAACGGGTGCCGTTCTTACTGTAACATCAGGAAGGGACGGAAGATTAGCAGAAGATCAGTTAATCGAGTTGTGAGGGAACTTAAGAAACAGACACAACAGTTGTGGGGTACTTTCCGTAAGCACAGCAGGGAAGGACTACAACACAAAGCGCTAAGAAGGAAGGCACTGATTTCCACCTGTGAGGAGAACTCTGGAGGTGCCATTGAACCGGCCGGACTTGCGCAGCCTGGTGGACCGGATTCTGGACTGAGGACCGAGAGATCTCCAGTAAAGAGGTAAAGAGACTGCAACCTGGTGTCCTCGTTATTTACCGCGACCTGCACCCCACAACTGCACCGCTACACCACCGTTAACAGCACCTATTTGCAACGGACGTCCCCCACTGACAGACAGGGCCACGGACCGGGTCTAGCCACCGTGACAACCCCAGGACTGAGATCCCCGAGGCCCGACTCCGGGTACCCCTCGGCCCTGCGGCGGTGTGGGGGCGCTCCAAATCTTTGCGTCACGAACAGGATCTACTTAAGCCTGAAGAATCAGGTCATGTGTGCCTTGGAACTGTGATTTATCGTGCTTGGACTGTGCTTTATTACAAGGACTGTGTGTTGCCACTTGCCGCCAGAAGTTCCCGCCAAAACCGCCGCCATTACAGCGCTAAGGAGAGCGCAGGAGAAGAAGAAGGGCGTGGAAGTGGGCGTGAACAAGCTGAAGAGCGCAAAAGACAATGGCCGCCCAGTCTAAATATCTCGGCCCCTTGAGGACGTGTCCGTCAGCAGCCGAGATCCGCCTCCTGATCCTTAATGGTGGGCAGAGACAACGGAAACGAAACCGCCCACGAAGAAGAGAGCGGGAAAAGGACCAGGAAGAAGGAGCGAGCGACATGGAGGACGCCATGGCGAGCCGCCCGGAGCCGGAGCGTGGGGTCGGAGCAGAGGACTCCCCCAGCCACCCGGAGGGGCACCGCAACCAGGCCTCCACCGCTGATGCTGAATTCCTGCAGGCCGGAGTGGACGAGCTCAGCGACCGACCCCGGCGGACGCAGCTGAGCACCGAGGCCGGGTGGAAGAAGGCCATCATCAGGAGCCTCACCGGACATCTGTCGGCAGCCTCATCTGGTCCGGAGCAGGGAAGAAGTCCCAGCGCTCCGAAGCTGGAAAGCAAGGCCCTGCCGGAAAGCGAGGTGCTGCAAGCAGAGATGACAGCGTCGCAGAACAAGGCCCCGCAGCCAGCGTTCCAGACCCCAGCGGAGACGGAGCAGACCGGCACCGGAGGAACCGCATCTGAAGCAGGTAGGAAGAGCCACCCTGCCCTGACGACCGACACCACCCCAGCGACTGCTAGTGCCACAGCTGCTGACTCCGTTCCAGTGACTGATCTTGCAGCAGCCGCTACCTCTGCTGCAGCAGATGCCCATACTCAAGCTGCGCAGACCTCCATCGCTGCGCATGATTTAATCGTACATGAAAGACGGATTAACGGCGTTTGTTCAGCACTGGGTGTAACCCTGGACCTCACTTTGCCCAGGCCAAGAAGGGTTAAGGGCCAGGTGCAGCCCTGGAAGCCGCCCAACTAAGCCTCGGAAACCTGAAACTGTAAATAGTTAACTGTTTATTTCCTTGCTGTTTTGCTGCTAAAACCCGTCCTGGGTTAACTCTTAAAGGGATCCCTTTGTTTACCCGGGATCCCTATTGCTTTTTATTTTTGCTTTCACTTTCATTTTTGCTTTTTTGTTCCACAATGTTATAAAAACTGCTGAATCATGAACAGTGCATGATACAAACTGCTTGTAAATAGTTTGCACCTTCTTAAAGGTGCTTCCTACTGGTTTTGTTTAAAGACATTTTGCGAAGATACCATTCCGGAGCCTTTGCATGGACTGGTAGGCTGAGAAGAAGAGCTACCTCAGAAAGACTTGATCTCCTCTTAAAGGGGAGGTTAGAATTGAACTTGAAAGTGATACTGTTTTAGAACAGTAATGTCGAGATAATGCTTTGAAGGAAATGTAACTGTTTTTCATGGAAAAGTTATGTGTGTTTAATTTGTTTAAAATGTGAAACCTAGATAATGTTCTTTGAAGAGAAAGATGCAGAAAGCCCGTAGGGGTAGATGTAGAGTTCCATTTAACTGAAAGTAAAGAAGTAATAACGAATGTGAGGATAGAAGGTAAACCCTGCGTCCCCATAGAAAGTTAGTTCGTTACTAAGGACAGAAAGTAGACCCGTAGGGGTTAGTGAGTGAGTCCTTATAGGAGCCAAGCAGAGTGTGCTCCATGCTCTCAAATTGAAAGGAATGTTATGTCTATACTATGTATAGTAGAGAAAGGCAGTAGGCCCTGGCTGAACGGGGCGGTCCTGTAAAAGAAAGGAGAGGCAGTAGGTCTGGTGCCATAGGGACAGGCGGTCCTGCAGGTTCAAAGTAGGAGAATGTGAAGTTACCTTGCCCTGTAATGTGATTATAGGAAGGCCTTTGATAAACTAAGAGTGTATGTTTCTTAAAGGCAATGTTAATTTATTGTTCCAGCATTTGCACTTAGTAGAATACCCGGTTGGGTAATGAGAGTTAATTGTAGCCTGTTGCTATGATATTTGATTATGTTTTGTAACGTTAAAGTGTCCTCACCTCCCATAAAGGGAAGCCTGTTCAAGTATGCTTATTGTTTTGCACTCAACAAATTTGTATGTCTTTTTGCTAACCTGTATTGTTGTTTTCTTCCCAGTCCCGGAGTACTGTGTTTAACCAGGGGGGAGTGCAGCGCCCCAGAGTCCTGGTCGTTGCAGTACTGTGGCTCCGCCACTAAGGGGAGCCATGGTGCGTTCGATGGCACTGAAGGAGTTCCTCCAATCAGGTATCACAGACACCAATATGTTTCACAGCTGGGCCTCCGGGGGGAGCTAAGGGTGCTATTCATTAGGCCACTCCCCACCATAGTGGGTAAACTGGGGGTCAGGCAGGAAGTTAGTAGAAAAAGCTGACTGGATCGAACGAAGCAACACCTAGTGAGAGAGGGTGTTGTGGAGGAAGAGACAGTAGGGTCTCTGCCAGGGGTGGGATCCTGGCAGAGGCTTGGCATTGAAAGAACGTAACGGGACCGTGCCTGCTCAGAATAGCGGCGGTGCCCTAAGAAAGGATTAGAAGCGAGATAGATTGTGCTGAGTGAGAAACGAAATCAAGCAGAAGGAGAATACCAGCAGGGGTTTTGTTGAAAGAGGCAGCACCTTGCTGAGGCGCATTACCGGTGGCCGGAACGCCGAGGGAGTGGAATAATATACAGCTTTAAGCCATACTCCAAACAGCGGCAGGACAGTCAGTCTCAGGCGGGCTGTCTACCACATATCACCTATGAAGTCTTGGGGGGCAATTGCGGGAGAGGGGCGTCTCTAGGGTCCCGGAAGAACTCCAGGCCTACCTGACAAACGGGTGCCGTTCTTACTGTAACATCAGGAAGGGACGGAAGATTAGCAGAAGATCAGTTAATCGAGTTGTGAGGGAACTTAAGAAACAGACACAACAGTTGTGGGGTACTTTCCGTAAGCACAGCAGGGAAGGACTACAACACAAAGCGCTAAGAAGGAAGGCACTGATTTCCACCTGTGAGGAGAACTCTGGAGGTGCCATTGAACCGGCCGGACTTGCGCAGCCTGGTGGACCGGATTCTGGACTGAGGACCGAGAGATCTCCAGTAAAGAGGTAAAGAGACTGCAACCTGCTGTCCTCGTTATTTACCGCGACCTGCACCCCACAACTGCACCGCTACACCACCGTTAACAGCACCTATTTGCAACGGACGTCCCCCACTGACAGACAGGGCCACGGACCGGGTCTAGCCACCGTGACAACCCCAGGACTGAGATCCCCGAGGCCCGGCTCCGGGTACCCCTCGGCCCTGCGGCGGTGTGGGGGCGCTCCACATACATGTGTTATGACTGTCACACATCCGGGTCACATGCAGCTGCAGCACCGAACAGCGGATTATCGGGAGCGCTCCAGGTATCCGGGTTCCCGCTGCATCTATTCGGTAAGCATTGTGGAAAATTAGAAAAATTGGACTGGGGCTGGCAGTCTGGTGACATCACGGTGACCGACATGGGTAAGGATCAGTCTTGAACTATCCACTATACTGTTTGCCTCTTAGAGGCATATGTACATTGTATAATATGGTTTAGTAGCCTCAGGAACTTGATCCCACTGGTCATATACTTGATACTAGTGATGTTCTCCAGACTCTATTTTTGTTTTTGCTGTTCACATTTTATGTCTATGTATGAATAAAATATGTTTTGTATATATCTTTATGACAGATCTTATGACTGAAATTTTTCTAATTTACCATATATCTTTGGGAGTATTTCTGACTCGTTTCTAGATTGGAGATGGCTATTTCTGACGCAGTCAGATGCTGTATATCTTGAATATTGCTCTTATATAATTTTTCATATTCAGTAAGTGTTATAGCTATTCAGATAAGCACTTATCCGAAGCTATTCGCTCAACCCTAATTATCATCATTTACGACAAATATATAAGGATACTTAACAACATTGCTTAGCTGTGAACTACTCCGATATTTACTACTACAACCGTTTTCTTCCCTCGGCCTATTGATAATTTCGCATCACGTCACTTGTCTTATTTATTGCACTTTTCCTATGTTGTGTATAAATAAGTAACACTTCAGATATTGATATGCTCGATGAAGAGACCTACTATTTGTCATCATTTCAGGTAGACATTAGAGAGGCATCAACCACAGAGGCCTCTTACATTTTTATTTTGTGTGTCATATGACACAGGGTTTGTTTTGCAGCCTGTAAACAGAGCTATAAAAGGTAACCATATAGCCCCAAAACAAGATATGAAACTTTCAAGACTGTACCATGAGAGTTGACAAATATATGGATTATATTGTTCAAACTTTTAACGGCACCTTCCCACCTGCTTGTTTTCATCTATTTCTACCTAGCTCTATCAAGCCTGAGCTGTCAATCAAAGAAGGGGGGTGGAAATATGGGGGAAATCGTGCTGGTGGCAAGGTGTATATAAATGTTTGGCCCGTCATGATGCACCGAGTGCCAGTACTTGGTTTGAACACTCATTCTGTGCCCTTAAGTAAGGATTAAGTCCCTTTAAACTTCTGTGAGTTTGACATGTGGAAGATACTCAAGATGTTTATTACATACTCTTGTGAAAAGATCTATTGGTGACGCAGTTTATGCACCTGGATATTGTGAAAGTACTGTCTCTACAATGCAGCAGCTTGTGGCTGTTCTTCACATGACATTTTTGTTCCTGCACAAAGAAATTTGCTGGTTATGACTGGCTATCTCAGAAACTGGACCAGTGTCTATCCCCTTTAATTAAAGGGACCCCATCATCAGAAACACAATGCTCCAAGTACAATTTCATTCTAGGCTGCTAAAAGTTATTTTAAACTGCTTGATGCACAGTGTTAAACGACCATTGATCGGCAACATGCTTAGCGGTCATTTAATAGCCTACTTACACAGGCTGCCATTGTGCTCAGAAGCGCGAGTCCTGTTTACATCTCATGATGTACTACCGAGAGCAACAATCTTCTGTGCAGCACATAAGAAACTTTCACTCAACAAAAGAGTGTTTTGCTCTTCCATCGGGTGATCGGCATCATGTTAAAGGCTTGTGCAAAAGACCGCATTTTTGGACCGAGTGCAATCCGACAAAATATTTGATCGCATTTGGACAAATGTTATTCTATAGAGCCCAGTTAATTCTTCTGTTTTCCTTTAGGTCTATGACATCATGTGATTTAAAATTGACCAGCTGAATCCTTCTAAGCTGTATGTAGAAACAGGAAGGCTCTTCCCCTGCATGAGTCGTCACTTCAAGAGGTCCTGGCAGGTAGAGGAGGGAGAAGCTGGAACAGGAGGTTAAGAGGGGAAGTGCAGTGACAAGAGACTTCCTGTTTCTATATAGAGAAGAGAAAAAGAGAAGAATTTACTGGGTAGAAAGGGGAAAATGGGCAATTGTAATTACACAGTGACATAAAAGATAACTGCAATATATTAAGAGGATACAAACTTTGATGGGATAAATTCTCTAAATACTACTACTAGGGCTCTTACAGATGGCCGTGATAATTGGTCTGACATCAGATCATAATGCACGGCCTGTCCGCACATCGCTCGACCCAGAGTGTGACAGATTCATATATTTCAATGAGGCTACCACGCTTGAGATTGGGAATTGCATGGCCAGTGCGTGCATTGTGATTTGAGATCGGACCGATGCTCACAGACATCTGAAAGAGCCCTTAATCTCTGATTGTGGAGCTTAAATGGCATCAATTAGTGAGCCTGCACACTTGCTCCCATCTGCCTGCCACAAAATAATAACAGGGGACCAATGGATTAACATGGAGATTGGGGACTGCTGAAGGCCCCCATAACTCTTATGTTAGTCCTCTTGTGAAGTTCAGCCGCATGCAGAGCGTAATCAGACAAAAACGATTTCACTATATACTGCAAAACAGTAGTTTTTACTGTCTGTATGTACTGTCGTATAAGTTATCGAACAATTGCAGGTTCAAAGTCCTTTATGGGAACTAAGAAATTAAGAAAAAAGTTGTTTTTTTTTTTAAATGTTATATATATACTAGATGGTAGCCTGATTCTAACGCATCAGATATTCTAGAATATATATGTAGTTTATTTATGAAGATTTTAGAATAATACATTGAATACACAGGATTCGGCCGGCCGGGCACGACCAATTAGCGAAGCATGGCTCAAATCCCACACCAATTCATGGCCGGACGGCGCCTGTCGCTGATTGTTCGCGGCCGGCCATGTAGTATATAGCACAGCCACGTAGTATATAGCACAGCCACGTAGTATATAGCAGAGCCATATAGTATATAACAGCCCACGTAGTATATAGCACAGCCATCATGTAGTACATAGCACAGCCACGTAGTACATAGCACAGCCACGTAGTATATTGCACAGCCACATAGTATATAGCACAGCCACGTAGTATATAGCACAGCCATGTAGTATATAACAGCCCACGTAGTATATAGCACAGCCATCATGTAGTACATAGCACAGCCATGTAGTACATAGCACAGCCACGTAGTACATAGCACAGCCACGTAGTACATTGCACAGCCACGTAGTATATTGCACAGCCACGTAGTATATTGTCCAGCCCACGTAGTATATTGCCCAGCCATATAGTATATTGCACAGCCCACGTAGTATATTGCACAGCCCACATAGTATATTGCACAGCCCACGTAGTATATTGCACAGCCACGTAGTATATTGCACAGCCCACGTAGTATATTGCACAGCCACGCAGTATATTGCACAGCCCACGTAGTATATTGCACAGCCCACGTGGTATATAGCAATGTGGGCATTATATACCTGTTAAAAAAAGAATTAAATTAAAAAATAGTTCTATACTCACCCTCCGTTGGCCCCCGGATCCAAGCGAGGCGTTTACCAATGCTCCTCACGCGCTCCGGTCCCAAGAGTGCATTGCGGTCTCGCGAGATGATGAAGTAGCTACGCGAGATCGCAATGCATGGAGCGGTCACCGGAGAGTCACGAGGAGCGGGAAAGGCCTGTTCCTGATCCGAGGGGCTGACGGACAGTGAGTATATACCGATTTTTTATTTTTTTATTATTTTTAACATTAGATCTTTTTACTATTGATGCTGCATAGGCAGCATCAATAGTAAAAAGTTGGTCACACAGGGTTAAAGGGAACCTGTCACCTGAATTTGGCGGGACCGGTTTTGGGTCATATGGGCGGGGTTTTCGGGTGTTTGATTCACCCTTTCCTTACCCGCTGGCTGCATGCTGGCCGCAATATTGGATTGAAGTTCATTCTCTGTCCTCCGGAGTACACGCCAGCGCAAGGCAATATTGCCTTGTGCAGGCGTGTACTCCGGAGGACAAAGAATGATCTTCAATCCAATATTGCGGCCAGCATGCAGCCAGCGGGTAAGGAAAGGGTGAATCAAACACCTGAAAACCCCGCCCATATGACCCAAAACCGGTCCCGCCAAATTCAGGTGACAGGTTCCCTTTAAAAGCAGCGTTAACGGACTGCGTTACACCGTGGCATAACGCGGCCCGTTAACGCTGCCATTAACCCTGTGTGAGCGCTGACTGGAGGGGAGTATCGAGCGGGCACTGACTGCGGGGAGTAAGGAGCAGCCATTTTGCCACTAGACTGTGCCCGTCGCTGATTGGTCATGGCTGTTTTGCCGCGGCCAATCAGCGACTTGGGATTTCCGTGACAGAAAGAAAGACAGACAGACAGAAGGACAGACAGAAAGATGGAAGTAACCCTTAGACAATTATATAGCAGATAGATATATATATATATATATATATACACTCACTGGCCACTTTATTAGGTACACCTGTCCAACTTCTTGTTAACACTTAATTTCTAATCAGCCAATCACATGGCGGCAACTCAGTGCATTTAGGCATGTAGACATGGTCAAGACAATCTCCTGCAGTTCAAACCGAGCATCAGTATGGGGAAGAAAGGTGATTTGAGTGCCTTTGAATGTGGCATGGTTGTTGGTGCCAGAAGGGCTGGTCTGAGTATTTCAGAAACTGCTGATCTACTGGGATTTTCACGCACAACCATCTCTAGGGTTTACAGAGAATGGTCCGAAAAAGAAAAAAAATCCAGTGAGCGGCAGTTCTGTGGGCGGAAATGCCTTGTTGATGCCAGAGGTCAGAGGAGAATGGGCAGACTGGTTCGAGCTGATAGAAAGGCAACAGTGACTCAAATCGCCACCCGTTACAACCAAGGTAGGCCTAAGAGCATCTCTGAACGCACAGTGCGTCGAACTTTGAGGCAGATGGGCTACAGCAGCAGAAGACCACACCGGGTACCACTCCTTTCAGCTAAGAACAGGAAACTGAGGCTACAATTTGTACAAGCTCATCGAAATTGGACAGTAGAAGATTGGAAAAACGTTGCTTGGTCTGATGAGTCTCGATTTCTGCTGCGACATTCGGATGGTAGGGTCAGAATTTGGCGTAAACAACATGAAAGCATGGATCCATCCTGCCTTGTATGGAGCATCTTTGGGATGTGCAGCCGACAAATCTGCGGCAACTGTGTGATGCCATCATGTCAATATGGACCAAAATCTCTGAGGAATGCTTCCAGCACCTTGTTGAATCTATGCCACGAAGAATTGAGGCAGTTCTGAAGGCAAAAGGGGGTCCAACCCGTTACTAGCATGGTGTACCTAATAAAGTGGCCGGTGAGTGTATATATATATATATATATATATATATATATATATATATATATATATATATATATATATATATATATATATATATAAATAAAATCCTCACTATTTCTCCCTCATTAAAACAAAGACATTGACCAGATAATACCAAATACACCGAGTATAAAATTATTTAAACTGTTACATACAGCGGACAGCTCTGGCAAAAATTAAGAGACCACCACATCAAATCCCTGACATGGGCAGCCCAATCTCCAGACCTGAACCCCATTGAAAACCTCTGGAATGAAATCAAGAGATTGATGGATAGTCACAAGCCATCAAACACAGAAAAACTGCTTACATTTTTGCACCAGAGGCAGTGTGAAAGACTGGTGGAAAGCATGCCAAGACGCATGAAAGCTGTGATTAAAAATCATGGTTAGTCCACAAAATATTGATTTCTGAACTCTTCCTGAGTAAAAACATTAGTATTGATGTTTCTAAATGATTATGAACTTGTTTTCTTTGCATTATTTGGAGTCTGAAAGCACTGTTTTTTTTAATTTTGACCATTTCTCCCTTTCAGAAAAAAAATGCAAATGTATCACTTGGAAATTCGGAGACATGTTGTCAGACGTTTATAGACTAAAAGAACAAGTTAAATTTTACTCAAAAATATGCCTATGAAGAGAAAAATCAGACAAACTGAACATTTTGCAGTGGTCTTTTAATTTTTGCCAGAGCTGTATATTGAACGTTGAAAGAAATATCAAAATAGCTATTTTGCAATCACCGCACATCCCCCCCTCAAAAAAATATAAAGTGATCAAAATGACATACAGTATGTACCTGTAGCGTCGGCATCCCTGCACGCTTCCGAACCTCCTCTCTCCCGGCAGGGATGCAGACTGACTCACCGCTTCCTCTACCTGCTCCTGCCTCCCAGGGACTGCGCTCGCCTGGCAGATTCCTGGGCACTATACTTAGGGTGCGCACACTCGCGGTCTCTTAAAGAGACAGTCCGCGCTGTCCTATAGTGTCCCCAGCCAATTGTGGGGAGACACTTATTATTTAAGGTACCTCCACCTGTTGGGAGGTACATGAGCAATGTGTCTGCTTGTTCCCATGCTTGCTAGTTCTCAGGTCCCCTGTTATAGATTATCTTTCAGCACCTGACGTGCTTGTCTGTATGCCAGCTGTACCTGTCTGCATCTGCGGTGTCTGCCAGTATTGCAGCCATATCCACCAGCACCTGCCTGCACACCAGTCATACCTGCCTTCACCTGCCATGTCTTCCAGTATACCTGTCTTGCCTGTCTGTACCAGCCAAACCTTTCTATTCTCCATTGTTTCAGCTTCCTGCCCCTTTGGGGGTCAGCTGTCATGTGACCGAGGTCAGTTCTGAAGTAGCACCTGGCATTCATCTGGAGCCAAGTCTAACCATACCTTCAAGGGCTCTAGCGAAGAGTCAGGTGTTCGCCTAGTTACACCCCTCAAGGCTATCCTCGGTCCACGGTACAGTGGTTCCAACACCATTCCCGTTATAGTACCCTAAAATATATCACTGCAAATTTCAGTTCAGGTTTTAAAAAAAACGTCCTCACCTAGCTTAATGTATGTAAAAGTAAAAAAAGTTACAGATGTCCAACAATGGTGAAGCAAAAAGTTTTTCAAAAAATGTTAACATTTTGAATAATCACGAAAATAATAAAAAAGTGAACAAATTTAGTATCGTCATAATCATTCTGAAGGAAATATGTAATCCATAAAGGAAAAGCATAACAGCAGTAGAGTTACATTCAGTTGAGAAAATGGTGAAAATGGTGAAATTGGCAATACCAATATTGTAAGTATAAAGTGGTTTTTCCTGTAGGTGTCAAACCTGGCACCTTAGCTCCTGGATTCTTAGTTTCAAGAGGGATTAGTAAATGGTCTGTACTAGGAAGAATACAGTATTACATATTGTCTGTATAGGAAGACACAGGAGATTTGAAATGCCGCAGGCTTAGAAAATCCTTTGACAAAGACCTTTCCGGTCGAAACGCGTAGCTTTACTCACTAGGGTTATGGTGTTGTCCGTATGGAGCATTGTTCTATTGTGTTTTTAATGTTTTCATTAAAGTTTTTCATTTTATTCATTTGGAGCTGGAACATTTTTTTTTTTTTTCCCTTAGAAAGTCCTCCACTTACAAACATGATTAACTTCGCCTTCTCTCAGGAAAACAGATCATTATTGTAGACAGAAACTTTAAGGTATTTCTGTTATTTCTCCCTTTTTATTTTATAACTGTTTTGTATATTTGTGTGTTGTTTAATTTTAACATTTTTATATTTTATTGTAAGTACTGTATATTTTTACATTAAAGCCTAAAATCTTTAATAAGTTTGACTATATATGCTGTAAAAGAATGAAATAGACTTTCAGAGAGTGTGTGACCTTTTGAGTTTCTGACAGTAACATATTTTGGGGACTCATCACCCCGTGTGTTTGATGAGTGGTGGCAGCGTTTAGTAGTCGGGGTGTGCTGAATTTGTCGGGGTGTTATTTATGATCACATTATAGCCTAAAGCAGAGGTTGGATTGAGTGAGAGGACACAAATTAACCCATGCAGGCACACTCCATGTCACGTGCTGAGAAGTGTGTACGTGACAATCATACACACAATGAACAACAATAAAAGACAATGGCAGGATTGTATTTCTTTTCTCAATTATATTGTGCTTAGACCTTTTATACATTTTTTTCAGCAGATTGTACAGTAAAAATGAAAGGTATCGTTCAAAACTACAACTTGACAACTACAAAAAATAAGCGCTATTATGGTTATGTTGACAGAAAATTTAAAAAGTTCTGGGTTTCAGGACTAAGGGTACCGTCACACAGTGCCATTTTGATCGCTACGACGGCACGATCCGTGACGTCGCAGCGATCGTATGATTATCGCTCCAGCGTCGTAGACTGCGGTCACACGTTGCAATCACGGCGCTGGAGCGATGCCGAAGTCCCCGGGTAACCAGGGTAAACATCGGGTTACTAAGCGCAGGGCCGCGCTTAGTAACCCGATGTTTACCCTGGTTACCAGCGTAAACGTAAAAAAAACAAACAGTACATACTCACATTCCGGTGTCTGTCCTCCGGCGTCTCAGCTTCTCTGCACTGTGTCACAGCGGCCGGAAAGCACAGCGGTGACGTCAGACGTCACCGCTGTGCTCGCTTTCCGGCTGGCCGGCGCTCACAGTGCAGAGAAGCTGAGACGCCGGAGGACAGACACCGGTATGTGAGTATGTACTGTTTGTTATTTTTACTTTTACGCTTGTAACCACGGTAAACATCAGGTTACTAAGCGCGGCCCTGCACTTAGTTACCCGATGTTTACCCTGGTTACAAGCGAACACATCGCTGGATCGCTGTCACACACAACGATCCAGCGATGTCAGCGGGTGATCAAGCGACGAAAGAAAGTTCCATACGATCTGCTACGACGTACGATTCTCAGCAGGGTCCCTGATCGCTGCTGCGTGTCAGACACTGCGATATCGTAACGATATCGCTAGAACGTCACGAATCGTACCGTCGTAGCGATCAAAATGGCACTGTGTGAAGGTACCCTAAGGGAGGAAAAAGACAAGTGAAAAAAACAAAAAATTGCCAGATCCTCTAAGGAAATCTGTCACCTGGTTTTTGGTACATAAACTGAGAGCACCATGATGTAGGGATAGAGACCCTGATTCCACTGATGTGTCGCTTACTAGTCTGAGTTTTTTGGTTTCGTTTCAATTAGTGTTTTATCAGCAGGAAATTATCACTAAAGGACTAGCTGCCCTCAAGCCTCCTGGTCCAACGACTCCCCTATCCCCTACCACTGATTAGCAGATTTGTGTCAATATACATTGAACATAGCAAGCTGTGGTGTTGGTGGGATTATACAAGGCTCAACATCTGTGCTCTGCTAGAACTGAACCAATGAAAAACTGTGATTCTATCACAACTGCTGCATTCAGTAATCTAAAATGATATATCGCTGAAATGCAGGTCTTAGCTCCTACATCATGCTACTGTCAGATTACATAGCAAAAACCTTTCGGCAGATTCCCTTTAAGGCACAAATGTCAAACTATGGCCCACAGGGTGATTATATTTTACCTGCAGTGCTGGCACCTGCCCCCCCACACTGCATCACAGCTCCAACTGTATCAGCATCCTGGATGGCGATAAACTTGAAAGCCAACATTCTCCATCTGTGTCTGACATCTCAGCATAGTGAGCGTGATTACATGTCTATTTTGCATCAGCTGTGCCAAGCAATGAAGAGGAGCAGGTGAGCGAGGAGAGGTGTGTAATTATTTATTTTAATCTGGCACCCATTACAGTGTATCGAGGACCATGTGGGTCCCATTATACTGTGTGAAGGACTATGTGGGGTCCATGATACTATGTGGAGGACTATGTGGGGCCATTATACAGTATGGAAAACTATGTGGGGGCCATTATACTGTATGGAGGACGATATGGGGCCATTATACTGTATAAAGGACCATATGGGGAACATTATTCCATATAGAGTACTATATGGAGCCTATTACAATGTCTGAATGGCTTTGTAGGGAACACAGTTGTGGCATCATACTGTGTAGGAGTCATCACACTTTGCTGATGCGGTACTGTGGGGTAATTCACTGTGAGGATATCAGACAGTGTTTGGTGGGTACTTTAGTTTGCATCATACTTTATTATCTGTATTATTTATTAATTCAAGTTTTCTATCCTAGGTTATTATATATTTAAATTAGGCCACATGCTTTTTGTTCTTTTACATAACTTATCATATTATTCCAGTATGCCCCATTTGTGATTATGTGTTTTATTTTAATCTAAGTTCTATTAATTAAAACATACTTTGTTCGTGGGACAACTCCTTTGACTTTGTTTCCATATGAAAAAGTTCATCATTATAATTGATATAGAAACACTTAGATAAAAATGTAGACTTTTTTTTAATAAATGGCAAAGACTGGCCTGTGACTTTGTCCAAAGGTTTTAAATTTGAAATCCCTGCTTTAAGGGGTTAAATCAGGTATTTGTCTTAAATGTTTTTTTTTTTCACTTTTGGCAATTGCTTTTTTCCCGTCATCACAAAACGTTTTAAAAAGTAAAAATTGTAATTTTTCAATTTTTACAGTGACCTCGGATTCTTTTTTAGACTCTGACTTTCTGTTTTGAAAAAACAGCACATGTACATTGGCCAAGATGAACAGACACTGACCCTACCTTTTGTATTGAAACATCTAATCAGCATGTGTAAAGGTCATAGTGAAAGGAGAGGGAGCATATGACATCTTATTGTGACTAGTGGATCTTGTGTTATATCAGCTGTGTATAGAGATGTTACCAGTCATTGTAACCCTGCCTCTGATGATATGGAGCCTTCTGAAAACTCTTCCTGAAATTACAGGAAGTAAAAGTCTAAAAAAAAAAAAACAGTGGCCAGTGTAAAAATTACAAGACTACTAGTTTTTAATTTTCAATAACGATTGTGATATGAAACAAAACTAAATATTGCCAAATAATTTGTAAAAAAAAATACACTAACAGAAACCTGATTTAAAAAAGTTATTTACTTATTATAGCTTTAAGAGTAAAAAACCAAAGCATTATTAATTTCCGTAATGTTAAATAAAATATGGGAAAAAAAAAACTATCAGCTGTGTGAGTACTTTTATTGGCGCCATGACATGGGTGAATCTGAATGTCCTGGAGTTTGAAAAGTTCTAAAAATCGCTGTTATATTTTAACTTTCCAAAAAAAAAAAAAAGATATTTTATGTCAAATTGGTGTTGTTTGAAATCGGTTTCAACTGTCAGAGTATTTTTCTGTGATGGTATCATTCATATTTAAATACTGAACCATTAGGCTCCTGTATAGTTGTCATGAAAGTGCAAGGTATAATTGTATATTATTTTGATAAAATGGGTGCAGATAAAAGAATAAAGCTCATTAGGTCCACATCTCGCCAATGTGTTGTTACTCATGCTCTGATCCTCCCTGCCATACAATGTATTTGCAGTCATTATGGAGTTCAATGCTTTAATGTGATCCAATTTGCCATTAGGGCATGATAGCTGAAAGGATTCCCGCAGCAGCTGCATACACTTACTTAGTGGTAGAAAATGGCATGAAAAATGGATGGATACGTGACATATAATAGTCTGCGTTAGATAGCAGACCTGCAATGATTAATAATAAGTCTGCCATAATTAGGTCTTCTGCGGCTGTCATTATTCACATATTGGACAGCGAGCCTTACAAACGCAGGCGCTGTGGTAAATGGGACTGCGTGATGTCGGGCTAATAAAACAAATTGGCACACCTGCATACATTACCAGTGCAGATACCAAATGCAGACGGAGAAAGGTACTCGGTGTTGGAAGGTAAACACAATTTAACTGGAATCACTGAGAAAAGTAAGTTTAAAAAAAACCAACAAACTTCTTACGAGCAGTGGTGGAGCGTTGACATCAATACGGCTGGTGACGCGCAGCTCTCGGTGGACACTGTAGACAGGTAGTAGTGGTCTCTCTAAAACCGCATTGAGCTCATACCGTGCCTTGCCATATTTGCCACTAAAAGATGAGACAAGTGATCTAGAAGTAACAAAAAGGTACACAGGTTATTGAAAGGACATTAAAAACAAGATCTTGTTTAATGCTGTGTAGTTCTTCTATGTAATCAGAGGGAAACTGTAGAGTACGATTGTTTTGAAGAAGCTCGTAAAGTGAACCTGTCAGCAGGATTGTGCACAGTAACCTACAGACAGTGTCGGGTCGGCACCGTTATACTGATTACAATGATACCTGGGTTGATGAAATCCATCTTGAGGTTGTTGTTTAATCTTTATTTTCAGTTTTGAGTTAATGATATGCTCGTGCTCCGGGGGCGGCCTGTGGAGGGGTGAAGGCCTTCATGTGGTGCTCTGATTAGTTACTGTATTCATAATGCAGATTGCTGACAGGTCCCTGATCCATCACTGACCTGCCCCCTAGTTTACATAACGAATATCTGTATATACTGAAGAAAAAAAAAAACCTTCTGCAGGCAGGTGCCATACGTGGCACCTGCGCTGCAGCATAATCGCATGTGTAGTGTCCCAATAATAAATGTGGTTGATGTTCTTCAGATAGAAAAAAAATCAATTTTAAAAAGGTGCCCGCCATGCCTGCGCAGTGTATATAGGTGATTCAATAGCTGCTACAAATAAAATGATAGGAAATTTTAGTTTGTTTGGTGAACACTATTTAGATTGAAGCTTAATTTTATATTTAGGAACCAAATGAACAATAACCAAATTTCCATGTTTTGCCATGGCTGTGATTGTTGGGAAAAGAGCTGTAAAGAACTGAGTGGTGAAGGGTATCTGGATCGTGAAATAGTGAACATCATTAACAATGATGGGGAGGCCCCTATCTATGAGGCTACGGTCAAACGGTCGTATGCTAAATTGTTCGATTTTAATCCAGAGAACTCGGACTATTTCCATCTGTATTGTCATGTGTGTGACATCCGTGTGGCATCCATATTTGCACATCAACATTTTAAAACATACATGATTAGATACAGTTTGTTAGGGTAGTAAGTAGTGATGAGCAAATTTGTTCGGAAAACGATGGCCAAACATAAATTCAGCATGAATGTAGCAGATTCGGATTCATGATCGGAAACAAGAGCAAAGTTTTACAAAATTGGTAAAAATCAGTAACATTCTGTAAAAGTGCTGTAAAATATTTGCGTTGCCATAAAAGTATTTTCAGCACTTTAGCAACGATAATGGTGGTGTATCATGAGCGTTTCGCACGTATTTGATAAGGGGAGGGGATTTGCCGAGCTCAGAGGCGCTGTGTTCTTGTAAACAGGCATTTTTTTTCCTAACTTTATTTGTACACATAGCGGCTAGCCAATCAGGGCGCAGGAAACAACCACAATGTCCTGACACAACGGCTTGTGTCACTGCCTGTGCAAATCACATGTCCCTCTCCATATAAATAGCGGACATCTTGTTTTAGCTCCATTTTGACACTGGCTGCTCCTGATGCTAGCACTGTTAACAGCAAGATTTTAGCTAGTTAGTTAGGTGGTTGTATATCAGTCAGATAGTGTAGCTAGCTAGTGTCCAGTGTGGCTGTAAAATTTACCTTTCGGCACTTTTTTGGGGGCCATTACTGAGGTCCACAGACAAACCCAGCAGGGCACATGTCCTACAAGTGTGTTGTGCACTGCTTCTATTGTGCTCCATGCACAAGTATAGCACTCTAAATAATATTTTTTCACTAACTAAATGTGAAAAAGCCTGCTGTATCCACATTTTAGCTAGTTAGCTAAGTGGTTGTATATCAGTCAAATAGTGTAGCTAGCTAGTGTCGAGTGTGGCTGTTAAATTTACCTTCCAGCATTTTTTTTGCCATTACTGAGATCCACAGACAAAGCCAGCAGAGCACACTTCCTACAAGTGTGTTGTGCATTGCTTCTATTGTGCTCAATGCACGAGTATAGCATTATAATTAATATTTTTTCACAAGCTAAATGTGAAACAGCCTACTGTATCCCACCTTGTCATTTAGTGCTGTGGTGATATGAACCTGCCTGCAGACCTAAGGCACATTCAAAAAAAGTTATAATTGTTTCTGTTCCAGAAACTTAGACAGCCCGCCGTATCACACTTTGTCATTTGGTTGGGTTGAAATTAAGCTGTAGAGGCCTGATCCATAGGCTACAAAAATTATTCTGTTATTAACATCATACAGTAAGGGACCTCACTTTAAAATAGTTTGTAGCATCTAGCGTTTTATAGAGGTCTGATCCAGGGGCCACAAAAATTCTTCTGTTGTTAACATCATACAGTAAGGGACCTCACTTTAAAATAGTTTGTAGCATCAGGTGTGTTATAGAGGCCTGTTCCAGAGGCCACAAAAAATCTTCTGTTCCTAGTGTCATACAGTAGGGAACCTGACCTTAAAATGGTTTGTAGCATCTAGTGTGTTATAGAGGCCTGATCACTAGGCCACAAAAAATTATTCTGTTATTAACGTCATCCAGTAGGGAACCTCACTTTAAAATAGTTTGTAGCATCTAGTGTGCTATAGAGGCCTGATCAATAGGCCACAGAAAATCGGGGTATACTGGGTATCAATGATTATCTTGGGCTTCATGTTCAATTGTCTCCTAACCAGAAGATATTTGTTTCAGACATTTTAATATTTTATGCGTGACCGCTGTTATCAACTTCTCCATTTTCAGCAGCATGTGAATGTGCACATATGGCCATACTAGAGGTGGGAAAAGTTGAAGCATGCAGTGTGCCTAGCAAGGTACCTACAAAAATTAAATCTTTACATTTATTTTCAGAATCATGTTTGGACATGTAAAATGCTGTTTGTTTCAGTTTACATTAGGGTATGTTACTACGTCACAAACTTTACATTTCCTTATGGGTTTCCGTATCACTGTCAATTGGAATATTACTTTCAAGTTTCAAATTCTTAGCGATTGAGCACAAGTTGTGATATAGTATTTGCTAGGTTTGTTATAATTGCTATTCACACATGAAATCAGCCCTCATTTCTCAGGACTTTCAGTAAAACATAATTCGCTGCCAATAGAAACCAATCAGAGCTCAGCTTTCGTGTTTCCCGAGCAGCTTAGAATATGAAGGTTGCTATTGATAACAATAGAAACAATGCTTTTGCCAGCATTTTTTTTTACAGGCAGTAAAAACACTGTATATTGAGTGCGTTTTTTATGCATTTTTCATGTGTTCTTGATGCATTCAGTTGAATGAGTTAAAAAAAGAAAAAAGAAAACCCCCACAGTTTTAAATAAATGAGGCCTAAATACTTTGTCAAGAGTACAGGACGGTTTAATCTTAAATGGAAGCTGTCTGTAGAATGATGCTTTACAGAGGTTGTCCCTTTGTACAAAATACCGGCCTCTGAGTGCAGTAGCCACTATATAGTTCATGGAGCTGTGTAGATCTGCTCCACAACTGAGCACACATGGCCATGCCGATACCTAGAACAGCTGATCGGCAATGCTGAGTGTCGCATCTCCACCGATCTGATATTGATGACCTGTCCTAAGGATAGGCCATCAAGGTACTTGACAACTCTTTTAAGGAAAAAATGAATCTGCTGATAAGTTTCATTTAAAGAAAGGCAAAAGAAAATATATAAAAAGAGGTTCACTGATATATTAAAATACAATTTTTTTTTATTAAATACTGTATAAATTTTTAGATAACATGCAGGAATAGGATATGTAATATTAAGCATTAGGGATGGTTCAGACTGGATCATTATACAAATGTGCACAGCCAGGTCTGAGACTGTGAGGCCGGGGTCACAATAGAGAGGAATACGGACGAGCGAGAGGCGCAAAAACAACCCATTGCACATGGGCCAATGTTTCCCTATGGGGCAGCTCCCATCAGCCGTATATTTCTCTGCCATATTTAACGGGCTGAGAAAATTGCAGCATGCTGCGTTTGTCAGTGTATTGTGCAAAAAATCCACCAATGAAAGTCTATGGGGGCAAGAAAAATACGTATTACACACAGACCATGCGTGTCCAGGTTAAATAATTTTACAACCAGGAGCCTGCTAATGCTGCTGCCCCTGGCTGTAAAAACTAGGGAATGAATGGAAAGCAGCTTCGTTGACTTGCGGTGCTGCAACCCCTGGTGGCATAAACTCATATGAACTCTAGCGTGAGAAAATATTCAGAAAAATTCCCACGCTAGAGTTCATATGAGTTTATGCCATCAGGGGTCGCAGCACCACAAGTCAACGAAGCTGCATTCCATTCTATGACTGCAATTCACACCAATCAGAGGCCGGCAGCTGATGTTGGCTTGCTAGTGACTTCATGTGCCCGTGGTGGCACACCAAAGTCAGCTGCTGGCTCCTGAACCTGCTGCATAAGAGGATACTGTGTGGTGTGGGATGATGAGTAGAATAGTTTGTTTCTTTTTAAAATATGCTGGAATAGTGTAACACCCCAGGTCCCTGATTGTTACAGTGGCATTGCTTTCCTTGCGGGGAGAGTGATGTCATGCTTGGAAGTGAGAAAGGATCCCTTTTAGCAGGTAATCACAAGCATGCAACATGTTCTTACTCCAGGCCAGAGGGGGAGCTCTGAACCTGGTTTAAGGGAAGCTTCCCTAGATATAGATATATATTCTGGTCTGGAGGAGGAGTTAGTCAGGGAGTGAGAGGAGTCAGTGAGTGCCAGACAGTAGAATGGAACAGTCTGAGGCAGAGAGTCTGAGAGAGAAAAAGAGGGGCCGTACAACCACGTGAGGTGCTGCACCTGAAAAGAGAAAGGAAAGCAGAACAGATTGTAGAGAGCCTGAAGGTGGAAGGGAAGCACAGGAGAGAAAGGAGCTGGAGGAGAGCTGCGAGTGGGCTCCCTCCAAGCTGAAATGGAGATACCGGTAGCCGGAAGACCGAGGTAGTGCAGTACTTTAAGGATCACAGCAGAAACCGGCAGACAGCTGGACTTCAAGTCACCTGTCCACCTTTACACCCGAAGACACAGCACAGAGAGCCCAGGTCGTGATAGAGATCCTGTAAAAAGGCTCGAACTACCTGTCATACGGGTTAGTGTCCTACCTGCAAGGAGGACAGAGAGAAACCATGAGGACCTTGTGAGAGGCCTAAGGCAGCAAGGGACTATAACACTGCAATAGATGGAAGGCTTCCATCCCCACCGCCGGAGCCCACCTCAAAGCGGAGGTACTGGCCTCGGGCGTACTATTCCTAGGTCACTAAGGGGTCAAGGAACAGAATTCCAAACTCTAGTATGAGCCTAGCAGTAACTGCAGCCACAAAAATACATCTTGATGATAAAAAAAATAAATGGAAGTTTTTATAATCCTGAAAATATTGAAGTAAAAAAATATTTTATTGTCTTGAGGGCCACATCGAGCTTAAACGTTAGAAAAGATTGTGATATTCCATTTTTTAAATTTAAGTTTAATCTTGAAATTCCAATATGGAACAGGGAAAGGTTTGTTTTAAAGATATTTGTCAAAACCATGTTAGAAAGGCCTTATTGTGGGGGTCCAACTACAGGGTCCACTGGTAATAGATGAAATAAAATTTCTAAAAGCAGCCATCCGTTGTCTGTTATTGGACTGCACTCAATAGTGTTTTTCTAGCGAAATGCAAGGGCAGCTTATGGAAAGACAGAACAAAATGAAAAAATAAAAAACACAGCATGCAAAATACTTTATACTTACAATATTGAAAAAGGTTAAAAAAAGGCTACATCAATATAAAGTGGAAAAACATTCAGCCTGTGTGTAAATGCACTCACCCATCAGGAAGAAGAAAACGAAATGGAAGTGTATGACTTCCAGCTGTAAACATGTGGGTTTCACCTACAAAGAAACAGGAAGGGTCAATATGCATTAGATTATTCAAAATATGTATGGACTGGAAATAACATACCGTAATTTGCTTTTGTATCAGCCAATGTCAATGAAGCTGATGAGACAAATTACAAAGGCCCTGCACAAAAAGTCATGACTTCCAAAATCTAACCAATTTTATAAACTGTATTTTCGCTTTTTTAGAAGTTAGCTCCCCCATTTTTGCACCTAACCATGCATTTATAGGGAGAAGTTTATTTCTCTTAAAAACAATTCAAATTGTATTTCTCAGATTTAAAATATCATTCTTGGACCCAAGATGTGTGCAAAAATTCCAATACACGTGCAAAAGAAAATAGTGTGATGATGGCGGATGTGCACCCACTGCGACACTGGTCACCAGTGGGTGCACATCCACCAGGTGCAACTCCAGGGCAGTCACCGGACCAGCAGCAGCAGCTGACCGAATGCTCACAGGCACAACATGAGGTAGAGAGGGCAAAGACAAAGATGTAGTCAGATAGTCGGGGTGGGCAGCACAGCATAAAAATATAAAGCAAGGGTCAGAAGCGTAGACGTCAGAAAAAAGGAAGTAAACAAGTCGAGATGGTAATAGGAGAAATTAAACGAACATGCACCATGACAGATCACTAGAAATGGACTGTAACTAGGAACCTAAGATAGGACTAGGAACCTTAGCTCAGGAGCTAATATATCACCAGCTGGCAGGGGATAGGCCAGGGAAGCAAAACTCTGTAGCACACAGCAGATTAAATTACTGCAGAGTCTGTCTGCGCCACCCTATCGCCAGGTTCTGACAGCAGGAGAATGTAGCAGTGCTGGGAGTGCTGAATGAGGCAACTCAGCGAGATGGCCAGATAAGGGGAGGAGCAGAACGGTGAACGTAGTGAGTAGGTCGATGCCCACTAACCATGCGGCGGGACACAAAGTATACAAAAGCAGAGGTAACTATTACTCTTATAATAAGAACATTGTAAATGTCCAGGAACTACAGAGGGTGGATTACGGTTACGGTTATTTCATCGCCAACTTCCAGCTTATCAGCATTTCTTTGCCTACTCAAATTCCTGTAGGCTTTATGGGGGGCCCCTGACCTAACATGAGAGAGTGTGCACCAAGTCATGCTTGTAACAGCTCTCTCCTGTGGGATGTACATTATTTTTTTTCCTATGCTGCTAAAAATACATAGTATTTCCACTTGGTCTGTAGCCTATGTTTTGTGGCTGTGACGGAAAAATCCTGGAAAATGTATTGTCTAGCATAAAATTACATATTTACTAGTCCTTCCAATCCACCTCCCAAGGTCCGTCTTTGTCTCGATCAACAAACTATGATTACAGTTTTTATGGTGCTCATCAAAATCTAAAATAGCACATACCTGAATAAGCATTAACTTACAAAGATAGCAACAACTTCAGCAAGCAAGATATCTTCAAAGAATAACAGACTTGGCAAAGTGCCAAGTTCGTTGAACTTGACTCTTGGTAGAGGGAGACCTTCTGACTTTTTATTTGAGAAAACTTAACATAGCTGGTGAAAGAAGTATTGAATGCATCACTAATTTTCTAGGTAAATATATTTGTAAAGGTGCAATTGACATGATATTCTCACCAGATGTCATTAGCCACACATTCAATCCACACAGGCAAAGAAATGAAACCATAGATAGTCCATACATTAAGTTATATGTAATAATGAGAAATGACCCAGGAAAAAAGTATTGAACACATGAAGAAAAAGGGGCAAAAAGCCATGGAAAGTCATAACACCAGATTAAATTTTTCAGTAATTAGAAAGCAATCCTGCCACTTAGTGAAAAATAATATCCTATGGTTCAACTGATGGCTTATGAGAAGGTGTCTCATTACTGAGGTGCCACACAAAAACAAGTCATGATGGGTAAAATCAATGAGCTGTCTCAAGATCTTCGCAACCTCATTTCTGCAAAATATACTGATGGCATTGGTTACAGAAGAATTTATAAACTACTGAAGGTTCCAGTTACCACAGTTGGGGCCATAATCAAAAAAGGGAAAGAACATCATCATTTCTCCATAAACCATCCTCAACCAGGCAAGATTTCAGACAGAGGAGTGGGATCTAAGAGATAATATTTCTCCTTTTGGAGAGTGACAAGCCAGGCCTGACATTTCAGAGTTACAGTAGGAGACTTATATGCCATGCATGCTCCTCTGGGGAATTAAGTATGCAAATTACCTCTTCAGGATTTGATCTCTAGTGCCACCTATTTGAAGTAACAGTCCTAAAAGTCAATATCGACCCAGGATTGAAAAGAATTATCAGAAGATTTGTCCAAAAGTCAAGGACCATCAGTGGCAGTGGAGAACTATATATTGAACTGAATCTGCAGGTACAACTGTTTCAACAAAAACTTTAAACTCAACCTCCATGGCCTGTAAGCATGCTCACCTGGCAAGACTCCATTACTAAACAAGTTTGAGAAACCTAATGTAACTCTATATAAAGCATTTTCCTTTGCTGATCTGGTCAACTCAATCATCTAAAATGTTACCTTTTCTAGTGACTTGTGTAGATTGTACACAGATTGTAAGCTTGCGAGCAGGGTACACTTGGTATGTGTATGACTTTATTACTCTGTAATATCTTATCCTTGTACATATTCCCTCTGAATTGTAAAGTGGAGCGAAATAGATTAGAGCTATAGAAATAGAAATTTTTAAAGGTCTGGTCACCCTCACTCAACCCATTAAAAGAATCACTGCCATGAGATCTTTTTTACTAAACCCGTGTTTGTTTGTATGTAGTGTGTATGTGTGTTGATTTTCACCTACCACTGCATTCTCTGGGATCCAGCAGAGCTTTGCTCCTCTTCTCAGTGACGTCAATGCTCTCCAGATAATATAGGCTTATAGAGCGGCAGAATGAGGCTCCATAGGTTTTCATTGTAAAGGAGAATTCCGACTCACGCATAGAGCATAGAGTTGAGCAGCAAAGCAGAACTCCACCGGATCCCATAGAAGGTGATGCGGTATATTAAAGCACAAGTTTGTTGTTTAAGGAAACATGATCACTTTTAATCTCTTCAGAGTTTACCTGATTAATAAAATATTATAAACTTAAATACTAGAGACATCTTTATCTTCCTTTCAATTACTAGGGTTGTGGAGCAGGAAAGTTGCATAAAAGCTCATACAGTATTGATCTTCACAAATATACGACTAGGTATAAGCAAGCTGGTTTGAAGCAAGAAGATAGCCAGACTGAAGCTGTGCTGGCCTTTTGGGCATAATTTCTTGTTTGTTACTTTGTCTTACCTATGTTAAGAGAAAGTCCTCAGAGCAAATTGAGCATATCTACTGCATTTGAATTTAATTGGAATCCCTTACATATGAACGATTCGCAAAACACATATTGCCACACATATCACTTCTAACGGTGGGAACATCTCTTAAAAGCTTCAATTTCCTCCTTCCACATGGGGGTTAAACTTAAAAATAGGGAATAAAAGGAACAGAAAATGACAAAGAGGAAGCAAAAAAGGTGTCTTCTACTTTCATAGTACATATTCCTTATATTCTTTATTATGTATACATAATATTATGAAGGATCCACATAAGAAGATACCAATATAGTGAATTGTAGTGGCTCATATAAAAGATTCCCAACACCTCTTCACTGACAGTAGCGTGTGTCAGGGCCCCATTCTCAAGATAGATGTAGGTCTCAATGATGGGACCTGCATCTTTTATACATTTATGGCATATTCCCATGATACATCATAAGTGTACGCAATGACAATTTTGCATGTACAAAATTGTTTCACACATTTAAATGTGTTTTTTTTAGCATGCACATGGATTTCAGCAAGCCCCATTTAGACAAATCAGATCAGAGTTTGACAGCGGCATTTAACAGGTTAACATCAAAGGACAACGTTTCAGTGGCACCCCAGGAGTTCGGGTACCACAGTGGTATTGCCTTCCTCTTGGAGAGGGTGATTCCATGCCTGAAAGTGACAAGGATCCTTTTAACAGGTAACACATACATGCAACATGTTCTGATTCCATGCCAGAACGGGAGCTCTAGACCCGGTTTCAGGGGAGCTTCCCTATATATGTTCTGGCTTGGAGGAGGAGTTAGTTCAGTCTGTAGGAGAGTGTGAGTGGAGAAGGAGCACAGGAGATGTGAGCTGCAGGGGAGCTGCGACAGAGCTCCCTCCATGCCGAAGCACAGGAACTGGACCCCGGGAGTCCAAGGCTGTGTGGGACTGTATGCCCCACAGCAGAAACTGGAGGGCAGGGGATTTCAAGCTGCCTGTCCACAATCACACCCAAAGGCACAGCAGCATATAGAGCCCAGAGTAGCCGCAAATAGGGACACCTGTATAAAGGCTCGCGTTGCCTGCCATGCGGGTACTGTCCTAGGACAGAGAGAGAGAGAGGACCTTGTAAGAAGCCTCAGGCAGCAAGGGACGCATATTACAGCGCAGTAAGGAAGGCTCCCATCCCCACCTGGCTAAGGGGATTCCAAATTGCTATCAGGCTGCCCGGATTCCAAAGACCGCCTGTAACCTGTGTATTGGAACATCATCAGTAAAAAAGTTAAAGAGACTGCAACCTTGTGTCCTTCAATTCTTTCTGGCACTACACCGTCTATCATTCTTGCCACTACACCGGGAGCCCTGGGGACTAAGCTTCACCTGTGGGAAGCCATACCACCCCTGCTGCAATAACATCATCCCCAGTGGACCCCTTTAAGCAGTGTCGGTCATCCTTGACCGAATACCACAGGTGGCATCATGAACATTCTTTATTTTCTTTCAAAACAACCCCTTTAAAAAACTTCCCTTTAACTTGGACGTCCAGGGCCACAGATTGGGTCACTGCCACCATGACTAACCCTTAAATGACCACCGGACCCGTCCCGAGTGCCCCACGGTCCACTTCATGCTAGCTGTGATTGTTGAAGAAAGGTCTTGGTTAGTTGCCATGCTGGGCATGAGGGGAGCTCACCCTGTGAGCCCACTCCATACACCTGCTACTGACTTGCGCCGTATATGTACGGCAGATATCGATAAGGGGTTAATAACTCGACTGCCCATTATAAAATAAAAACACTGCATACTGGACTTCCAGATGGGCACCATTCCTCCAGTGGAAGCAATGTGTCCTCTGGTGATCACCTGACATCTTAAATCACGTGACCAATGCAGCCAATTAACAGCCACAGCCTTCAATATTCAATCAAAGCTCCACTCTGACTGAATAGTAAAGGCTGCAGCTGATACTGATTGGCTGCTGCAATCATGTGACAATGTCACGTGATCACCGTGACATATTGCTTAGTTTCTCAAAGTTATATACTTGCCCAGCAGGCAAATTTGAGGTGTTTTTATTTTATGCTGTGTGGTGGAAGAATAAAGAAATGATTGTACAGTTATGAATAACAACTTTAAATAAATATTGGTGAAAGGCGAAAGCAAATGGTCACTAGCCATTGCGTTTGATTAACGCTGTACATTCAGTAAGCAATGAAATGCAGATTCTATAATTAGCAGTAGCACATGCTGTCACAGAGGCAGCTCAGTATTCTCGGCCCGTGGAATTCTGATGTCACTGTGTCACATATAAAGTCTCTACATAGCTAAAACACATGGGCACTAGTCCCGGCAGCAGCAAATCCTGTCCTATGAGATTTTTTATTTAAGAGGAAGCTTTAGAATCAGTAAGTGACCTATTGTTTAAATCAGATTTGTGTGTTACAAGGATAAAAAATAGGTAAAGTTTCTTTTTGCAGATCAGTATCTTTATAAAAACAAAACACGTTAGTAATCTTGCACTTTTCACATAGACCAATGGTGGATGTATTTAATCATATTTCCTGTTCTTTCCAAGAAGTTTTCAGCAGACTCATTAATAGCTGAGGCAGAGTTACAATGGTGGGTAACAGCTGTACACATCTGGTATACACAGAATCCGCCAACTCAATTGGTGATGTTACAGCTTCTTCCGCTCCCTTCACAATGAGCTTTGTACACGCTCATTGAATGCTTCAATACAAAAGATAGGGTCCATGTCTGTTCATTGTGGCTAATGCACATGTAGATTTCCTGAAGCAACATGAAGGCAGCATCAAAATAGTGTCATACACCTAATAGCAGCAGACCATGCAGCTGCTACAGGGCACATGAGTTGGAGGGGCCTAGTGCCAGTGTGGGCTCTGGCCCCCTTCCCCGCCCAAGTTTGAAGTTCATCACCATCCTGAATGCAGATACAGCTGAAAGCAATGATAGAAGAGGGAATCGTCAGGTGATGCGCCCTCCTCAGTCATTCACCCTGTCCGACAGCTCAGCATAGTGGGCGCGATGACATCATTGCATCATGATTGCTGTGCCGAGCAGTGTAGACCACATGCTGCAGAGACTGGAGCAGTGAGAGAAGGGGGAGAGATGAGCATTTAAATTTTTGTAATCACTGACTACTTTGTGGGGCCATCATACTATGTGGAGGGCTATTTGTTGGGAAATCGTACTATTTAGAGGGCTATTTGTGGTGTCATTATGCTATTTGAAGTGTTATGGGGGGACATTATACTTTGTGGTAGAGGGTCGTGAAGGTGCCATTATACCGTATGGAGGGTTGTCTAGTAATGAGGTCCATTATACTTTCCGATGGGCTGTAAGAGGGGTCATTATACTGTTTGGAGTGCAAGTGGGGCTATTAAAGAGTGCAGAAACACTAAGGGGCTTCAATAGGGGCAAATTACTTTATAAAGTCTGTGAAATTGAAGTACCGTATTTTTCAGACTATAAGACAAATTTTTTTCTCCAAAAATATGGCGGAAAATGGGGGATGCGTCTTATAGTCAGGATGTGCCTGTCTAGCTGTGGTGGGGAGGGGGGGGAGCAGCAGCGGGTCACAGGAGGCAGGAGCTGGCATCTGCAGCTTACTCCTGTGCCCGCTGCGCCTTACTCCTGTGCCCGCTGCTAATGAAAAATGAATATTCACTGCATTCCATGCTCATGGGCATGCAGGACAGTGAATATTCATTTTTATTCAATCGTTGACACACTGTTAGCCGCAGCCGCCTGCTTCCTGCAGCTACCGGCCTTTCTAGTGTCTCCGCTACTTAAGGCAATTAATATTCACTGTCTCCAGTCCCATAGGCATGGAATGCAGTGAATATTAATTCCCTTTAGTAGTGGCACACGTGAAAGCCTGACACTGTGCTCGCTATTAAAGAGCAATGAATACTCACACACATAGTCCCGGCGTGGAAAGCAGTGAGTATTACGGCAGCTGTCCTCGGCTTGCCAGCAGCACTTGATGCCCTTGCCATACGTTGCTTGCAAGCATAAAGCAGCTGCTGGCATCACAACAAAACGCTGCAAGGGAGTGCAGGAAGGTAAGCATAATGGTTTATATTTTTTTATGTTTTTCTGATGCAGCCATGCATACCAGGATGGGGATGGAGGCCAATAATACCAGGAAAAGGATGGGACCATGCATACCAGGATCGAGATGGGGTCCCTGCATACCAGGATGGGGAGGGGGAGCAATCATATCAGAATAAGAATGGGGCCATGCATACCAGGACGGAGATGGGGAACCAGGATAAGAGTGAGGGAAACCATGCCTACCAGGATAGAGATGAGGGGGCCATGCCTACCAGGATAGAGATGAGGGGGCCATGCCTACCAGGATAGGGATGAGGGGGCAATGCCTATCAGGATAGTGATGAGGGGGCCATGCATACCAGGATGGGGATGAAGGGACCATACATACCAGGATAGGGGATATTATAAGGAGGCCATGTATAACAGGATAGGGATGATAAGGCCATGCATACCAGGATAGGGATGAGGGGTCCATGCATACCAGGATAGTGATGAGGGGGCCATGCATACCAGGGTAGGGATGAGGGGACCATGCATACCAGGATATGGATGAGATAGAAAGTGTTTATAAAAATATACAAAGATGACACAAAATGTGAACAAAAACAGTATGATATAAACAGCTACATAAAATAAAAAGAAATAATGAAATAATGAGGGAATGGCTCAGAGCTTGGTGGAGGGAAGCACTCTGATTAGGAAAATGGGACACCCTTACAATGAACTAAGTCTTGTAGAATGACACATGACCCAAACCCAAATACTGATTTTTGTTAGTTCAAGGTTGCGCCCACATACCTCCCTTTGATGAGCTTATTGTGATTGTGGAATGTGCTGGGTCTGTTAGAATTTTATGAAATCCCCAACTTACAGGATCTCTTCAGCCCTGGAGGTTACATGCGGTAGATATTGTTGTCAGATTTCTAATCACAGTTTTATCTTTACATAGGTTTCAAACATGACCTGGATAGCATCAGCTATTGATCTGTTATTACGTTGAAGGGGTTCTAATGCCCTTACAGTGATATGAGTGAATGCGTTCTGTTTGTACCTTCGCTACGATGCTAAAAATCTATCTCCCATAAATATCCAATCAATGCAAACCCCAAATTTTTCATATCTGGACAACGAAGACTAAAAGTCTACAGTAGAACATGCTCAGAAAATTCCATTAAACCAAGGATGCTTCTTCCTTGGCACAAAGGAAGCCCCTTCTCTTCTCAGTCTTTGCATAAAAAGATCTTCTGCTTACTGTCTTTCTCCCCAGCAGATATCCTGTTTTAATCACCTGTTCATGGCAGGGGGTCTCAGCTTCAAAAGAGGTTGAAGCATAATCTCTATATTTATCCTGTTTTAATCAGTTTCTCTCTCCCTAGCTATAATTAGTCCCACATCAAAGGAGGCTGGAGTGTCAACTCTTCACCAGTTATAATTAGTTTTCTCTCTTCCCTATATGTTCAATGTAAGATAGAAAACTCCCTGGAGATGTCTTATGGATTTTAAATTTTCCTCTATGACAAATACCATTGGAAAAAAGGATACCCCCAAGATATACATTGTTTTTATGGTAGCTCTCTGTATAGTAAAGCACAGTCTGCTGAATTCTCCTATAAAGTAAATTAAATAGTATGCAGGTGCATACCTGCCAGGAGGAGGCCAAACCCACCACACACACACTTTTGACCTCTGAAAGGAAACAGAGTACATAGAACAGAGGCTATATTAATTTTTGTCTTAAACTTGATGTTAAATTTGGTTGACATCAAGTGCGATCCAACTTAACATCTGCTATGGGGTCTCATATATTTTTTCACTCTGAGACAACGGCGGACACACAATTAGTGTCATATGTGCAGCTGCACAGGTCCCCAAAAGTTGCACGCACCTTCTCTCACAGACATATAATGGGGTGCATTCTGCTCAGTTATTGGACTACAAAGGGCCCATACACTGTTCTTGAGCAGGGGTCCTCTTCTATGCTCTGATATGAGCCATAAATGAAGAGCCTATCTTGTGAGTAATATACCTTGACTAATTTAACAAATTAATTTTAACGACAAATAAGGGCCCTACTTACAAAAGTATGTCACATGAGGAGTCCATCTATCATAATGAATTACAAACATCACCAACTATGCAAAGTATGGAATTTTCCTTAACACAAATCTTTACCATGCAGATTGTTTACGGTTACTGAAATACAATGAGATAATCCATTCGGGGACTTCCGTGCACAATGTCACGCATGTATACTAATAAAGCTTTTACGATAACATTTTCAATGTATGGTTATATTAGCCCTTAGCCACCCAGTAACTAATTCTGCCTTGATCATAAAGTGACTTACTAGGTCTCAAAAAGGAACCTGTCATGTACAATAATGCTATTAACCTGCAGATATGGGGTTAATCTCCACCTTAACAACATTCTGACATTGTGTGGTGCCGACAGAGAGCCCCTCCGCTGTGAGGAAATTAACTTTATTCCCCCTGGCAGCGTTCGGGGTTCAGTCATGGGTAGTGGTGCTGGCACATCTCTGTGTGAAGAACGGCGGCTGTAACTGCCATCCTGGCGCTGACTTACAGCCGGCCCTAATGCTGAGCAAGCTGTCAGTGCTGGGGTGTGGTTACAGCTGCCGTTCTCTATATACAGAGAGCTGACTGAATCCACGTTAGCGCCACACCTATGACCGGAAGCCGAACGCTGCTGGGGGGGATCAAGTTCATTTCATCATGGCAGCGGGGGTCTAAGTGCTGGCGACGAACCGTGTCACCACGCTATTAACCTGCAGATTAACCTGAGATATGGGGTTAATCTGCAGGTTAATAGCGTTATCTTACATGACAAGTACCCTTTAAACTTAAAGAAGAGCAAAAAAATAAGCTTCCAAAAATTAGAAGAGAAATACTGTTTAATACCTCAACTCCCGGTCACTGGTTTTCTAGAGGTCGCTCGCAGGTATCTGGTTACTTTCCAGCAGTGATTTCATGCCATACAAACACAGTCACACATCGACTTTAGTAAATATTTGTCACAATTACTGGCATCTAGGAGGGACACATGCCCTTCATTGTTTGCCCAAGCACAGTGGCATAAATAACGTTGTGACTGTGTAATAAATTGATGGGGACATGGTCTTGACGCCCATTCCCTCAGCTGATCGGCAACGGTGCTGGGTTTTCATACCCCACTGTTTAAAAGCGGTTATCCAGAATTAGAAATACATGGATGTTTTCTTTCAGAAACACTATCGCCCCTGACTATGAGTTGTGTCTCATATAGCAACTCAACCACATTGGAATGAATAGAGCTAAACTGCAATATTACAAACAACTAGTGATGAGCGAATAGTGAAATATTCAGATTCGTGAAAATCGGCACAAATAATTTCTTATATCCGTGTATTCGTACCGCATAACGAATCCAATGCAAGTCAATGGGAAACTCGAATATTTTTCTGCTGGAACCAACAAAAAGGGCTTGGGGCCTGGGAAAAAAGCTGAAATGGATGGGAAAGAGCTAAAACTAAATAGGAACAGTATGGAGAAGATGCCTGCATGCCTTCATGACTCACATATGGTATCTGGGAATAATGTCAGACTATTGCGCCGGTTTTACGGATTTATAAAAAGACCTACCAAACCTAAATTTTTTTTAAAGGGAAAAATGTTAAGACATATATTTCCTTCATAATTACATTTATATAACGCAAAATAAAAAAAAATAAAAAAAATTATCCCTCCACTTTAGCCATACGTTCACATGGAGCGTTTTGGCTTTAGTTTTTCTTTTAACATTTGTGAGGGCTCTCACTCCTATATTCGGGAGGACGCTCCCTCATTCCAAATTGTTAGCTAGATAGTGGAATACATATTCCCCATCACTTTACAATGCCAACTAAAACATGCCCATTTGAATTTTGGGCTTCGCCCACCACCACCACCACGTCCACCGCCATGTCATTATGTGGAAATCGCTTCATATTTTCAGAGGGCCAGCAGGTGCTGTGAAACCTGAGTTTTATGAGCTCCACAGTTCATTTTGCCCACCGGATCCCAATGGAACCACTGTCATAGCCGGTGAAGCCGCTGTAAGATGAATATAATACAGGAGTTGGGGGAGCTGTATGCTCAATGTCAGTAAATTGGATTCTACCAAAAGCATTAGTATTAAATTCTGAATACAGTGTCTGCAAGCGAGAGCCTGTATTATGGTCAGTATGTCAGGCCTGAAACCCATGTCAGGAACATGTACAAGCCTCCTTTCGCTTTGAAGCAGCCTTCTCAATGGAAAGTGACAGGACTTCCATTGACCAATCTGCACAAGCCTACGCATTTCTTCTGGAAACTACCCAAAGAGGCAGAATGTATCTTTTGCATGGTTTTGAGCAACAATGGAGTAATTACAGGATATGTCCTAGAGAGTGACGAGGTCTGTGGAGTGTATTACTCAGGTGATAGGCAGTGCTACAGAGCTCAGGTAAAGGCCTTAGCATGGCAATGATCATGTTCCAATATGTATAAGGCTGCGGCCTGAATAGGTCTGTGGAGCGTATTAACCCAGTCTCTTAGGCGTGCTCAAAATGTACAGAAACTGACCAATACCTCACCACCATTTCTTTTTTTTAGGACCCAAATTTAGAAAATTGAAGGGAAACAACAGTTTAATAAAGAGACACAAGTCACATTTAGGAGCCTGGAATAGCCAGCAATGATCTTTGTCCAGCACTGGACAATATAAATTGCTAGCGAATATGTATGCCTTATCTAACAATTTGTGAACAGACATATATGCTAAAAAGGGACAACTAAAAGCTGCGCTGGGACAATGAACTGGATGTGGTTGCTGACTGTTGTGTCTATGCAACTGCAGGTTGTGGGCAGGTAGCATCAGAGGTATTAAGTAGAATTTCCCTGTATAAAGGGATGTGTGGGTAAGATTTTCTAACTAGCAGCATATATATATATAGAGCATGTTACATTAGTCATATTCTTATTCTGTGTAAGGCTGAAACCTTAAGAGTTGTGTGGAGCATATTAATGCATTGATGTTCCAAAATATCCAAGTGCAGACCCAAAAATCAACATCTGGCTATCAGATACATACTTAAAGAGACCGTGAGGAGGGCAACACAATAGAAAAAATTATAATAATATAATATATAGAGATGTAGAGTAGAAATGTGACTATTGCACAATGTGAAAAGTTCTCAAAAATTACCAAAGGGGCCTGTATCATACATGCTAAAAAAGACCGTGATGGGGACCTCACAATACATTTTGGAGTTATTACAATAGGTAGAACTTGAGAGTATAAGTTTTACCATTGCACAATGTACAAAGGTTTCCAACAAAAAAAAAATTACCCATGTGGGGTATACATAGATGACCACTACCGTATTTTTCAGACTATAAGACGCTCCCCAAATTTTCAGAAGGAAAATAGGGAAAAAAAATAATGTGTCAAATGGGAGTCCGTCTTACAGTCAAAATTCAGCTTACCCTTGGGGGATCAGCAGCACTGGTGGAGCGTGGTCACAGGATGGTCTTCAGTGGTCCAGCGATATGACTCCCATCCCAGACTGGTGCGGCAGGTTCAGCATTGCTCTGTGGTGGGGTGAATCCACTGACATTTTGTGAAAGCCCGGAGCGCCCACACATCCATTACTGCAATGGGATGGCCTGCGGGAAAATGGCTGCCGGGGGCAGCACATGCTTAGATTGAGCTCTTGGCAATGAGAAAAAGTGCGTCTTGTAGTCCAAAAAATACGGTAAGTACCTTTTGCAGAAGCAGGAGGAGGAGGACGACATGATTTCCTGAAGAAAATGGGTTTGGATGGTAAGGCATGGACGTTAAGACAACTTACAAAAAAAACCCCATTTGAGCTGCATTTAGGTTATGTTGCTGTCATCCGCAGAGCTTACAAGGATGAAGGAAATCTAGCCCTTGTTGAATGCGTGTCTGCATTTTCTGTTGACAGGCGTGTACGTCTGTCCATTATGATTGCACCGGCCGAACTAAAATCCCGCTCAGACAACACACTTGTGGTAAGGCATGGCAGCACCTCCAAGGTGTACAAGGAGAGGTTGGGCCAAGTGTGCAGGTTGAACAACCAATAGTTAAAGGGCACTGAAGAATTAGGAAGGACGCTAGTATGGTCACTTAAGTAGTCCTTCACCATCTTGGTCAACTTCTCCCTTCTTGTGATAGTTACACCAAAAGATAGCCTTTGCTGATGTGAAAATGGCCCAGTTGGTGGACATTCCCTCCCCCCTTAGTTGTACCTGGTGTGCGTGGCCCTCCCCTGTAATCTTTGTGGGTGAGCCGATATCTCAGCCCACAGCGTTGTCTGAGGGTAATCAGTTCAGCAATTCTTCCACAATGGCCCTCTGGCATGCATGCACTGAAAATGGCATGTCTGCCTCCGACAGGAAAGTACAAAATTTGTCCTTGTACCATGGGTCAAGAAAGGTGCATAGCCAGTATTTCATGTTGAACGAGTTGTGTTTCACACAAGGGTCTTGGGAAAGGAATCTGGACATGAACTGTGCCATGTGTGGCAGGAAGAACACTAACATACTCTTTTCCTCACAACGCATTGCCTCCTCCTCTTCAGCCATCCATGCTGAATAGGCATAAAGCTGGGATTGGGAGTCTCCTCTGTAGCGCAGACCAAAAACTCCTGTTCCTCCTCCTCCTGATCCTCATCATCACCCAATGTGGCCTGAGAATATGGCGTGAGGCTGGGCTGTGTGGTATCAGCCACTGTAAAATCTTGCTCCATAGCCACCTGTCCGCATTCAAAGCTTCTTCTTTGAGATTCTGCAGCGATCGTTTTAATAGACAGAACAGTGGGATGATTACACTGATAATAGAGTCATAAGCGCTCAACATCTTGGTGCAGTACTCAAAGTATTGAAGAACCTCACATATGTCAGCAATCCACATCCACTCGGCACTTGTTATTTGTGGGGGCTGAGTGCTACTCTGACGGGCATTGAGAAGCTGGAATTCAGACACTGCCCTCAGCTGCTCACTAATAGAGATGAGAAAATATGTTCTGCTCCCTCCTTATTCGGTAAGCTATAGCGCTTACCGAATAAGCTGCAGAGAGAACTCCGATATCTGGATCACTCCTTCTGATCTGCTGTCCGCCGCCATAGCTGCATGTGTCGTGGTTGGGTGAAATTCACAACACATGCATGGAAAGCCTGTTAGTTGGAGCCAAATAAGGAGGGAGCCGAACATATTCGCTCATTTCTACTCACTAATCCTTGCGAAAATATGAAAGGTCGAATTCCAGCATGTGGGCAGGTGACAAATAAGTCAGTGATGATGCAAATTAAAGCGCTGCTGTAGCAAAGCTAGACCGACGAAAGCCTGAGATGACTTTCGGAAATGTGCGCTGACACGGCGTACCTTGGCAAGTAGGTCTGGCAAGTCAGGGTATGTTTTTAAATACCGCTGTACAACCAAGCTCAGCACGTTGGCCATGCATAGAACGTGTACCAGCTTGCAAAGTTTTAAAGCTACCACCAAGTTAAGCCCATAATCGCACACAACCAACCAGACCTGGTTTGAGAGCCACTGATCGGTCTGTTCTTTTATCCCTTTCAATAGCTCCGCTGCATTTTGCGCTTTATCACCTAAACAGATGAGCTACAGCAGAGCGTGCTGCCGCTTCACCAAGGCAGTGCTGGAGATTTCCCAGCTGAGGAGTGATGGGGATGCTTGTTCCGCTGAGGATGAGGAGGATGAGAGCCAGGAACTGGAATACGAGGAGACTGAAACCCTGATGGAAGTTGGACCCGCTATTCTTGGTGTGGGTAAAATGTGTGATGTCCCAGCCTTTGACTCTGTCCCAGACCACCAGGTTCATCCAGTGTGCCATCAGGGAAATGTAGCATCCCTGTCTGCAAGAACTTGGCCACATGTCTGTGGTTAGGTGGACTTTCCCTGTTACTGCGTTGGCCAGAGCATGGCTGATATTTTGTAACAAGTGCTTATGTAACGCCGGGACAGCACACCAGGAAAAACAGTGGCGGCTGGGAATCGAGTACCGTGGGGCTGCCACCACCAAGAGGTCATGGAAAGACTCATTTCCCACAAGCTGAAAAGGCAACATTTCCAGAGCTAGCAATTTGGCAATGTCGGTGTTTAGCGTTTGGGCCTGTGTTTGGGAGGGTGGATATTTCTGCTTCCTGTGTAACGTCTTGGGCAGGACAGCAGATTGGGAAGGCAATAACACAGGGGAAGGGCAGTGGTTTCACCATCAGACACAGATATCATATCCAGGCGTTCCGCCCACCTGCTGGGGTGCTTTGCTGTCATGTGCTTTTGCATGCTGGTGATGCTCAGGTTAGCAGTCTTTTTGTCACTTCTTAGCTTGGTATGGCAGATGCTGCAAATTACAGATGTTTTGTCTTAAGGACTTTAAAAAAAAAGTACATCAAAAACTTCTCTTAGGGTACATGCCTACGAACCAGAATAGCAGCATTTCAAAACATTGTGTTCTACATTAGAAGCACAGTAGATGGGATTTATAGAAATCCCATGCCCACTGTGCTTCTATTTGACGCTGCGTAAACTCACCCTTGGTGCGGGTTTACAAACCTAAGCAATTTTTATTGCGCAGACGCTATTCTCTGCAACAGAAATTCCACAACATAATGTATTGGATGCAGTAAATCTGCATTGTTCAATAAACACATGTAGATTTAACTGCATGATACAGCATTTTGGATGCTCCGAAAAGATGCTGCTGTTATTTCCTGGTTGTGGGCACTTTCCTTAAGGTTACGTGCACACGTTGAGTATTTGCAAGTGAATTTTTCTACTGAAAAAATAGTGTGTTGGCAGGAAAAACGCTGTGTAAAGTTCAAGTGTTTTTGAGCCATTTTTCCCCCTATTTATTTGAATATAAAAATGCTGAAAGAATTGACATACTGAAGCCAGCGATTTTTTAATGTTGAAATTAAAATATACCGGTATCTAGAAAACGCAAGTAGAAAAATACACCCGGAAAAAAAAACAAAGAAACTGCTGGTAGTCAAAAACGTAAAAAAAGACCTCAGAGAACAATGAGAAAACATACTAAAAATGGTACTTTGGGTTTGCAATATGATAGGAAAAAAAGCATTTCCCTCTAGAAATACAGATGCTTTTGGCCACCTAAAAAAAATTGCTGTGTAGACATAGCCTTATAGAAAATCAGATTTAAATATATGGCACCAACCTATTCTAAAGCAAGGTACAATTTAGATAAGCAACAGTCATATAAAGTAATGATCTCCTAAAAGCTTACACAATAATGTTCTCATCCCAATTACATTTTGAGCAAGCACAATATAATGCATTTTTCTCTGTTGTCCTCACCTGTGGATGTCTCTAATAGGGAAATCTTCTCATTAAGACATTCAATAGATTCTCCTCCTCTCTTCCCTGTGAAGGATGCAAATGCTCCTCCACATGCAAGTAGGTGAAGTCCTAATACTTGAATATCTTCCAGCAACTCCAAAATCACCTGTCCAGTTACAGATTCACCTGCAGCGTAGCCATTTTTCCTTTCATTTTCAAGCACAATGTTCATAATAACTCGCCCAACCATTTTTACTGCAAAAGGTAAACTACAACATGATACATGAATGTATGGATGTCATGCAAGCCCTTCAAGGATACAGATACTGGGACTGTTTGCAAAAAATTGCAAATTTTTTTTTAGAATATGTGTCATCTAAAAGTAATAAAAATGGTTGGTTTAAGGGGGCAAAAAGACCTCAGATAGGTCTGCGCTAAGTTTGGCGCAGGTACGCCTTAGTTGCAAAACTGTTAAATTTGCTGAGCAAATGACAAGATGATCTTGTGGATTCCAAAATGAGCTCTGGCCTGTTTCTTGGAAAAAGTCACCGCCGTCTGTCATCGAAACTATAAGTGCACACAATGCAAGAAAATTATAAGGGAAAACTTGTGACCACAAGTGAAAGAACTAGGCTGAATACTAATTGTCATCTGACCATGAGTTGTAAAGTCAAGCTCAAAACAAGGGAAATCTGGAACACTTCTAGTGTGTGGAGATTAGCTGCTGCTTGCAAGATTGCCTAAGGGTGCGCGATAGAGATGAATGCATGCTCCCGTCCTACTGCCCACTTATCCTCTGTTATTTTGAGCCCCTGAAGGTGGCAGAGTTCAGAGTGTAGGGAGAGATCCGTCTGAGCACTTCCCTGATATTACCAACCCTACCTCACTCCTTCCTCTCAGCCTATTGATAGGTTGGATGTCTTCCTCCACCCACTGCCTCATTCATAGCACTGCGTGCAGAGTATGTGACACTGGAGCTGAATAGCTGACTGCAGAGCATAGGTTAAACTTTCTTATGTCGCAGGAGCATGTGGGAAAGAGAAAGAAATGCTCTCAACGCCTATTAGTATCCGAAAAAAATAATTTAGACAGTTCCATTCAAATGTACCGGAATCTGACTGTTACTCCATCCTAACAAATAAAGTATAGATCACTTTGATTGCTGTGTGGTCATGTATGTATATATATATATATATATATATATATATATATATATATATATATATATATATATATATATCTATATATATATATATATATATTATTTATATTTCTGTACCCATTTTGAAATTGAGCCCTTGCATATGAAAGCACACAGGCCCATCAGAGCAGACAACCAGTTCAGAAATTCCTGGGCAATCTGTAAAAAATAGGGCACTTTTTTCCCATGTCCATTAAAAAAAATTGTAGTTGTTCATGATTTTTATTAGAGTCTGAAGAAACTTATACAGATTATTTTGATTGTAATTATCATCAGTTTCGAGTTTGCAGTGAATGCAGCTGATGTCTTCATATCAGAATTATGGGCTGTAGACATGGATCACTGATAATCATAATGATTTACTATACTTTTACAATGTGTCCATAAAAATATTGTCTGTTCGTGAACCATGATTTTTTACGAAGCTGTCCAGAAAAATAAAATGTCAAGTTGGCAACCCTGAGGCCCATGCCACCTGTGACTAATAATGCCAACTGTACCCCCTTATAATAATAATGTCACCTGTACCTCCTTATAAAAATGCCCTTTTATGTCTCATTATAATAATGTCTCCCTGTGCTTACTTATAACAGTAATAATGATTGCCTCCTTATAGTGATAAGCCCCTCATTGTGCCTCCTCATAGTAATGATCCCCTTTTTTACTGCTTTATAATAATGAAACTCCCATTGGTGCCTCCTTAGAATAATAATCTCCATCGTGTCTCCTTATAATAAAGATCCACTTTTGTGCCTTTATTAATGACCCCTTGCTGTGCCTCCTTTTAATATTGACCCCTCATTGTGACTCCTTATAAGGCTAGGGTCACCCAAACCTATTTTCTCTCATTCGAGAAAATTGTTCCAATTATGACAATCACGCTTTGATCAGAATTTGATCAGAGTGTGATCTGATTTTCTCAAATGAGGATAAGATGGAAAAAAAAGTCTCCATCTTCACCATTCTGTCAGTCCCAGGAAATTGGACTGTACACGGATGTCATCCGAGTGTGGTCAGATTTTTTTCACAGATTCATCCAAATATCGGATGCAACTCGGGCATGCTGCAATTTTTGTTCTGGGGCAGACTCTGAGGATAAATCGGACACGTTCGCGGCCCCATAACATTGGTACGAGTGCGATCCAAGGTTCATCTGCACGAGGCCTAATAATGATTCCCCATTGTCTCTCTTTTTAAAAATAACCTGCATTGTTTTTCCTTCTAAAAATGACCCTGCCTCCTTTTAAAAATCACCCCAATTGTGTCTCTTATTAAAAACGTCACCCCCCTGTCATTGTGTTTTCTTTTAAAAATCATCCCCTATTGTGCATTTTTTTTAAATCACTTCTATTTTGCCTTGTTTTAAAACTGCCCCCTTTGTGACACTTTTTAATAGGCACCCCTGTTTGTTCATCCTCTGTACCTGCCGAAGGGGATAAAGATAAATAATACTCACATCACTGTACTTCCATGATGAGCTTTGATGTTCTTCTTCTCCACTGCAGAATCTGGGCTGGAGGAGGCAGCACAATGAAGTCAGTCAGCAAGTTGCCCAACTTCCCCTATGGTACAGTCCTGTGGAACCGTCCAACCAGACTAAAGTAGTGGAGCAGGGAGCTGATGGCTCCTGGCTATGTTAGAGTTGTTAACAGTACTGGTGTCCTGAAGATGCCGATACTGTTAAAATTGTTGCCTTTTAAAAATTGCCAGATGGCCAGTCCGGCCATTGCCTATGGGAAGTTTTGCCAATTGGAGCTGTCATGATTTCTCCTATCAGAGTGTCTGTATGCAGCGAATGATAGTTCTGCTGTTCATTCTAGGCATGAGGTGTGCTGAGCTGTCAGTATGGTGATGGACAGCTCAGCCACCCAACTGAATGCTGGGGTGGACTGAGCTGTCAGTTTCTGGTGTGACAGTTTAGCTGTCCAACCAGGACCAGGATGTGCCGGGGCCTCATCCATGTGTCTCTTGTCCAGTGTAATTACCTGGCTATTAAACTAGCTCACTGTCTTTGATTGCTGACAATTGTAGCTTTGCTCATGAGGTGTAGGCTTGGTCTGTGCTCCGTGTCTGGTGTTTTGATCTTTGCTGCTTGACCTTAGATTTGTGTTGACCATGCGTTTGACTAGCACTTTTTGTTATGATCCACTACCATCTTGGAATTCTGACCCCAACTGTTTCCTGACTGCACCTTTATATTACTGGTATGTCTATGATGTAGTCTCTTGCCTTTTGACCTTGCACCTCTTGACTACCCAGCCTCACGGCTTATCCAGGAGAAGTGACTAGCATCACAGGAGCATATGTAAGATCAAACGCTGATGTTGGAGAGGGGTATTGGTTTAAAGTGTTTTGTCTAGTTCATTTTAAGGGTGTTCGATAGGGTTTAGTTGAAAGCTCTGTGTGGGCCAATCAAGTTCTTCCACACCAAACTCACGCAAATATTTATGGAACAGAACTTGCTTTGTACAGTGGGTTACAGTAATGCTGGAACAGAGAAAGGTGTCCCCCAAACTTTTCTCACAAAGCTAGAAGCATACAATTGTCCAAAATGACTTCAAAATTCTGAAGCATTAATATTTCTATTCAGCTTATAGCATTATCTATATTCCACCAAGCTTTACAGTTGGCACAATGCAGTCAAGCAGGCATTATTTTTTCCTCAGTCCATCAGATAGAGAAGTGCAATTCGTCACTCCATAGAACACATTTTCACAGCTTCAGAGTCCAGTGGTGGGGTGCTTTACACAGCTACATCAAACACTTGGCATTTTGCATAGTGATATAAGGTTTGCCACAGCCATGAAAATCAATGCCACGAAAACTCCAGGCACATAGTTTTTATGCTGACGTTAATGTTAAAGGTGCTTTAGAGCTCTGCAGTCAGCAGAGTGTTGGTGACTTTTATGCACTGTCTCACTTTGATCTTGTTGATGATGATCCTGGATTTTGTTCTGACTACTCTTTTGGATTTCCTCTTCTACATTTGATGTACCCTCCTGGAATTTGACCCCAGACTGTTAAGTTACCATGCTTTTATATCACCCCTCTATACTACGAGCCCTCCTGGTATCTCACCTCGGACAACCTAACTATCCTGTCTCATGACTTGCCGTGAGTAGTGACTCAGCATCACAATAGGTCCGGCAATACATTCTCCTTTACAAACATATTTTTGTGGACCGCAAAATTTGTTGTGCAATTTCTCCTGACAATACCCCATATGTGGGGGAAAGCCACTGTTTGAGTGCAGTGCAGGACTCAGAAGGGAGGGAGCACCATTTGACTTTTTGAAAGCAAAATTGGCTGGAATCAAAGGCAGGCACCATGTCACGTTTTGAGACCCCTGATATATCTAAACAGTGGAAACCCCCCAATTCTAACTCCAACTCTAACACAGCGCTACCCCTGACCCTAATCCCAACCCTAACCACAACCCTAACTCCAACCCCCAACACCACTCTAACCCCAACACCCCAACCGTAACACCAACACAACCATATCCCCAACTGTTGTGAATTTGGTTTCTGGGCTCCCCCGGTGGTTTCTGGTGGTACTGCACTTGTGTGCTTCATCTCCTCTGTTCACCTGTTTTCCATCAGTATGTGGGAGTTTTCTATTTAGCCTTGCTCCTCAGTCATTTCTATGCCGGCCAACAATGTTACCAGAAGCCTTTCTGTTGCATGTTCCTGCTCCTAGACTACTATCAGCTAAGTTGGACTTGTTGTCCTAAGTTTGTTTTGCATTTTTGTTCCAGTTCTCTGTGATTGAATATTTCTGAGGCTGGAAGCTCTTGTGAGCTGAAATTGCCACTCTGGTGTCATGAGTTGATGTTAGAGTCTTAAAGTAATTTCAGGATGGTATTTTGAAAGGGTTTTCAGCTGACCGTGAAGTTCCCTTTTCTGTCTTCCTACTATCTAGTAAGCGGACCTCAATTTGCTAAACCTATCTTCATACTTCGTATGTCATTTTCCTCTAAAATCACCGCCAATATATGTGGGGGCTACTGTCTGCCTTTTGGGGAAAATTTCTCTAGAGGTAAGCCAGGTCTGTATTTTCCTCTGCTAGGGTCAGTCAGTTCTCCGGCTGGCGCTGGGCGTCTAGGGATAAAACGTAGGCACGCTACCCGGCCACTGTTAGTTGTGCGGTAGGTTTAGCTCATGGTCAGCTCGAGTTCCCATCTTCCAAGAGCTAGTCCTTTTGTATGCTTAATTACGTTCTCTTGCCATTGAGAACCATGACAGTTTGGCCGGCCAAGGGTTAAAATAATTGGCAGAAGAAAGGAGAGAAAAGAAGTCTGCAGAGAATTTTTTTTTTTTTTTTCCCTGAGTTTGCTCATTAGTTGATTCACTAGCATCTCTGCTTACTGCAGCCTTCGTCTCTCTCTCCTTCTAATCCTTGAATGGTTCTGATTTCACCTGATTAATATGGATCCACAGAGTTTAGCTACAGGTTTGAATAATCTCGCTATGAAGGTTCAAAGCTTACAGGATTTCGTTATTCATGCTCCTACATCTGAACCTAGAATTCCTTTACCTGAATTTTTCTCTGGGGATAGATCTCGCTTCCAGAATTTCAAACATAATTGTAAATTATTTTTGTCTCTGAGATCTCGCTCCGCTGGAGATCCTGCACAGCAGGTCAGGATTGTAATTTCCTTGCTCCGGGGCGACCCTCAGGATTGGGCATTTGCTTTGGCACCAGGGGATCCTGCGTTGCTCAATGTGGATGCGTTTTTCCTGGCTTTGGGGTTGCTTTATGAGGAACCTCATTTAGAGATTCAGGCTGAAAAAGCCTTAATGGCCCTGTCTCAAGGGCAAGATGAGGCTGAAATATACTGCCAAAAATTTCGTAAGTGGTCTGTGCTTACTCAGTGGAATGAGTGCGCCCTGGCGGCGAAATTCAGAGAGGGTCTCTCTGATGCCATTAAAGATGTTATGGTGGGGTTCCCGGTGCCTACAGGTCTGAATGAGTCCATGACAATGGCTATTCAGATTGATCGGCGTTTGCGGGAGCGCAAACCTGTGCACCATTTGGCGGTGTCTACTGAGAAGGCGCCAGAGATTATGCAATGTGATAGAATTCTGTCCAGAAGCGAACGACAGAATTTTAGGCGAAAAAATGGGTTATGCTTCTATTGTGGTGATTCAACTCATGTTATATCAGCATGCTCTAAACGTACTAAGAAAGTTGATAAGTCTGTTTCAATTGGCACTTTACAGTCTAAGTTTATTCTATCTGTGACCCTGATTTGCTCTTTATCGTCTATTACCGCGGACGCCTATGTCGACTCTGGCGCCGCTTTGAGTCTTATGGATTGGTCCTTTGCCAAACGCTGTGGGTTTGATTTAGAGCCTCTGGAAGTTCCTATACCTTTGAAGGGTATTGACTTCACGCCATTGGCTAGTAACAAACCACAATACTGGACACAAGTAACTATGCGTATTAATCCGGATCACCAGGAGATTATTCGCTTCCTTGTGTTGTATAATCTACATGATGTGTTGGTGCTTGGATTGCCATGGCTGCAATCTCATAACCCAGTCCTCGACTGGAAAGCAATGTCTGTGTTAAGCTGGGGATGTCAGGGGACTCATGGGGACGTACCTTTGGTTTCCATTTCGTCATCTATTCCCTCTGAGATTCCGGAATTTTTATCTGATTATCGTGACGTTTTTGAGGAACCTAAACTTGGTTCACTACCTCCGCACAGAGATTGCGATTGTACTATAGATCTGATTCCGGGCAGTAAGTTTCCAAAGGGTCGTTTATTTAATCTATCTGTGCCTGAACATGCTGCTATGCGGGAATATATTAAGGAGTCCTTGGAAAAGGGACATATTCGTCCTTCGTCATCTCCCTTAGGAGCCGGTTTTTTCTTTGTATCTAAAAAAGATGGCTCTTTGAGGCCGTGTATTGATTATCGGCTTTTGAATAAAATCACGGTTAAATATCAGTATCCTTTGCCACTGCTTACTGATTTGTTTGCTCGAATAAAGGGGGCCAAGTGGTTCTCTAAGATTGATCTTCGTGGGGCGTATAATTTGGTGCGAATTAAGCAGGGGGATGAGTGGAAAACCGCATTTAATACGCCTGAGGGCCATTTTGAGTATTTAGTAATGCCTTTTGGTCTTTCAAATGCCCCTTCAGTCTTTCAGTCCTTTATGCATGACATTTTCTGTGATTATTTGGATAAATTTTTGATTGTGTATCTTGATGATATTTTGATTTTTTCGGATGACTGGGACTCTCATGTCCAACAGGTCAGGAGGGTTTTTCAGGTTTTGCGCTCTAATTCCTTGTGTGTAAAGGGTTCTAAGTGCGTTTTTGGGGTTCAAAAGATTTCGTTTTTGGGGTACATTTTTTCCCCCTCTTCCATTGAGATGGACCCTGTCAAGGTTCAGGCTATTTGTGATTGGACGCAACCCTCTTCTCTTAAGAGCCTTCAGAAGTTTTTGGGCTTTGCTAATTTTTATCGTCGATTTATAACTGGTTTTTCTGATGTTGCTAAACCGTTGACTGATTTGACTAAGAAGGGTGCTGATGTTGCTGATTGGTCCCCTGCTGCTGTGGAGGCCTTTCGGGAGCTTAAGCGCCGCTTTTCTTCCGCCCCTGTATTGCGTCAGCCTGATGTTACTCTTCCTTTTCAGGTTGAGGTTGACGCTTCAGAAATCGGAGCTGGGGCGGTTTTGTCGCAGAAAAGTTCCGACTGCTCCGTGATGAGACCTTGTGCGTTCTTTTCTCGTAAATTTTCGCCCGCTGAGCGAAATTATGATATTGGTAATCGGGAGCTCTTGGCTATGAAGTGGGCTTTTGAGGAGTGGCGTCATTGGCTTGAGGGGGCTAGACATCAGGTGGTGGTATTGACCGACCACAAGAATTTGATTTATCTTGAGTCTGCCAGGCGCCTGAATCCTAGACAGGCGCGCTGGTCGTTATTTTTCTCTCGGTTTAATTTTGTGGTTTCTTACCTACCAGGTTCTAAAAATGTGAAGGCGGATGCCCTTTCTAGGAGTTTTGAGCCTGATTCCCCTGGTAATTCTGAACCTACAGGTATCCTTAAGGATGGAGTGATATTATCTGCTGTTTCCCCAGACTTGCGACGGGTCTTGCAGGAGTTTCAGGCGAATAGACCTGATCGTTGCCCGCCTGGTAGAATGTTTGTTCCTGATGATTGGACCAGTAGAGTCATCTCGGAGGTCCATTCTTCTGCGTTAGCAGGTCATCCTGGAATCTTTGGTACCAGGGATTTGGTGGCTAGGTCCTTCTGGTGGCCTTCCCTGTCGCGAGATGTGCGAGGTTTTGTGCAGTCTTGTGATGTTTGTGCTCGGGCCAAGCCTTGTTGTTCTCGGGCTAGTGGATTGTTGTCATCTTTGCCTATTCCGAAGAGGCCTTGGACTCACATCTCCATGGATTTTATTTCTGATCTCCCTGTTTCTCAGAAGATGTCTGTCATCTGGGTGGTGTGTGACCGTTTCTCTAAGATGGTCCATTTGGTTCCCTTGCCCAAATTGCCTTCCTCATCCGAGCTGGTTCCTCTGTTTTTTCAAAATGTGGTGCGCTTGCATGGTATTCCGGAGAATATCGTTTCTGACAGGGGAACCCAATTCGTGTCTAGATTTTGGCGAGCATTCTGTGCTAGGATGGGCATTGATTTGTCTTTTTCGTCTGCTTTCCATCCTCAGACTAATGGCCAGACCGAGCGAACTAATCAGACCTTGGAGACTTATTTGAGGTGTTTTGTGTCTGCGGATCAGGATGATTGGGTTGCCTTTTTGCCCTTGGCGGAGTTTGCCCTCAATAATCGGGCTAGTTCTGCCACCTTGGTTTCTCCTTTCTTCTGTAATTCGGGGTTTCATCCTCGTTTCTCTTCCGGTCAGGTGGAGTCTTCGGATTGTCCTGGAGTGGATGCTGTGGTGGAGAGGTTGCATCAGATTTGGGGGCATGTGGTGGACAATTTGAAGTTGTCCCAGGAGAAGACTCAGCATTTTGCCAACCGCCGTCGTCGTGTTGGTCCTCGTCTTTGTGTTGGGGACTTGGTGTGGTTGTCTTCTCGTTTTGTCCCTATGAAGGTTTCTTCTCCTAAGTTTAAGCCTCGGTTCATCGGCCCGTACAAGATATTGGAGATTCTTAACCCTGTGTCCTTTCGTTTGGACCTCTCTGCATCTTTTTCTATTCATAATGTCTTTCATCGGTCATTGTTGCGCAGGTATGAGGTACCGGTTGTGCCTTCCGTTGAGCCTCCTGCTCTGGTGTTGGTTGAGGGTGAGTTGGAGTACGTTGTCGAGAAGATCTTGGACTCCCGTGTTTCCAGACGGAGACTTCAGTATCTGGTCAAGTGGAAGGGCTACGGTCAGGAGGATAACTCTTGGGTGACAGCCTCTGATGTTCATGCCTCCGATCTTGTCCGTGCCTTTCATAGGGCTCATCCTGATCGCCCTGGTGGTTCTGGTGAGGGTTCAGTGCCCCCTCCTTGAGGGGGGGGTACTTGTTGTGAATTTGCTTTTTGCTCCCTCTAGTGGTTACTAGTTTTTTGACTCTGGTTTTTCTGTCATTCCTTTTATCCGCACCTGGGTCGTTAGTTAGGGGTGTTGCTATATAAGCTCCCTAGACCTTCAGTTCAATGCCTGGCAACGTAGTTATCAGAGCTAATCTGTAGTGCTCTTGTCTACTGATCCTGGTTCCAGTTATATCAGCTAAGTCTGCCTTTTGCTTTTTGCTATTTGTTTTGGTTTTGTATTTTTGTCCAGCTTGTTCCAAATCTATATCCTGACCTTTGCTGGAAGCTCTAGGGGGCTGGTGTTCTCCCCCCGGACCGTTAGACGGTTCGGGGTTCTTGAATTTCCAGTGTGGATTTTGATAGGGTTTTTGTTGACCATATAAGTTACCTTTCTTTATTCTGCTATCAGTAAGCGGGCCTCTCTGTGCTAAACCTGGTTCATTTCTGTGTTTGTCATTTCCTCTTACCTCACCGTTATTATTTGTGGGGGGCTTCTATCCAGCTTTGGGGTCCCCTTCTCTGGAGGCAAGAAAGGTCTTTTGTTTTCCTCTACTAGGGGTAGCTAGATTCTCCGGCTGGAGCGTGTCATCTAGAATCAACGTAGGAATGATCCCCGGCTACTTCTAGTGTTGGCGTTAGGAGTAGATATATGGTCAACCCAGTTACCACTGCCCTATGAGCTGGATTTTTGTATTCTGCAGACTTCCACGTACCTCTGAGACCCTCGCCATTGGGGTCATAACAGTTTGCCAGGCCAGTATTAAATGTTTAATGCGTTGCAGAAGAGGGATTATAAGAAAGAAGATTCTGAGTTTTTTTTTTTTTCTTTTTCTTCTTCCCCTTTACCTCAGAGTGGCTATGCTTGCTGCAGACATGAATGTCCAGACCTTGATTACAAGTGTGGACCAGCTGGCTACTCGTGTGCAGGGCATACAAGACTATGTTATCAGAAATCCTAGGTCAGAACCTAAAATACCGATTCCTGAACTGTTTTCCGGAGACAGGTTTAAGTTTAGGAATTTTGTGAATAATTGTAAATTGTTTTTGTCCCTGAGACCCTGTTCATCTGGAGACTCTGCTCAGCAAGTAAAAATAGTTATTTCGTTCTTACGGGGCGACCCTCAGGATTGGGCTTTTTCGCTGGCGCCAGGAGATCCGGCATTGGCTGATCTTGATGCGTTTTTTCTGGCGCTCGGTTTACTTTATGAGGAACCCAATCTTGAGATTCAGGCAGAAAAGGCCTTGCTGGCTATGTCTCAGGGGCAGGACGAGGCTGAAGTGTATTGCCAAAAATTTCGGAAATGGTCCGTGCTGACACATTGGAACGAGTGTGCACTGGCCGCTAATTTTAGAAATGGCCTTTCTGAAGCCATTAAGAATGTTATGGTGGGTTTTCCCATTCCCACAGGTCTGAATGATACTATGGCACTGGCTATTCAAATTGACCGGCGGTTGCGGGAGCGCAAAACCGCAAATTCCCTCATGGTGTTGTCTGAACAGACACCTAATTCGGTGCAATGTGATAGAAAAACCGCAAATTCCCTCATGGTGTTGTCTGAACAGACACCTGATTTAATGCAATGTGATAGAATCCTGACTAGAAATGAGCGGAAAATTCATAGACGCCGGAATGGCTTGTGCTACTACTGTGGTGATTCTACACATGTTATCTCAGCATGCTCTAAACGTATAACTAAGGTTGTTAGTCCTGTCACCGTTGGTAATTTGCAACCTAAATTTATTCTGTCTGTAACTTTGATTTGCTCACTGTCATCTTATCCTGTCATGGCGTTTGTAGATTCAGGTGCTGCCCTGAGTCTCATGGATCTCTCATTTGCTAAGCGCTGTGGTTTTACTCTTGAACCATTAGAAAATCCTATTCCTCTTAGGGGTATTGATGCTACGCCATTGGCAGCAAATAAACCGCAGTATTGGACTCAGGTTACCATGTGCATGACTCCTGAACACCGCGAGGTGATACGTTTCCTGGTTTTACATAAAATGCATGATTTGGTTGTTTTAGGGCTGCCATGGTTACAGACCCATAATCCAGTCCTGGACTGGAAGGCTATGTCAGTCTCAAGTTGGGGCTGTCGTGGTATTCATGGGGATTCCCTGCCTGTGTCTATTGCTTCTTCTACGCCTTCGGAAGTTCCGGAGTACTTGTCTGATTATCAGGATGTCTTTAGCGAGTCCAGGTCCAGTGCACTGCCTCCTCAGAGGGACTGTGACTGTGCTATAGATTTGATCCCAGGCAGTAAGTTTCCTAAGGGAAGACTGTTTAATCTGTCGGTACCTGAACATACCGCTATGCGTTCATATATCAAGGAGTCTCTGGAGAAAGGACACATCAGTCCGTCTTCTTCCCCTCTTGGTGCGGGATTCTTTTTTGTGGCAAAAAAGGACGGATCTTTGAGACCTTGTATTGATTATCGGCTTTTAAATAAGATCACTGTCAAATTTCAGTATCCTTTACCGCTGTTGTCTGACTTGTTTGCCCGGATTAAAGGTGCCAAGTGGTTCACCAAGATAGACCTTCGTGGTGCGTACAACCTTGTGCGCATTAAGCAAGGTGATGAATGGAAAACCGCATTCAATACGCCCGAAGGTCATTTTGAGTACTTGGTGATGCCTTTTGGGCTCTCCAATGCGCCTTCAGTTTTTCAGTCCTTTATGCATGACATTTTCCGGAAGTATCTGGATAAATTTTTGATTGTTTATCTGGATGATATTTTGGTTTTTTCTGATGATTGGGATTCGCATGTGGAGCAGGTCAGGTTGGTCTTTAAAATTTTGCGTGAAAATTCTTTGTTTGTCAAGGGCTCAAAGTGTCTCTTTGGTGTACAGAAGGTTCCCTTTTTGGGGTTCATTTTTTCCCCTTCTGCTGTGGAGATGGACCCAGTCAAGGTCCGAGCTATTCTTGATTGGACTCAGCCCTCGTCGGTTAAGAGTCTTCAGAAGTTCTTGGGTTTCGCTAACTTCTACCGTCGTTTTATCGCTAATTTTTCTAGCATTGTGAAACCGTTGACGGATATGACCAAGAAGGGCTCCGATGTAGCTAACTGGGCTCCTGCTGCCGTGGAGGCTTTCCAGGAGTTGAAGCGCCGGTTTACTTCGGCGCCTGTTTTGTGCCAGCCCGATGTCTCACTTCCCTTTCAGGTTGAGGTGGATGCTTCAGAGATTGGAGCAGGGGCCGTTTTGTCGCAGAGAGGCCCTGGTTGCTCTGTTATGAAACCTTGTGCCTTTTTCTCCAGGAAGTTTTCGCCTGCCGAGCGAAATTATGATGTGGGCAATCGGGAGTTGTTGGCCATGAAATGGGCATTTGAGGAGTGGCGTCATTGGCTCGAGGGTGCTAAGCATCGTGTGGTGGTCTTGACTGATCACAAAAATCTGATGTATCTCGAGTCTGCTAAACGCCTTAATCCGAGACAGGCCCGCTGGTCATTGTTTTTCTCCCGCTTTGATTTTGTTGTCTCGTATTTACCAGGTTCAAAGAATGTGAAGGCCGATGCTCTTTCTAGGAGCTTTGTGCCTGATGCTCCTGGAGTCGCTGATCCTGTTGGTATTCTTAAAGATGGAGTTATCTTGTCAGCTATTTCTCCGGATCTGCGACGTGTGTTGCAGAGATTTCAGGCTGATAGGCCTGAGTCTTGTCCACCTGACAGACTGTTTGTCCCGGATAAATGGACCAGCAGAGTCATTTCCGAGGTTCATTCCTCGGTGTTGGCAGGTCACCCGGGAATTTTTGGCACCAGAGATCTGGTGGCCAGGTCCTTTTGGTGGCCTTCCTTGTCAAGGGATGTGCGGTCATTTGTGCAGTCCTGTGGGACTTGTGCTCGAGCTAAGCCTTGCTGTTCTCGTGCCAGCGGTTTGCTCTTGCCCTTGCCTGTCCCGAAGAGACCTTGGACACATATCTCCATGGATTTCATTTCTGATCTTCCGCTATCTCAGGGCATGTCCGTTATCTGGGTGATATGTGATCGCTTCTCCAAGATGGTCCATTTGGTTCCTTTGCCTAAGCTGCCTTCCTCTTCCGATCTGGTTCCTGTGTTTTTCCAGAACGTGGTTCGTTTGCACGGCATCCCTGAGAATATTGTGTCAGACAGAGGATCCCAGTTCGTTTCTAGGTTCTGGCGATCCTTTTGTAGTAGGATGGGCATTGATTTGTCGTTTTCGTCTGCTTTCCATCCTCAGACTAATGGACAGACGGAGCGAACCAATCAGACTTTGGAGGCTTATTTGAGGTGTTTTGTCTCTGCTGATCAGGACGATTGGGTGACATTCTTGCCGTTGGCTGAGTTTGCCCTTAATAATCGGGCTAGTTCCGCCACCTTGGTTTCGCCTTTTTTCTGCAACTCTGGTTTCCATCCTCGCTTTTCTTCGGGTCATGTGGAGCCTTCTGACTGTCCTGGGGTGGATTCTGTGGTAGATAGGTTGCAGCGGATCTGGAATCATGTGGTGGACAACTTGAAGTTGTCACAGGAGAGGGCTCAGCGCTTTGCCAACCGCCGCCGCGGTGTGGGTCCCCGACTACGCGTTGGGGATTTGGTATGGCTTTCTTCCCGCTTTGTTCCTATGAAGGTCTCCTCTCCCAAATTTAAACCTCGTTTTATTGGGCCTTACAAGATATTGGAAATCCTTAATCCTGTATCTTTTCGTCTGGATCTTCCTGTGTCGTTTGCTATTCACAATGTATTTCATAGGTCCTTGTTGCGGCGGTACATTGTGCCTGTAGTTCCTTCTGCTGAGCCTCCTGCTCCGGTGTTGGTTGAGGGCGAGTTGGAGTACGTGGTGGAGAAGATCTTGGATTCTCGCCTCTCCAGGCGGAGGCTTCAGTACCTGGTCAAGTGGAAGGGCTATGGTCAGGAGGATAATTCCTGGGTGGTCGCCTCTGATGTTCATGCGGCCGATTTAGTTCGTGCCTTTCATGCCGCTCATCCTGATCGCCCTGGTGGTCGTGGTGAGGGTTCGGTGACCCCTCACTAAGGGGGGGGTACTGTTGTGAATTTGCTTTTTGCTCCCTCTAGTGGTTACTAGTTTTTTGACTCTGGTTTTTCTGTCATTCCTTTTATCCGCACCTGGGTCGTTAGTTAGGGGTGTTGCTATATAAGCTCCCTAGACCTTCAGTTCAATGCCTGGCAACGTAGTTATCAGAGCTAATCTGTAGTGCTCTTGTCTACTGATCCTGGTTCCAGTTATATCAGCTAAGTCTGCCTTTTGCTTTTTGCTATTTGTTTTGGTTTTGTATTTTTGTCCAGCTTGTTCCAAATCTATATCCTGACCTTTGCTGGAAGCTCTAGGGGGCTGGTGTTCTCCCCCCGGACCGTTAGACGGTTCGGGGGTTCTTGAATTTCCAGTGTGGATTTTGATAGGGTTTTTGTTGACCATATAAGTTACCTTTCTTTATTCTGCTATCAGTAAGCGGGCCTCTCTGTGCTAAACCTGGTTCATTTCTGTGTTTGTCATTTCCTCTTACCTCACCGTTATTATTTGTGGGGGGCTTCTATCCAGCTTTGGGGTCCCCTTCTCTGGAGGCAAGAAAGGTCTTTTGTTTTCCTCTACTAGGGGTAGCTAGATTCTCCGGCTGGAGCGTGTCATCTAGAATCAACGTAGGAATGATCCCCGGCTACTTCTAGTGTTGGCGTTAGGAGTAGATATATGGTCAACCCAGTTACCACTGCCCTATGAGCTGGATTTTTGTATTCTGCAGACTTCCACGTACCTCTGAGACCCTCGCCATTGGGGTCATAACAGGTACTGTTGTGAATTTGGTTTCTGGGCTCCCCCGGTGGTTTCTGGTGGTACTGCACTTGTGTGCTTCATCTCCTCTGTTCACCTGTTTTCCACATCAGTATGTGGGAGTTTTCTATTTAGCCTTGCTCCTCAGTCATTTCTATGCCGGCCAACAATGTTACCAGAAGCCTTTCTGTTGCATGTTCCTGCTCCTAGACTACTATCAGCTAAGTTGGACTTGTTGTCCTAAGTTTGTTTTGCATTTTTGTTCCAGTTCTCTGTGATTGAATATTTCTGAGGCTGGAAGCTCTTGTGAGCTGAAATTGCCACTCTGGTGTCATGAGTTGATGTTAGAGTCTTAAAGTAATTTCAGGATGGTATTTTGAAAGGGTTTTCAGCTGACCGTGAAGTTCCCTTTTCTGTCTTCCTACTATCTAGTAAGCGGACCTCAATTTGCTAAACCTATCTTCATACTTCGTATGTCATTTTCCTCTAAAATCACCGCCAATATATGTGGGGGCTACTGTCTGCCTTTTGGGGAAAATTTCTCTAGAGGTAAGCCAGGTCTGTATTTTCCTCTGCTAGGGTCAGTCAGTTCTCCGGCTGGCGCTGGGCGTCTAGGGATAAAACGTAGGCACGCTACCCGGCCACTGTTAGTTGTGCGGTAGGTTTAGCTCATGGTCAGCTCGAGTTCCCATCTTCCAAGAGCTAGTCCTTTTGTATGCTTAATTACGTTCTCTTGCCATTGAGAACCATGACACCCAACACAACCATAAACCCCACACAACCCTAACTCCAACCCTAACCCCAACACCACAACAGTAACCCCAACTGTAACCCCAACACAATCCTAACCCCAACGCAACCCTAACCCTAGCCCCAACCCTAACCCAACCCTAACCCTAGCCCCAACCCTAGCCCAACCCTAACCCTAGCCCCAACCTTAACCCTAGCCCTATCCCCAACCATAACCCTAGCTCTAACCCCAACCCTAGCACCAAACCTAACCCTAGCCCCAACACTAACCCTAACTGCAAAGAATGGAAAAAATAAAAAAATATTTTATTATTTTTACCTAACTAAGGGGGTGATAGGTGAAGATAAACTTGGGCCATAGGTAGTCTACAGGTGCCACTCCCTGGACCTGCAGCAGCTAACCCGTGGTTCAAAGCGGTAATGCCGAGCACAGAGAGGCAAAGACAGAAGTGTAGTCAGGCAGTCCAAGGTCAGGGCAGACAGCACAGGTTCAGGATAGGTAGCCGAGGTCAGGAGTGGAGAGTAGGGTTGAGCGACTTTCATTTTTTTAAGATCGAGTCGGGTTTTCCGAAACCCGACTTTGTCCAAAGTCGAGTCGAGTGCAGTCGGCCGATTATCGCTAAAAGTCGGGGATCGACCGAAACACGAAACCCAATGCAAGTCAATGGGGAAGCATAGTCGGCAGTGAGTGGAGGCCAGGAAAACACCTACAGTGCCCATTTTAATGCCAAAAACTTCCATTCTTGTTTCTGAAGCTTGTCAATCTTAATTAACTTTATAATAATAGTTGGGCATTGGAAATTGGGGGTCATTTGGCAAAAGTTGTGGGGGGTAGGGCTGGTTCAAGGTTTTAGTGGGCCCAGGAAACGTGGACTACGTCACGGCGGTGGAGCAGTGAGAGGTAAGTATGTCAAGTTTGCAAGTGCTGTGATCCTAAGCAAGCAGGGGGGGCCCACTCGTTGGCATTGGCACTGGCACAGGGTCCCTCAAAGTACAGCGGTGTGTTTGCACGGCGGGGGCGCCTCCCACCAGCAGCGACACTTTTGCGTACTCTGAGGGGCCCTGTGCCAGTGACGTCGCCAACGAGTATGCCCCCCCCACCTGATGAAGGAACCTGCACTTTCATCTGCACCTTCCTCTTTGTCCCTGTGTAAGGTGGTATAACATGCGGGAAGGGGAACCTTACTTTCAGCAGGGTCAGATTCTGGCTGTGTAGAGTGCAAGGAGAATGTAGTGGTCTAGGTCAATGTACCAGCAGACTCATCTAGCAGTGGCTGGGCAATGGGCAGGATGAGGAGTACTAAACACAGATATAGGGCCAAAGAATAAAGTAGGCTAAATGCAATTCAAAATTGGTAACAGGACTAAACAGGCGGCATTGCTTTGTTCAGTGGAGTAGCAAACCCAGGAGTAGCAGACACTGTTTTAAGAGCCCAACCACACTAGTAGGCCAAATGCAGTTTAATATCTGATACTATAGGCCAAAAGCCTAAAGACTGAAGCTCAGCTTTATACAGTGGAGGACAACACCATGGAGCGGCAGACACCGTTAGTAGACCGTAACCACCAATTTTTTGTTAAAAAAGCACTTAATGAGAGCCAGAAGGTTGAAGCTCAGCTTTATACAATTGAGGACAACACCAGGGAGCGGCAGACACCGTTAGTAGGCCGTAACCAAAGTTGAAGGCCAAATGCAGTTTAATATCTGATACTATAGGCCGAAAGCCTAAAGACTGAAGCTCAGCTTTATACAGTGGAGGACAACACCAGGGAGCGGCAGACACCGTTAGTAGGCCGTAACCACCAATTTTTTGTTAAAAAAGCACTTAATGAGAGCCAGAAGGTTGAAGCTCAGACAAGGCAACCTGGAAGAGAACACCAAGGAGGAGAACACTCAGGAGGAGGACAACACCAGGGAGCGTCAAACATAGTTATTAGGCCCCAACCACCAATTTTTTTTTAAAAAAAGCACTTAATGAGAGCCAGAAGGTTGAAGCTCAGATTTATTCAGTTGAGGACAACACCAGGGAGTGGCAAACAGAGGTATTAGGCCCCAACCACCAATTTATTTTAAAAAAGCACTTAATGAGAGCCAGAAGGTTGAAGCTCAGATTTATTCAGTTGAGGACAACACCAGGGAGCGGCAAACAGAGGTATTAGGCCTCAACCACCAATTTTTTTAAAAAAAAGCACTTAATGAGAGCCAGAAGGTTGAAGCTCAGATTTATTCAGTTGAGGACAACACCAGGGAGCGGCAAACAGAGGTATTAGGCCTGTTATGGACCTGGTGGTTAGGAGCACCCGGAATGACCTGATGAGTAAACTAGTAATCGGAACAAGCTCTGGGAAAGTGTAACTCTGCTGACCGCAAACCCTACTCCTATCACACACACTAGAAATAGCTGTGGAGCATACCTAACTCTCCCTAGACGCCTCTTCACAGCCTAAGAGCTAACTACCCCTAAAGATAGAAATAGAAGCCTAACCTTGCCTCAGAGAAATTCCCCAAAGGTAAAGGCAGCCCCCCACATATATTGACTGTGAGTTAAGAGGAAAGTCACAAACACAGGAATGAAACAGGTTTTAGCAAAGGAGGCCAGACTTCACTAAATAGTCAGAGGATAGAAAAGGTAACTATGCGGTCAGCACAAAAAACTACAAAAACCACGCAGAGTATGCAAAAGGACCCCCACACCGACTCACGGTGTGGAGGTGCAACACTGCACCCCAGAGCTTCCAGCTAGCAAGGAAATATCATGATAGCAAGCTGGACTAGAATTTAGCAGTACTAAGAAATAGGGTTGAGCGAAACGGGTCGATCATTTTCAAAAGTCGCCGACTTTTGGCTAAGTCGGCGTCTCATGAAACCCGATCCGACCCCTGTGCTTGTCGGCCATGCGGTACGCGACTTTCGCGCCAAAGTCGCGTTTCAATGACGCGAAAAGCGCCATTTCTCAGCCAATGAAGGTGAACGCAGAGTGTGGGCAGCGTGATGACATAGATCCTGGTCCCCACCATCTTAGAGAAGGGCATTGCAGTGATTGGCTTGCTGTCTGCGGCGTCACAGGGGCTATAAAGGGGCGTTCCCGCCGACCGCCATCTTACTGCTGCTGATCTGAGCTTAGGGAGAGGTTGCTGCCGCTTCGTCAGAAGCAGGGAGAGCGTTAGGCAGGGTCCACTAACCACCAAACCGCTTGTGCTGCAGCGATTTCCACTGTCCAACACCACCTTCGGTGTGCAGGGACTGTGGAAGCTATTTTTTTTTTTTTTTCCCCTCAGCGCTGTAGCTCATTGGGCTGCCCTAGAAGGCTCCGTGATAGCTGTATTGCTGTGTGTACGCCACTGTGGAAACCAACTGCTTTTTTCAAAGCACATATCCTCTTGTTCCTTCCTTTCTGCACAGCTATCTTTTTTGTTTGTCCACACTTTTTATTTAATTTGTGCATCAGTCCACTCCTATTGCTGCCTGCCATACCTGGCTTACATTACTGCAGGGAGATAGTAATTGTAGGACAGTTTTTTTTTTTTTTTTTTTTTTTTTTTGTGGGAGATTAAGATTGGCATTTCTGCTACAGTGCCATCCCTGTGTGTGCCATCTCTCACTGAGTGGGCCATAGAAAGCCTATTTATTTTTTCCGTGATTTGTGTTCTAAAATCTACCTCAACACAAAAACACTACATCAATCAGTGGGAGAAAAATATTGGCCTCAGTCAGGGCTTGTGTGCCACTGCTGTGTGTGCTATCTCTCATTCAGTGGGCTATAGCAAGCCTATTTTTTTTTTTTTTTTTTAATATTATTTGGTTTCTAAAGTCTCCCTGAAAAAAAAAAAAAACCTAAAAAAACAGTGGGAGAGTAATATTGCCCTTTCAGCTTGTGTGCCAGTCTTGACTCCTGGGTGTGCCACCTCTCTCCCTCTCATTCAGTGGGCCATAGAAAGCCTATTTATTTTTTTTAAAAAATATTATTGGGTTTCTAAAGTCTCCCTGAAAAAACAAAAAATACATAAAAAAACAGTGGGAGAGTAATATTGCCCTTTCAGCTTGTGTGCCAGTCTTGACTCCTGGGTGTGCCACCTCTCTCCCTTTCATTCAGTGGGCCATAGAAAGCCTATTTATTTTTTCCGTGATTTGTGTTCTAAATTCTACCTCAACACAAAAACACTACATCAATCAGTGGGAGAAAAATATTGGCCTCAGTCAGGGCTTGTGTGCCACTGCTGTGTGTGCTATCTCTCATTCAGTGGGCTATAGCAAGCCTATTTTTTTTTTTTTTTTTTAATATTATTTGGTTTCTAAAGTCTCCCTGAAAAAAAAAAAAAACCTAAAAAAACAGTGGGAGAGTAATATTGCCCTTTCAGCTTGTGTGCCAGTCTTGACTCCTGGGTGTGCCACCTCTCTCCCTCTCATTCAGTGGGCCATAGAAAGCCTATTTATTTTTTCCGTGATTTGTGTTCTAAAATCTACCTCAACACAAAAACACTACATCAATCAGTGGGAGAAAAATATTGGCCTCAGTCAGGGCTTGTGTGCCACTGCTGTGTGTGCTATCTCTCATTCAGTGGGCTATAGCAAGCCTATTTTTTTTTTTTTTTTTTAATATTATTTGGTTTCTAAAGTCTCCCTGAAAAAAAAAAAAAACCTAAAAAAACAGTGGGAGAGTAATATTGCCCTTTCAGCTTGTGTGCCAGTCTTGACTCCTGGGTGTGCCACCTCTCTCCCTCTCATTCAGTGGGCCATAGAAAGCCTATTTATTTTTTTTAAAAAATATTATTGGGTTTCTAAAGTCTCCCTGAAAAAACAAAAAATACATAAAAAAACAGTGGGAGAGTAATATTGCCCTTTCAGCTTGTGTGCCAGTCTTGACTCCTGGGTGTGCCACCTCTCTCCCTTTCATTCAGTGGGCCATAGAAAGCCTATTTATTTTTTCCGTGATTTGTGTTCTAAATTCTACCTCAACACAAAAACACTACATCAATCAGTGGGAGAAAAATATTGGCCTCAGTCAGGGCTTGTGTGCCACTGCTGTGTGTGCTATCTCTCATTCAGTGGGCTATAGCAAGCCTATTTTTTTTTTTTTTTTTTAATATTATTTGGTTTCTAAAGTCTCCCTGAAAAAAAAAAAAAACCTAAAAAAACAGTGGGAGAGTAATATTGCCCTTTCAGCTTGTGTGCCAGTCTTGACTCCTGGGTGTGCCACCTCTCTCCCTCTCATTCAGTGGGCCATAGAAAGCCTATTTATTTTTTTTAAAAAATATTATTGGGTTTCTAAAGTCTCCCTGAAAAAAAAAAAAAAACCTAAAAAAACAGTGGGAGAGTAATATTGCCCTTTCAGCTTGTGTGCCAGTCTTGACTCCTGGGTGTGCCACCTCTCTCCCTTTCATTCAGTGGGCCATAGAAAGCCTATTTATTTTTTCCGTGATTTGTGTTCTAAATTCTACCTCAACACAAAAACACTACATCAATCAGTGGGAGAAAAATATTGGCCTCAGTCAGGGCTTGTGTGCCACTGCTGTGTGTGCTATCTCTCATTCAGTGGGCTATAGCAAGCCTATTTTTTTTTTTTTTTTTTAATATTATTTGGTTTCTAAAGTCTCCCTGAAAAAAAAAAAAAACCTAAAAAAACAGTGGGAGAGTAATATTGCCCTTTCAGCTTGTGTGCCAGTCTTGACTCCTGGGTGTGCCACCTCTCTCCCTCTCATTCAGTGGGCCATAGAAAGCCTATTTATTTTTTCCGTGATTTGTGTTCTAAAATCTACCTCAACACAAAAACACTACATCAATCAGTGGGAGAAAAATATTGGCCTCAGTCAGGGCTTGTGTGCCACTGCTGTGTGTGCTATCTCTCATTCAGTGGGCTATAGCAAGCCTATTTTTTTTTTTTTTTTTTAATATTATTTGGTTTCTAAAGTCTCCCTGAAAAAAAAAAAAAACCTAAAAAAACAGTGGGAGAGTAATATTGCCCTTTCAGCTTGTGTGCCAGTCTTGACTCCTGGGTGTGCCACCTCTCTCCCTCTCATTCAGTGGGCCATAGAAAGCCTATTTATTTTTTTTAAAAAATATTATTGGGTTTCTAAAGTCTCCCTGAAAAAACAAAAAATACATAAAAAAACAGTGGGAGAGTAATATTGCCCTTTCAGCTTGTGTGCCAGTCTTGACTCCTGGGTGTGCCACCTCTCTCCCTTTCATTCAGTGGGCCATAGAAAGCCTATTTATTTTTTCCGTGATTTGTGTTCTAAATTCTACCTCAACACAAAAACACTACATCAATCAGTGGGAGAAAAATATTGGCCTCAGTCAGGGCTTGTGTGCCACTGCTGTGTGTGCTATCTCTCATTCAGTGGGCTATAGCAAGCCTATTTTTTTTTTTTTTTTTTAATATTATTTGGTTTCTAAAGTCTCCCTGAAAAAAAAAAAAAACCTAAAAAAACAGTGGGAGAGTAATATTGCCCTTTCAGCTTGTGTGCCAGTCTTGACTCCTGGGTGTGCCACCTCTCTCCCTCTCATTCAGTGGGCCATAGAAAGCCTATTTATTTTTTTTAAAAAATATTATTGGGTTTCTAAAGTCTCCCTGAAAAAAAAAAAAAAACCTAAAAAAACAGTGGGAGAGTAATATTGCCCTTTCAGCTTGTGTGCCAGTCTTGACTCCTGGGTGTGCCACCTCTCTCCCTCTCATTCAGTGGGCCATAGAAAGCCTATTTATTTTTTTTTTAAAATATTATTGGGTTTCTAAAGTCTCCCTGAAAAAACAAAAAATACATAAAAAAACAGTGGGAGAGTAATATTGCCCTCTCAGCTTGTGTGCCAGTCTTGACTCCTGGGTGTGCCACCTCTCTCTCTCTAATTGTGGGCCATAGAAAGCCTTTTTTTTTTTTTTTTTTAATATTATTTGGTTTCTAAAGTCTCCCTGAGAAAAAAAAATAAATAAATTAGGTGGGAGATTAATATTGACATTAGTGCTTGAGTGACAGTCCTGCGTGTGTGTCATCTCTGTGATTTTGTGCCACAGAAAACAGAGTGTGTAACATTGTGCCTGATTTTCCTTGTGGTCTCACCAACCTGTTAAGGGATATTGAAATCATACTGAAGTTATAGCTCACCGTGTAAGTTGTTTGACAGCAACAAATAAAGTTACTTTGGTTAAGATTTTAAAACAATGAGGAAGTCTGGTGCAAGAGGTCGTCGTGGGCGTTCATTGTCAGCTGGTAATGATGGTAGTGGTAGAGGAGCATCAGGTGGTCGTGGGGATAAAAATATTCCACCTAAGTCTGGAGCTGTGGAGCCAGTTTCGTCGTCAGGCTACACAAGGCCTCGAACGCTCTCTTTTCTGGGAGTAGGAAAACCGCTTTTAAAGGCGGAGCAGCAACAGCAAGTTTTGGCTTACATTGCAGACTCAGCCTCTAGCTCTTTTGCCTCCTCTTCCGAAACTGGTAAATGTAAAAGCAGCGCGTCGCTTGTGGATGTTCACGGTCAGGGACAAGTCGCTTCCTTGTCCTCCTCAGCAAAAACTACAACAAGAGAGAAGGATGCAGCAGGCGACACAACGGGTCACTCCATGGAGCTCTTTACACATACCGTCCCTGGCTTAGAAAGTGAAACATTTAACAGGCCATGCCCATTACAAGTATATTCTGACATGGAGTGCACTGATGCACAGCCACAGCCAGAGTACTATGCTGCTCCTTTGACTCAGACCACCACATTGCCCTCTCAGGGTACAGATCCACAATCAGACCCTGATGAGACTATGTTGCCCCGCCACGAACGCTATACCACCGACCGACACAGTGACACAGACGAAGTTGCACACGAGCTCGAAGAGGAGGTAATAGATGACCCAGTTATTGACCCCGATTGGCAGCCATTGGGGGAACAGGGTGCAGGCGGCAGTAGTTCAGAAGCGGAGGTGGAGGAGGGGCCGCAGCAGGCATCAACATCGCAACAGGTTACATCTGCCGGGCCCGTATCTGGCCCAAAACGCGTGTCAAAGCCAAAACCTGTTGGAGCACAGCGTTGCCATCCGGTTAAAGCTCAGTCTGCAATCCCTGAAAAGGGATCCGAGTCTAGGAAGAGTGCAGTCTGGCATTTTTTTAAACAACATCCAACTGATCAGCGCAAAGTCATCTGTCAAAAATGTTCAACTAGCTTAAGCAGAGGTCAGAATCTGAAAAGTCTAAATACTAGTTGCATGCATAGACACTTAACCACCATGCATTTTCAAGCCTGGACTAACTACCAAACGTCCCTCAAGGTTGTAGCACCCTCGGCCAATGAAGCTAGTCAGCAACGCAACATCCCTTCCGTCACTGTAAGGCCACCATTTTCCGCACCACAGGCAGTATCTGTGCAGGTTTCTTTGCCAGCCAAAAGCAGTCAGGGTCAGGGAATCACCAGTTTTGTAGGAGGAAATATTGCATCTAGGGCACCGGCGGAAACAATACCGTCTCCAACCGTCTCTCAGTCTGCCATGTACACCGGCACACCCGAAAGTTCCACGATCTCCAGCTCTCCAGTCCAGCTCACCCTACATGAGACTCTGGTTAGAAAAAGGAAGTACTTATCCTCGCATCCGCGTACACAGGGTTTTAACGCCCACATAGCTAGACTAATCTCGTTAGAGATGATGCCCTACCGGTTAGTTGAAAGCGAAGCTTTCAAAGCCCTGATGGAGTACGCTGAACCACGATACGAGCTACCCAGTCGACACTTTTTTTCCAGAAAAGCCATCCCAGCCCTGCACCAGCATGTTAAACAGCGCATCGTCCATGCACTCAGGCAATCTGTGAGTACAAAGGTGCACCTGACTACAGATGCATGGACCAGTAGGCATGGCCAGGGACGTTATGTGTCCATCACGGCACACTGGGTGAATGTGGTGGATGCAGGGTCCACAGGCGACATCAATTTAGGGACAGTTGTGCCTAGCCCACGGTCTAGGAAACAGTTGGCTGTAGGCGTTCGCACCCCCTCCTCCTCCTCCTCCTCGTCCTCCTGCAGAAGCTACAGCTCTTCCACAGAACGCAGTCTGCCAACCACTCCATCGGCAGATGACACTGTTGCACACCAGTTGTCCCATTATGGGCCAGCTACTGCCAAGCGTCAGCAGGCTGTATTGGCTATGAAGTGCTTGGGCGACAATAGACACACCGCGGAAGTTCTGTCCGAGTTCTTGCAACAAGAAACGCAGTCGTGGCTGGGCACAGTAGATCTTGAGGCAGGCAAGGTAGTGAGTGATAACGGAAGGAATTTCATGGCTGCCATCTCCCTTTCCCAACTGAAACACATTCCTTGCCTGGCTCACACCTTAAACCTGGTGGTGCAGTGCTTATTGAAAACTTATCCTGGGTTCTCCGACCTGCTCCTCAAAGTGCGTGCACTTTGCTCACATATCCGACGTTCGCCTGTACACGCCAGCCGTATGCAGACCTATCAGCGGTCTTTGAACCTTCCCCAGCATCGCCTAATCATAGACGTTGCAACAAGGTGGAACTCAACACTGCACATGCTTCAGAGACTGTGCGAACAGAGGCGTGCTGTTATTTATTTGTGGGAGGATACACGGGCAGGCAGTAGGATGGCAGACATGGAGTTGTCAGGTGTGCAGTGGTCTAAGATACAAGACATGTGTCAAGTCCTTCAGTGCTTTGAGGAATGCACACGGCTGGTTAGTGCAGACAACGCCGTAATAAGCATGAGCATCCCCCTAATGCGTCTGCTGATGCAAAGTTTGACGCACATAAAGGAGCAGGCGTCTGCACCAGAGGAAGAGGAAAGCCTTGATGACAGTCAGCCATTGTCTGGTCAGGGCAGTGTACAGGACGAGGTAGCGGGCGAAGAGGAGGTGGAGGACGAGGAGGATGATGGGGATGAGTATATTTTTAATGCCGAACCTTTCCCGGGGGCACAGGAATTTGGTTGCGTGTCACGGCCGGGTTCTGGTTTTTTGAGGGACACAAGTGACGTAGATTTGCCTGCAACTGCCCCTCAACCAATCACAACCGGAGATTTGACAACTGGAACTTTGGCCCACATGGCGGATTATGCCTTACGTATCCTAAAAAGGGACACACGCATTACGAAAATGATGAACGATGACGATTACTGGTTGGCCTGCCTCCTTGATCCACGCTATAAAGGCAAATTGCAAAATATTATGCCACATGAGAACTTGGAACTAATATTAGCAACCAAACAATCAACTCTTGTTGACCGTTTGCTTCAGGCATTCCCAGCACACAGCGCACGTGATCGTTCTCACACGAGCTCCAGGGGGCAGCAGACTAGGAGTGTTAGGGGTGCACACATCAGAAGTGGCATTGGACAGAGGGGTTTTCTGACCAGGTTGTGGAGTGATTTTGCTATGACCGCAGACAGGACAGGTACTGCTGCATCAATTGAAAGTGACAGGAGACAACATTTGTCCAGTATGGTTACTAACTATTTTTCATCCCTTATCGATGTTCTCCCTCAACCGTCATTCCCATTTGATTACTGGGCCTCCAAATTAGACACCTGGCCAGAATTGGCAGAATATGCATTGCAGGAGCTTGCTTGCCCGGCAGCAAGTGTCCTATCAGAAAGAGTATTCAGTGCTGCAGGTTCAATATTAACCGAAAAAAGGACTCGTCTGGCTACCCAAAATGTTGACGATCTAACATTCATTAAAATGAACCACAACTGGATTTCGAAATCTTTTGCCCCACCTTGCCCGGCCGACACCTAGCTTTCCTATGAAAAGCTCTTGCCTGTGAATTACTTTTCTAATGTCTAATTTGCTGCAGCTGATTGTACAGCATACGACATGTTTACACCTCCCTAAATGGCAAAACTCCCCACACGGGGCCGTGGTATCGCGACTTGGCGCAAGCACCCGTGAGACTGCTGTTTGTCTGAAGAGGTGGGTGTGCTCGCTTTTGGTTGACGGCATTGCTACTGGGTCCCTCATAGTACAATGTAGTGTCTCTGGCGGTGGTGGTGCGCACCCAACGTCAGACACACCGTTGTAACATGAGGGGCCCTGGGGCGGTCCCGCCGGCCTCAAGAGAGTTCCCCCCTACCCCAGCTCAAAATGTGCTCTACCACGTGCAAAATTATGTCGCACAGCTCCACCAATCTTTAGTCTATTCGCTGACATCATTCAATGTCTGGCACTGACAATACAAATTTGTAGACATCTATGATGCAACTTAAAGTAGTCTGTGTCTGTGTCCTATATTGGCACCATTAAATAGTTACTGCCAAATTACTATGTCAGAAACTCAGTAGATGAGCCCACCCCTGTACCTAAGTATGCCACCTTTTTTTTTTGTTTTGGTTGTTTTGCGAGACATTAACATCTATTTATATTTTGGGAGTACTGGGACAGACACTCCTTGCACTACTCCTCCACTCACCACCAAGCTGCCTGTGTATCCATGTAACCGCTGTAAAACTGCCATGAGCCTATTGTTTGTTATTTTAGGCCTTTGATAGCCTGTCTGCGGCCCCTACTTGCAATACTCCTCCACTGACCACCAAGCTGCCTGCCCGTGTATCCATGTAACCGCTGTGAAACTGCCATGAGCCTATTGTTTGTTATTTTAGGCCTTTGATAGCCTGTCTGCGGTCCCTACTTTAAATACTCCTCCACTGACCAGACCACTGCTGCCCGTGTACCCCTGGAACCAATTATAAAGTGCCTACAGCCAGCCCATTTTTTTATGTTAGGCCTTTGAAGCCTGTCTGCGGTCCCTACTTGCAATACTCCTCCACTGACCACAATGCTGCCTGGAGTGCCTGCCTGTGTATCCATGTAACCGATGTAAAACTGCCATGACTGCCTACTGTTTGTTATTTTAGGCCTTTGATAGCCTGTCTGCAGCCCCTACTTGCAATACTCTTCCACTGACCACCAAGCTGCCTGCCCGTGTATCCATGTAACCGCTGTGAAACTGCCATGAGCCTATTGTTTGTTATGTTAGGCCTTTGATAGCCTGTCTGCGGTCCCTACTTTAAATACTCCTCCACTGACCAGACCACTGCTGCCCGTGTACCCCTGGAACCAATTATAAAGTGCCTACAGCCAGCCCATTTTCTTATGTTAGGCCTTTGAAGCCTGTCTGCGGTCCCTACTTTAAATACTCCTCCACTGACCACCAAGCTGCCTGCCCGTGTATCCATGTAACCGCTGTAAAACTGCCATGAGCCTATTGTTTGTTATTTTAGGCCTTTGATAGCCTGTCTGCGGCCCCTACTTGCAATACTCCTCCACTGACCACAATGCTGCCTGGAGTGCCTGCCTGTGTATCCATGTAACCGATGTAAAACTGCCATGACTGCCTACTGTTTGTTATTTTAGGCCTTTGATAGCCTGTCTGCAGCCCCTACTTGCAATACTCCTCCACTGACCACCAAGCTGCCTGCCCGTGTATCCATGTAACCGCTGTGAAACTGCCATGAGCCTATTGTTTGTTATGTTAGGCCTTTGATAGCCTGTCTGCGGTCCCTACTTTAAATACTCCTCCACTGACCAGACCACTGCTGCCCGTGTACCCCTGGAACCAATTATAAAGTGCCTACAGCCAGCCCATTTTCTTATGTTAGGCCTTTGAAGCCTGTCTGCGGTCCCTACTTTAAATACTCCTCCACTGACCACCAAGCTGCCTGCCCGTGTATCCATGTAACCGCTGTAAAACTGCCATGAGCCTATTGTTTGTTATTTTAGGCCTTTGATAGCCTGTCTGCGGCCCCTACTTGCAATACTCCTCCACTGACCACAATGCTGCCTGGAGTGCCTGCCTGTGTATCCATGTAACCGATGTAAAACTGCCATGACTGCCTACTGTTTGTTATTTTAGGCCTTTGATAGCCTGTCTGCAGCCCCTACTTGCAATACTCCTCCACTGACCACCAAGCTGCCTGCCCGTGTATCCATGTAACCGCTGTGAAACTGCCATGAGCCTATTGTTTGTTATGTTAGGCCTTTGATAGCCTGTCTGCGGTCCCTACTTTAAATACTCCTCCACTGACCAGACCACTGCTGCCCGTGTACCCCTGGAACCAATTATAAAGTGCCTACAGCCAGCCCATTTTCTTATGTTAGGCCTTTGAAGCCTGTCTGCGGTCCCTACTTTAAATACTCCTCCACTGACCACCAAGCTGCCTGCCCGTGTATCCATGTAACCGCTGTAAAACTGCCATGAGCCTATTGTTTGTTATTTTAGGCCTTTGATAGCCTGTCTGCGGCCCCTACTTGCAATACTCCTCCACTGACCACAATGCTGCCTGGAGTGCCTGCCTGTGTATCCATGTAACCGATGTAAAACTGCCATGACTGCCTACTGTTTGTTATTTTAGGCCTTTGATAGCCTGTCTGCAGCCCCTACTTGCAATACTCCTCCACTGACCACCAAGCTGCCTGCCCGTGTATCCATGTAACCGCTGTGAAACTGCCATGAGCCTATTGTTTGTTATGTTAGGCCTTTGATAGCCTGTCTGCGGTCCCTACTTTAAATACTCCTCCACTGACCAGACCACTGCTGCCCGTGTACCCCTGGAACCAATTATAAAGTGCCTACAGCCAGCCCATTTTCTTATGTTAGGCCTTTGAAGCCTGTCTGCGGTCCCTACTTTAAATACTCCTCCACTGACCACCAAGCTGCCTGCCCGTGTATCCATGTAACCGCTGTAAAACTGCCATGAGCCTATTGTTTGTTATTTTAGGCCTTTGATAGCCTGTCTGCGGCCCCTACTTGCAATACTCCTCCACTGACCACAATGCTGCCTGGAGTGCCTGCCTGTGTATCCATGTAACCGATGTAAAACTGCCATGACTGCCTACTGTTTGTTATTTTAGGCCTTTGATAGCCTGTCTGCAGCCCCTACTTGCAATACTCCTCCACTGACCACACCAATGCTGCCCGTGTACCCCTGGAACCTATTTAAAAGTTCATAGAGCCTAGTTATATATTTTATTTACTATTAATAAGGCCATGATGGACTACGCTGTACCACGCTACAAGCTAACCAGTCGACACTTCTTTTGCGAGAAAAGCCATCCCAACCCTCCACCAGCATGTAGAAGACCGCATTGTCCATGCACTCTGGCAATCTGTGAGTACAAAGGTGCACCTGACAACAGACGCATGGACCTGTAGGCATGGCCACGGAAGATTACGTGTCCATTACGGCGCAATGGGTTAATGTGGTGGATGCATGGTCCACAGGGGACAGCCTACTAAGTCTGTCTGCAGTCCCTAATTCAAATTGTCCTCCACTGTCTAAATCGGAACTTCCACCTTCTGGCTTTCGGCCTATAGTATCAGAAATTAAACTGCATTTGGCCTTCAACTTTGGTTAGGGCCTACTAACGGCTTCTGCCCCTCCCTGGTGTTGCCCTCAACTAAATAAAGCTGAGCTTCAACCTTCCGGCTCTCATTATGTGGTTTAAAAAAAAAAAATGGTGGTTAGGGCCTACTAACGGCTTCTGCCCCTCCCTGGTGTTGCCCTCAACTAAATAAAGCTGAGCTTCAACCTTCCGGCTCTCATTATGTGGTTTAAAAAAAAAAAATGGTGGTTAGGGCCTACTAACGGCTTCTGCCCCTCCCTGGTGTTGCCCTCAACTAAATAAAGCTGAGCTTCAACCTTCTGCTCCAAATTACCATTTTAAAAAATGCAATAGGCTTTTCAGGCCTACTAAAGGTGTCTGTCTGTGTGCCCCTCCCTGGTGTTGTCCTCAACTAAATAAAGCTGAGCTTCAACCTTCCGGCTCTCATTATGTGGTTTTAAAAAAAAAAATGGTGGTTAGGGCCTACTAACGGCTTCTGCCCCTCCCTGGTGTTGTCCTCAACTAAATAAAGCTGAGCTTCAACCTTCCGGCTCTCATTATGTGGTTTTAAAAAAAAAAATGGTGGTTAGGGCCTACTAACGGCTTCTGCCCCTCCCTGGTGTTGTCCTCAACTAAATAAAGCTGAGCTTCAACCTTCCGGCTCTCATTATGTGGTTTAAAAAAAAAAAATGGTGGTTAGGGCCTACTAACGGCTTCTGCCCCTCCCTGGTGTTGTCCTCAACTAAATAAAGCTGAGCTTCAACCTTCCGGCTCTCATTATGTGGTTTTAAAAAAAAAAATGGTGGTTAGGGCCTACTAACGGCTTCTGCCCCTCCCTGGTGTTGCCCTCAACTAAATAAAGCTGAGCTTCAACCTTCTGCTCCAAATTACCATTTTGAAAAATGCAATAGGCTTTTCAGGCCTACAAAAGGTGTCTGTCTGTGTGCCCCTCCCTGGTGTTGTCCTCAACTAAATAAAGCTGAGCTTCAACCTTCCGGCTCTCATTATGTGGTTTTAAAAAAAAAAATGGTGGTTAGGGCCTACTAACGGCTTCTGCCCCTCCCTGGTGTTGTCCTCAACTAAATAAAGCTGAGCTTCAACCTTCCGGCTCTCATTATGTGGTTTTAAAAAAAAAAATGGTGGTTAGGGCCTACTAACGGCTTCTGCCCCTCCCTGGTGTTGTCCTCAACTAAATAAAGCTGAGCTTCAACCTTCCGGCTCTCATTATGTGGTTTTAAAAAAAAAATGGTGGTTAGGGCCTACTAACGGCTTCTGCCCCTCCCTGGTGTTGTCCTCAACTAAATAAAGCTGAGCTTCAACCTTCCGGCTCTCATTATGTGGTTTTAAAAAAAAAAATGGTGGTTAGGGCCTACTAACGGCTTCTGCCCCTCCCTGGTGTTGTCCTCAACTAAATAAAGCTGAGCTTCAACCTTCCGGCTCTCATTATGTGGTTTTAAAAAAAAAAATGGTGGTTAGGGCCTACTAACGGCTTCTGCCCCTCCCTGGTGTTGTCCTCAACTAAATAAAGCTGAGCTTCAACCTTCCGGCTCTCATTATGTGGTTTTAAAAAAAAAATGGTGGTTAGGGCCTACTAACGGCTTCTGCCCCTCCCTGGTGTTGTCCTCAACTAAATAAAGCTGAGCTTCAACCTTCCGGCTCTCATTATGTGGTTTTAAAAAAAAAAATGGTGGTTAGGGCCTACTAACGGCTTCTGCCCCTCCCTGGTGTTGTCCTCAACTAAATAAAGCTGAGCTTCAACCTTCCGGCTCTCATTATGTGGTTTTAAAAAAAAAATGGTGGTTAGGGCCTACTAACGGCTTCTGCCCCTCCCTGGTGTTGCCCTCAACTAAATAAAGCTGAGCTTCAACCTTCTGCTCCAAATTACCATTTTGAAAAATGCAATAGGCTTTTCAGGCCTACAAAAGGTGTCTGTCTGTGTGCCCCTCCCTGGTGTTGTCCTCAACTAAATAAAGCTGAGCTTCAACCTTCCGGCTCTCATTATGTGGTTTTAAAAAAAAAAATGGTGGTTAGGGCCTACTAACGGCTTCTGCCCCTCCCTGGTGTTGTCCTCAACTAAATAAAGCTGAGCTTCAACCTTCCGGCTCTCATTATGTGGTTTTAAAAAAAAAAATGGTGGTTAGGGCCTACTAACGGCTTCTGCCCCTCCCTGGTGTTGTCCTCAACTAAATAAAGCTGAGCTTCAACCTTCCGGCTCTCATTATGTGGTTTTAAAAAAAAAATGGTGGTTAGGGCCTACTAACGGCTTCTGCCCCTCCCTGGTGTTGCCCTCAACTAAATAAAGCTGAGCTTCAACCTTCTGCTCCAAATTACCATTTTGAAAAATGCAATAGGCTTTTCAGGCCTACTAAAGGTGTCTGTCTGTGTGCCCCTCCCTGGTGTTGTCCTCAACTAAATAAAGCTGAGCTTCAACCTTCCGGCTCTCATTATGTGGTTTAAAAAAAAAAAATGGTGGTTAGGGCCTACTAACGGCTTCTGCCCCTCCCTGGTGTTGTCCTCAACTAAATAAAGCTGAGCTTCAACCTTCCGGCTCTCATTATGTGGTTTTAAAAAAAAAATGGTGGTTAGGGCCTACTAACGGCTTCTGCCCCTCCCTGGTGTTGCCCTCAACTAAATAAAGCTGAGCTTCAACCTTCTGCTCCAAATTACCATTTTGAAAAATGCAATAGGCTTTTCAGGCCTACAAAAGGTGTCTGTCTGTGTGCCCCTCCCTGGTGTTGTCCTCAACTAAATAAAGCTGAGCTTCAACCTTCCGGCTCTCATTATGTGGTTTTAAAAAAAAAAATGGTGGTTAGGGCCTACTAACGGCTTCTGCCCCTCCCTGGTGTTGTCCTCAACTAAATAAAGCTGAGCTTCAACCTTCCGGCTCTCATTATGTGGTTTTAAAAAAAAAAATGGTGGTTAGGGCCTACTAACGGCTTCTGCCCCTCCCTGGTGTTGTCCTCAACTAAATAAAGCTGAGCTTCAACCTTCCGGCTCTCATTAAGTGGTTTTAAAAAAAAAATGGTGGTTAGGGCCTACTAACGGCTTCTGCCCCTCCCTGGTGTTGTCCTCAACTAAATAAAGCTGAGCTTCAACCTTCCGGCTCTCATTAAGTGGTTTTAAAAAAAAAAAAAATGGTGGTTAGGGCCTACTAACGGCTTCTGCCCCTCCCTGGTGTTGCCCTCAACTAAATAAAGCTGAGCTTCAACCTTCTGCTCCAAATTACCATTTTAAAAAATGCAATAGGCTTTTCCGGCCTACTAAAGGTGTCTGCCCCTCCCTGGTGTTGTCCTCAACTGAACAAAGCTGAGCTTCCACATTCTGGCTTTCGCCCTATACTATCAGATATTAAACTGCATTTGGCCTACTAGTGTGGTTAGGCCCTTGAAACAGTGTCTGCTGCTCTTGGGTTTGCTACTCCACTGAACAAAGCAATGCCGCCTGTTTAGTCCTGTTACCAATTTTGAACTGCATGTAGCCTACTTTATTCTTTGGCCCTATATCTGTTTCCTCCTCATCCTGCCCATTGCCCAGCCACTGCTAAATGAGTCTGCTGGTACATTGACCTAGACCACTACATTCCCCTTGTACTCTACACAGCCAGAATCTGTCCCTGCTGAAAGTAAGGTTCCCCTTCCCGCATGTTATACCACCTTACACAGGGACAAAGAGGAAGGTGCAGATGAAAGTGCAGGTTCCTTCATCAGGTGGGGGGGCATACTCGTTGGCGACGTCACTGGCACAGGGCCCCTCAGAGTACGCAAAAGTGTCGCTGCTGGTGGGAGGCGCCCCCGCCATGCAAACACACCGCCGTACTTTGAGGGGCCCTGTGCCAGTGGCAATGCGAACGAGTGGGCCCCCCCCCTGCTTGCTCAGGATCACAGCACTTGCAACTTTTAAATACTTACCTTTCCCTGCAACACCGCCGTGACGTAGTCCGCATTTCCTGGGCCCACGAAAAACTTGAGCCAGCCCTACTCCCCCCACAACTTTCACCCAATTCCCTATGCCCAACTATTATTATACAGTTAATTAAGATTGGCAAGCTTCAGAAACAAGAATGGATGTTTTTGGCATTAAAATGGGCACTGTAGGTGTTTTCCTGGCCTCCACTCACTGCCGACTATGCTTCCCCATTGACTTGCATTGGGTTTCGTGTTTCGGTCGATCCCCGACTTTTAGCGATAATCGGCCGACTGCACTCGACTCGACTCTGGACAAAATCGGGTTTCCCAAAACCCTACTCGATCTTAAAAAAATGAAAGTCGCTCAACCCTACAGTAAGAAATATATTCAGGCAGCAGTAACAACAAATGAACTAGCAGGGACTTAGCTTCTGCTGGAGTAGACAGGTCCTCAGAGAAGTCCAAGAGAGATCTGAACCAATACTGATATATTGACAGCTGGCATGAAGTAACGATCTGAGTAGAGTTACATAGGGAAGCCAGCATAACAATAAACGAGGGCAGCTGACAAAGCAAACCTCAGAGACCAGCAGTTCCGCTCAAAGCCACCAGAGGGAGTCCAAGAGCAGAACTAACCAAAGTACCATTCATGACCACAGGAGGGAGTCCGAGAAATGGAATTCACAACATAGGCCCCAACCACCAATTTTTTTAAAAAAAGCACTTAATGAGAGCCAGAAGGTTGAAGCTCAGATTTATTCAGTTGAGGACAACACCAGGGAGCGGCAAACAGAGGTATTAGGCCCCAACCACCAATTTTTTTAAAAAAAGCACTTAATGAGAGCCAGAAGGTTGAAGCTCAGATTTATGCAGTTGAGGACAACACCAGGGAGTGGCAAACAGAGGTATTAGGCCCCAACCACCAATTTAAAAAAAAAAAGCACTTAATGAGAGCCAGAAGGTTGAAGCTCAGATTTATTTAGTTGAGGACAACACCAGGGAGCGGCAAACAGAGGTATTAGGCCCCAACCACCAATTTTTTTAAAAAAAGCACTTAATGAGAGCCAGAAGGTTGAAGCTCAGATTTATGCAGTTGAGGACAACACCAGGGAGCGGCAAACAGAGGTATTAGGCCCCAACCACCAATTTTTTTAAAAAAAGCACTTAATGAGAGCCAGAAGGTTGAAGCTCAGATTTATTCAGTTGAGGACAACACCAGGGAGCGGCAAACAGAGGTATTAGGCCCCAACCACCAATTTTTTTTAAAAAAGCACTTAATGAGAGCCAGAAGATTGAAGCTCAGATTTAGACAGTGGAGGAAAATTTGAATTAGGGACTGCAGACAGACTTAGTAGGCTGTCCCCTGTGGACCATGCATCCACTACATTAACCCATTGCGCCGTAATGGACACGTAACCTTCCGTGGCCATGCCTACAGGTCCATGCGTCTGTTGTCAGGTGCACCTTTGTACTCACAGATTGCCAGAGTGCATGGACAATGGAGGTGGTGCTGGTGGAGGGCTGGGATGGCTTTTCTTGCAAAAGTGTCGACTGGGTAGCTCGTAGCATGGGACAGCGTAGTCCATCATGGCTTTTTTAATATTACATAAAATAAAGAAATAGGTTCTATGCACTTTAAAATAGGTTCCAGGGGTACATGGGCAGCATTGGTGTGGTCAGCGGAGGAGGAGGATTGCAAGGAGGGACCGCAGACAGGCTTACTAGGCCTAAAATAAATAAAAATAGGCTCAAGGCAGTTTTAAATCGGTTACATGGATACACAGGCAGCACTGTGGTCAGCGGAGGAGGAGGATTGCAAGGAGGGACCGCAGACAGGCGTACTAGGCCTAAAATAAATAAAAATAGGCTCAAGGCAGTTTTAAATCGGTTACATGGATACACAGGCAGCATTGTGGTCAGCAGAGGAGGAGGATTGCAAGGAGGGACCGCAGACAGGCTTACTAGGCCTAAAATAAATAAAAATAGGCTCAAGGCAGTTTTAAATCGGTTACATGGATACACAGGCAGCATTGTGGTCAGCGGAGGAGGAGGATTGCAAGGAGGGACCGCAGACAGGCGTACTAGGCCTAAAAAAAATAAAAATAGGCTCAAGGCAGTTTTAAATCGGTTACATGGAGACACAGGCAGCATTGTGGTCAGCGGAGGAGGAGGATTGCAAGGAGGGACCGCAGACAGGCTTACTAGGCCTAAAATAAATAAAAATAGGCTCAAGGCAGTTTTAAATCGGTTACATGGATACACAGGCAGCATTGTGGTCAGCGGAGGAGGAGGATTGCAAGGAGGGACCGCAGACAGGCGTACTAGGCCTAAAGTAAATAAAAATAGGCTCAAGGCAGTTTTAAATCGGTTACATGGATACACAGGCAGCATTGTGGTCAGCAGAGGAGGAGGATTGCAAAAAGGGACCGCAGACAGGCTTACTAGGCCTAAAATAAATAAAAATAGGCTCAAGGCAGTTTTAAATCGGTTACATGGATACACAGGCAGCATTGTGGTCAGCGGAGGAGGAGGATTGCAAGGAGGGACCGCAGACAGGCTTACTAGGCCTAAAATAAATAAAAATAGGCTCAAGGCAGTTTTAAATCGGTTACATGGATACACAGGCAGCATTGTGGTCAGCGGAGGAGGAGGATTGCAAGGAGGGACCGCAGACAGGCGTACTAGGCCTAAAAAAATAAAAATAGGCTCAAGGCAGTTTTAAATCGGTTACATGGATACACAGGCAGCATTGTGGTCAGCGGAGGAGGAGGATTGCAAGGAGGGACCGCAGACAGGCGTACTAGGCCTAAAGTAAATAAAAATAGGCTCAAGGCAGTTTTAAATCGGTTACATGGATACACAGGCAGCATTGTGGTCAGCAGAGGAGGAGGATTGCAAAAAGGGACCGCAGACAGGCTTACTAGGCCTAAAATAAATAAAAATAGGCTCAAGGCAGTTTTAAATCGGTTACATGGATACACAGGCAGCATTGTGGTCAGCGGAGGAGGAGGATTGCAAGGAGGGACCGCAGACAGGCTTACTAGGCCTAAAATAAATAAAAATAGGCTCAAGGCAGTTTTAAATCGGTTACATGGATACACAGGCAGCATTGTGGTCAGCGGAGGAGGAGGATTGCAAGGAGGGACCGCAGACAGGCGTACTAGGCCTAAAAAAAATAAAAATAGGCTCAAGGCAGTTTTAAATCGGTTACATGGAGACACAGGCAGCATTGTGGTCAGCGGAGGAGGAGGATTGCAAGGAGGGACCGCAGACAGGCTTACTAGGCCTAAAATAAATAAAAATAGGCTCAAGGCAGTTTTAAATCGGTTACATGGATACACAGGCAGCATTGTGGTCAGCGGAGGAGGAGGATTGCAAGGAGGGACCGCAGACAGGCGTACTAGGCCTAAAGTAAATAAAAATAGGCTCAAGGCAGTTTTAAATCGGTTACATGGATACACAGGCAGCATTGTGGTCAGCGGAGGAGGAAGATTGGAAGGAGGGACCGCAGACAGGCGTACTAGGCCTAAAATAAATAAAAATAGGCTCAAGGCAGTTTTAAATCGGTTACATGGATACACAGGCAGCATTGTGGTCAGCGGAGGAGGGGGATTGCAAGAAGGGATCGCTGACAGGCTTACTAGGCCTAAAATAAATAAAAATAGGCTCAAGGCAGTTTTAAATCGGTTACATGGATACACAGGCAGCATTGTGGTCAGCGGAGGAGGAGGATTGTAAGGAGGGACCGCAGACAGGCGTACTAGGCCTAAAATAAATAAAAATAGGCTCAAGGCAGTTTTAAATCGGTTACATGGATACACAGGCAGCATTGTGGTCAGCGGAGGAGGAGGATTGCAAGGAGGGACCGCAGACAGGTGTACTAGGCCTAAAATAAATAAAAATAGGCTCAAGGCACTTAGAGTTATCTCGCAGGGGTACACAGGCAGCATTGGTGTGGTCAGCGGAGGACGATTGCAAGGAGTGTCTGACACAGTTAGTACTCACAAAAAATAAATAGATGTTAATGTCTCGCCAAAAAACAAAAAAAAAAAAAAAAGTGAGGGATACTTAGGTACAGGGGTGGGCTCATCTGCTGAGTTTCTGACATAGTAATTTGGCAGTAAGTATTTACTGGTGTCAATATAGGACACTGACCCAGACTACTTTAACTAGCATCATAGATGTCAACAAATTGGTATTGTCAGTGCCAGGCATTGAATGATGTCAGCGCATAGACTAAACATTGGTGGAGCTGTGAGAGCTAAGTTTGCACGTGGTAGAGCACAGTTTGAGCTGGGGGGTGAACTATCTTGTGGCCGGCGGTACCGTCCCAGGGCCCCTCATGTTACAACGGTGTGTCTGACGTTGGGTGCGCGCCACCACCGCCAGAGACACTTTATTGTACTATGAGGGACCCAGTGGCAGTGCCGTCGACCAAAAGCGGGCACACCCACCTCTTCAGACAAACGGCACTCTAACGCGTGCTTGCGCCAAGTGGCGAGACCACGGCCCCGTGGGGGGAGTTTTCCCATTGAGGGAGGTGTAAACATGTCGTATGCTGGACAAACAGCTGCTGCAAATTAAGAGATTGGAACACTCAGTAAGACCAGTCCACAAGCAAGACCTTTTTATAGGAAAGCTAGGTGTCAGCCGGGAAAGGTGGGGCAAAATAATTTGAAATCCAGGAGTGGTTCATTTTAATGAAGGTTAGATCATCCACATTTTGGGTAGCCAGACGAGTCCTTTTTTCGGTTAATATTGAACCAGCAGCACTGAATACTCTTTCTGATAGCACACTAGCTGCTGGGCAAGCAAGCTCCTGCAATGCATATTCTGCCAATTCAGGCCAGGTGTCTAATTTGGATGCCCAGTAATCAAATGGGAATGACGGTTGAGGGAGAACATCGATAAGGGATGAAAAATAGTTAGTAACCATACTGGACAAATGTTGTCTCCTGTCACTTTGAATAGATGCTGCAGTACCTGTCCTGTCTGCGGTCATTGCGAAATCGCTCCACAACCTGGTCAGAAAACCCCTCTGTCCAACGCCACTTCTGATTTGTGCACCTCTAACACCTCTGCCCTGTAGCCCCCTGCAGCTCGTGTGAGAACCATCACCGGCGCTGTGTGCTGGGAATGCCTGAATCAAACGGTCTACAAGAGTAGCTTGTTTGGTTGCTAATATTTGTTCGAGGTTCTCATGTGGCATAATATTTTGCAATTTGCCTTTATAGCGAGGGTCAAGGATGCAGGCCAACCAGTAATCGTCATCGCTCATCATTTTAATAATGCGTGGGTCCCTTTTGAGGATACGTAAGGCATAATCCGCCATGTGGGCCAAAGTTCTAGTTGTCAAATCTGCGGTTGTGCTGGTTTGAGGGGCAGTTACAGGCAAATCTACGTCACTTGTCTCCCTTAAAAAAACAGAACCCGGCCTTGCAACGCCACTAATTTCGGTTGGCCGAGGAGAAGCTTCCTCATTAAAAAAGTACTCATCCCCATCATCCTCCTCATCCTCCTCCTCCTCTTCGCCCGATACCGCGTCCTCTACACAGCCCTGACCAGACAATGGCTGACTGTCATCAAGGCTTTCCTCTTCCTCGGCTGCAGACGCCTGCTCCTTTATGTGCATCAAACTTTGCATCAGCAGACGCATTAGGGGTATGCTCATGCTTATTATGGCGTTGTCTGCACTAACCAGCCGTGTGCATTCCTCAAAACACTGAAGGACTTGACACAGGTCTTGTAGCTTCGACCACTGCACACCTGACAACTCCATGTCTGCCATCCAACTGCCTGCCCATGTATGTGTATCCTCCCACAAAAACATAACAGCACGCCTCTGTTCGCACAGTCTCTGAAGCATGTGCAGTGTGGAGTTCCACCTTGTTGCAACGTCGATGATTAGGCGATGCTGGGGAAGGTGTTGTGAATTCTGTTTGTGGGCTCCCTCTGGTGGTTACTGCTGGTACTGGGTGACTTTGGTGGGTTGCGGCCTTTGGTTTCCACCTGTCCATCAGAGGCTGGGTGTTTCCTATTTTACCTGGCCTTTCTGTCATTCCCTTGCCGGCTATCAATGTATTCAGATGTGCTCTGTTTGGTTCCTGCCTACCTGCTCCCAGATCTTTCAGGATAAGCTAAGTGCTGATTTTCAGTTGTTTGGTTTTTTGTCCAGCTTGCTTATTATGTCTCTATGCTAGCTGGTAGCTCTAGTGGACTGAGGTTCTCCCCATGTGCCATGAGTTGGCACATGGGTTCTTGTAATCTCAGGATGGTTTTTTGATTAGGGTTTTTTGCTGACCGCTCAGACCCCTTTTGTATCGTTCTGCTTTCTAGTTTACAGCGGGCCTCAATTTGCTGAACCTATATATATCATCTCTATGTGTGTGCCTTCCTCTCATTTCACCGTCAATACATGTGGGGGGCAACTATACCTTTTGGGGTTCATTCCTCTGGAGGCAAGTGAGGTCTTATTTTCTCTGCAGTACTAGTTAGCTCTTAGGCTGGTGCGTGGCGTCTAGAACCAACGTAGGCACGCTCCCTGGCTATCTCTAGTTGCGTTTGTCAGGCGTAGGGCAGCGGTCAGCCCAGGTTCCATCACCCTAGAGCTCGTCCGATATTTTGTATTACTTTGCTTGTCCCTTGCTATCCCTAGCCATTGGGATTCATGACAGTATAGCCGGCCCACAAAGTGTTAATTGTTTGGGCTGAAGCAGGAGAAAAAGAAGTGTTTAAGGGAAATTTTTTTTTTTTTTTCCTTCAGAGTTTTGCTGCCTAGCCCTTAATTGCTGTCTAGCTGCTTCTTACCTCCTCTTAACCCTTGAATGGCTCTGATATTAGCTGTTTAACATGGATGTCCAGAGTTTGGCTTCCAGCCTGAGTAATCTCGCGGCAAAAGTTCAAAACATACAGGATTTTGTTGTTCACACTCCCATGTCTGAACCTAGAATTCCTATTCCAGAGTTCTTTTCTGGAGATAGATCTACCTTCCTGAATTTCAGGAACAATTGTAAATTGTTTCTTTCTTTAAAATCTCGCTCCTCTGGAGACCCTGCTCAACAGGTCAAGATTGTAATATCTTTCCTGCGGGGCGACCCTCAGAATTGGGCATTTGCATTGGCACCAGGGGATCCTGCATTGCTCAATGTGGATGCGTTTTTTCTGGCATTGGGATTGCTCTATGAGGAACCCAACCTGGAGATTCAGGCTGAAAAGGCTTTATTAGCCCTCTCTCAGGGGCATGATGAAGCGGAAATATATTGTCAAAAATTTCGGAAATGGTCAGTGCTTACTCAGTGGAATGAGTGCGCCCTGGCTGCTAACTTCAGAAATGGTCTTTCCGAGGCCATTAAGGATATTATGGTGGGGTTCCCTACGCCTACAGGTCTGAATGAGTCGATGGCTATGGCCATTCAGATTGATCGGCGTTTACGGGAGCGCAAACCCGTGCACCAGTTGGCGGTGTCTTCTGAACAGGCACCTGAGACTATGCAATGTGATAGAATTCAGTCCAGAAGTGAACGGCAAAATTATAGGCGGAAAAATGGATTGTGTTTTTATTGTGGTGATTCAGCTCATGTTATATCAGCATGCTCTAAACGCACAAAAAGGGTTGATAAATCTTTTGCCATTGGTACTCTGCAGCCTAAGTTCATTTTGTCTGTGACTCTGATTTTTTCACTGTCTTCCATTTCCGTCGATGCCTATGTGGATTCAGGCGCTGCCCTGAGTCTTATGGATTGGTCATTTGCTAAACGCTGCGGTTTTAGTCTGGAGCCTCTGGAAGTTCCTATCCCTCTGAAGGGAATTGACTCTACACCATTGGCTATGAATAAGCCGCAGTATTGGACACAAGTGACCATGCGCATGACTCCCGTTCATCAGGAGGTGATTCGCTTCCTTGTACTGTATAATTTACATGATGTACTAGTGCTTGGTCTGCCATGGTTACAAACTCATAATCCTGTCCTGGACTGGAAAACAATGTCTGTGTTAAGCTGGGGATGTCAGGGGGTTCATGATTATGCACCTCCGATTTCAATCGCTTCATCTACTCCTTCTGAGATCCCTGCGTTTTTGTCTGACTATAGGGATGTTTTTGAGGAGCCTAAGCTCAATTCGCTCCCTCCTCATAGAGATTGTGACTGTGCTATAGAATTGATTCCTGGCAGTAAGTTCCCTAAGGGTTGTTTATTTAATCTGTCACTGCCAGAGCATACTGCTATGCGGAAAAGGGAAAAGGGAAAAGGGACATATTCGTCCATCTTCGTCCCCTCTGGGAGCAGGTTTTTTTTTCATGGCAAAAAAAGATGGTTCCCTGAGGCCTTGTATAGATTATCGCCTTCTGAATAAGATTACAGTCAAATATCAGTATCCACTGCCATTATTGACTGATTTGTTTGCTCGCATTAAGGGGGCTAGCTGGTTCACTAAGATAGATCTTCGCGGTGCGTATAATCTGGTGCGGATAAAACAGGGTGACGAGTGGAAAACCGCATTTAATACGCCTGAGGGCCATTTTGAGTATTTGGTAATGCCTTTTGGACTCTCCAATGCTTCGTCAGTCTTTCAGTCCTTTATGCACAATATTTTCCGTGAATATCTGGATAAGTTTATGATTGTGTATTTGGATGATATTTTGGTGTTTTCTGATGACTGGGAGTCTCATGTTTTACAGGTCAGGAAGGTGTTTCAGGTTCTGCGGGCCAATTCTCTGTTTGTGAAGGGCTCAAAGTGTCTCTTCGGAGTCCAGAAGATTTCTTTTTTGGGGTACATTTTTTCTCCTTCTACTATTGAGATGGATCCCGTCAAGGTTCAGGCGATTTGTGACTGGACACAACCTACATCTGTTAAGAGCCTTCAGAAGTTCTTGGGGTTTGCTAATTTTTATCGTCGGTTCATTGCTAATTTTTCCAGTATTGTTAAACCTTTGACTGATTTGACTAAAAAGGGTGCTGATGTTGCTGATTGGTCTCCTGCGGCCGTGGAGGCCTTTCAGGAACTTAAGCGCCGGTTTTCTTCTGCTCCTGTGTTGTGTCAACCAGATGTTTCACTTCCTTTTCAGGTTGAGGTTGATGCTTCCGAGATTGGAGCGGGGGCGGTTTTGTCACAGAGAAGTTCTAATGGCTCGGTGATGAAGCCATGTGCATTCTTCTCTAGAAAATTCTCACCCGCCGAGCGCAATTATGATGTGGGTAATCGGGAGCTTTTGGCCATGAAGTGGGCATTTGAGGAGTGGCGTCATTGGCTTGAGGGTGCTAAACATCGTGTGGTGGTCTTGACTGATCACAAGAATCTCATTTACCTTGAGTCTGCCAGGCGTTTGAATCCTAGACAGGCTCGTTGCTCGTTGTTTTTTTCTCGTTTCAATTTCGTGGTTTCATACCTGCCAGGTTCAAAGAATGTGAAGGCAGATGCTCTTTCCAGGAGTTTTGTGCCTGACTCTCCTGGAGACTCTGGGCCTACTGGTATCCTTAGGGATGGGGTAATATTGTCCGCCGTATCCCCAGACTTGCGACGTGCATTGCAGGAGTTTCAGGTGGATAAACCGGATCGTTGTCCACCAGAAAGACTGTTTGTTCCGGATGATTGGACCAGTAGAGTCATCTCCAAGGTCCATTCTTCTGTGTTGGCTGGTCATCCTGGAATATTTGGTACTAGAGACTTGGTGGCCAGGTCTTTTTGGTGGCCTTCCTTGTCTAGGGATGTGCGTACCTTTGTGCAGTCTTGTGAAGTGTGTGCTCGAGCTAAGCCTTGCTGTTCTCGGGCCAGTGGGTTGTTGTTATCCTTGCCCATCCCGAAGAGTCCTTGGACGCAAATTTCCATGGATTTTATTTCTGATCTCCCGGTTTCACAGAAAATGTCCGTTATCTGGGTGGTGTGTGACCGCTTTTCTAAGATGGTTCATTTGGTGCCCTTGCCTAAGTTGCCTTCCTCCTCTGAGTTGGTCCCTTTATTTTTTCAGAACGTGGTTCGTTTGCATGGGATTCCGGAGAATATCGTTTCTGACAGGGGATCCCAGTTTGTGTCTAGATTTTGGCGGACGTTTTGTGCCAAGATGGGCATTGATTTGTCTTTCTCGTCTGCATTCCATCCTCAGACGAATGGCCAGACGGAGCGAACTAATCAGACCTTGGAAACTTATTTGAGGTGTTTTGTTTCTGCTGATCAAGATGACTGGGTTGCTTTTTTGCCGCTGGCCGAATTTGCTCTTAATAATCGGGCTAGTTCTGCCACGTTGGTCTCTCCTTTTTTTTGTAATTCGGGGTTTCATCCTCGTTTTTCCTCTGGTCAGGTGGAGTCTTCGGATTGTCCTGGAGTGGACGTGGTGGTGGACAGGCTACATCAGATTTGGAATCAGGTGGTGGACAATTTGAAGTTATCTCAGGAGAAGACTCAGCAGTTTGCTAATCGCCGTCGCCGCGTGGGTCCCCGACTTCTTGTTGGGGATTTGGTGTGGTTGTCTTCTCGTTTTGTCCCTATGAAGGTCTCTTCTCCTAAGTTCAAGCCTCGGTTCATCGGTCCTTATAGGATCTCGGAGATTCTTAACCCTGTATCTTTTCGTTTGGATCTCCCAGCATCGTTTGCTATTCATAATGTGTTCCATCGGTCGTTGTTGCGGAGGTATGAGGTGCCCGTTGTTCCTTCGGTTGAGCCTCCTGCTCCGGTGCTGGTGGAGGGAGAATTGGAGTATGTTGTTGAGAAGATCTTGGATTCTCGTGTTTCCAGACGCAAACTCCAGTATTTGGTTAAGTGGAAGGGTTATGGTCAGGAGGATAATTCCTGGGTGGTCGCCTCCGATGTTCATGCGACTGATTTGGTCCGCGCCTTCCATAGAGCTCACCCTGATCGCCCTGGGGGTTCTCGTGAGGGTTCGGTGACCCCTCCTCAAGGGGGGGGTACTGTTGTGGATTCTGTTTGTGGGCTCCCTCTGGTGGTTACTGCTGGTACTGGGTGACTTTGGTGGGTTGCGGCCTTTGGTTTCCACATGTCCATCAGAGGCTGGGTGTTTCCTATTTTACCTGGCCTTTCTGTCATTCCCTTGCCGGCTATCAATGTATTCAGATGTGCTCTGTTTGGTTCCTGCCTACCTGCTCCCAGATCTTTCAGGATAAGCTAAGTGCTGATTTTCAGTTGTTTGGTTTTTTGTCCAGCTTGCTTATTATGTCTCTATGCTAGCTGGTAGCTCTAGTGGACTGAGGTTCTCCCCATGTGCCATGAGTTGGCACATGGGTTCTTGTAATCTCAGGATGGTTTTTTGATTAGGGTTTTTTGCTGACCGCTCAGACCCCTTTTGTATCGTTCTGCTTTCTAGTTTACAGCGGGCCTCAATTTGCTGAACCTATATATATCATCTCTATGTGTGTGCCTTCCTCTCATTTCACCGTCAATACATGTGGGGGGCAACTATACCTTTTGGGGTTCATTCCTCTGGAGGCAAGTGAGGTCTTATTTTCTCTGCAGTACTAGTTAGCTCTTAGGCTGGTGCGTGGCGTCTAGAACCAACGTAGGCACGCTCCCTGGCTATCTCTAGTTGCGTTTGTCAGGCGTAGGGCAGCGGTCAGCCCAGGTTCCATCACCCTAGAGCTCGTCCGATATTTTGTATTACTTTGCTTGTCCCTTGCTATCCCTAGCCATTGGGATTCATGACAGGAAGGTTCAAAGACCGCTGATAGTTCTGCATACGGCTGGAGTGTATGGGCGAACGGCGGATATGCGAGCAAAGTCTGCGCACTTTGAGGAGCAGGTCGGGTAACCCCGGATAACTTTTCAGGAAGCACTGCACCACCAGGTTTAAGGTGTGAGCCAGGCAAGGAATGTGTTTCAGTTGGGAAAGGGCTATGGCAGCCATGAAATTCCTTCCGTTATAACTCACTACCTTGCCTGCCTCAAGATGTACAGTGCCAAGCCATGACTGAGTTTCTTTCTGCAAGAACTCGGACAGAACTTCCGCGGTGTGTCTGTTGTCGCCCAAACACTTCATTGCCAATACAGCCTGCTGACGCTTGCCACTAGCTGTCCCATAATGGCACACCTGGTGTGCAACAGTGGCAGCTGCAGATGGAGTGGATGTGCGACTGCGGTCTGTGGACGAGCTCTCGCTTCTGCAGGAGGAGGAGGAAGAGGAGGAGGGGGGGCGAACGCCTACAGCCAACTCTTTCCTTGACCGTGGGCTAGGCAGAACTGTCCCAATATTGCTGTCCCCTGTGGACCCTGCATCCACCACATTCACCCAGTGTGCCGTGATGGACACGTAACGTCCCTGGCCATGCCTACTGGTCCATGCATCTGTTGTCAGGTGCACCTTTGTAGTCACAGACTGCCTGAGTGCATGGACGATGCGGTCTTTAACATGCTGTTGGAGGGCTGGGATGGCTTTTCTAGAAAAGAAGTGTCGACTGGGTAGCTCGTAGCGTGGTACAGCGTAGTCCATCAGCGCTTTGAAAGCTTCGCTTTCAACTAACCGGTAGGGCATCATCTCTAATGAGATTAGTCTAGCAATGTGGGCGTTCAAACCCTGTGTACGCGGATGCGAGGATGAGTACTTCCTTTTCCTAACAAGAGTCTCATGTAGGGTGAGCTAAACTGGAGAGCTGGAGATCGTGGAACTAGCGGTGGTGCCGGTGGACATGGGTGACTGAGAGAGGGTTGGAGATGGTATTCTTGCCGGTGCCCTACATACAGTGTTTCCTACTGCGAACCTGGTGATTCCCTGACTGCTTTGGCCTGGCGATGAAAGCTGCACAGATACTGCAGGTGGTGCGGGAAATGGTGGGTTTACAGTGAGGGAAGGGATGTAGCGTTGCTGACTAGCTTCATTGGCCGAGGGTGCTGCAACTTTTAGGGACGTTTGGTAGTTAGTCCAGGCTTGCAAATGCATGGTGGATAAATGTCTATGCATGCAACTTGTATTTAGACTTTTAAGATTCTGACCTCTGCTTAAGGTAGTTGAACATTTTTGACAGATGACTTTGCGCTGATCATTTGGATGTTGTTTAGAAAAATGCCAGACTGCACTCTTTCTACTATCGGATACCTTTTCAGGCATTGCAGACTGAGCTTCTTTAACCGGATGGCCACGCTGTCCTCCCACTGGTTTTGGTTTTGCCAAGCGTTTTTGGCCAGATACGGGCCCGGCAGATGGAACCTGTTGTGATGTTGTTGCCTGCTGTGGCTCCTCCTCCTCCGCTTCAGAACTACTGCCGCCTGCACCCTGTTCCCCCAATGGCTGCCAATCGGGGTCAACAACTGGGTCATCTATGACCTCCTCTTCTATGTCGTGTGTAACTTCGTTTGTGTCACCGTGTAAGCCGGTGGTATAGCGTTCGTGACGGGGCACCATAGTCTCCGCTGGGTTTGATTCTGCCTCAGTACACTGCGAGGGCAATGTTCTGGTCTGAGTCAAAGGAACAGCATAGTAATCTGGCTGTGGCTGTGCATCTGTGCACTCCATGACCGATTCAACTTCTAATGGGCATGGCCTGTTAACTGTTTCACTGTCTAACCCAGGAATGGTATGTGTAAAGAGCTCCATGGAGTAACCTGTCGTGTCGACTGACGCATCCTTCACTGTTGTTCTGGGTGAAGGACACAAGGAAGCGACTTGTTCCTGACCGGGAGCATCCACTGACGATGCACTGCTCTGACATTTGGCACTTTCCGAGGAGGAGGCGAAAGAGCTAGAGGCAGAGTCAGCAATGAAAGCCAATACTTGTTCCTCCTGCTCCGGCTTCAAAAGTGGTTTTCCTACTCCCAGAAAAGAGAGCGTTCGAGGCCTTGTGTAGCCAGACAACGAACCTGGCTCAACAACTCGAGACTTAGGTGCTGTACTGCTTTTACCACGACCACCTGATGCTCCACCACCACTACCATCATTACCAGCTGACAATGACCGCCCACGGCCACGACCTCTTCCACCAGACTTCCTCATTGTTTGCAAAACGTAACCAAAGTAACGGTATTTGTTACTGTAAAACAACTTATAAGGTGAACTCTAACTTCTGTAGGATTTATATACACCTTTATAGGTGGCTCACACTGAAAGGAAAACCAGGCCCAATGTTACACACTAGGTTTTCTGTGCCCCAATAACTTGAGACAGATGGCACACACAGGACCGGCACTCAAGCAGAAATGCCAATCTTAATCTCCCACTATTTATTTTTTTTTTCAGGGAGAATTAAAAAAAAAAAAAAAAATTGACCAGTATTACACACTAGGTTTTCTGTGGCACACAATGAGAGACAGATGCCACACACAGCACTGGCACAGAGGCAGACTTGCCAATCTTTATCCCCCACTATTTTATTTTTTTTTTCAGGGAGAATAAAATAAAAAATGGCCCAGTATTACACACTAGGTTTTCTGTGGCACACAATGAGAGACAGATGCCACACACAGCACTGGCACAGAGGCAGACTTGCCAATCTTTATCTCCCACTATTTATTTTTTTTTTCAGGGAGAATAAAAAAAAAAAAAAAATGGCCCAGTATTACACACTAGGTTTTCTGTGGCACACAATGAGAGACAGATGCCACACACAGCACTGGCACAGAGGCAGACTTGCCAATCTTTATCTCCCACTATTTTTTTTTTTTTCAGGGAGAATAAAAAAATAAATAAAAAATGGCCCAGTATTACACACTAGGTTTTCTGTGGCACACAATGAGAGACAGATGCCACACACAGCACTGGCACAGAGGCAGACTTGCCAATCTTTATCTCCCACTATTTTTTTTTTTTTCAGGGAGAATTAAAAAAAATTAAAAAAAAATAAAAAAATGGCCCAGTATTACACACTAGGTTTTCTGTGGCACACAATGAGAGACAGATGCCACACACAGCACTGGCACAGAGGCAGACTTGCCAATCTTTATCTCCCACTATTTATTTATTTTTTTTCAGGGAGAATAAAAAAATAAATAAAAAATGGCCCAGTATTACACACTAGGTTTTCTGTGGCACACAATGAGAGACAGATGCCACACACAGCACTGGCACAGAGGCAGACTTGCCAATCTTTATCTCCCACTATTTATTTATTTTTTTCAGGGAGAATTAAAAAAAATAAAATGGCCTAGTATTACACACTAGGTTTTCTGTGGCACACAATGAGAGACAGATGCCACACACAGCACTGGCACAGAGGCAGACTTGCCAATCTTTATTTCCCACAATTTTTTTTTTTTCAGGGAGAATAAAAAAAAAAAAAAAATGGCCCAGTATTACACACTAGGTTTTCTGTGGCACACAATGAGAGACAGATGCCACACACAGCACTGGCACAGCGGCAGACTTGCCAATCTTTATCTCCCACTATTTTTTTTTTTTCAGGGAGAATAAAAAAAAAATGGCCCAGTATTACACACTAGGTTTTCTGTGGCACACAATGAGAGACAGATGCCACACACAGCACTGGCACAGCGGCAGACTTGCCAATCTTTATCTCCCACTATTTTTTTTTTTTCAGGGAGAATAAAAAAAAAATGGCCCAGTATTACACACTAGGGTTTCTGTGGCACACAATGAGAGACAGATGCCACACACAGCACTGGCACAGAGGCAGACTTGCCAATCTTTATCTCCCACTATTTATTTTTTTTTTTTCAGGGAGAATAATAAAAAAAAAATGGCCCAGTATTACACACTAGGTTTTCTGTGGCACACAATGAGAGACAGATGCCACACACAGCACTGGCACAGAGGCAGACTTGCCAATCTTTATCTCCCACTATTTATTTATTTTTTTTCAGGGAGAATAAAAAAAAAATAAAAAATGGCCCAGTATTACACACTAGGTTTTCTGTGGCACACAATGAGAGACAGATGCCACACACAGCACTGGCACAGAGGCAGACTTGCCAATCTTTATCTCCCACTATTTATTTTTTTCAGGGAGAATAAAAAAAAAAAAAATGGCCCAGTATTACACACTAGGTTTTCTGTGGCACACAATGAGAGACAGATGCCACACACAGCACTGGCACAGAGGCAGACTTGCCAATCTTTATCTCCCACTATTTATTAATTTTTTTCAGGGAGAATTAAAAAAAAAAAAAAAAAAAAAGGGCCCAGTATTACACACTATGTTTTCTGTGGCACACAATGAGATACAGAAGCCACACTGTCATGATTACCCCCAATGGCAGGGAAATAAAAATAACAAACGGACTAGCTCTCGGGTGATGGAAACTAAAGTGACCGTGACCTGAACCTGACACAACACTGGAAGTAGCCGGGGAGTGTTTCCTACGATGCCCTAGACACCACGCGCCAGCCGGAGATCTAACTACCCCTATCAGAGGAATATACAGGCCTGCCTTACCTCCAGAGATGAACCCCAAAAGGAGATAGCAGCCCCCCACAGATATTGACGGTGAGTTAAGAGGAAATGACATACGTAGGATGAACAGCAGATTTAGCACAGTGAGGTCCGCTTTCTAGATAGCAGAAGGACAGGAAAGAGTTACTTCACGGTCAACTTCAAAACACTACTCAAAAACACCATCCTGAAATTACTTTAAAACTCCAGTGACAACTCATGCCACTGGAGTGGCAATTCCAGTCCACGAGAGCTTCCAGCTACTGAGTGTCACATTGCAGCAAGCTGGACAAGAAATAGCATAAACTAGAAACAAAAATACAACTTAGCTGAACAGGAACTTGAGGCAGGAGAATGCAACAGAATGCTACTGATACATTGTTGGCCGGCATAGGGCCAGCAGCCAAGCAGCCTTAAATAGGAAACTCCCCTAATGGGTGGCAACAGGTGATCAGGGATAAGAGAAGGCACATAAGTGGCACTACCAAAAAACACCACCGGGGGAGCCCACAAACAGAATTCACAACACCACACACAGCACTGGCACACAGGCAGACTTGCCAATCTTTATCTCTCTGCAGTAATCTCAGAAAAGTATGGCAGGCAGCTATAAAAAGGACTGCTGCACACAAAAGTGTGGACAAACAAACAAGATAGCTGTGCAGAAAGGAAGGAACAACAGGATTTGTGCTTTGAAAAAAGCAGTTGGTTTGCACAGCAGCGTACACACACAGCAACGCAGCTATCAGGGAGCCTTCTAGGGCAGCCCAATGAGCTACAGCGCTGAGGGAAAAAAAATGTAGCTTCCACTGTCCCTGCAAACAAAAGGTGGTGTTGGACAGTGGAAAGCGGTTTGGGGGTGAATGTACCCTGCCTAACACTATCCCTGCTTCTGACGAAGCGGCAGCAACCTCTCCCTACGCTCAGATCAGCAGCAGTAAGATGGCGGTCGGCGGGAACGCCCCTTTATAGCCCCTGTGACGCCGCAGAAAGCAAGCCAATCACTGCAATGCCCTTCTCTAAGATGGTGGGGACTGAGATCTATGTCATCACGCTGCCCACACTCTGCGTCCACCTTCATTGGCTGAGAAATGGTGCTTTTAGCATCATTGAAATGCAACTTTGGCGCGAAAGTCGCGTACCGCATGGCCGACCCCACACAGGGATCGGGTCGGGTTTCATGAGACGCCGACTTTGCCAAAAGTCGGCGACTTATGAAAATGACCGATCCTTTTCGCTCAACCCTAGTTATTACCACTGTTAAGAATCAACATTTTAGACACACTCCCTAGTTTTAGGCATGGCATGGACAAACCCTATAGGGAAAAGCTCTGCAGTTCTCATAAGTGGTAGTAGGCATTTGTTTTTTTTCCAGCAAAGTAGGGTTGTTAATCTTTACCAAATCACAATACTCTCATACTGTGCGTTTTAGTCTTTTAATCTGCTTTGCCTCATCCATAACCGTTACACCTTACTCTTGATTTATTATGACATCTGTGCTATGATAGTGCAGCGCCCCAGAGTCCTGGTCGTTGCAGTACTGTGGCTCCGCCACTATGGGGAGCTACGGTGCGTCCGATGGCACTGAAGGAGTTCATCTGATCAGGTATCACAGACACCAATACATTTCACAGCTGGGCCTCCGGGGGGAGCTAAGGGTGCTATTCATTAGGCCACTCCCCACCATAGTGGGTAAACTGGGGGTCAGGCAGGAAGTTAGATCAGAAAGCTGACTGGATTGGACGAAGCAACACCTGGTGGCAGAGGGTGTTGTGGAGGAAGAGACAGTAGGGTCTCTGTCAGGGGTGGGATCCTGACAGAGGCTTGGCATTGAAAAGAACGTAACGGGTCCGCGCCAGCTCCGGGAAGCGGCGGGACCCAAGAAAGGACTAGAAGCGAGATAGATTGTGCTGAGTGAGAAACGAGATCAAGCGTTAGGAGAATACCAGTAGGGGTCGTGCTGTAAGACCGGAGCAACACCCTACTGAGGCGCACTACCGGTGGCCGGAACGCCGAGGGAGTATTACAATAACCAGCTTCAAGCAATACTCTAAACAGCGGCAGGGCAGTCAGTCTCAGGCGGGCTGTCTCACCTAAATCACCTATGAAGTCTTGGGAGGCAATTGCGGGAGAGGGGCGTCTCTAGGGTCCCGGAAGAACTCCAGGCCTATCCGACAAACGGGTGCCGTTCTAACTGTAACATCAGGAAGGGACGGAAGATTAGAAGAACATCATTTAATCGAGTTGTGAGGGAACATCAGAAACAGACACAACAGTTGTGGGGTACTTTCCGTAAGCACAGCAGGGAAGGACTACAACACATAGCGCTAGGGGGAAGGCACAGATTTCCTCCTGTGAAGAGAACTCTGGAAGTGTCATTGGACCGGCCGGACTTGCGCAGCCTGGTGAACCATATTCTGGACTGAGGACTCAGAGATCTCCAGTAAAAAGGTAAAGAGACTGCAACCTGGTGTCCTCGTTATTTACCGCAACCTGCACCCCACAACTGCACCACCAACATCCACACCGATCATTCACTGTGCGCCCCACGGCAGGGTCACGGACCGGGGCCTAGCCGCCGTGACAACCCCAGAAGCAGAGACTCAGAGGCCCGGTACCGGGTACCCCTCGGCCCTGCGGCGGTGGGGGCGCTACAATATGATTCCCCAATTTATAGAAAAAGATTAGCTAGTGGTTAGAAGACAGTATAATCCTGCTGTGATCACATATGGACAAGCAGAGGTCTTATATATATAGTTTTGCTGGTCAGTGAATATTGAGTCGTCTGGACTGTAGAGATGTCTACACTGTAGAAAAACATCCTAAATAGACAGGTGGTCGTGTCAGACATGTCAATGATCAGCAAACTGAAAATGAGTCCCTACCTAATTATAGTAGAGCTGTTTAAGTGGGTCGATGGACACTGTTTCCCTGTAAAAGTCTTTGCAAACTCATACTGTTCATATCATTACATCATAACATATACTGTGCTGCCATTGTTCATTAGCCTTTCAATGTACTTATGTCCTAAATTTAATCCATGTCAGCAGTGACTAATGAGGTATGCGCACAGTTACATAATGATCCTTAGTATCTATTGCAAATCTTTTTTTGAGGGTTACAGCTTGGAACAAACACAAATGTTTTATTGTGTCAAAGATATAATAAATAATAAGAAAATGACCCTTTGATTAAATCAGTTTTTATGTAAAACACAATGTCAAAAATCTGAATTTTGTTCTACTTATTCGTGTCATAATCTGTAGTTACAAAAGAATCCTGAAGTATAACACTGCCAACCTGACCGTGTCTGTAGTTTACTTAGCAAAATCCTGCTGACATGTTTGCTTTAAGTCAGATTTTTGGCCCATGCATGGCTTACATGAATTTGTTGCACTGCAACAGGCCACGCCACTCATGCTAAGCTCCATCCTTGTTTTTAGAAAAGTGGTATAACAGGGTTATGTCCGTGTACAACACATATAGAAAATGAACAGCACACAAAATAATGCAAGTCAATAGTGTAGGTCGCATGAGTGTTTTAATAGATGTTCTGATGGTCTGCTTTGATCCATTTTTTTAACAGATTTACCCAATAAACTTAATAGCTGCATTAGAATAAAAAAACACAGATGCTACAAAGATGTATTGCATCTGTTTTTTAAGAATCCATCACAAGTATTACATAGGTCTACAACAAAATATTTTTTGTAATCATCGCAGGTGACTTTGTACTTTTCTGACTCATCTTTTTGTCCTGATTTCAAAAATGTATATACCGTATATACTCGAGTATAAGCTGCGGCACCTAATTTTGCCACAGAAAACTGGGTAAGCTTATTGACTCGAGTATAAGCCGGATATGCATTGTCCCCTCATCCCTGTCCTGCTATGTGTGGTGCCTCCCCGGCCTCCTAGTTGTATGCATGTGTAGAGACCGCAGATAAAGAAGGATGCAGGGACAAAGAGGAGTCAGAAAGCAAATAACGTTTTTTTTTAACTTTCCTTTAACTTCCAACCCAACAAAGAATAACAACAGTTTTCCACGCAGGGAACTTAGGTACACGATCACAATTTCACAGTAAATCCTATCTACTATATAGGCGCCCTGAACTAAACCCGCGAAACACGACAGCGCCCCACTAGTGACCCACTAACAAGAACAAGTCAACCAAGTTCACTTATCAGTGTTGTTTCAACGATGCAGTCCTGATGGTGAAGCTCCGTCAGCGGCGTAGTCCTGATGGTGAAGCTCCGTCAGCGACGTAGTCCTGATGGCGGGGGAAGGAGGTGTCCTCCGTTGACGGGCCCAGGTGTAGATTCGAGTCCAGAATGTCTTTTGCGGTGCTGCGTTACCTCCCACAGGCGGACGTTGATCCGGGGTAACAGTTTCCACGTCCAGAGAGGGGTCTTTTTGAGAAGAATTAGCAGAATAATCGGTATCAGTCACAGCTAAGAAAAACCCAGGAGGGCCCGGAGCACTCTGTGGCAAGATGCTCCCGGGGAGCACGGTAATATTGTCCCTGAGCTGATCAGCGCTACCCCTCTGCCTGGGGGGTCGCTGACGACGAGTGCGCCTCTTTTTGGGGGCTCTGGTAATTGCCCGCAGTGTCTGTTGCACGTTCTCCCCCTGCTTCCAGCAAGTCTCACTGCGGCCTGCACACACACAACAACTGCGCTGCAGTTTCCTCTCCTCAGAGATTTCCCGCGCTTCTCTGTCCCTGCTTTCGCGCGTTTTGCTTTTTATCCTCTCCTCTCCCTGCGTCACTCTGCCTCCTGTCACATGAGCCTGGCTTCCCATGCGCCCCTCAAATCCGTCCCCCGGAACCCCGACTCCCGGCAACAATGGTTCCACCCGTCTGCACAGCTCACCAGGTCCCTGTCCCCTACACATGGCCCAGCATTCTCCCCGTCCTCCCTCTTCTATGCTTGGCTCAGTGGCCTCCCCGTCCTCCCCCTTCTATGCATGGCTCAGCATCCTCCCCCTTCTATGCATGGCTCAGCGTCCTCCCCTTTCTATGTATGGCTCAGCAACTCCTTGCCCTCCCCCTTGTATGCATGGCTCAGCTTCCTCCCTCTTCTATGTATGGCTCAGCGTCCTCCCCGCCCTCCTGCCCGCCATACCCCTTCTATGCATGGCTCAGCATCCCCCCCTTCTATGCATGGCTCTGCGTCCTCCCCTGTCATACTCACCCTCCTCGCGTGGTCACTGAATGTCCCTGCATCTCTGTTGTCCCGGTGCTGGCAGCTCTCCTCTCCTCTGCTCAGCGGTCACTTGGTACCGCTCATTAAGGTAATGAATATGCTCCACGCCTATGGGAGTGGAGATGCGTTCATATTAATTACTTTAATGAGTGGTACCACGTGACCGCTGAGCAGAGGAGAGGAGAGCTGCCGGCGCTGGACAATGGAGATGCAGGGACGTGGAGCACCACGCGAGGAGGGTGAGTATGATGTCACAGCCACTTGCTCCTGCCATTGCTCCTCCTCCCCCGCCAGCTTTCTGGGACCGTGACTCGTGTAAAAGCTGAGGGAGGCGTTTTCAGCACAAAAAAAAGTGCTGAAAATCTATATGAGTATATACGGTAGTTTTTCTGTGGCACGTATAGTTTCCATGAAGCAGCATCATTATTATAAGGTATAGGAAAGATACTGACGACATTAAGAAAACAGTCATCTACATATCAGAAAAAAATGTCTCACCTTACAAAACAGTTTTTATTGAAACAAAATAATTTCACATGCAAAATAGAAACCAAAGTATGAGCAGAAATTAAAATAGTGCTTGACTTTAGACTGTCGTTGATACAATTTTTCAGGGTTGTCCCTATATAACATCCAATAGTAATCTGCCATCATTGAGTCATTCCAAAAACCCTGGTAGCGGCGTTCCTTTACTTTAATGTCCTGGTAAAACCGCTCGCCTTGTTCATTGCTTACATCCCCAAGAATTTGAGGGAAGAAATCTAAATGTGAATGCAAAAAGTGCATTTTCAGAGACATGCGACATCCAAGACACTGGTATGCATTTAGCAGTTCCTCAACACCTTATTCTGGAGATTTTTGTTTTCCTAAGACGTTTTCACAGATCTACTTGAAGCTTTTCCAAGATCTCAATTCCTTATCATTTAGAGTTCCTTCAAACACATCATCTCTCATAAGCTCTCTGATCTGAAGACCGACAAATACCCCTTCCTTCAGTTTTGCTGGTGAAATACTGGAGAATTTCTGTGAAATGTATGGAACCCTTGTGAATTTGTCTTCGCCATGGCTTTCACAAAGTTTTTAATCAATGCCAACTTTATATGTAGTGGAAGAAGAAAGAATTTTGTTGCAGTAACTAAAGGATTATGCTGAACATTGTCTCTACCTGGAGCATAGATGTTTATCTGTCCCCAATCATGATGAACATAACGCTCTACTGTATTTCTACTGTCCCATAAACACAAGAAGCAACAATATTTTGTGAAACCTCCTTGCATTCCCATTAGCAGACCAATCACTTTCAAATCTCCACAGATATTCAATTGATGTTGCTTATATTGTATAGCATCCAAAACAACTTACAGATTTTCATAACTTTCCTTTAAATGACATGAGTGAGCAATAGGAATTGATGGTTGTATATTTCCATTGTGAAGCAACACTGCTTTCAAACTTTTGTGGGATGAGTCAATAGACAATCCCAATCTGCAACAAAATACTCTTGATTCAGTTCTTAAAGAGGACATTCACATTGTTACAGTACATTATTGGTCCACCAACTGTGAAAAATTGTGTTAAAGTGTTACTTCTATTTTGATAACAACTAGTGTTGAGCGATACCTTCCGATACTTGAAAGTATCGGTATCGGATAGTATCGGACGATACCCGAAAAATATTGGCTATCGCCGATACCCGATACCAATACAAGTCAATGGGACTCAAGTATCGGAAGGTATCCGCGACCAATCACAAGCCACGACGTCATCGAAGGTCTTAAACTGCTCATTCTTAGGAACGTAGGCTGCCGGTTACAATCGGTAAGGACCAGGGGCCCCCGGACGGGTGAGTATATCCATATTTTTTATTTTAATTCTTTATTTTTTACATGAATATGGATCCCAGGGCCTGAAGGAGAGTCTCCTCTCCTCCAGACCCTGGGAACCATACACTGGGAACTTCTGATTCCGATTTCCGATACCACAAAAGTATCGGAACTCGGTATCGGAATTCCGATACTGCAAGTATCGGCTGATACCCGATACTTGCGGTATCGGAATGCTCAACACTAATAATAACACACTTTGATGTCATCATGAAGAAGATTCTTCTGTTTCAACCTAGATGCACGAAGTTCAGCTTTATCTTTTCACAATGAAAAGTCTCTGATGAGATCATTTAATTCATGGCTAGTAAAGCGTTCTGGCTGCTCTATCAGGTACATACTCATCTTGACTTGAGGTCTCCATGTCTTCGCCAGTAGCTTCAGCTCCATATTCTTCATATACTACTTCATATTCATCCAATCCAGACAACGGTGGTATAGGAACTGGCAAGGTACCATCATGTGGAACTGGCCTAATCTCAGATTCATGTTCAGGGTATTTAATCTTATATTTGTTTTTTGTAGAAAAGCCCTTCAGTTTGACAAAACAAAAGCAGCAGTCATCTCTATGATTTTTGGGTTCTCTCCAAATCATGGGAACAGCAAATGGCATAGCCACTTTCCTCATATTCAACCAGTCACAAAGACCATTTGAACAACTTGAGTATATCACATGAGGGGCCCAGCTTTTGTCTTGATCACGAAGTGGACACTTAAAGTACATCTGGCACATCTTTTTAATATCATAAGTGATTGAACGTCCTTGGCCTTTTGGTGTTAAAGAACTACACACATAGCTGAATCTGTTTGGACGATTGATATACTGTTGGGGCATTTTTCTCCTTTAAATCAGATCAAACAGTAGAGTTTATTCAGTTCAATGGTGATGACAAACTAAAAAAAAATGCGATGAGCCGACCGACTATATGTAGATATCTCCCCAGAGACGACAGAGGCAGCTTGTATTTAGAACTGATTTTACTGGAGGTAATCTGGTAGATAACTATATACATTTGTAAGGTAAACGGGTCAGCCTATTCCTTACAGATGAACATTTGCAGACAGGCAGTTTCTCAGTGTGATATTGGCTGCTTTCAGGTTCTCTCTCTGTGGAGACCCTCACTCCGTTACACCTCAGTGACTGAGCTGTTTTCTTCCCTCTGAGGTGGCTTGCCCTCCCAAAAATGCAGTAAAAATCCCCTAACAATAGTGGTTGTCCGCTGCCTTCCTTCTGCGTCCGAGACCCAGGTTCAGTTAAACTCTATTGCCATGTGGGCCCGCACGGCAATAGCCAAAAGCTGCCAACCAATCAGAGGCTGGCAGCTGATGTTAGCATGCACGCCACTGGCGCATGACGTTATTGTCATTCGCCGGCGAGTATGCGCTTGAATTGCCTGGGGTGGTCGTCGGCGCTGGACCGTGGCCAGGTAAGGAGAAAGTTTTTTATTTTTACAGGATGGAGACAGATGGGGTAGGATGGAGATACATGGTGCAGGATCATGGGGCAGGATGGAGACACATGGTGCAGGAGCATGGGGCAGGATGGATACGATGGAGACAGATGGGACAGGATCATGGAGCAGATGGGGCAGGATCATGCCCCCCGAGGAAGCATTGACAGCGAAACGCGCATCGGGGCCTCTCCTATGCTCAGCATTTAGGTTGGTATTACCACCATTACTCTCTAGCACTATGCAATACTCACAGATATACCCATTGTGGATGTTGGGGGGTGTAATAATTATAGGGGATAACTCAGGAGACTCTTTGCGTGGAACAAGACAACTACAGGACACAGTTTTATAAGTGGTAAAGTCTATATTATCACACGGTGATTCAAACAGGTGCAGAGAGAAACTCAAGTCCACAACACTTGGTGTAAATATTAAACGCAGCTTAGCAGTCTATAGGAAACTTCAGAGGAAAATGCAATCAAGCAGAAAGTCTATGAAGCACAGTTATTCTTGAGGATACTTGACACGAATATTCCTTGTCTTAGTCCAAACACAGATAGATATGCTTATAAGGCAGTTCAAATCATATCTTAGCTCAATCAGGGAGGCCTGGTTAATAGTCTCAGGTTTTTGCAGAGCAGAAACAGCTTACATGTCCAGCAAATGCAGATGGAAGTAAACACGAGCAGCAGATGAAGGAGGATTACTGGAAACTGGTGTATGCAGCAGGAACTCAGAGCAGAGTAGCAGGATCACCACACAGGTTCACAGGAGCAGGTATATAGCCAGAGAGTAATCAGAGGTCAGGAGCTGGATGTGCAGCGCCCCAGGGACCTGCTCGTTGCAGTAACGTTGCTCTGCCGCTAAGGGGAGTGATGGTACGTCTGATTGCACTAAAAGAGTTCACCTGACCAGGTATCACAGTCACACATTACACTTCACACTCTGGCCACCAGGGGGAGCAAAAGGTTCTATGTATTAAGCCACTCCTCACACTCTGGTAAAACTGGGGGTTGGATAGGAAGTTGGAGAGAAGCTGACTGGGTTTTGCCCAGGTAACCTCTAGTGAGAGGAGAGCGTTACTTGGAAAGATTCAGGGGGGTCCCTGTCAGGGGTGGGATCCTGGCAGAGGCCTAGCAAAGGACAGATCGTTACGGAGCCGTGCCTGCACCTCAGTGCGGCGGCATCTTAAGAAAGGACACGAAGCGAAGTATATTGTGGAGAAGTGAGAAACGAGATCACAGCACAAAGGCGATAGAACCAGAAGGAGTCGTGCCCCGAGATCGGCAACATCCTTCTGAGGCGCGTAGCCGGCGGCCGGAACGCCGAGGAAGTAATAGACTCTACACATTACTTTGAACTATGGCAGGGCAGTTAACTTTAGGTTGGCTGTCTCACCTTTTACACCTAATGAAGACAACGGAGGCAATTGTGGGAGAGGGGCGTCTCTAGGGTCCCTATAAAATAACTCCAGGCCTACCCCGTCATACGGGTGCGTCCTATCCTTATCATCTGGGGGACGGAGAGAAAGAACAGAAACATACACGACAGTTGTGAGGACTATCCCGTGGTGCTCAGCAGGGAAGTACTACAACACCCAGGCGCTAGTAGGTAGGCTACTGATTTCCACCTGCAAAGGGAACTCTGGATGTGCCTTCGGACCGGCCGGTCTCAGCCAGCCCTGTTAGCAGTGCTCTGGATTGCGGATGCTGAAGCCTTCAGTAAAGAGGTAAAGAGACTGCAACCCTGTGTCCTCGTTATTTACTGCGACCTACATCTTTAATTGGACGCCCCTTAGCAGGGCCACGGACCGGGTCAGGCCACCGTGACATCCCCAGAACCGAGAGAGACCCGGTACCGAGTACCCCGCTGCCCTGCGCTTGGGTTGGGGCCGCTCCAGATGCAAGGCAGAATACTCTAGCACAGACTGAAGGCTGGGGTGGAGTCTTATAGCAGGAAAACACAGTGCACATGAGACCAAAGACGCCATATTGGAAAAGGGCAGTAATGCAGAAAAGGTAAAAAATGTCCAGAGTCTTTTTTGCTTACTATAGATCATTTCTTTGCATTATGTGTTGGCTCTATTTATTATGGGCATACTGATTGATGCTATATACTAGCTACTTGTAGCAGTTGTGCACTTGCGCATATATCTAACATAGGCCACCACTCTACTCTTTGCATATGCCAAACTTTATTTCCCCCAGCCTCATGGGCTTATTTGTTTGAATATATTTTGGTTATACCTGGTACTGTATATAATATATTTTGCTAAGCATTGTTCATTGGTGTCACTATCCCTGTTATTATTTTTTCTTTATTTACTTCGTTTTTGTTATGGATTTTAATAATTACTATTGGCGTTTATTTTTAATAAAATAATATATTTTATTTCGCTCTGTGATTCACTTTTTTTCTTTGGGGAAATATATTGTATATGATGTGATAGAGCTATATAATTTTGGCCGTTTTCTGGTAAATAGAGTAGAGTAGGGCCTGGCCAAAAGAGTCTACCTTGTTGTGGTGGCAGTTTAAAAAATCTTTTGGACAAAACAAAAGCTCCTGGCTATGTGATCTGGTGATGGGAACTGTTAATGTGTGATTGATGAGAACGTGGTGCAGATGTGGAGTTTTTCTATGAGTGGGCAGTGAGACTGTGGAAGGTTCAAGGGGTGGAGGCAGGGCTGGGGTGGAGCCTGGGCGGAGTCTCAAGGGGGCCCAATAAATTTTGCCAGTATGGGGCCCCAAAATTCCTAGTGGCATCCCTGTCAGCACATCAAACTCCATAAAACAGACATATTACCTTTGCTGATGATTTTTTTCTGTTGACCAGTGTTATCATAAGAAACTTTTATTTGGTCTTTCTACTATTTTCTAAATCTTGATGTATAAAACGGATGTCGTATGGATGCTAAAAATGGACGCATGTATGACAATACTGATGAAAAATATGCTGTCACTGCTTACAGAGTCAGAGGAGTTGGGAAACCCCTTATTGACAAGCTGGATGGCAAGATGACCGTATAAGGCTACGTTCACATTTGCGGCCAGCGCCGCAGCGTCGGGCGCCGCAGCGGCGCCGCATGCGTCATGCGCCCCTATATTTAACATGGGGGCGCATGGACATGCGGCGCACTTGCGTTTTGCGCCGCATGCGTCGCTGCGGCGCCCGCGTCGGGGCGCAGAGGACGCAGCAAGTTGCATTTTTGCTGCGTCCAAATTCAATGAAAAAAACGACGCATGCGGCGCAAAACGCAGCGTTGTGCATGCGTTTTGCTGCGTTTTTGTTTGCGTTGTGCGCTGCGGCGCCGACGCTGCGGCGCACAACGCAAATGTGAACGTAGCCTAATACAGATTTTTTTAGAACTGAAAACATTCAGAGCAATTTCTGCATACCATCAGCACTTTTTCTGTGACAGGGACAAATGCAACATATGCTGACTGACGACACATTTCTATCTATTCTGCTGGGTTGTTTCTTATATTTATTGCCGAGTACTGTAGTAGAAAGATTGTTCATCATTCCAAACAAGAGTTTTCTATCCCATGACATTTTCATTTAAGACAACAAGCTTCATAGAACAGCCATGAGGGACAAGTCATCCAGGAAATCTCTGGCCAGTTTAACTTCTTCTTGACATCCTTTGCAGATGCACCGCGCACATGTACAGCACACTGATTTTGCCTGCTCACAGGTAGATCCTGCACAATCATCAAGGGGTGTCAGCTATTTATCATATCTGACACCCTGCTGTAACGGTTGTGGTCAGTGCAAGCACTGATCACAGTCACTTACCCCTCATATGCAACTGTCACTTGTGACATCAGCATCTATCTGCTGATTTGAGGGAAAGGGATCGCTCTTTACCCTCATCAGCCATAATCACCCTAGATGGAATAATGGCCGAGAGTCCCTCGGTTGTCTTGGCCTGTAAGGCTTTGCCATAAGCGAGCCAAAATGCATAATGGGTGATAAATGCAGAAGTGGTGACGTGTTTCTATTATACGTTTCCTCCAATTGTTCCACTCCTGATTTTGACTTAGAAATACTGATACAATATGCTGACTAAATGCTAAACTTGTGACTGTGGCCTAACCTTGTAATGCAGACAGCAATAAAACCAGTGTTGTCCTTTGTTTTGGGACTTTGTAAAAAACAAAAAAAATCAAATCAAAATTGTAAACATATGAAAAAAGTAAGAGAGAAAGTACTGAAAAATGGAAAAATGATTGACAAGTACAAACGCTGTTTTTACATAGAAATTAGACCAAAACATATGGACGCATCCGGAACGACCTGATCTATAAATCTATCCCATTATTCAAAACCGTAAAGATAATTAGGTAAAAAACACGCTCAAAATATAGCATTTCCATCATACTAACACAAAAAAACAGAATAAAAGGTGATCAAAAAATCATATACAGTATCAGGACCGGCATCAACACCCGGGCAAGTGCCAGAGCCCTAATCATGTGGGAGGCCCACTCGAAGTTGGGGACACCGGCTTCCTATGGGAGCCCTGTGCCTGCGCCCATGACCAGTATTTGCGATACTCACATCTCCCTGTGCCTGCTCTGTGGCATTCTCCGTCCTCTGACTGTAACGTTCAGGTCAGAGGGGGCAATGACATCAGTACTGTGAGCCCCCTGCCTGAGCAGTCACAGTGCAGAGTGCCGCAAGATGCCAAGGCATCTGTAGCAGAGCAGCGGCCAGCGAGGAGAGGGGAGTATTTCATTTTTATTTTTTTTTTATGTTTAGAGCAGTATATGGGGCCAGTTATATATGGAGCTGTATATGTGGCCAATTATATATGGAGCATCTTATGGGGCCCATTATATATGGAGCAGGATATGGGGCCAATTATATATGGAGCAGGATATTGGGCCAATTATATATGGTGCAGTATATTGGGCCAATTATATATGGTGCATCTTATGTGGCCAATTATATATGGAGCATCTTATGGGGCCAATTATATATGAAGCATCTTATGGGGCCAATTATATATGGAGCAGTATATGGGGCCCATTATATATGGAGCATCTTATGGGGCCAATTACATATGGAGCAGTATATGGGGCCAATTATATATGGAGCAGTATATGTGGCCAATTATATATGGAGCATCTTATGGGGCCAATAATATATGAAGCATCTTATGGGGCCAATTACATATGGAGCAGTATATGGGGCCAATTATATATGTAGCAGTATATGGTGCCAATTATATATGGAGCATCTTATGGGGCCAATTATATATGGAGCATCTTATGGGGCCAATTACATATGGAGCAGTATATGGGGCCAATTATATATGTAGCAGTATATGGCGCCAATTATATATGGAGCATCTTATGGGGCCAATTATATATGGAGCATCTTATGGGGCCAATTACATATGGAGCAGTATATGGGGCCAATTATATATGTAGCAGTATATGGGGCCAATTATATATGGAGCATCTTATGGGGCCAATTATATATGGAGCATCTTATGGGGCCAATTATATATGGAGCAGTATATTGGGCCAATTATATATGGAGCATCTTATGGGGCCAATTATATATGAAGCATCTTATGGGGCAAATTATATATGGATCAATCTAAGATGGATATTAAATATCCGTATTCGCACTAATAAAAACCCTGAGAGCGAGAAATTAAATCAATCAGTGCACAAAATGCCAAAACAATACATTCATATCATGTAAACACATCCCCCCATCTGGGCGAATGATAATTGGCCTGATACTGGGTAAAGTGGCTGCAGAATGTTCTAAATGTCATTAGAAGTCTTACCTAGAAAAGACGTTCATATCAGTGGAGGGGCTGCTTGAATGAAGGCTGCAATCCCCAGCAACGGCTGGTACTGTTGTACTGAAGGCTGTAGTCAACAATTCTGTTCACATGCGGCAGCTGCCCCGGCCGGTGGCAGCGTGACGCTTAGCTGAACTGACACATGCAGCGGCGTGCACTCGTGCAGGCAGGCCGGTATCCTCCTAGGTGCGCAGAGTGAGAGCGGCGCTGGGAAAAGACCTGCGTGCCGGTGTGTGTAACGTGACCGCTCACGTGACTAAAGGTGCAATACGGATGGTGGTAGGGACCAAAAAAGCCAACGCATTTCAGAGATGTCTGTCTCCTTCCTCAGGACTGGACCCTACCCCCTAGTGGCAGTCCTTATAAACGCCATCAGCCCAGTGAAATTACTGGAATCCAAATAGTTCCACACCACTGTTCAATCCTTTAGGGATAACAGTGTCCAAGGTAAAAATCCATCTTGTTTCAGCTCTTGACATGTAAAAAGGTGTATATAGGACGTACTAAAAGACCGCTAAAAGTAAGGATCAGCGTTTCAGCTCTTGACATGGCTTTAATAAAATTACCACCCCTCCAATGTGGAGTTATTTTCTCAATGCCTGTAATCTCCGTACAGTGTGTTGATCCATTATGATGTTCGGCAAAGTGTTTTGAAAGGGGGTGACCCAAAAATTTTTTCTTAATATTTTGGATATGCTCGCTGATCCTTACTTTTAGCGGTCTTTTAGTACGTCCTATATACACCTTTTTATATGTCAAGAGCTGAAACAAGATGGATTTTTACCTTGGACTCTGTTATCCCTAAAGGATTGAACAGTGGTGTGGAACTATTTGGATTCCAGTAATTTCACTGGGCTGATGGCGTTTATAAGGACTGCCACTAGGGGGTAGGGTCCAGCCCCGAGGAAGGAGACAGACGTCTCTGAAACGCGTTGGCTTTTTTGCTCCCTACCACCATCCGTATTGCACCTTTAGTCACGTGAGCGGTCACGTTACACACACCGGCACGCAGGTCTTTTCCCAGCGCCGCTCTCACTCTGCGCACCTAGGAGGATACGGGCCTGCCTGCACGAGTGCACGCCGCTGCATGTGTCAGTTCAGCTAAGCGTCACGCTGCCACCGGCCGGGGCAGCTGCCGCATGTGAACAGAATCGTTGACTACAGCTTTCAGTACAACAGTACCAGCCGTTGCTGGGGATTGCAGCCTTCAGTCAAGCAGCCCCTCCACAGATATGAACGTCTTTTCTGGGTAAGACTTCTAATGACATTTAGAACATTCTGCAGCCACTTTACCCAGTATCAGGCCAATTATCATTCACCCAGATGGGGGGATGTGTTTACATGATATGAATGTATTGTTTTGGCATTCTGTGCACTGATTGATTTAATTTCTCGCTCTCAGGGTTTTTATTAGCGCGAATACGGATATTCAATATCCATCTTAGATTGATTCTTGTTTTTTACACAATCATTGGTGGTGATTGTTATATTCGCAGCAGGAGTAATAACCCTACAATACTTGGCGCCACTCAGCTTTTTATTACTGCAATTATATATGGAGTAGTATATGTGACCAATTATATATGGAGCATCTTATGGGGCCAATTATATATGGAGCAGTATATGGGGCCAATTCCATATGGAGCAGTATATGGCGCCAATTATATATGGAGCAGTATATGGGGCCAATTATATATGGAGCATCTTATGGGGCCAGTTGTACATGGGGCCAATTATATATGGAGCAGTATATGAGGCCAATTATATATGGAGCAGTATATGGGGCCAATTATATATGGAGCATCTTATGAAACCAATTATATATGGAGCAGTATATGGGGCCAATTATATATGGAGCATCTTATGAAACCAATTACCGTATTTTCCGGCATATAAGACGACTGGGCGTATAAGACGACCCCCCAACTTTTCCAGTTAAAATATAAAATCTTCTTAAAAGTCAGGGGTCTTCTTATACGCCGTATGTCGTCTTATAGGGCCGGTGACTAATGTGCCTTTTGGGGGGGGAGTGGTCCTGATGACGAAGAGGGGGCATCTCACAGGAAAGTGTGAGTGGAGTATCCCCCATTACCTCATTGTAGCTGCAGTGTGGGGTGCTTGGGAGCACAGCACAGCACCCATGCGGCACAAAGAGGAGCAGCAGCTGCCGCCTCTCCCCAGCACAGAGACCCCATGCTGCAGCTACAATGTGGTAATGGGGGATACTCCACTCACACTTTCCTGTGAGACGCCCCCTCTTCGTCATCGGGACCACTACCCCCCACCCACCATATACACATTGGTGTCTGCACTTGGCGTACAAGACGGCACCCGGCGTATAAGATGACCCCCGACTTTTAAGAAGATTTTCAGGGGTTAAAAAGTAGTCTTATACGCCAGAAAATACAGTATATATGGAGCAGTATATGGGGCCAATTATATATGGAGCATCTTATGGGGCCAATTACATAATATGGAGCCATATATGGGGCCAATTATACATGGAGCATCTTATGGGGCCAATTACATATGGAGAAGTATATGGGGCCAATTACATATGGAGCAGTATATGGGACCAGTAGTAGAAAACACCTCCGGCACTCAAAAAAAAGATATTTCTTTGGAATGTTCCGTGTAACAAAAGAATCTTTATTTACAGCCTATATATGAAATGGACAAGACAAGATTTCCGATGTTTCGACTCTCAGGCCTCTATCAAGGATGTCTATTAACAAATCAATATAAAAGAAAAGAAATAAATACAAATAAACTGAAGCATATCACTTCTATGCAAAAAGTATTTTGGGTCCAATTACATATGGAGCAGCATATGGGGCCCATTATACAGTATATGGAGCATCTTATGGGGCCAGGTATACATGGAGCATTATATGGGGCCCATTCTGTTTGGAGCAAAATATGGGGTCCATCATCTACTGGAGCATTACATGGTGCCCATCATATACTATATGGAGCACTATATGGAGCCCATTATACTGTATGGAGCAATATATGGGGCCCATTCTGTATGGAACAATATCTTGGGTCCATCATATCCTATATGGAACATTATATGGGGTTCATTATTCTGTATGGAGCACTATGTGGTGCCCATAATACTGTATGGGGTCCATTATTCTGTATGGAGCAATGTATGATGCTCATTATTCTTTATGGAGCACTATGTGGTACCCATAATACTGTATAGAACACTATGAGGTGCCCATAATACTCATAATACTGTATGGAGAAATATATGGGGTTCATTATTCTGTATGGAACATTATATGGGGCTCATTATTCTGTATGGAGCACTATGTGATGCCCATAATACTGTATGGAGCAATATATGGGGTCCATTATTCTGTATGGAGCAATGTGTGATGCTCATTATTCAGTATGGAGCACTATGTGGTACCCATAATACTGTATAGAGCACTATGAGGTGCCCATAATACTCATAATACTGTATGGAGAAATATATGAAGCTCATTATTCTGTATGGAGTGCTATGTGGTGCCCATAACACTGTATGTAGTATTATATTGTCTGGTTTCTGAGCTATTGGTATTAGTCATGTAATGTAAGAAGTAAGTGAAATCTTTGACATTGTACTCTACCTATATTTCTCTGCTGTATCTGAGCATCATGTATTGTGGTTTGTGTTAAAGGGGCCCACTGACACTCTTTCGCCCAGGGCCCGTGAAAACCTGGAGCCGGCCCTGTACAGTATATACACAAAGCTGTATCTTGTCCTGCTGAAAAAATAAGCTTTTAAATGGCTCTGTCCGCAAAAATAAAAATGTTACACTTGTCATATTATGAAGTGCGAAAACAAATTATTCTTTCTAGAAATTAATTTTTAATGTGTAGAAGTATCGAAACAAAAATAATACAATTTATTCATTGCCCTGTTTTGTTTGCTTTTCCACCCAAAAATTGAAAACAAAAAGCAATAAAAAATATTATGTAGTCCAAAATGGAACCAATAAGAACTTCAACTCATCCATCAAAAAAATAAGCCTCCACACAGCTCTTTCATCAGAAAAATAAAAAAAGTTATAGATTTTATAATATAGCAAAGTAAATACAAATACATTTTTGTAAGTCACTGGTTTTAGCATGCAAAAATTGCAAATTATAAAAATGCTTTATAACTTTGGCATCGCTGTAATCTTACTGACCTGAAGAATAATGTCGAATTGTTACTTTTACTGCACTGTAAACAGTGTAAACATTTTAAAATTAAATACAATTCCTGGATTGATGTTTATTCTGTTTCTCTCAAAAGCGGAATATAAAGTGATTAAAAAATCTTATATATCCCCAAATGCTAAAATGAAAAATGTCAACTTATCTTGCAAAAAAGACCCCCCTACTCTAATAATAAAAATAATTTACAATGTACAGGTACCTATTTTTCTTTCTAGCCATAGTAAAGATGAAACATTTTGATCTAAGTCTACTTAATATTGTAACAAATGTAATTTTTCATTTTCACACAGGCTAATAATAAAGAAATCAGTAAAGTATCTATGGGATAAAAATGCTCATTACACCCATAGAGGAATTCCCAGTGGAGTGTAATCAGCATTAAGCTCTTTAAGACCTATTTATCCGAGACAGTTTGGTTACTAAGGCCATGCTGCCTTACAATCCCACAGAAAAGTGTGTGGCTGTACAGTTTATCACTAGTAGCAGCCTAAAAGCAAAAATACCACTATTCTGTCAAAAGAAAAATGTAACCGTGACTTAGTGGCATTCAAGCCATCCACATCTCAGGGTGCACTCACATCAGCGCTTAAACTCGGCGAGTGCAATGTGAGAAAACCTTGCATTGCACTTGCTACAATGTTAGTTAATGAGGCAGTGCTCATCTGCGAATCGGGGTGATGAAAAATTTGCAGCATGCTGCGTATGACCATGTGAAAAGTCAGAGACTCATCAATAAAAGTCAATAGGTGCAAGAAAAAAATCATACAACACACGGACCATGTGTCTGCTGTGCGATTTTTACGCACTCATCTCATAGGAAACCCGACATTTCATTAGCCAAGTATAGTAAATTCACAGCCCGAACTGTCAGAATACAATAAAAGAGATAAATATAGACTAAAAAGAAAATGATGTGGGGTTCCCCTATTTTTAAAAAAAAAACAGCTGAGGAAAGGCCAACAGAGTATAACACATACACAGGGTCGGACTGGTCCATCAGAGAACCGGAGGATTCTCTGGTGGGCCCAGGCACTGACACCTGCTGGCATACAGGGCTGGCAGCTGCCTAGGGCCCCCTCTGCACTAGGGGCGCCAGCCAGTGGCATGTTGCTAATAGCGGCACACCATGCAGCTGCTATGGGGCCCGTGAGTCAGGGGGACCCGTCCGGTGGGTGCCAGCAGAGCAGCAGCGGGAAACAGGAGGCAGAAGATTGTCCCTGCTGCTAAAGAGAAATGAATATTCACTGTTCATGTAAAGCTGGTGCGGCTGCACCGGAGGTGGCCTGGTTGTGGAAAGGGCAATGATGGGGTGGTGGGTTAAAAGTCAATGATGGAGGTGGTGGAATGGGCAATGATGTGGGTGGTGGGGGAGAAAACAATCATAGAAGTGGTGGAAAGAACAATGATAGGAGTCATGGGGGAGAAGGCAATGATGGAGGAGATGGAGAGGGCAATGAGTGGAGTGGTGTGGTAGAAAGCAATGATAGATGTGGGGGAAAGGGCAATGATGGGGGTAGTGGAGGAGAAGGCAATGATGGAGGAGGTGGAAAGGGCAATGATGAGGGTAGTGGGGGAGAAGACAATGATGGAGGTGGTGGAAAGTGCAATGATGGGGGTGGTGGGTGAGAAGGCAATGATGGAGGTGGTGATGAGGACAATGATGGGGTGCAGGGGGAGAACAATGATAGAGGTGGTGGAGAGGGTTATGATGGGGGCTACATTATATTCTATGAGGGGGGCTGCATTATATTCTATGAGATGGCTGCATTATATTCTATGAGGGGACTACTTTATATCCTATGAGGGAGCTACGCCAACCCCTGCTACATAATTAAGACATGCACTACCTTATATTATACCCTGATATTAGCATGTTTTACTGCACAATCGGTGGTCTTGTATTTATTTCTATATAGCTACATAGTAGGCCACTAGAATGATTTTCTCTGGTGAGCCACTTTTTTAGATCCAAGTTATAAAACCAAATTTTGCCAAATGATTCTCACCCTAGAAAGGGACCAGCGAATGCTGGAGTATCGAAACACGCTTTTTATTCAACCTTTAGGCTATGTGCACACGTTGCGGATTCATGTGCGGATTTTTCTGCATGGTTCTTAAAAAATCCACAGGTAAAACGCACTGCGTTTTACCTGCGTATTACCCACAAATTTACCGTGGATTTCCAGCGTTTTTTGTGCAGATTTCACCTGCGTTTTACCACCTGAGGATTCCTATACAGGAACAGGTGTAAAACGCTGCAGAATCTGCACAAAGAATTGACATGCTGTGGAAAATACAGCGCAGCATTTCTGCGCGGTATTTTCCGCACCATGGGCACCGCTTATTTGGTTTTTCATAGGTTTACATGGTACTGTAAACCTGATGGAAAACTGCTGTGAATCTACAGCGGCAAATCCACAACGTGTGCATATACCCTAAGAGAGCTTTTCCGCAAGACAGCAGTGAAGCACACAGTTTGCATCGCAGCTGTAGAATTCCAACCTCTGGCCCGTCAGTTCGTCAATGCCAAGACATTAGCTGCAGCAGTGGTGGAAATGGAAGAAGCAATTTCTGTGAGTCCTTTAACACTTTTTTTAGACCAACTCGTGCACCAACACAACAGAGTTCAAGTCTTACACGTGGTGAATGAACGGAGAGGATGGTGCAGTTGTATCTAGAACTAAATATCAATACCATCAGGGAGGGTTTGGACCCTTTCACATTTTGGTCTTCCAAGATGGAGGAGTGGCCTGAGCTCACCTCACATGCCTTGGAGGTATTATCATGCTCGGCTTCCATCGTTCTCTCAGAACGTGTCTTCGGTGCTGCTGGTGGTGGGTGTCCTGATGGATAAGCGCATATGGTTGTCCCCTGAAACTGTTGACCGCCTAACTTTCATTAAGATGAACAAGTCATGGATCTCCAAGGACTTTTTCCCCCCAAACGCAGACTGTACAGGCTAGGTGATATTGCATTTTTAGTGTGATGCATTAATGTCACGTAACTGCACTCGGTTCTGTAGGGCCTCTTTTTTCACAATGTGAATACTCCATGCTGGGTGTCCATCTGCTGGATTGGGTGTAGTGAAAGACCTGTCGGTCCCTATTCTACTATTTCTACTGTGGTGAAATTGATGCCACTTTGGTGGTTTCTGCAAATAATATTTGGAAATGTGAACACTTATAGTTGAGTGTCCATCTGCTGGATTGGGTGTAGAGAAAGACCTGTTGGTCCCTATTAGACTATTTCTACTGTGGTGAAATTAATGCCACTTCTGTGATGTAAGGCCCTCATTTCTTTAAATGTGAACACACCTTGTTGGGTGTTCATCTGCTGGATTGGGTGTAGAGAAAGACCTCTAGAATATTTCTACTGTGGTGAAATTGATGCCACTTTTGTGGTGTCTGCCAATAATTTTTGGAGATGTGAACACTCCTGGTTAGGTCTCCTTCATGCGTGTTGCCTGTAGCAGTAGGCCTCCGAAACCATCAGGCCTCCACTTATTTGCATGCAACTACCCATGTTACTATTCTTAAATTTTTCTGACAATGGTAATCTAGAAAACTGATATTTGTGCCACCTGAGTGTGGCTCAGCATGAAAGCAGGTAGAGGTGTTGCATGTGTTATCAGGGCTCCCAGCAAAGGGACCCTACACCGATCCCTCACTCATCTCGTCTTACTGTGACATTCATTGGAAAGCTGTAAATTCTGTCCCAGACCCTGATTCCTCATGCCTGGCCGATTGCTGCAGTTCCATGCTGCAATTTGTACTGTGGGTGAATTGAGGCCACTTTCCTGGTGTCTGTCCCTCATTTGATGTGCTTTGGCAGCATTCGGGGCAGTTCTAAGATGTTGTGTATACATTTGCTTTTGCCTCCCATTGACTATAATGGTGTTTGGAAACGTTCGGTGAATATTTGACGAATTAATGGGCGAATATTGCAAATTCGGCGAACTTAATCCAAATCAAATATTGAAATATTCGCTCATCTCTATTCATAATGCCTGAATTGCCTCCGCCTATCAATGCAATAAAAATCAAAACATTGTATGTACCTCATAATTGTATTAATAAAAACAGTAGGTCATAGCAGAAATAACATACCGTATATACTCGAATATAAGCCGAGAATTTCAGCCCATTTTTTAGGCTGAAATTGCCCCTCTAGGCTTATACTCGAGTCATTCCCAGGGGTCGGCAGGGGAGGGGGAGAGTCAGCTGTCTGATCATACTCACCTGCTTCTGGCGTGGTCCCTGCATGTCCCTGGTTCTCCGAGCTCCGGCAGCTTCTTCCAGCGTTGAGCGGTCACATGGTACTGCTCATTACAGTAATGAATATGGACCCGACTCCACTCCCATAGGGGTGGAGCCACATATTCATTACTGTAATGAGCGGTACCATGTGACCGCTCAACACAGGAAGAAGCTGCCGGTGCGTGGAGAGCCTGGGATGTGCAGAGACCGCTCCAGGAGCAGGTGAGTATAACAGGGGCATTGCGTGATATTCACCTGCCCCACGTTCCACCGCCGTGCTCTATCTTCCACGTCCTCTGCAGTGACGCTCAGGTCAGAGGGCGCAATGATGCAATAATTGTGCGTGCCACCCTCTGTTTGAACTTCAGTGCAGAGGACGCGGAAGACACAGCTGCGCCCAGTGGTGGAACGGGGAAAGGATAGCAAGTGCCGGGGGCCTGAGCGACGAGAGGTGAGTATGTGATTTTTTTTTTTTTATCGCACCAACAGCATATGGGGCAAATGTCTGTATGGAGCATCTTATGGGGCCATAATCAGCATTTGTGGAGCATTATACAGGGCAAATGTGTTTATGGAGCATCTAATGGGGCCATAATCACTATTTGTGCAGCATTATATGGGGCAAATATCTCTATGGAACATCTTATGGGGCCATAATCAGCGTTTTTGCAGCACTATATGGGGCAAATGTGAGCATCTCATGGGGCCGTAATCAGCATTTGTGCAGCATTATATGGGGCAAATGTGTCTATGAAGCATCTTATGGGGCCATAATCAGCATTTGTGCAGCATTATATGGGGCATATTTTAATATGGAGCATCTTATGGGGCCCATTATGAACTGTATGGAGCATTATATGGGGCTCCTGATTCAATATGGATATTCAAAAACACCTAACCTACTGATATCTCAATTATTTTTTTTTGACATTTACGGTTAGCTGCTGCATTTTCCACCCTAGGCTTATACTCGAGTCATTAAGTTTTCCCAGTTTTTTTTGTGGCAAAATTAGGGTCGGCTTATACTCGAGTATACACGATAGTTCTCACACAGCTTAATCAATGGAAAAATTAAAAAATTTTGAATCTTGGAAAATGATGGATACCCAATTTTTTTTTTTTTTTGCAAAATCCAGAATTCTTTTTTACCACTTAAATAAAAAAAAATTACAAGTTTGGTATTGCCATAATTATAGTGACGAGAATAATCATGTTTTCAGGTCATTTTTGCCACTTAGGCTACTTTCACACATCAGGTTTTTTGTTTCAGGCCGAATCCGGCCAATGTTGGAAAAAACAAATCTGTTGCAAATATTGAAAAAACTGATGCAACGGATCCGTTTTTCCTGCCTGATCCGGTTTTCTATTTTTAACATGGAGTTTACAGTGACTTCCTGGAAAAAAAAAAAGAGAGAGAGGGGGGGGAGGGAGAGAGAGGAGAGAGAGGGAGAGAGGGAGAGAGAGGGATGGAGAGAGGGAGAGAGAAGGGAGAGAGAGAGAGAAGGGGAGGGAGAGAGAGAGAGAGAGAGAGAGGGAGAGGGAGAGAGAGAGAGAGAGAGAGAGAGAGAGAGACCCCCAGAATGGAAAATGTGCATGATTTCAATGGAAAATGCTTGGAAAACCAGATCCGCATTCATTGTTTCACATCTCCGTTTCACACGTTTTTGCCCGGTTCCATCACTGTGCGCTTTTTTCGCCGGATGAAAAAACGTTTCTCTGGACGTTTTCTCCGTCCGCCAGAAATGACTATCTGGAACCGGAAAAAAACGTCTGGCCATCATGTGCAATCCGGCGCTAATACAACTCTATGAGAAAAATCCTAATCCGGCGTCAATAAAAAACGGATACATTTTTTTTTTTAAACTTGTGCCTGAAAAAAAAACCTGATGTGTGAAAGTAGCCTTAGCGAACACCATAGAAATATACCATCACAATAATGATGGAAACATTGCTGTTTTTCCTTCATTTTACACATTTTACAAGGCATTATATTGTAAAGTGAATGATGTCATTTTAAACTGCAATTCATTCTGCAAAAAGCAAGACTTTGGGGAAAAGGGGAGGAAAAACAAGAATGAACAGAAATGCAAAATCACCTGTTCATGAAGGAATTAAAGAGAGAATAAATCTACTATATAATTGTCTAAGGGTCACTTCCGTCTGTCCTTCTGTCTGTCACCGATATTCATTGGTCACGGCCTCTGTCTGTCATTGAAATCCAAGTCGCTGATTGGTCGCAAGACCACAATGCACTCTTGGGACCGGAGCGCGCGAGGAGCATCGGTAAATACCTCGCTTGGATCCGGGGCCAACGGAAGGTGAGTATATAACTAATTTTTATTTTAATTCTTTTTTTTAACAGGGATATGAAGCCCACATTGCTATATACTGCGTGGGCTGTGCAATATACTACATGGGCTGTGCAATATAATACGTGGGCTATGCAATATAATACGTGGGCTGTGCAATATACTACATGGGCTGTGCAATATACTACGTGGGCTGTACAATATAATACGTGGGCTATGCAATATAATATGTGGGCTGTGCAATATACTATGTGGGCTGTGCAATATAATACGTGGGCTGTGCAATATAATACGTGGGCTGTGCAATGTACTACATGGGCTGTGCAATATAATATGTGGGCTGTACAATATAATACGTGGGCTGTGCAATATACTATGTGGGCTGTGCAATATAATACATGGGCTGTGCAATATACTACATAGGCTGTGCAATATAATACGTGGGCTGTGCTATATACTACATAGGCTGTGCAATATAATACGTGGGCTGTGCAATGTACTACATGGGCTGTGCAATATAATACGTGGGCTGTGCAATATACTGCGTGGTCTGCGCAATATAATACGTGGGCTGTGCAATATACTACGTGGGCTGTGCAATATACTACATGGGATGAGCAATGTACTGCGTGGGCTGTGCAATATACTACGTGGGCTGTGCAATGTACTGCGAGGGCTGTGCAATGTACTGAGTGGGCTGTGCAATATACTACGTGGGCTGTGCAATATACTATGTGGGCTGTGCAATGTACTACGTGGGCTGTGCAATGTACTGCGTGGGCTGTGCAATGTACTGCGAGGGCTGTGCAATGTACTGTGTGGGCTGTGCAATATACTGCATGGGCTGTGCTATATACTGCGTGGGCTGTGCAATATACTACGTGGGCTGTGCAATATACTGCGTGGGCTGTGCTATATACTACGTGGGCTGTGCAATATACTACGAGGGCTGTGCAATATACTATGTGGGCTGTGTAATGTTGGCATGGGATTTGAACTGTGCTTCACTACTTGGTCACGGTCGGCCGAATCCTGTGTATTCAATGTATTATTCTAAAATCTACATAAATAAACTACATACATATTCTAGAATACCCGATGCGTTAGAATCAGACTTCCATCTACTATGGAATAAGAGCAGAAAGAAGGACTTAGGACAAGCAGAGGAGAAAAGAACATGTGGAATGGGGGTTTAAAGAGAACTATTTTGGGAGACCAAAGCTACAATCATTATCTATAGACAGTGATCTGAACACGATTTTTCAATATATCTGGAGGAAAGGTTCACTCCTCGATTTATGGACACCAAGTCATTTTCTTGGTGAATAGAGATGATGGAATTTGTTTGGAAAATGTTCACCAATTTCAAATTCGGCACGAATGTAGCACATTCGGATTTGTGTTAGTTTCCCGAGAATTTTTCCTTCGGTCAAAGTTCGATACGTGATCGAGTTTCCATTAATGCATTTGTTTTGACTTTGTCTAGGATAGTGGTGCTGTATGATGGGGGAACGTGTTTTATGAGGGGAGGAAGTTTGTATAGGTCAGAGGAGCGGCGAAGTGTAATTTTTTTTTTACATTTTTCATTCTGTAATTTAATGTGTGTACGTTCCGGCAACCAATCAGGGTGCAAAAATAATCCACACTGTCATGATACAAGGTCTTTTGTGATTGGCTGCCGAAGTCACATGTCCCTCTCCATATAAAAAGCAGAAATCTGGTTTTGCTGGCGCCATTTTCTCAGTGTAACAGAGCAGAGAGGCCGATCTTGATGCTGCTGCAGGTGAACTTCTCATTTAGTTTTATAGGATCCTGTCCTGTGTGAAATCTATCTTCTAACATCTAGCTAGATTGTGCTAAAACTGTGTTGCAGTCAGGAGGCTAATCCAAATCATTTGAGCTAAAACTGTTTTGCAGTGAGGAATGAGAAGACCCTTTTTCCTCATCAAAATAGTTGGGCCTAATATTGGGGTTCAGCCAGGAGGCCCTATTTGCTAATCCAAATTGTTTGAACTAAAACTGTGTTGCAGTGTGGAATCAGGAGGCCTCATTTGCTCATCAAAATTATTAGTCCAAATATTGGGGTTCAGCCAGGAGGCCATATTTGCAAATTTAAATCGTTTGGGATAAAACTGTGTTGCTGTGATTAATCAGGAGGCACCATGTGCTCATCAAAAACGTTAGTCCTAATATTGGTCTGTGCCAGGAAGCCCTATTTGCTAATCCAAATTGTTTGGGCAAAAAACTGTGTTGCAGTGAGGAATTAGGAGGTCCCATTTAATAATCTACATCTTTAGGTCTAAAAGTGTTGTTCAGGCACACTATCTAAGAAAATAAATAGAGATTGTTCAATTAGGGACAGGTGACTGACTGGTGTGGGCTTAAGTTTGTGAAACAGCAGGTTAAAAAGAGGGTAAGAGTACACACAAAATGAGTGGGATAGGTGTTAATGTTAATGAAAGCTCAACTGAACAAACACCGTCTGTCCTATCCAAAGACAACTGACAACATCTGTTGCTGGATGGGCAACTCAACTCTCTTTCTTCAGCAGCTGCACAGTGGTATGCTTTGTAGATGATGGTCAGAAAGAGCATGTGCTCCAGTGGATGGCAAGCACTGCATCAAATGGTCTCTCCTCCTCTTCCTACACTTTAACATCACACACAGTACAATCCTCAGAGGTAGCACCCCAATATTGCCTATCCACCTGGTGGATACAAATGATTTCTGAACATTGATGGCTGTCACAGTCCCCCAGTACTTGTTGCCAAGTCTCCATTACTTCTCTAAGAATAATGGGCCTGCACTAAACTAGCATGTCGTAGATAACATCACCCATTCCCTGAAAAAAATCTATCTGTGCCAGTGTGGATTTCGCCACTTACACCTGTACGATCAAACATGGCAGGGGGGTTAGATCTAATTGATTGGGCACTGGGTGACTCTGGTTGCTGTAGGGGCAGGCAGTCAAGGGGATTCTCAAAGGCTTGCCTGACAAACCTCTCTATCTAACACTTCCTTGACTGCTTATGGCTCCTCCACCTCCTCTCAGGCATCCACCTACAGTCTTAAACTCTTCCTTAATCAGACACGCATTCCAACAGTGCATGGCTCACATCCTTAAACTGGTGGTACAGCAATTTCTTCACCACTATCACAGCCTGGATATGCTGCTGCAGAAAGCACAGTCGCTGCGTGCTCACTTCTGATGATAGCACCCCGCAGGTCATTGACTTTCATCGCTACAGAGGTCTTTCGGTCTACTGGTTAAATGTTAGATTTGTGATGTTCTGACATGGTAGAATTCCACTCTGCACATGTTGCAGTGTCTGGCAGCAGTGACAAGCCCTGGTGCAGCATGTCTTTCTGCATAGCCTGGGCCAACACAGTACAGTTATGGTACAAATCACGCGTGCAGAGTTGGCACAGATGAAGGACCACTGCACCCTTCTGCACAGTTTGGAAATGGCTACTAAGAAGGTTAGGGATGATGACGCTGTCATCAGCATCACTATTCCCATCATATACATGCGGGAGCTCACTTTGTATACTCTGCATGAGGAGGTGCTTGTCCCAGAGGAAGAAGTAGAAGCAAAGAATAACAATTTCTTGAAGCTCCGGACTGTCGTCACTCAGGTGGGTGTCATGGGGGGTAGATTACAGCAATCAAGGTGGGCTCATGGTATCTTACAAACTGTTACTGGAGGTGCAAGAACCGAGGAACAAATTGAGAATGAAGCAAGGAGGAAGACATGATGCACACTCAACAGTCAGGAGATGAAGAGGATAATGATCCCCTCTCTGTTGCCTGTGGTTAGCGGGAGGAGATGGAGGAAGCAACCTTCAGTGACACCCCGCCACCAACACACCATAGAATTGGACCTCATAGAAACACCCGACACATGAGCGCCTTCTTGCTGCACTTTCTTAGAAATAGTGCTGACTACAGAGATGTCACTCTATTAGATACAAGGCTCAAGAGTAAATTTTGCCAGATGCATTCCCCCCCAGAAAGGGATGCACGCATGCTGGAGTAACAAACACACTTGTCTCTCAGAACGTGTGTTCAGCGCTGTTGGTGGTGTCCTGATGGATAAGCGCATCCTGTTGCCCTCTGAAAGTTTAGACTGCCTAACTTTCATCAAAATAAACATGTCATGGATCTCCAATGATTTTTGCACCTCAGTTGAATACTGGGCAGACTAGACGATGGTGTCTTTTTTACTGTTTTGCATTGACCTTGCGTTATTGCAGTCTGTGACACCTGTGTCGTGTCTTCTGTGCCTGCTGTTGCTACTGTTGCTGATGTTACACATGATTTTTTGATATGTGGAGACTCCATGTTGGGTCTCCATCTGGTGGGTTGCCTGTAGTGGAAGGTGTGTCAGAAGCCTATCATACTGTTTCTACTCTTTTGAAATTGATGCCACTTTAGTGGTATGTGACAATGATTTTTTGATCTGTCTAGAATCCAAGTTGAATCTCCTTCATGTGTGTTGCCTGTAGCAGAAGGGGTACAGGATTCCAGGATGTGTCACCTATTGGTCTGCATCAGGGCTGGCTGGGACTGAAATTTAGTCCTAACATTTGAAAGCACACAGGCCAAAACTGTCCCCACCCTTCACCAGGTGGGGGGTCGCTAATACTAATAATACCATGACTGGAGAAAATCAAGGTTTTCTAAAAAAATATATATTTTGAATAATACTATTATATAAGATTTAAAGAAGCACTCCCATCCCAGTTTTATCTTCTTAATATATTGCAGTCATCATATTACATATAACTGTGTAGTTACATTTGCTCATTTTTCCTTTCTACCCAGCTAATTCTTCTGTTTTCTCTGCTCTATGTAGAAACAGGATATCTCTTGTCCCTGCATTTATCATTCCTTTATTCAACTTCATTATAAATAATGTACCATTTTTTGGGTATAGAAAAAGGGGATATTTTTATTTTGGGTATATTGGTATGCCACTTAAACTATCATGTGCGGCACTGGGGTTTCCACTCTATGATTCTATGGCTGACTTCACTATTGCTAGATAAGTCTATGTCAGCATTTTTGCTTTTTGAGTGGTCTCCTTAATTGGCTTGTATAATTGGGATATTGATATTTCCCCTTTTTCTATACTTAAAAAATGGTACATTATTTATAAGTACCCTATTTAGGGTTTTCAGCCTGTTGGCTATATAACTACTTTTGAGTTTTTTTGTTCAGTTTGTTTTTTCTATTTTTTTTCTAATTTTTTGTATATACAAACTGTTTTGCTAATTTTTTATATTATTTTTGGTTTTTGGGCTATTGGTATTTGTGTCACTACCTATTAGGGACTATAGGGAATTTGTAGGGCCATCAGGGCCAGCCTTCGTGGAGTGGGGGCGCCAACCGCAGTAACTTAGGGTGCCAACCTCCGCAAGTAGGTAGTGGACAGGAGTAGGGTATTTGATAGGGGTCAGTTATTCCCCATGTTGGTTATATATTTAATTTTCATCATTTTGTCCTCAATTTTAGAACTGTGTGGTTTTAACTTTATACATTAAAAGTTATATTTTACACAGCTTACATCCCTAACCTGTCCCTGCAAAATGTACCAGAGACATCTTTGCTTGGTAGTAAAGATGGGATAGTGAGTTTTCCTGCACTGCTGATGATTCCAGTAAAAGATCCATGAGACAGAAAACAATAAAATGTTTTAATGTCAACACGTTTCAAAGTCAAAACAAAGTCAAGACAAAAAAACTGAATCTGAAAGGTCTGGTAAATCCCATCTCTGACCCTGGTCTGTCCTTGCCTAACCATGGAGTTTGGCACCCTAAGATAACACAATGGCGCTCCCACTAGATGATGGTTTATCCTGAATGTCCTTAGCAGCTCCTAGGATAGCTAGAGTAGTAGTTCCCTAAGGAGAAAAGGAATCAAACAAAAAACAACTGCAACCAACACAAATTACAGCCAAGTGAATGAATCTAAATAGTCTATCACCAGCATGAAACACCAGTAAGGGAATATAGTATTGGCTCATACAACATATATAACCATCGCAAAGGGCTATGGAGATGCTGATAGACATGAAAAATGTGTATATACACTCTATAAAAGTTATATAAGAGCATGTACCAAATCAATGTATAGTGTGAAAGTAGTAAATTAACATTGTGACACTCATGAGAATAAAAAGTCGAGCAAAAAACGAATGGCTCAAACGTAATCATAAGCACATACACCTGTAATCAATTTGTATAGATATATCAATATTAGAGATGGGCAAACCTGAACAGTAAAGTTCAGCATCCGTACCGAACACTTACTGTTTAGGCATGGACACCGAACATGAACTTCACCAGGAAGTCTGTGCTACTGTTTGGGTTCAGCGCCCTGAACACCATGTGTTTGTTGCGCTATCATATGCATGACTGCTTTGATTGGCGGTAAAACCATTACTTCACTGTTGTGGGCTGATGGGACTACCGCTCCTATCAGTCTACGCCTGCTGCCAATAATAACAGTGAGAGCAGACGGAGGCTGATGGGAGTCTTCATCAGCTGGCGCCTGCACTCTAAATAAATAATTAAAGAAAAGGCATAGATTCCCCTGTATTTTTAGTAACCAGCCAGAGATAACTCACAGCTGGGGGATGCAACCCTCAGCTGTGAGTGTTAGCTAGGCTCGATATCAAGAATAGAGGGGTCCCAGGCTGTTTTTTTTATTATTTAAGTAAACAATTAAAAAAACGGAGTGGGGTTCCCCCATTTTTGACAACCAGCCTTGCTAAAGCAGACAGCTAAGGGATGGTATTCTCAAGCTAGTAAGGGGCCATGGCCTCCCAGCCTAAAAACAGCTGCCTTCAGCCGCCATGAAAAGGTGCATCTATTAGATGTGCCAATTCTAGCTCTCTGTCTGACTCTTTCCACTTACTCTGTTGCAGTGGCAAGTGGGGTTCATATTTGTGGGGTTGATGTCACCTTTGTATTGTCTGTTGACATTAAGCCCAAGGATTAGCAATGGAGAGGCGTCTGTTGTGAATTTGCTTTTTGCTCCCTCTAGTGGTTACTTGTTTTTTGACTCTGGTTTTTCTGTCATTCCTTTTATCCGCACCTGGGTCGTTAGTTAGGGGTGTTGCTATATAAGCTCCCTGGACCTTCAGTTCAATGCCTGGCAACGTAGTTATCAGAGCTAGTCTGCTGTGCTCTTGTCTACTGATCCTGGTTCCAGTTATATCAGCTAAGTCTGCCTTTTGCTTTTTGCTATTTGTTTTGGTTTTGTATTTTTTGTCCAGCTTGTTCCAAATCTACATCCTGACCTTTGCTGGAAGCTCTAGGGGGCTGGTGTTCTCCCCCCGGACCGTTAGACGGTTCGGGGGTTCTTGAATTTCCAGTGTGGATTTTGATAGGGTTTTTGTTGACCATATAAGTTACCTTTCTTTATTCTGCTATCAGTAAGCGGGCCTCTCTGTGCTAAACCTGGTTCATTTCTGTGTTTGTCATTTCCTCTTACCTCACCGTCATTATTTGTGGGGGGCTTCTATCCAGCTTTGGGGTCCCCTTCTCTGGAGGCAAGAAAGGTCTTTGTTTTCCTCTACTAGGGGTAGCTAGATTCTCCGGCTGGCGCGTGTCATCTAGAATCAACGTAGGAATGATCCCCGGCTACTTCTAGTGTTGGTGTTAGGAGTAGATATATGGTCAACCCAGTTACCACTGCCCTATGAGCTGGATTTTTGTATTCTGCAGACTTCCACGTTCCTCTGAGACCCTCGCCATTGGGGTCATAACAGTTTGCCAGGCCAGTATTAAATGTTTAATGCATTGCAGAAGAGGGATTATAAGAAAGAAGATTCTGAGTTTTTTTTTTTTCTCTTCTTCCCCTTTACCTCAGAGTGGCTATGCTTGCTGCAGACATGAATGTCCAGACCTTGATTACAAGTGTGGACCAGCTGGCTACTCGTGTGCAGGGCATACAAGACTATGTTATCAGAAATCCTATGTCAGAACCTAAAATACCGATTCCTGAACTGTTTTCCGGAGACAGGTTTAAGTTTAGGAATTTCGTGAATAATTGTAAATTGTTTTTGTCCCTGAGACCCTGTTCATCTGGAGATTCTGCTCAGCAAGTAAAAATTGTTATTTCGTTCTTACGGGGCGACCCTCAGGATTGGGCTTTTTTGCTGGCACCAGGAGATCCGGCATTGGCTGATCTTGATGCGTTTTTTCTGGCGCTCGGTTTACTTTATGAGGAACCCAATCTTGAGATTCAGGCAGAAAAGGCCTTGCTGGCTATGTCTCAGGGGCAGGACGAGGCTGAAGTGTATTGCCAAAAATTTCGGAAATGGTCCGTGCTGACACATTGGAACGAGTGTGCACTGGCCGCTAATTTTAGAAATGGCCTTTCTGAAGCCATTAAGAATGTTATGGTGGGTTTTCCCATTCCCACAGGTCTGAATGATACTATGGCACTGGCTATTCAAATTGACCGGCGGTTGCGGGAGCGCAAAACCGCAAATTCCCTCATGGTGTTGTCTGAACAGACACCTATTTCGGTGCAATGTGATAGAATCCTGACTAGAAATGAGCGGAAAATTCATAGACGCCGGAATGGCTTGTGCTACTACTGTGGTGATTCTACACATGTTATCTCAGCATGCTCTAAACGTATAGCTAAGGTTGTTAGTCCTGTCACCGTTGGTAATTTGCAACCTAAATTTATTCTGTCTGTAACTTTGATTTGCTCACTGTCATCTTATCCTGTCATGGCGTTTGTAGATTCAGGTGCTGCCCTGAGTCTCATGGATCTCTCATTTGCTAAGCGCTGTGGTTTTACTCTTGAACCATTAGAAAATCCTATTCCTCTTAGGGGTATTGATGCTACACCATTGGCAGCAAATAAACCGCAGTATTGGACACAGGTTACCATGTGCATGACTCCTGAACACCGCGAGGTGATACGTTTCCTGGTTTTACATAAAATGCATGATTTGGTTGTTTTAGGGCTGCCATGGTTACAGACCCATAATCCAGTCCTGGACTGGAAGGCTATGTCAAGTTGGGGCTGTCGTGGTATTCATGAGGATTCCCTGCCTGTGTCTATTGCTTCTTCTACGCCTTCGGAAGTTCCGGAGTATTTGTCTGATTATCAGGATGTCTTCAGTGAGTCTGAGTCCAGTGCACTGCCTCCTCATAGGGACTGTGACTGTGCTATAGATTTGATCCCAGGCAGTAAATTTCCTAAGGGAAGACTGTTTAATCTGTCGGTACCTGAACATACCGCTATGCGTTCATATATCAAGGAGTCTCTGGAGAAAGGACATATTCGTCCGTCTTCTTCCCCTCTTGGTGCGGGATTCTTTTTTGTGGCAAAAAAGGACGGATCTTTGAGACCTTGTATTGATTATCGGCTTTTAAATAAGATCACTGTCAAATTTCAGTATCCTTTACCGCTGTTGTCTGACTTGTTTGCCCGGATTAAGGGTGCCAAGTGGTTCACCAAGATAGACCTTCGTGGTGCGTACAACCTTGTGCGCATTAAGCAAGGTGATGAATGGAAAACCGCATTCAATACGCCCGAAGGTCATTTTGAGTACTTGGTGATGCCTTTTGGGCTCTCCAATGCGCCTTCAGTTTTTCAGTCCTTTATGCATGACATTTTCCGGAAGTATCTGGATAAATTTTTGATTGTTTATCTGGATGATATTTTGGTTTTTTCTGATAATTGGGATTCACATGTGGAGCAGGTCAGGTTGGTCTTTAAAATTTTGCGTGAAAATTCTTTGTTTGTCAAGGGCTCAAAGTGTCTCTTTGGTGTACAGAAGGTTCCCTTTGTGGGGTTCATTTTTTCCCCTTCTGCTGTGGAGATGGACCCAGTCAAGGTCCGAGCTATTCTTGATTGGACTCAGCCCTCGTCAGTTAAGAGTCTTCAGAAGTTCTTGGGCTTCGCTAACTTCTACCGTCGTTTTATCGCTAATTTTTCTAGCATTGTGAAACCTTTGACGGATATGACCAAGAAGGGCTCCGATGTAGCTAACTGGGCTCCTGCTGCCGTGGAGGCTTTCCAGGAGTTGAAACGCCGGTTTACTTCGGCGCCTGTTTTGTGCCAGCCTGACGTCTCACTTCCCTTTCAGGTTGAGGTGGATGCTTCAGAGATTGGGGCAGGGGCCGTTTTGTCGCAGAGAGGCCCTGGTTGCTCTGTTATGAAACCTTGTGCCTTTTTCTCTAGGAAGTTTTCGCCTGCCGAGCGAAATTATGATGTGGGCAATCGGGAGTTGTTGGCCATGAAATGGGCATTTGAGGAGTGGCGTCATTGGCTCGAGGGTGCTAAGCATCGTGTGGTGGTCTTGACTGATCACAAAAATCTGATGTATCTCGAGTCTGCTAAACGCCTTAATCCGAGACAGGCCCGCTGGTCATTGTTTTTCTCCCGCTTTGATTTTGTTGTCTCGTATTTGCCAGGTTCAAAGAATGTGAAGGCCGATGCTCTTTCTAGGAGCTTTGTGCCTGATGCTCCTGGAGTCGCTGATCCTGTTGGTATTCTTAAAGATGGAGTTATCTTGTCAGCTATTTCTCCGGATCTGCGACGTGTGTTGCAGAGATTTCAGGCTGATAGGCCTGAGTCTTGTCCACCTGACAGACTGTTTGTCCCGGATAAGTGGACCAGCAGAGTCATTTCCGAGGTTCATTCCTCGGTGTTGGCAGGTCACCCGGGCATTTTTGGCACCAGAGATCTGGTGGCCAGGTCCTTTTGGTGGCCGTCCTTGTCAAGGGATGTGCGGTCATTTGTGCAGTCCTGTGGGACTTGTGCTCGAGCTAAGCCTTGCTGTTCTCGTGCCAGCGGTTTGCTCTTGCCCTTGCCTGTCCCGAAGAGACCTTGGACACATATCTCCATGGATTTCATTTCTGATCTTCCGCTATCTCAGGGCATGTCCGTTATCTGGGTGATATGTGATCGCTTCTCCAAGATGGTCCATTTGGTTCCTTTGCCTAAGCTGCCTTCCTCTTCCGATCTGGTTCCTGTGTTTTTCCAGAACGTGGTTCGTTTGCACGGCATCCCTGAGAATATTGTGTCAGACAGAGGATCCCAGTTCGTTTCCAGGTTCTGGCGATCCTTTTGTAGTAGGATGGGCATTGATTTGTCGTTTTCGTCTGCTTTCCATCCTCAGACTAATGGACAGACGGAGCGAACCAATCAGACTTTGGAGGCTTATTTGAGGTGTTTTGTCTCTGCTGATCAGGACGATTGGGTGACATTCTTGCCGTTGGCTGAGTTTGCCCTTAATAATCGGGCTAGTTCCGCCACCTTGGTTTCGCCTTTTTTCTGCAACTCTGGTTTCCATCCTCGCTTTTCTTCGGGTCATGTGGAGCCTTCTGACTGTCCTGGGGTGGATTCTGTGGTGGATAGGTTGCAGCAGATCTGGAATCATGTGGTGGACAACTTGAAGTTGTCACAGGAGAAGGCTCAGCGCTTTGCCAACCGCCGCCGCGGTGTGGGTCCCCGACTACGCGTTGGGGATTTGGTATGGCTTTCTTCCCGCTTTGTTCCTATGAAGGTCTCCTCTCCCAAATTTAAACCTCGTTTTATTGGGCCTTACAAGATATTGGAAATCCTTAATCCTGTATCTTTTCGTCTGGATCTTCCTGTGTCGTTTGCTATTCACAATGTATTTCATAGGTCCTTGTTGCGGCGGTACATTGTGCCTGTAGTTCCTTCTGCTGAGCCTCCTGCTCCGGTGTTGGTTGAGGGCGAGTTGGAGTACGTGGTGGAGAAGATCTTGGATTCTCGCCTCTCCAGGCGGAGGCTTCAGTACCTGGTCAAGTGGAAGGGCTATGGTCAGGAGGATAATTCCTGGGTGGTCGCCTCTGATGTTCATGCGGCCGATTTAGTTCGTGCCTTTCATGCCGCTCATCCTGATCGCCCTGGTGGTCGTGGTGAGGGTTCGGTGACCCCTCACTAAGGGGGGGGTACTGTTGTGAATTTGCTTTTTGCTCCCTCTAGTGGTTACTTGTTTTTTGACTCTGGTTTTTCTGTCATTCCTTTTATCCGCACCTGGGTCGTTAGTTAGGGGTGTTGCTATATAAGCTCCCTGGACCTTCAGTTCAATGCCTGGCAACGTAGTTATCAGAGCTAGTCTGCTGTGCTCTTGTCTACTGATCCTGGTTCCAGTTATATCAGCTAAGTCTGCCTTTTGCTTTTTGCTATTTGTTTTGGTTTTGTATTTTTTGTCCAGCTTGTTCCAAATCTACATCCTGACCTTTGCTGGAAGCTCTAGGGGGCTGGTGTTCTCCCCCCGGACCGTTAGACGGTTCGGGGGTTCTTGAATTTCCAGTGTGGATTTTGATAGGGTTTTTGTTGGCCATATAAGTTACCTTTCTTTATTCTGCTATCAGTAAGCGGGCCTCTCTGTGCTAAACCTGGTTCATTTCTGTGTTTGTCATTTCCTCTTACCTCACCGTCATTATTTGTGGGGGGCTTCTATCCAGCTTTGGGGTCCCCTTCTCTGGAGGCAAGAAAGGTCTTTGTTTTCCTCTACTAGGGGTAGCTAGATTCTCCGGCTGGCGCGTGTCATCTAGAATCAATGTAGGAATGATCCCCGGCTACTTCTAGTGTTGGTGTTAGGAGTAGATATATGGTCAACCCAGTTACCACTGCCCTATGAGCTGGATTTTTGTATTCTGCAGACTTCCACGTTCCTCTGAGACCCTCGCCATTGGGGTCATAACAGGCGTCTATAAGACACCTATCCATTACTAATCCTATAGTTATATTGCAAATAAGCACACAGCCAGAATAAAGTATTTTATTTGAAATAAGAACAAACCACACTTTTCCTTTAAAAATATCAAACCCAGTTATACTCACCTAACGCCCATTCCATTGAATCCCTTGTCTCATGTAATAAAACTAAGATTGGACTGTGACCTGACTTACACCTTTGTCTTTTCTCTTGACTATCTACGTACCCTCTTGATATTGAACTCGGAACGTCTGACTCTTTTGCCTCACGGTCTGTCCATGAGTAGTGTCACATGTATAAAGAATATGTGTAGGACAAGGATTATAACCTGACAGAAGGATAACATATAAAATGTTGAGAGAAAGTTAGGACTAGTACAAACAGCAATGTAAGCTATTAAATAAAGAGTGAGGACAAATAAGATGTGGAAGCAAAAAGAACATGGATAAGACAAAAGGACAGTAAATTAAGAACACAGTGCTACAGGTGGCTAACCTGGATGGAGGCTGAACGGATAAAAGTGTAAAGGGGAGTGTGAGTTCAAACTACTAAATGGGCAATTACAGCTTGAATGCAAAAATTGCATTTGAAGTCTCCAGTGAGAAAGAGGTTTTGCTAAAATAGTAGGTAGTACAATAAAATAAATAAATAAATATATAAATAAATGAAAATATATGTTGGGAGTGAAATATAAAAAAGGGTAGTATGGAATTATAGGGATAAAGAGAAAGTTGTGATTTGGAACATCTAAGTGAGCCGTAGAGAAGAGAATGTGATTGAGGAACAGGAAGGAATAAGCTAACAAGAGCTGTAGTGAATACTCTAGTTTAAAATAAATATATGGTGCAGAAAGTAAAATGTGGGGTTTTAAGGAGAAAAAACGGTAAGGACCATAGGATGGCAGAAGCCGTGAATTCACATGAAAACTAATTTTTGAATGTGTGAAACTAAATAAAAATAGAAATTGATATAAGAGAAATATACATTATTTGTAGTATTTTGAACACCTTCCTTGACTTAGTGCTTGAAGTATTAAAAAAAATAAAAAAAATTAAACTTCCATCTAGTCAAATTAACCTAAATAAAAAAAGAAACACCTGCCCTAAAGACATTACGCAATAATTCAGATATAGTAACTAGATCAGCTGACAAGGTGGGTGGAATAGTTATCCAAAACTGTGATGACTATATTAAGGAAGCGCACAATATTCTTTCCAACCCCATACTCTATGTGATTACAACATGGATCCTTTCCCTGCATGCATTAAAAACAAAATATACCCTTCTCATCACCAAATCTTTTGAGAAGGGGATCCTAAAAAAAAATGAAAGGAAATTTCTCACTGTGAATGAACCAACCATACCCTTTATGTACCATCTACCCAAAGTGCATAAGAGCTTGCTTCCCTCACCAGGATGTAATAATTATATGGGTACTACGGAGTCTAATAGCATGGGATAAAGCCAGTCCGAGAACAACGTTGCAGCAAAGATTGCAGGAGTCAGCAGCACAAAATACTCAGGCACAGGAGAACCCATGACCCGGACTTAAATAAATCAGGACAGACAGGAAGTTCCATGACAGGCGAGATCCAAGACTCCATCTTGGATCAGGGCGCACAGGCACCAGGAAAGTCCAGAATCCCTACACAGGAAGACCAATCATATCTGTTATAGGTGCTCTAACACGCAATCTTTCACTCTAAGGGTACTGTCACACTCTGCAACTTTCCAACGATCACGACCAGCGATACGACCTGGCGTGATCGTTGGAAAGTCGTTGTGTGGTCGCTGGGGAGCTGTCACACAGACAGCTCTCCAGCGACCAACGATGCCGAAGGCCCCGGGTAACCAGGGTAAACATCGGGTTGCTAAGCGCAGGGTCGCGCTTAGTAACCCGATGTTTACCGTGGTTACCAGCGTAAAAGTAAAAAAAAACAAAACAGTACATACTCACATTCCGGTGTCCTTCAGGTCCCTTGCCGTCTGCTTCCCGCACTGACTGAGTGCCGCCGTAAAGTGAAAGCAGAGCACAGCGGTGACGTCACCGCTGTGCTCTGTACTGCCTTACGGCCGGGAGTCAGTCAGAGCGGGAAGCAGACGGCAAGGGACCTGAAGGACACCGGAATGTGAGTATGTACGGTTTTTTTTTTTTTACTTTTACGCTGGAAACCAGGGTAAACATCGGGTTACTAAGCGCGGCCCTGCGCTTAGTAACCCAATGTTTACCCTGGTTACAAGCGAACGCATCGCTGGATTGCTGTCACACACAACGATCCAGCGATGAAAGCGGGAGATCCAGCGACGAAATAAAGTTCCAAACGATCTGCTACGACGTACGATTCTCAGCAGGGTCCCTGATCGCTGCTGCGTGTCAGACACAGCGATATCGTATGGATATCGCTGGAACGTCACAGATCGTACCGTCGTAGCGATCAAAGTGCCACTGTGAGACAGTACCCTAAGTCTACCTTGATAACAGTCTTCAACCACATGTGAAAATCTTACTCTGCACATTTAATTTGTATCCTTCATGATATTCCATGGGACAATTCATTTATCTTTTTAACATTGGATGTTTCCTCCCTCTATACTAATATTCAGCATCATATTGGTTTACAATGCATACGCACTTTTCTTGAAAAAGATAGTAGGATGATTGTACAACACAAATCATTAATTTTAGCCGGTTTGGAGTTTATATTGCATAACAACCTTTTCACATTCCAAAAAGATATTTATCACCAATGTTGTGGTTCTGCAATGGGTACAAGAACAGCACCTAGTTATGCTACCCTTTTATGGGGATATTTGAGCATAAATATATTCAATAGTCATAATACAACACCAACATACTAATTTACAAGCGTTGTATTGATGATTTATTTATTATATGGAACGGACGCTATGATGACCTTACCAACTTTGTAAATGAACTTAACCTGAATCCATGGGGCATCTCCTTTGCTCCTACTGTGGAGAAGAATAGCATTGCCTTTCTTGATCTAACAATTACGTATCGCGAAAACCGTATCATTACAAAGACTTTTTTTAAAAACGTAGAAACAAACAGTTATCTCCACTTCACTACTAGGCATTATCGTAAATGGCTAAAGATCATCCCCTACAATCAATACTAACGCATCAGACAAAATTGTAGTAGAGACGAGGATTTCATTACCCAAGCTGAGATTCTCCAAGAGCAGTTTGACAGACAAAATTCCCCTAAATGGCTGGTTAAAAGGTCTTTTCAGAGAACCAAAACACTTTTACAACAGCAAGTTGTGTTTTCTAAGCCCAAAGAACAACCAGAAAAAAATTAGTATCAGCGCAATTTTACTGCTTACAACTCATCATCTTATCCATAAACCTCTATTCAATAATTGGCACAAACTACTAAAGTACCCTGTCCTTAGTACAATCATTCCCAAACAGCCCAAACTTACCTTCCGACGAGCTCCAACTCTTAGGAATATTCTGGAGCACAGCCAACTCAAAAATCCATTTATTAACACAGCTCAATCTACCTTAGTGCCACCAAAGAGAGGGAGTTACAAATGTCGGTCTGTGTTGTAAATGTATCACACATGAAGCACAAACCTTCCAGTCTGTTCACGCAGGGAAAGTTTTTCCAGTAAAAACGCACATGGATTGCCAAACCCATTATATGATATACCTCATGCAATGCACTTGTAATCAATGGTGGAACAACACAAGCCCTACACTGCCACCTTAATTCCCGTTTTAGTAATATTACCAAAGGATTTATGAAGCATGGTGTTATGATCTGGTGGCCTAAGAGCAGCATGAGACGTACTCTGGAGAAGGTGGTACCTGTACTGACCGCAGACCCTGAACTTAACACCGCAACTAGAAGTAGCCGTGGAATGTACCTAGCGCTCCCTAGACATCTCGACACAGCCTGAGGACTAATTACCCCTAGAGATAGAAAAGGGAAAACTATCTTGCCTCAGAGAAAATCCCCAAAGGATAGACAGCCCCCCACAAATATTGACTGTGAGAGGAGAGGGAAAAAACATACACAGAATACACAGACTGAAATGAGAATTTAGCAAAGGAGGCCACTTCTAGCTAAATAGAAAGGATAGGACAGAGTACTATGTGGTCAGTATTAAAACACTAGAAAATATCCACCACAGAAAATACGAAATCTCCACAGCTAACTAAAGATATGGAGGGTATATCTGCATCTCCAGAGATACCAGCTTGGCTAAACAAATCCTTATACAGACCAAGCTGGACAAGACAAAAACATGGAAAAGAACTGAACAATAAGGCCACAGCATGTGGACAGCAAAAAATCAAGGCCAGAACTTATCTTTGTTGAAAAGAACTGCAAAGCAGGAGAGACCAGGCAGAGATGTGAATCCTCCAGGAACAATGGACAACTGGCACTGACTAAAGGGTGAAGCAAGACTAAATAGCCCAGTCAGATTTGCAGAAAGTGAACACACCTGATAAATGCTGCGATTCAGAGACAGCAGCGCTACCACTTACAACCACCGGAGGGAGCCCAAGAGCAGAATTCACAACAGCATGGTTTGTCTAGACAGTGCAGCTATTGTCTATTGCTGGTGGTAGGACTATTATGTCCATACGTTATGTACCCCTTTGCTGCCTATCTTGTACCATTTATTATAGTTGTGCTCTCTAACTGTAGGTAATTGGTATACTCCTTGCTATATAGTGCATTTGATGCTGACAGTGCAGCTACTGTATAAGCTGGTGGTAGGGCTATTAGGTCCATATCTTACTTACCACCCCGCTGCTTATTTTTCTACTATTTATCATGTGTCTTTACCTGTTCTTTACCATTCATACACAATTATATGGGATGATGTTTGTATAATAATTTATATACACTCACCGGCCACTTTATTAGGTACACCTGTCCAACTTCTTGTTAACACTTAATTTCTAATCAGCCAATCACATGGCGGCAACTCAGTGCATTTAGGCATGTAGACATGGTCAAGACAATCTCCTGCAGTTCAAACCGAGCATCAGTATGGGGAAGAAAGGTGATTTGAGTGCCTTTGAACGTGGCATGGTAGTTGGTGCCAGAAGGGCTGGTCTGAGTATTTCAGAAACTGCTGATCTACTGGGATTTTCACGCACAACCATCTCTAGGGTTTACAGAGAATGGTCCGAAAAAGAAAAAAAATCCAGTGAGCGGCAGTTCTGTGGGCGGAAATGCCTTGTTGATGCCAGAGGTCAGAGGAGAATGGGCAGACTGGTTCGAGCTGATAGAAAGGCAACAGTGACTCAAATCGCCACCCGTTACAACCAAGGTAGGCCTAAGAGCATCTCTGAACGCACAGTACGTCGAACTTTGAGGCAGATGGGCTACAGCAGCAGAAGACCACACCGGGTACCACTCCTTTCAGCTAAGAACAGGAAACTGAGGCTACAATTTGTACAAGCTCATCGAAATTGGACAGTAGAAGATTGGAAAAACGTTGCTTGGTCTGATGAGTCTCGATTTCTGCTGCGACATTCGGATGGTAGGGTCAGAATTTGGCGTAAACAACATGAAAGCATGGATCCATCCTGCCTTGTATGGAGCATCTTTGGGATGTGCAGCCGACAAATCTGCGGCAACTGTGTGATGCCATCATGTCAATATGGACCAAAATCTCTGAGGAATGCTTCCAGCACCTTGTTGAATCTATGCCACGAAGAATTGAGGCAGTTCTGAAGGCAAAAGGGGGTCCAACCCGTTACTAGCATGGTGTACCTAATAAAGTGGCCGGTGAGTGTATACCCACTATATCGGGCCCATTGTGTGTTCTGCCGACCTGTAAGCGTTTCTTTTAATTTTTGCATTTCCATTGTTGTTGCTATAATCCTCTCACTATGTAATTTTGAATAAAATTTATACCTTTTATTATATTTTGGACTGCTCTTTATCGTGGGGTGTGCAGCCTCTGTTTCTATTTGTCTAGACATTGCACACTAATGCATAATAGAGATGAAACTTGTGTTTCAATTTCTCCACTTGAAGCAGTGTCCCTGGAACTCCCCAATAAATTGGAGATTCTGAAAAGGAAAGAACTCTACTGGATATAAAAAATTAATTCTCAGAGACCTTTTGGACTAAAATTACTTAGGCTACTTTCACACTAGCGTTTGTAGCAGCTGCGGACTTCCTCCGTGAAGCCCCGCCCTCGGGCCGCACCTCTGCCGCTAGCTCTGCCTATTTCTGCATGCGGCTGGCATGCGGCCTGTGTACCTATCTTTAACATTAGGTACGCAGGTCGTGCCGCAGTATGCGGATGCTTCTGCATTCGTCATTTTGACGATGCGGAAAAAAAAATTGCTACAAGCTGTGTCCTACGCTGGTCGCCACATCGTCAAAATGATGCATGCGGAAGCATCCGCATACTGCGGCACGACCTGCGTACCTAATGTTAAAGATAGGTACACTGGCCGCATGCCGGCTGCATGCAGAAATAGGCGGAGCTAGCGGCCGAGGGCGGGGCTTCACGGAGGAAGTCCGCAGCCCTCCGCAGCTGCTGCAAATGCTAATGTGAAACCGGCCTTAGATGTTCATGTAATAACAGATGGTTTTAAATTTTTCTTCCCTTCAATTCAAAATCCACTTTATTCATACATGTAATTGTGTTTATTATTATATTATTCCCATCACCCTTCCACTGTACATATTTGGGGAACCTAATAGCATGTTTCTACCTCTTGATCCAGGGCCAGACTGGCCACTTGGCAATTCTGGCAAATGCCAGAAGGGCCTGTCTGGTTGTGGGCTGCCTTGTCTGCTATGTTGTTAACAGAATCAGCATCCTCAAGACTCCTATTCTGTTAACAGTTGTGGCAGAGCACAAAGTTGTTACTTCTGTCTGCAGCCTGCTAGAGTCCAGCACGTTCCAAAGAACATCGGTGATGCAATGACGTCACTGCCTCGTGCCGCCAGTGTCCACTGCCAGAATGGATAGAAGAGGAGACGGATGCTGCTGAGGATAAGGACTCTTGATTAGGTGAAAATAGGGATTTTTTTCCTTTTTGGGGGCTCTGGGGTACCATCACACTATATAAGTGTGAGTTGGACCATCAAAGTAAGGGGCTATGGGATGGACCACCATACTATATAGTGTACTGAGGGGGGGGCCATCATACTACATAAGGGGCTGTTAGGGGAACCATCATACTATATGGGGAACTGTGAGGTGAACAGTCATACTATGTAGTGGATCATTAGGTGAACTATCATACTGTATGGGGGCTGTTGGGGTACCATCATACTACATAGGGGCTGTGAGGGTACCATCATAATATATAATGAACTGTGCAGTGGACCATCATACTATATGGGAGTTTGGGGGGGACCATCGTACTATATAGCGGTCGGTTGGAAGGATCATCATACTATATGGGGGGCTGTGAGGTGGACCATTATATTATATAAGAAGCTGTGGGGGGCTGTCATACAGTATTTGGGCTATGGGGGATCTTCATAGTGTATAGAGTATCTATCAAACTGTGTGGGGTGTCTGTGGGAACCAACTTACTGTGTAAAGTGGTTGTGGTGGACATCATACTGTGTGGGGTGGCTGCGGTGTACATTATGCTGTATGGAGGTTTATGGGATACATTATACTATGTTGGGGGCTGTGCCGACCATCATTGTGTATGGGATGGTTATGGAGGACATTGAACCTTGTTAAGGCTGTGGGGTTATCATACTGTACGGGGGGGCTTTGGTGGACATCAAACTTTTTATATGGGCCTGTGGTGGACATCATACTGTGCAGGTGGTCTGTTGTGCTTCTCATCTGTATATTGGAGGCTGTCGTGGATACCATACTGTATTGGAGGCTATGGTGACAATATTACTGTATGGGGTGCTGTGGGGCATCATACCTCTTGGAAGGTTTGTGGGAAAATCATACTGTGTGGGGTCATCATATTTTGTGGGGGCATAATACTTTACGGGGGTCATGAAAGGGGTATCATAGTGAGTGAGACAACTTACGGGCTTTAGTAGAGGCAAAATCACTAAGTGCTGCAATACATTCCCTTCTCTGTTAAAAAGTTGGGAGATATGCTTTTTGACTGTGATGTGATAGGACTTTTTCTATGGGGCGCCTGCTATTTCTATGTACCCCCCCTGCTCAGGAGCATTATTATAATAAATAAATATTGAGGTTTATTATTATAAGGAGGCACAATGGGCGGATCATTATTATTTTTGGGGAAAGCAAGGAGTCATTATTATTATTATTATTATTAATATAAGAATTGTTATTGTTATAAGGAGGTACAGGGTCATTATTCTAAGCGGCCAAGGGGGAGCATTATTAAAGGAGGCACAGGGGATTTATTGTAAGGCATCACAAGTTGTGGTTTGTGTAGAGCTGGTAGAATGTGAGGAGGGTCCTGGAAAATCAGTAAAGTGAAGATGTCGGTGTATTACATTTTACAGGGACAAGTTATGGATGGAAGAACAGGTCATGGTGGTCTGGACCGAATGCAAAGCAAAAAGGGAAAATGAATGACAAAAATCAAGGAGAATGTCACTGGTGAGAACCTGCACAGTGCACACATATACGTTCTGCAGAGAACTGAGGTAAAACGGATATTACCATTAGATGGTCACTGTATGGCGGTAATATCAGTCTTCGCACAGTGTTTTTGTTTAAAGTAGTTGTCCAAGCTTGAAGTTAAAGTCTTTAGTGACTCTGTGTGACTGCAGATTTCTGAATCCTCACAGAGATTGCACACTGCGAGGATTCTCCAGCTCTGGGAGTTGGTGATCATATGCAGTGGCGTAGCTTGAACAGCATGAGCCAGAATTATTGCAAGACTTTAATAATATTGGTCTTTTCACACAGGCCAATGGGACTTTTGCATCCCCCCAAGGCTCCAGGGCCTACCTACTGTAGTTACGCCCCCGATCATGTGACCTGACTAGACGTGTGCGGCCTCGCTCAATACAAGTGAAATTAGCAGAGTTGAGTACAATTAGTCGGCCAGAGGTGTGAAAATCGTATACTTGCGGTCACACGATGGCCGCTCCCAGTTCTATCACTGGAGAATCCTCACAGTGTGCACTATGAGGATTCAGAAGTCTGAAGTTACATAGACTTTAACCTCAACCCCTATAAAGATCAGTATGGTGGTATTATCAATATTGTATATGCTGGTAATATTTGGTTATGGTCTGTTGGTATTTGTCTGTAATATTGCAATATTATTATTTTGATATTATAATCTTATATAGCAATATTATTATATAGCAATATTATTGGTATTGTTAGAAATATTGGTCTTTTGGAAAATCTTGATTTCCTCCGGGCAGGGTAATATTGGTAATATATCCCCATCTGAGGCTCGGGGGTCAGGGACAGCATGGGCCTGTGTGATTTCAAATGCCTGGGCTGAATTTCAGTCCCAGTCCATCCATGCCTGGAACTGTATTAATATCATTCATTATCCAATAGAGAAAGCTCAGAAATTATCAGCATATTTTATATATCCTTTTACATTAACAGTTTTAACATCCATAAACTAGGTCTCATGCTGATATTATATTTTTACATATTTTTAAATTTTTTGCATTTATCCTTATACTGTATGTATTTCATATTAATTGATAGGCACTATTTAAGCCATAGAATTTTATATACTCTGTTTTAGTATTTACTATTAGGTATGCACAAATTGAATCCTATGTAAGTTTTAAATATTATTAATTATTTTAAATGTGCTATTTTCATATAAGCCGAAGATACACTCATGTTTTTATACTATTGCCAATGTATATTTCTCTTATATCAATTTCTATTTTTATTTAATTTCACATCTTTAAAAATTAGATTTCATGTGAATTCACGGTTTCTGCCATCTTACGGTCCTTACCGTTATTTCTTCTTAAAACGCCAGATTTTAGTTTCTGAACCATATGTTTATTTTAAACTAGAGTAATCACAACATCTCTTGTTAGCTTATTTCTTCCTATTCCTCAATCACATTCACATTTTTTTCTTTCTTTCCTCTCTTCCTGTACTCCAGGCCTCCTTATGGATTTGAACCCTAACCCACCCCTCAGTGGGTGGTGCCCTAAGTTTTTTGGGGCCCATTTTGGTCTATAAATACCTCTATGGACCAGTGTGTGTAACCTGTTGTTTTTTTTTTCTTACACTTGATAAAGATGCCAGTAAGGCATTGAAACGCGTAGTGGACAATAAAGAATCTTCTAATGAATATTGCAGCAATAGGTTTCTTTCAAGAAGCACAGACAATTTTTAAAAGTGTTTTTTTCTGTTTTGGTAATTGCCTGCAGAGGTTGGCACCCTAAGATAATGCAATGGTGCCCCCACTCGACAGCGACTTACCCAGAATGTCCTTAGCAGCTCCTAGAATAGCTTGAGTAGTATTTCACTTAAAAATAAAGGAATGACACACAAAAAAACTGTAACAGCACAAACTGCAGCCAAGTGAATGAATCCAACATAGTCTATCATCAGCAGGAAACACCAGTAAAGGAAGGTATTTAGAGCTGCACCTGAGAAATGATAGGACAGACAGCAGAGTAAATGAAAAACACCTTTGTTCAGCTGGACAGACTGCAGTCAAAATAGCAGAACCCAAACACCCAGAGAAAAGGTGTGTCTCCTGTGGCTCAGCAGAGAGAGAAGCTGATCACAGATCACAAACTCAAAGGATCGAATCCAGGAGCATGACAACCATCATATGTACATGATGACCTTGAGGCTAAGTGCACACGTTGCAGAATTGCCGCGGAAATTTCTGCCGCAATTCTGCAACTCCTGCCGCGGGTATATGGCATGCGTATTCCCGCTAAACACTAGCGTTTTGCAAGCGTAATTAGCTTGCAGAATGCTAGCGTTTTCCAAGCGATCTGCAGCATCGCTTGGAAAACTGATTGACAGCTTGGTCACACTTGTCAAACATAGTCTTTGACAAGTGTGACCAACTTTTTACTATTGATCTTGGCTATGCAGCGTCAATAGTAAAAGATACAATGTTAAAAATAATAAAAAAAATAAAAAAAATGGTTATTCTCACATTCTGATGGTCCCCGATCTCCTCAGCGGCTTCCGTTCCTATAAATGCTTTGTGTGCAGGACCTGCGATGACGTTACAGTCACGTGACCGCAACATCATCGCGGTCACGTGACCGCGACATCATCACAAGTCCTTCACACACAGCATCCCTGGGAACGGAAACGGTAGCATGCACCGCTGAGAGGCGGGAAGACTCTGGGGCCATCAGAAGGTGAGTATATCAATATTTTTTATTTTAATTCTTTTTTTTTACCAATTATATGGTGCCCAGTCCGTGGAGGAAAGTCTCCTCTCCTCCACCCTTGGTACCAACCGCACATGATCTGCTTACTTCCCGCATGGTGGGCATAGCCCCTTGAGGGAAGTAAGCAGATCAATGCATTCCTAGGTGTGCGGAATCCCTGCGATTCCGCAAATTTAATGAACATGCTGCGTTTTTTTCTGGAATGCGATTCCGCTCAGGAAAACAATGCAGCATGTGCACAAAAAATGCGGATTGCATTCTATTAAATAGGATGCTTAATGTATGCTTTTTTTTGCGGTTTTATAGTTTTTATAGCGAAAAACCGCTAAAAAAACGCGAAAAATCTGCTACGTGTGCACACAGCCTGAAACGCAATTCAATTAAACAATTTTGAGCTACCTTCTGTCTGGTGGATCTTTTACTAGAATTATCAGCAGAGCATGGAAACCTGCTGTTTCATCTTTACTACATTTTTATCCTTTGTGGCTATTGCAACATCCGATTAAGCCTTTACAGCCAGCCTGAGTACATGTGGGGTTTGCCTGGTTGCCAGGGAATCCCCACATGTATTCAAGCTGGCTAGTAGGTGTAAATCATTCAGCTGAGGCAATGAAAACTAAATCTCCGAGCACTCACAAATACTCGGAGACCACCCAAATGTGCTCGGGAAAACCCGAGCAACGAGTATACTCGCTCATCACTAATAATAATGTTTCCTCTGTACTTCCTCATATTAATAATGTCTCCCGGTGCCTCCTTTAATAACTGCCCTGTGTTTTCTTGTAATAATAACAATGACTACCATGCCTCCTTATATTAGTAAACCCCCCTCCAACTTTGTGCTTTCTTATTCTAATAATCTGTACTTCTGATATAAAGATCCTCAGGGGTGCCTCTTTACTTGTGATGATGTCCCTTATCTTATATTATTATATATTTAATTCAGACCTCTTCCTGTAATATTGCCTCCCATCCAGGTATAATGTCTCCCACACTGGCCCCATCCTGAAATAATGTCTCCCATTCTGGCCTCTTCCAGTAACACTGTCCCTCATCCTGGACCCTTCATTTATTAATGTATCCCGTTCTGGGCCCTTTGGAGATTATCACTAGAGGCCTAGTATTCTGGTGCCATATAGGCCTCCACATTCATGAGCTCTGTATAACCCCCACCCTCACCACTGTTTATAATGTTTCCATCCTGGCTGCTTCCTGTAATAATGTCCTCCATTTTCTGCCCTTCATTTAATAATGTTCCCTGTACTGGGACCTTTAGTTTATAGTGCCCCCTTCCTGTTCCATTTATTTAATAATGTCTCTTGTCCTGTGCCTTTTAGTTTATAATATGCGCCTTCCATGGTTATTATTTAATAATGTCCCTCTATGCTGGCGGTCTTCTAAAACACATTTTTTTTTAAAAAATGACAAAAATAAATGTTTCTTCTTACCTGTCGGGGCTCCTGCAGCAAGCAGTGTCTTCTTCATCCTAGGTAGCAAGTGAAAGGTGGTGGGTGGCATGTGGCAGTGATGTCATACACCGCCTGCGACAGCCATACTCACGTCAACTCTCGGCCTCTGATTGGCCAGTGGCCTGTATAACTACTGTGGTGCAGAGAGCTGGTGGCACTCTGCGCCACAAAAAGTATCAGCTCAGTGTGTGTCTGAGGAGGCAAACACATCTAAAAATGACACTCTGGTCGGCGGGCCACATGACTCCATGGGCATGGTCGTGGTTGCATCTTCTGCGATCGCGATGGTTGCGCCACTGAGAGTACCAGACATGTACATGCACCTCACATTATGCAATGCGATTTACTTCTTGTGGACTTTACCTACTCCTAAACAGAAATTTGGTACTGCTAGACTTTGTTCATCTACAGTAACTAGTATTTGATAAATCCTACAAGCATGGGATGAATACTGAAGTATTTACTGGCAAACTGAGTAGAGACATCCTGATTACTGACACTGGCAACACATAAATAGCATTAAGTCTAAAAGCAAATAAAAAAGTAGTTTATTAAATATTACACATAAGTTCACATGTGGCCAATTTCCAACATATGCTCAATCTTAGAGGTAAACATATTGCAAATCTAAATGTCAGACTATTAACATTAACCAATATCTCTATGCACAATATATTTTGATCAGTGATAAATGATAGTTTGATGCTTGTGTGTTTATTGTAAAGTAAGCAATAAATGTTATCATAACGATTATTGCTGTCTGTAAATGCAGCTTTATTATAGACTCAGATGCAGTAACGCATACAGGTCCTTCTCAAAAAATTAGCATATAGTGTTAAATTTCATTATTTACCATAATGTAATGATTACAATTAAACTTTCATATACTATAGATTCATTATCCACCAACTGAAATTTGTCAGGTCTTTTATTGTTTTAATACTGATGATTTTGGCATACAACTCCTGATAACCCAAAAAACCTGTCTCAATAAATTAGCATATTTCACCCGACCAATCAAATAAAAGTGTTTTTTAATACCAAACAAAAAAACCATCAAATAATAATGTTCAGTTATGCACTCAATACTTGGTCGGGAATCCTTTGGCAGAAATGACTGCTTCAATGCGGCGTGGCATGGAGGCAATCAGCCTGTGACACTGCTGAGATGTTATGGAGGCCCAGGATGCTTCAATAGCGGCCTTAAGCTCATCCAGAGTGTTGGGTCTTGCATCTCTCAACTTTCTCTTCACAATATCCCACAGATTCTCTATGGGGTTCAGGTCAGGAGAGTTGGCAGGCCAATTGAGCACAGTAATACCATGGTCAGTAAACCATTTACCAGTGGTTTTGGCACTGTGAGCAGGTGCCAGGTCGTGCTGAAAAATGAAATCTTCATCTCCATAAAGCATTTCAGCCGATGGAAGCATGAAGTGCTCCAAAATCTCCTGATAGCTAGCTGCATTGACCCTGCCCTTGATGAAACACAGTGGACCAACACCAGCAGCTGACATGGCACCCCACACCATCACTGACTGTGGGTACTTGACACTGGACTTCAGGCATTTTGGCATTTCCTTCTCCCCAGTCTTCCTCCAGACTCTGGCACCTTGATTTCCGAATGACATGCAAAATTTGCTTTCATCAGAAAAAAGTACTTGGGACCACTTAGCAACAGTCCAGTGCTGCTTCTCTGTAGCCCAGGTCAGGCGCTTCTGCCGCTGTTTATGGTTCAAAAGTGGCTTTACCTGGGGAATGCGGCACCTGTAGCCCATTTCCTGCACACGCCTGTGCACGGTGGCTCTGGATGTTTCCACACCAGACTCAGTCCACTGCTTCCTCAGGTTCCGGTCACCTCTTCTCGTTGTACAGCGTTTTCTGCCACATTGTTTCCTTCCAACAGACTTACCATTGAGGTGCCTTGATACAGCACTCTGGGACCAGCCTATTTGTTGAGAAATTTCTTTCTGGGTCTTACCCTCTTGCTTGAGGGTGTCAATGATGGCCTTCTTGACATCTGTCAGGTCGCTAGTCTTACTATGATGGGGGTTTTGAGTAATGAACCAGGCAGGGAGTTTTTAAAAGCCTCAGGTATCTTTTGCATGTGTTTAGAGTTAATTATTTGATTCAGAAGATTAGGGTAATAGGTCATTTAGAGAACCTTTTCTTGATATGCTAATTTATTGAGACAGGTTTTTTGGGTTATCAGGAGTTGTATGCCAAAATCATCAGTATTAAAACAATAAAAGACCTGACAAATTTCAGTTGGTGGATAATGAATCTATAGTATATGAAAGTTTAATTGTAATCATTACATTATGGTAAATAATGAAATTTAACACTATATGCTAATTTTTTGAGAAGGACCTGTAGATCTAGGGCTAAGTATATCAGCTCTAATGTTAACCGCTTCCTGCGGTGGCCAATTTTCATTTTTGCACTTCTGTTTTTATTCTCCCTTTCTCCCAAGATTCATAACTTTTTAAAATTTCTATATACATATCTGATTGGGGCTTGTTTTTTATTACTCGATTTGTAGTTTGCAGCATACTTGCATCAACTAATTAAAGGAAATGTCTCACCATAATGTAGAGTAGCTAATTCCAGCAATGCGTCACTTACTGATCTGCTTGCTGTAGTTTTGAAAAAAAACAAGACAGTTTTATCAGATGGAGATTATCACTAGAGTCTTAATATTCTGGTGCCATATTATTATTATTATTATTATTATTATTATTTATTGTTATAGCGCCATTTATTCCATGGCGCTTTACAAGTGAGGAGGGGTATACATAATAAAAACAAGTACAATAATCTTGAACAATACAAGTCATAACTGGTACAGGAGGAGTGAGGACCCTGCCCGCGAGGGCTCACAATCTACAAGGGATGGGTGAGAATACAGTAGGTGAGGATAGAGCTGATCGTGCAGCGGTTGGTTGATCGGTGGTTACTGCAGGTTGTAGGCTTGTCGGAAGAGGTGGGTCTTCAGATTCTTTTTGAAGGTTTCGATGGTGGGCGAGAGTCTGATGTGTTGTGGTAGAGGGTTCCAGAGTAGGGGTGATACGCGAGAGAAATCTTGTATACGATTGTGGGAAGAGGAGATAAGAGGGGAGTAGAGAAGGAGATCTTGTGAGGATCGGAGGTTGCGTGTAGGAAAGTACCGGGAGATGAGGTCACAGATGTAAGGAGGAGACAGGTTGTGGATGGCTTTGTACGTCATGGTTAGGGTTTTGTACTGGAGTCTCTGGGCAATGGGGAGCCAGTGAAGGGATTGACAGAGGGGAGAGGCCGGAGAATAGCGGGGGGACAGGTGGATTAGTCGGGCAGCAGAGTTTAGAATAGATTGGAGGGGTGCGAGAGTGTTTGAGGGGAGGCCACAGAGCAGGAGGTTGCAGTAGTCAAGACGAGAGATGATGAGGGCATGGACTAGGGTTTTTGCAGATTCTTGGTTGAGGAATGAACGGATTCGTGCAATATTTTTGAGTTGAAGTCGGCAGGAAGTGGAAAGGGCTTGGATATGTGGTTTGAAGGAGAGATCAGCGTCAAGGATAACCCCGAGGCAGCCAGCTTGTGGGACTGGGGAGAGTGGGCAGCCATTTACTGTAATGGATAGGTTCGTTGGGGGGGTCACGTGAGATGGGGGAAAGATAATGAATTCTGTTTTGTCCATGTTAAGTTTCAGAAATTTAGCAGAGAAGAAGGATGAAATAGTGGACAGACATTGAGGGATTCTGGTTAGTAGGGAGGTGATATCTGGTCCAGAGATGTAGATCTGTGTGTCATCAGCATAGAGGTGATACTGAAAGCCATGAGATTCTATGAGCTGTCTCAGGCCAAAGGTGTAAATGGAGAAGAGCAGGGGCCCAAGGACTGAACCTTGTGGGACTCCGACAGAGAGGGGGCGAGGTGAGGAGGTGGTGTGTGAGTGGGAGACGCTGAATGTCCGGTCTGTTAGGTATGATGAGATCCAGGATAGGGCCAAGTCTGTGATGCCAAGGGATGAGAGGGTCTGTAATAATAGGGAATGGTCCACTGTGTCAAAGGCAGCCGACAGGTCGAGGAGGAGGAGAACAGAGTAGTGTCGCTTGCTCTTGGCGGTTAAAAGGTCAGTGGTGACCTTAGTTAGGGCAGTTTCAGTGGAATGGTGTGGCCGGAAGCCAGATTGTAAGCGGTCAAAGAGGGAGCAAGAAGAGAGATGGGAGGACAGTTCAAGGTAGACGTGTTGTTCCAGTAGTTTTGAGGCATAGGTGTTGTGAAATTGGATTCTGGGCTCCCCCGGTGGCCACTTGTGGAATTGTACTTGTGTGCATCATCCCCTCTGTTCACCTGCTCCTATCAGGATGTGGGAGTCGCTATATTACCTTGCTCCTCTGTCAGTTTCATGCCGGTCAACAATGTAATCAGAAGCCTTTCTGTGCATGTTCCTGCTACTAGACAACTCCCAGCTAAGTTGGACTTTTGTCCTTGTGTGTTTTTGCATTTTGTTCCTGTTCACAGCTGCTGTTTCGTTACTGTGTCTGGAAAGCTCTTGTGAGCGGAAATTGCCACTCTGGTGTTATGAGTTAATGCTAGAGTCTTAAAGTAATTTCTGGATGGTGTTTTGATAGGGTTTTCTGCTGACCATGAAAGTGCCCTTTCTGTCTTCTTGCTATCTAGTAAGCGGACCTCGATTTTTGCTAAACCTATTTTCATACTACGTTTGTCATTTCATCTAAAATCACCGCCAATATATGTGGGGGCCTCTGTCTGCCTTTTGGGAAAATTTCTCTAGAGGTGAGCCAGGACTGTCTTTTCCTCTGCTAGGATTAGGTAGTTCTCCGGCTGGCGCTGGGCATCTAGGGATAAAAAAACGTAGGCATGCTACCCGGCCACTTCTAGTTGTGCGGCAGGTTTAGTTCATGGTCAGTATAGTTTCCATCTTCCAAGAGCTAGTTCTCATATATGCTGGGCTATGTTCTCTCGCCATTGAGAATCATGACAGTTTGACCGGCCCAAAAAAAAGGGTTAAATTACTGGCTGAGAAAGGAGAGAAAAAAGAAGTCTGCTACAATTTTTTTTTTTTTTCCTCTAGTTCTGAGTGTGCTCTTAATTGAATCACTTGCTAGTCTGCCTATACTGCAGCCTTCCTCTCTTTCTCTCCTTCTTATCCTTGAATGGCTCTGTGTTCACCTGTTTCAAATGGATCTTCAGAGTGTAGCTACAGGTTTGAATAATCTCGCCACAAAGGTACAAAATTTGCAAGATTTTGTTGTTCATGCACCTATGTCTGAGCCTAGAATTCCTTTGCCTGAATTCTTCTCGGGGAATAGATCTCACTTTCAAAATTTTAAAAATAATTGCAAATTGTTTTTGTCCCTGAAGTCTCGCTCTGCCGGAGACCCTGCACAGCAGGTCAGGATTGTAATTTCCTTGCTCCGGGGCGACCCTCAAGACTGGGCTTTTGCATTGGCACCAGGGGATCCTGCGTTGCTCAATGTGGATGCGTTTTTTCTGGCCTTGGGGTTGCTTTATGAGGAACCTCATTTAGAGCTTCAGGCGGAAAAGGCCTTGATGTCCTTGTCTCAGGGGCAAGATGAAGCTGAAATATACTGCCAAAAATTCCGCAAATGGTCTGTGCTTACTCAGTGGAATGAGTGCGCCCTGGCGGCGATTTTCAGAGAGGGTCTCTCTGATGCCATTAAGGATGTTATGGTGGGGTTCCCTGTGCCTGCGAGTCTGAATGAGTCCATGACGATGGCTATTCAGATCGATAGGCGTCTGCGGGAGCGCAAACCTGTGCACCATTTGGCGGTGTCTACTGAGAAAACGCCAGAAAATATGCAATGTGATAGAATTCTGTCCAGAAGCGAGCGGCAGAATTTTAGACGAAAAAATGGGTTGTGCTTCTATTGTGGTGATTCAACTCATGTTATATCAGCATGCTTTAAGCGTACTAAGAAGCCTGACAAGTCTGTTTCAATTAGCACTTTACAGTCTAAGTTTATTCTATCTGTGACCCTGATTTGTTCTTTGTCATCTATTACCGCGGACGCCTATGTCGACTCTGGCGCTGCTTTGAGTCTTATGGATTGGTCCTTTGCCAAACGCTGTGGGTATGATTTGGAGCCATTGGAGGCTCCGATACCTCTGAAAGGGATTGACTCCACCCCATTGGCTAGTAATAAACCACAATACTGGACACAAGTGACTATGCGTGTTAATCCGGATCACCAGGAGGTTATTCGCTTTCTGGTGCTGTATAATCTACATGATGTTTTGGTGCTGGGATTGCCATGGCTGCAATCTCATAACCCAGTCCTCGACTGGAGAGCTATGTCTGTGTTAAGCTGGGGATGTAAAGGAACTCATGGGGACGTACCTTTGGTTTCCATTTCATCATCTATTCCCTCTGAGATTCCTGAATTCTTGTCTGACTTTCGTGACGTTTTTGAAGAACCCAAGGTTGGTTCACTACCTCCGCACCGGGAGTGCGATTGTGCCATAGACTTGATCCCGGGTAGTAAATACCCTAAGGGTCGTTTATTTAATCTGTCTGTGCCTGAACACGCGGCTATGCGAGAATATATAAAGGAGTCCTTGGAAAAGGGACATATTCGTCCTTCGTCATCTCCCTTAGGAGCCGTTTTTTTCTTTGTGTCTAAGAAAGACGGCTCTTTGAGGCCGTGAATTGATTATCGACTTTTGAATAAAATCACGGTTAAATATCAATATCCGTTACCACTGCTTACTGATTTGTTTGCTCGTATAAAGGGGGCCAAGTGGTTCTCTAAGATTGATCTCCGTGGGGCGTATAATTTGGTGCGAATCAAGCAGGGGGATGAGTGGAAAACCGCATTTAATACGCCCGAGGGCCATTTTGAGTATTTGGTGATGCCTTTTGGTCTTTCAAATGCCCCTTCAGTCTTCCAGTCCTTTATGCATGACATTTTCCGCGATTATTTGGACAAATTTATGATTGTGTATCTGGATGATATTCTGATTTTTTCGGATGACTGGGACTCTCATGTCCAGCAGGTCAGGAGGGTTTTTCAGGTTTTGCGGTCTAATTCCTTGTGTGTGAAGGGTTCTAAGTGTGTTTTTGGGGTTCAAAAGATTTCCTTCTTGGGATACATTTTTTCCCCCTCTTCCATCGAGATGGATCCTGTCAAGGTTCAGGCTATTGGTGATTGGACGCAACCCTCTTCTCTTAAGAGTCTTCAGAAATTTTTGGGCTTTGCTAACTTTTATCGTCGATTTATTGCTGGTTTTTCTGATGTTGTAAAACCATTGACTGATTTGACTAAGAAGGGTGCTGATGTTGCTGATTGGTCCCCTGATGCTGTGGAGGCCTTTCGGGAGCTCAAGCGCCGCTTTTCTTCCGCCCCAGTGTTGCGTCAGCCTGATGTTGCTCTTCCTTTTCAGGTTGAGGTCGACGCTTCTGAAATCGGAGCTGGGGCGGTGTTGTCGCAGAGAAGTTCCGACTGCTCCGTGATGAGACCTTGTGCTTTTTTTTCCCGTAAATTTTCGCCCGCCGAGCGGAATTATGATATTGGAAATCGGGAGCTTTTGGCCATGAAGTGGGCTTTTGAGGAGTGGCGTCACTGGCTTGAGGGGGCCAGACATCAGGTGGTGGTATTGACTGACCACAAAAATTTAATTTACCTTGAGTCTGCCAGGCGCCTGAATCCTAGACAGGCGCGCTGGTCGTTGTTTTTCTCTCGGTTTAATTTTGTGGTGTCTTACCTACCGGGTTCTAAGAATGTTAAGGCGGATGCCCTTTCTAGGAGTTTTGAGCCTGACTCCCCTGGTAATTCTGAGCCCACAGGTATCCTTAAAGATGGAGTGATATTGTCTGCCGTTTCTCCAGACCTGCGGCGGGCCTTGCAGGAGTTTCAGGCGGATAGACCTGATCGTTGCCCACCTGGTAGACTGTTTGTTCCTGATGATTGGACCAGTAGAGTCATCTCTGAGGTTCATTCTTCTGCGTTGGCAGGTCATCCTGGAATCTTTGGTACCAGGGATTTGGTGACAAGGTCCTTCTGGTGGCCTTCCCTGTCACGAGATGTGCGAGGCTTTGTGCAGTCTTGTGACGTTTGTGCTCGGGCCAAGCCTTGTTGTTCTCGGGCTAGTGGATTGTTGTTACCCTTGCCTATCCCGAAGAGGCCTTGGACGCACATCTCGATGGATTTTATTTCGGATCTGCCTGTTTCTCATAAGATGTCTGTCATCTGGGTGGCGTGTGACCGTTTCTCTAAGATGGTCCATCTGGTTCCCTTGCCTAAGTTGCCTTCTTCTTCCGAGTTGGTTCCTCTGTTTTTTCAAAATGTTGTTCGTTTGCATGGTATTCCGGAGAATATCGTTTCTGACAGAGGGACCCAATTCGTGTCTAGATTTTGGCGGGCATTCTGTGCTAGGATGGGCATAGATTTGTCTTTTTCGTCTGCTTTCCATCCTCAGACTAATGGCCAGACCGAGCGGACTAATCAGACCTTGGAGACATATTTGAGGTGTTTTGTGTCTGTGGATCAGGATGATTGGGTTGCTTTTTTGCCTTTGGCGGAGTTCGCCCTCAATAATCGGGCCAGCTCTGCCACCTTGGTGTCCCCGTTTTTCTGTAATTCGGGGTTTCATCCTCGATTTTCCTCCGGTCAAGTGGAATCTTCGGATTGTCCTGGAGTGGATGCTGTGGTGGAGAGGTTGCATCAGATTTGGGGGCAGGTGGTGGACAATTTGAAGTTGTCCCAGGAGAAGACTCAGCTTTTTGCCAACCGCCGTCGTCGTGTTGGTCCTCGGCTTTGTGTTGGGGACTTGGTGTGGTTGTCTTCTCGTTTTGTCCCTATGAGGGTTTCTTCTCCTAAGTTTAAGCCTCGGTTCATCGGCCCGTACAAGATATTGGAGATTCTTAACCCTGTGTCCTTCCGTTTGGACCTCCCTGCATCCTTTTCGATTCATAATGTTTTTCATCGGTCATTGTTGCGCAGGTATGAGGTACTGGCTGTGCCTTCCGTTGAGCCTCCTGCTCCGGTGTTGGTTGAGGGTGAGTTGGAGTACGTTGTGGAAAAGATCTTGGACTCTCGTGTTTCCAGACGGAAACTCCAGTATCTGGTCAAATGGAAGGGATACGGTCAGGAGGATAATTCTTGGGTCACTGCCTCTGATGTTCATGCCTCCGATCTTGTCCGTGCCTTTCATAGGGCTCATCCTGATCGCCCTGGTGGTTCTGGTGAGGGTTCGGTGCCCCCTCCTTGAGGGGGGGGTACTGTTGTGAAATTGGATTCTGGGCTCCCACGGTGGCCACTTGTGGAATTGTACTTGTGTGCATCATCCCCTCTGTTCACCTGCTCCTATCAGGATGTGGGAGTCGCTATATTACCTTGCTCCTCTGTCAGTTTCATGCCGGTCAACAATGTAATCAGAAGCCTTTCTGTGCATGTTCCTGCTACTAGACAACTCCCAGCTAAGTTGGACTTTTGTCCTTGTGTGTTTTTGCATTTTGTTCCTGTTCACAGCTGCTGTTTCGTTACTGTGTCTGGAAAGCTCTTGTGAGCGGAAATTGCCACTCTGGTGTTATGAGTTAATGCTAGAGTCTTAAAGTAATTTCTGGATGGTGTTTTGATAGGGTTTTCTGCTGACCATGAAAGTGCCCTTTCTGTCTTCTTGCTATCTAGTAAGCGGACCTCGATTTTTGCTAAACCTATTTTCATACTACGTTTGTCATTTCATCTAAAATCACCGCCAATATATGTGGGGGCCTCTGTCTGCCTTTTGGGAAAATTTCTCTAGAGGTGAGCCAGGACTGTCTTTTCCTCTGCTAGGATTAGGTAGTTCTCCGGCTGGCGCTGGGCATCTAGGGATAAAAAAACGTAGGCATGCTACCCGGCCACTTCTAGTTGTGCGGCAGGTTTAGTTCATGGTCAGTATAGTTTCCATCTTCCAAGAGCTAGTTCTCATATATGCTGGGCTATGTTCTCTCGCCATTGAGAATCATGACACATAGGGGAGAAGTGATATAGGGCGATAGCTAGATACAGAGGATGGGTCAAGAGAGGGCTTTTTGAGGATAGGTGTGATGGAGGCATGTTTAAAGCTTGAGGGGAAAACACCATTTGTTAGTGATAGGTTGAAGAGATGGGTTAGGGTTGGGATGAAGATTGTGGTGAGGTTTGGGATGAGGTGGGTTGGGAGCGGGTCAAGTGCACAGGTGGTGAGATGCGATCTTGAGAGTAGAGTGGCGAGTTGATCTTCTGTAATGGTGGAGTAGTTGGTTTTGGAGGTGGAGGGTAGGGAAGTTGGGAGGAAGGGCTCTGGGGCTTGTTGACCAAAACTGTCTCTGATGTTATCAATCTTCTGCTTGAAGAATGAGGCAAAGTCTTCAGCAGAGATAAGTGAGGAGGGAGGAGGTGCTGGGGGACGGAGGAGAGAATTGAAGGTGTTGAATAACTGTTTAGGGTTGTGAGACAGGGAGGATATGAGAGATGAGAAGTAGGTTTGTTTAGCTGTGGCGAGTGCGGACTTGAAAGTAGTGAGGGACTGTTTGAATGCGATTAAGTGGTCGTTGGAGTGGGATCTTTTCCATCTGCGCTCAGCAGCCCTGGAAGCTTGCCTCAGTTCTTTGGTCAGGCTGGTGTGCCAGGGCTGTCTGTTGATTTTGCGAGCTTTGGTATGTGTAAGTGGGGCAGCAGATTCCAAAGCTACAGCTATTGTGTTGTTATATAGAGCGGCAGCGTCATCCGCATTGTGTATGGAAATTATGTCTGTGAGAGGGAGGAGGGATTCAGAGAATGAATGTAGGTCAAGATGTTTAAGATTTCTGCAAGGGTGTGAAAGTTTGTGGGGTGGGGACTCTAGATATGGAGTGGAGAGAGATGAGAATGTAAGAAGGTTGTGGTCAGAGAGAGGAAGAGGCGAGTTAGAGAGGTTAGATAGGGAGCAGAGGCGGGTGAAGATGAGGTCCAGTGTGTGACCATCTTTGTGAGTGGCTGTAGAAGACCATTGAGTGAGGCCGAAGGAGGAAGAGAGAGATAGAAGTTTAGTGGCAGCTGAGAGGGAAGTGTCAATGGGTATGTTGAAATCGCCCATGATGATAGTGGGGATGTCCGCAGAAAGGAAATGAAGTAGCCAGGTGGTGAAGTGGTCAAAGAAGGTGGTGGCTGGCCCTGGGGGGCGGTAAATGACAGCCAGTTGGAGGTTGGAGGGGGGTAGATGCGCACAGAGTGCACCTCAAAGGAAGGGAGGGTAACAGAGGGTGGCAGTGGGATTGGGGTGAAGGAGCAGTTATCTGACAGGAGAAAACCAACTCCTCCACCATGCTTGCTGCTGGGGCGGGGTGTGTGAGAAAGGTGGAAGCCACCGTAAGAGAGTGCAGCAGGGGAGGCTGTGTCAGAAGGGGTGAGCCAGGTTTCGGTGATAGCAAGGAAGGAAAGTTTGGTAGTAACAAAAAGATCATGGATGTAGGAAAGCTTGTTACAGACAGAGCGAGCGTTCCACAGAGCTCCTGTTAGTGGGACTGGGGAAGCGGGGGCTGGGCGAATGGGTATAAGGTTAGAGAGGTTACGGAAGTTTGTGATGGAGCGTGGATGGGAGGTAGAAATGACTGTGGGAATATGGTGAGGAGGACCAGGATTTGGAGAGATATCACCAGCAGTGAGAAGAAGCAGAGATAGTGTTAGCAGGCGGGAGCAGGAGAGAGCGTGAGGGGGCTGCCTGTGCTTTGAGACAGAGGATTGTATGTTAAGGAACAGTTCTGAGGAGGAGGTGAGATGGATGGGGAGGATTGAAGAGGAGATGAACAGTTCCTTACTTGGTGTGGGGATTGGGGGAGGTTGCAGAAAGTGAAAGATTATAGGGGTAAAAGTGACAACAAACAGAAACATTGTTTACAGTGACTGGCCAGTTACCTTCAGTTCCCTTCAGTTCCAATTCAGGTTTTAATTCTAATGTAATCCACACTTTTAGAACACACTTCTAGAAATCACACTGCAGACTAAAGTCCTGCAGACTTGTGCTATGCAATATATGGAAAACTAAGTGCGGTCAGGTGTGGAGCAGAGAGGAGTGGTCTCTGCTCATCTTGGTCAGAGAATTAAGAGTGGACCAGATGCATACAATCAAGACTAAGTAAACAAGGTCATAAATATCACAGAGTAAGTTGGGGGTTAGCTGAAAGGCATACCATCACAATGCTAGGAGCAGGGGAAAGTCTATGCGCAAAGCTGGGTGATGTATTATGTGCGCTTCATAGGAGATCTGGATGAACATACCATCACAATGCTAGGAGCAGGGGAAAGTCTATGCGCAAAGCTGGGTGATGTATTATGTGCGCTTCATAGGAGATCTGGATGAACATACCATCACAATGCTAGGAGCAGGGGAAAGTCTATGCGCAAAGCTGGGTGATGTATTATGTGCGCTTCATAGGAGATCTGGATGAACATACCATCACAATGCTAGGAGCAGGGGAAAGTCTATGCGCAAAGCTGGGTGATGTATTATGTGCGCTTCATAGGAGATCTGGATGAACATACCATCACAATGCTAGGAGCAGGGGAAAGTCTATGCGCAAAGCTGGGTGATGTATTATGTGCGCTTCATAGGAGATCTGGATGAACATACCATCACAATGCTAGGAGCAGGGGAAAGTCTATGCGCAAAGCTGGGTGATGTATTATGTGCGCTTCACTAGAGTCTTAATATTCTGGTGCCATATAGTCCTCCATATTCATGAACTCTTTATAACCCCCACCACTGATTGGAAGCCTTCTGCCTATGCCCAGTACAGACAGAAAGCTGCCAATCAGTGGTGTGGGTGAGGTTATACAGATTTCAGTATTCAGAGAATTCATATATCTGCAGCAGATAAGGTAGTTTTTAAACAAAATTGCAGCAACCAGTATACTAAGTGACACATCGCTGTACATCATGCTACTCTCGGATGGGGAAGTATAAATCTAGGGACAGATTCTTTTTATCTTAATACTGCAATTTGTAGTGATCAGTATCTAGATTTTCTGCATTCCCACACAATTTTTAATTAGAGCAAAGTATTGCTGGATCCTAATTTTATTTGAGGACTAGACACATGGAGAGGTAAGCTTGTAGAGTCAGGATCCCATCTGAGATGAGGTCACCTTGTCAGTTGTAGGGGAGTTTATGCAATTTGAATCAAGACTTTAAACTAAGTCTCTCGTGTTTTTTTTAAGTAAAAATTCTTATTTTATGTCTTTTTACAGGAGATAAGGGCTTCAGTGGAAATGGGAGTTAAGTGAGTATAACTTTGTTTGTTGTTTTTAAATAAAAAGTAAAAGTGTGTTTTTGTATTTAAAATAAAGGACTTTATTCTGGCTGTGTGTTTATTTCCAATATACAGTGGGTACGGAAAGTATTCAGATCCCTTTACATTTTTCACTTTTTGTTTGATTGCATTTGGTAAATTCAAAAAAGTTCATTTTTTCACATTATTGTACACTCTGCACCCCATCTTGACTGATAAAAACAGGAATGTAGAAATTTTTGTAGATTTAATAAAAAAGAAAAACTGAAATATCACATAGTCATAAGTATTCAGACCCTTTGCTCAGACACTCATTGCTAAGTCACATGTTTTCCATTTCCTTGTGATCCTCATTGAAATTATTCTATTCCTTCAATGGAGTCTAGCTGTGTTTAATTAAAGTGATAGGACTTTATTTGGAAAGGCACACACCTGTCTATGTAAGCCCTAAAAGAAACTGGCCAAGGAGCTCAGAGACTGAATTGTGGCAAGGCACAGATCTGGCCAAGATTACAACAGAATTTCTGCAGTACTCAAGGTTCCTAAGAGCACAGTGGCCTCCATAATCCTGAAAAGGAAGAAGTTTAGGACCACCAGAAGTCTTCCTAGACCTGGCTGTCCAGGTAAAGAAGAAGCCCAAGATCACTGTGGCTGAGCTCCAGAGATGCAGTAGGGAAATGAGAGAAAGTTCCACAAAGTCAACTATCACTGCAGCCATCCACCAGTAGGGCCTTTGTGGCAGAGTGGCCCGACGGAAGCCTCTCCTCAGTGCAAGACATATGAAAGCCTGCAAAGAGTTTGCTAAAAAACACATGAAGGACTCCCAGACTATGAGAAATAAGATTCTTTGGTCTGATGAGACGAAGATAGACCTTTTTGGTGATAATTCTAAGCAGTATGTGTGGAGAAAACCAGGCACTGCTCATCACTTGCCCAATACATTCCCAACACTGTAACATGGTGGTGCAGCATCATGCTTTGGGGGTGTTTTTCAATTGCAGGGACAGGTCGACTGGTTTTCATTGAAGGAAACATGAGTACGGCCAAGTACAGAGATATCCTGGATGAAAACCTCTTCCAGAGTGCTTTCTGTACCCACTGTATCTCAGAGAACGTTGCCCACATCAGTCGTAAGCTGGAAGCTTTGCAGAGCTGCTTCAGCAAAGTGGCAACAGGCTCTGCTGAAGCTAATTTGTCTTGGAGAAAAACCGCACACTGCGGCAGAGTTACTAAAAGGAATAACAGACCAGACTAATCTGTGGCTTTTGCTGCTGAACCTACAACCAGGCATGGTCATTTGTGATAATAAGCATAACCTGGTGGTGGCAGTGATGCTTGCCAAGCTGACACTCGTACCAAATATCTGTCCAAAAATCTGTTTATACCAAGGAATGTGACGGCCACAAGGGAGCATTCTCTGCATCTGGAGGAGAGAATGTTTTTCCACCAACATAGAAGAGGATTATTTACTGTTAGCGCAGTGAGAATCTGGAATTCCTTGCCTGAGGAAGTGGTGATGGCAAACTCAGTCGAGGGGTTCAAGAGAGCCCTGGATGTTTTCCTGGAGTGCAGCAATATTGTATCTTACAGTTATTAGATTCTTTAGAAGGACAAAGATCTAGGGACTTTTTCTAATGGAATATAGGCTGAACTGGATGAACAAATATCTTTTTTGGCCTTGTTAACTATGTTACTATGTTACCATGCTTGGCACACATGCTCAACTTAAAAGTTGTGTGGTTTCTGAAGCATACCTAGATTTTCCAGAGCTTCTGGTCAAGGTACTCTGCGTCAGTGTTCATTTCCGCAAGTCGATTACAGCTGCCACTGTTCTGGCAGTGCTGCAGCAGCGCATGTAAGTGCGAGGTCACCGACTGGTGTGAGACATGCCCATACGATGGAACTATACACTGCACATATTGGCAAGGCTTTGTTATAAGCAAAGGCCAGTTTTTAAGTAACAGCTCCAACACGCCCATCAATATTCTGGTCAGCCTCCGCAGGTAACAACTGAAGAGTTTGTATGGACAGCTGACATTTGTGCGGTTCTTCAAGACTTTGAGGACATGAAGCTATGCATGCAGACCAAGTGGAGATGGAGGAAGATATAAGACAGGGACATACTACCCAGACCAGCCTCATGTCATCTGCTCAGCATGGATTGAGTACAAATGAGGAGGTGGAGACTGAGGAGGAGGAACAGGATCTGTTGGCTGCGCAACAGAGGCTAGTACCCACACAATCTACAGTACGTCCCATCTCTCCTTCATGGATGGGCTGAGGAGGGGAATGAGGAGGAAGAGAAGGGGGAGGTGGAGATGGAGAGTTGTCACCATGGTGGAGACAGGGAAGTGTTGACATTAGGGATTTGGCACATATGACAGATTTTATCTATTGCTGGCTTTTTCCCGTGACCCTCGCGTTATATTTATCTTGGTCAAAAAAAGAATGAGGAGGAGGTGGAGACTGAGGAGGAAAAGGAACAGGAGCTGGTTGCTACCGAGAGGCTAGTATCCACACAACCTTGATCCCATCTCTCCTACATGGATGGGCTGAGGAGGGGAATGAAGAAGGAGGAAGAGAGAGAGCAGGAGAAGATGGATAGTCATTATCATGGTTGAGACAGGGAAGTGTTGGCTGTAGGGAGCTTGGCACATAAGGCCAACTTTATACACTGCTGCCTTTCCAATCTTGGCTAAATAAGAAAACTGGTACACCCACACTACAAGGAGAGCTTTGCATTTCTCCTTCCTGAGGCAGATAGGTCTACTAAAATGGTGCTATAGCGGAAGTCCATGGTGGAAAATATGTTGAGAAAATTCCCATAGAAAACACGAGTGGCAGGGGGCAGGCTTTGCTTGCCCAACCAAAGAGGAGATGCGAGATAGAAACACACCAGATACAGCAGAAGTCACTGTCAAAGGCCTGGGACAATTTCATGACACCCTCCCAGCATCCAGGTCCTGATGACCGCGTATTTTTGATAAGGTGTGAAAAGCCACGTGCAAAACTCGCCATGCGCAAAACTTGCTGCACACAACTTGCTACACTAACCTGTCACATGCAACTCGACACACAAAAAGTTGCTACACACATGTCGCCACACAACACTCATCTCACAAAAGTCGCTACATGCATGTCGCCACACGCAACTCAACACACACAACTTGACACACGAAACTCGCCCTAAAACACACACAAGTCTGGTATTATCCTTCAAAAATAAAAATCTGATTAATAAGCAGACAAACTACAATAGCAACAAATGTACCATATAGGAATCCGGCAGCTGTCAGTCACATGACCTGTCTATTATGTGTATGTGTGAGCTAATATATACTGCCAGGGGGTGGGCTTACTGTTGGCTGGGGATTTATCAGGCTGCCAATTTAGCTTACAAATACTGAGGTAAAAATACTGACCAAATAACGTGTGAACGAGGTCTAATACAGGAGGAGATGACATACAGATATATACTATATACAGGAGGAGATGACACACAGGTATATACTATTTACAGGGGAGATGACACACAGGTATATACTATATGCAGGAGGAGATGACACACAGATATACAGTGGGGCAAAAAAGTATTTAGTCAGTCAGCAATAGTGCAAGTTCCACCACTTAAAAAGATGAGAGGCGTCTGTAATTTGCATCATAGGTAGACCTCAACTATGGGAGACAAACTGAGAACAAAAAATCCAGAAAATCACATTGTCTGTTTTTTTTATCATTTTATTTGCATTTTATGGTGGAAAATAAGTATTTGGTCAGAAACAAAATTTCATCTCAATACTTTGTAATCTATCCTTTGTTGGCAATGACAGAGGTCAAACGTTTTCTGTAAGTCTTCACAAGGTTGCCACACACTGTTGTTGGTATTTTGGCCCATTCCTCCATGCAGATCTCCTCTAGAGCAGTGATGTTTTTGGCTTTTCGCTTGGCAACACGGACTTTCAACTCCCTCCAAAGGTTTTCTATAGGGTTGAGATCTGGAGACTGGCTAGGCCACTCCAGGACCTTGAAATGCTTCTTACGAAGCCACTCCTTCATTGCCCTGGCGGTGTGCTTTGGATCATTGTCATGTTGAAAGACCCAGCCACGTTTCATCTTCAATGCCCTTGCTGATGGAAGGAGGTTTGCACTCAAAATCTCACGATACATGGCCCCATTCATTCTTTCATGTACCCGGATCAGTCGTCGGGGCCCCTTTGCAGAGAAACAGCCCCAAAGCATGATGTTTCCACCACCATGCTTTACAGTAGGTATGGTGTTTGATGGATGCAACTCAGTATTCTTTTTCCTCCAAACACGACAAGTTGTGTTTCTACCAAACAGTTCCAGTTTGGTTTCATCAGACCATAGGACATTCTCCCAAAACTCCTCTGGATCATCCAAATGCTCTCTAGCAAACTTCAGACGGGCCCGGACATGTACTGGCTTAAGCAGTGGGACACGTCTGGCACTGCAGGATCTGAGTCCATGGTGGCGTAGTGTGTTACTTATGGTAGGCCTTGTTACATTGGTCCCAGCTCTCTGCAGTTCATTCACTAGGTCCCCCCGCGTGGTTCTGGGATTTTTGCTCACCGTTCTTGTGATCATTCTGACCCCACGGGGTGGGATTTTGCGTGGAGCCCCAGATCGAGGGAGATTATCAGTGGTCTTGTATGTCTTCCATTTTCTAATTATTGCTCCCACTGTTGATTTCTTCACTCCACGCTGGTTGGCTATTGCAGATTCAGTCTTCCCAGCCTGGTGCAGGGCTACAATTTTGTTTCTGGTGTCCTTTGACCGCTCTTTGGTCTTCACCATAGTGGAGTTTGGAGTCAGACTGTTTGAGGGTGTGCACAGGTGTCTTTTTATACTGATAACAAGTTTAAACAGGTGCCATTACTACAGGTAATGAGTGGAGGACAGAGGAGCCTCTTAAAGAAGAAGTTACAGGTCTGTGAGAGCCAGAAATCTTGATTGTTTGTTTCTGACCAAATACTTATTTTCCACCATAAAATGCAAATAAAATGATAAAAAAACAGACAATGTGATTTTCTGGATTTTTTTTTCTCAGTTTGTGTCCCACAGTTGAGGTCTACCTATGATGTAAATTACAGACGCCTCTCGTCTTTTTAAGTGGTGGAACTTGCACTATTGCTGACTGACTAAATACTTTTTTGCCCCACTGTATACTATATACAGGAGAGATGACACACAGGTATATACTATATAGAGGAGGAGATGACATACAGGTACATACTACATACAGCAGGAGATGACATACAGGTATATACTATATACAGAAGGAGATGACACACAGATATATACTATATATAGGTGAGATGACACACAGGTATATACTATATACAGGAGGAGATTACATACAGGTATATATTATATATAGGAGGAGATGACATACAGGTATATACTATATACAGGGGAGATGACACACAGCAGGTATATACTATATACAGGGGAGATGACATACAGGTATATACTATATACAGGAGATGACATACAGGTGTATACTATATATAAGGGAGATGACAAACATGTATATACTGAGGTGGAAATGAGAGGTGTGAGGTGAAAATGAAAAGGTGTGAGTGCAAAATGAGAGGAGTGAGGGAAAATAGTGGAGTGATCGGAAAATTACAGATGTGAGGTCGAAATGACAAGTGTTAGGGGGGAATGAGAGGAGTGAGGGGGAAAATAAGAGGAGTGAGGGGGAAAATGAGAGGTGTGAGGGAGAAAATGAGAGATGTGAGGGGGAAAATGAAAGATGTGATGGGGAAAATGAGAGGCGTGATGGGAAAATAAGAGAAGTGAGGTGCTATAACTAACCACAGATATTTACTATGCCCAGGCAACGCCGGGCTCTTCAGCTAGCTTAGATTTACAATCTCCATGCTTTTCTCATGGTCAACTTTATGTGGCCTGTTCAAGAGTTGGAACAGCCAAAAATCTGTTTGTCTTTGCACCTGAAGGAAAAACTAAGAATGTCGTTTATCAAAAGGCTCTCGAATAAGTAGTAGAAGATTACTTCACATTACTTGGCCAATTTAGTTAAATCTGTGTGGAATATCTCTGGTGTTGAAATATATGTTGTAAAATGCTTCTATTAGCTTAGTTTTTGCCTTTTAATAATTACATTTCTATCTATTTGTTTTGTGGTTTTTTTTGTGCAGAATAAATTTTTGTTAACACATTCTATTTTGCTAACAGCAGTTATTACCCCGGGCGAAGCCGGGTAGTACAGCTAGTATATATATATATATATGCAGTACAGACCAAAAGTTTGGACACACCTTTTCATTTAAAGATTTTTCTGTATTGTCACGACTATGAGAATTGTAAATTCACACTGAAGGCATCAAAACTATGAATTAACACATGTGGAATTTTTCTGGAATGCAATTCCGCTGCCGAAAAAAAAGCAACATGTGGACAAAAATTGCAGATTGCATTCTAATAATAGGATGCTTAATGTATGCATTTTTTCACGGTTTTATCATGTTTTTATAGCGAAAAACCGCAAAACAAACTTGAAAAATCCTGAATGTGTGCACACAGCCTAAGGCTGCCGTTACACTAGCAGTATTTGGTCAGTATTTTACATCAGTATTTATAAGCCAAAACCAGGAGTGGGTGATAAGTGCAGAAGTGGTGCATATGTTTCCATTATACTTTTCCACTAATTGTTCCACTCCTGGTTTTGGCTTACAAATACTGATGTAAAATACTGACCAAATACTGCTAGTTTGACGGCAGCCTAAATGTGATTTTATCCTGGTGCATTACAAGTGATTAAATCTTCTATGAAAATCCATGAAAAATCTGAAAAATATTAAGCAAATGGAAAATACCACAGCAAAAATCCTGGTGCTGTAATTCAAATCTGCAGGTAAATATACAGCAAATATGCCATGTGTGGACTTACTGTATTAGATTAGATAGATTTATTCTTACAAGCATGCAGTCATGTACATAATTAGGTTCATGTTCACTTTAAGAGGACCTATCACCAAATTAAAAGCAGACAGTTTTTATTATTTTATTCCCCTGAGTAATCTATTTTTATTTTTTAATCCGCTGTATGGTTTTAGAGATGTGGATTAGTGATGAGCGAGTGAGTTCGTTACTCGAGATTTCCAAGCATGCTTCGGTGGTCTGTGAGTATTTTGGGCGTGCTCGGAGATTATGTTTGAGTCGTCGCAGCTGCAGGATTTGCGGCTGCTAGACAGCCTGAATACATGTGGGGATTCCCTAACAAACAGGCAATTCCTGCATGTGTTCAAGTTGTCTAACAGCCGCAAATCATGAAGCTGTAGCAACTCAAACATAATCTCCGAGCACGCCCAAAATTCTCGGAGAACACCCGAGCATGCTTGGAAATCTTGAGTAACGAGCACACTCGCTCATTACTAATGTGGATCTTTTATTTTACAGCTATTTTATTGCCTCTCCTAAGGTTGCGTTGCTCACAGGGGAACCAGTCTTTAGGCTGCTCTGAATTATTACCCCAAGAGCCACGCCCCGTTGTAAAGAGTAAACACCAAAATAGTATCACAAAATAAAAGGGCCTAGATCTCTGGAACTGCATAGTGATTTTTTTTTAAAAAAAAAGCAATAAAAAAATATATATATTCTTGGGAGCAGTGGGCATAAATTAGGAGTCAAAACTTCCCACTTTTAACCAGATGAAAGGTTCTCTTTAAGAGGCTGTTCTGTGAAATTTCTTGTATTGTCATGTCACCCTGTTCCCAGTTTGACGCTGATTTGGATGATGCAGTTGGTATTACATTTCTAGCACTATGTTAGACACTGAAAATTGAAATGAATGGCCAATGATGAATAGGCCCCGTCCAAGTAAGAGAAGTATCTTGTCAACAACTCTTCGCTCTGGGTCATGTAGGGGTGTCCTTCACCATGATGTACATAAACAATATAAAGAGCATTTACTGTATTTTTCGAACTATAAGACTCACCGGACCATAAGATGCACCCGAAATTTTCAGAAGGAAAATAGGGAAAAAAATTAATGTGTCAAATGGGGGTCCGTCTTACAGTCTTAATTCAGCTTACCAAGGTGAGTGGGGTCACAGGAGGTGTTCGATGGTCTGGCGATGATCTGACTCCCATCCCTGGTTGTAGCGGCAAGTTCGGCGGTGCTCAGTAGTACGGGGGCTGCGCCAACATTATGTGAAAGCCTGCAGCCCCACACTTCCATTACTGCAATGCGGTGGCCTTCGGGAAAATGACCGCCAGAGGCGGCGCGTGTGCAGATTGAGAACTCAGCACCACCAAACACAACAGAACTTGCCACACCAGTCTGGGATGGGAGTCAGATCATTGCCCTGCAGGATCAGATCACCTCCTCTTTCCAGCCCAGGGCAAGCAGAATCTCCCAAATCCTGCTGCCGCCATTCTCCTGTTAAGACGCAACCCCATTTTCCCCCAAATTTTTTGGGGAAAAAAGTGTGTTTTATATAATCAGAAAAAAAACGTACATTAGGGTCTGAACACTGTCCTGCCGCTTCCATGATCCAATTTTGTTAAAGAAGTTGTCCACTATATTGTATAATATGCCCATCGATTTACACCTTTTAAATAAGTAATTTTGTAAATACATACTGCTGCTATATTTGCCTTTGCTTGCTCAGTCCGTATCACATGACCCCCAGCGCAGCCACCGCTGACATCTGCTGATGTCACATCAACTTCTGGACTTCCTTGATTCATCCAGGTGTGACCCCCCCACCTGATTGACTGGGCTGTGGGCGGCATTTCACTACACTTCATAGCCCAGTCAATCGGGGAGGTACATGCAACTGGGTGAATCAAGAAAGTCTGGAAGTAGACGTGACATCAGCAAATGTCAGCGGCGGCAGGAGCTAGGGTCACGTGATGCGGACTGAGTGAGCAGCAGTGGCGCCGCTCACAGACACATATGGCAGCAGTACATATATACAAAAATATTGTTTTAAAAGGTTTAAATCGATGGGCGCATTATTCAATGAAGTTGACAACCTCTTTAAGAAAAGTTGATGTAAATACTGTTATGCACAAGAATAACAAACGTATTCTAGGAGTGATACCTTTATTGGCTAACCAGAAAAAATATAATTGTAAGCTTTCAGAGGACATAGGCTCCTTCTTCAGGCAGGTTTCCAAATGAATTATGGAGACAAGAACACAACATTTAAGAGATGTGCTCATCTCCATAATTCACTTGTAAACCTGCCTGAAGAAGGAGCCTCTGTACTCTGAAAGCTTGCAAATATAATTTGTATGGTTAGCCAAAAAAAGGTATCACTCCTAGAATACTTTTGTCATTTTTGGGCATGAAAGTATTTACATTGATTTTTCTGGCTAACACAATACTACAATATACTTTTCATTGTATGCTACGAAAAGTTAAAATGAAAATGAAAACAAAGCAAAGTCCTCTATGTACCTGATGTGACATAGCACAATAGTATTCTCGCAGCATCGCTTCTGTTTGTTGCTATTTTACGTCACATACCTTGAATGATCTTGAATGTTGACACCTCTCACATTACCGCCCAAGTCCTAACATTGCCACCACAATGATCGAATGAACGGGCACTCCAGAACAGGACTGGACAACTATTGTTGCACACATCACTTCCCCGGTCTTCTTTTCTATGCATCATTTTGTGCGTTGACATTAAGTAAGGATTTCACTGATGACCAATTTAAAAATCAAAATAGGAACTTTACAATGAGCTCCTTATAGTCCTCGGGTTCTGGGAAGCTGAATATCCCCCAAGGCTTGATTGATAAAATGTGGCATTTATCCTATCCCTTGGATGATGTTCAGAAAACTTTATGGCTGAGGCAAACAGCTGGTAAAGTGGGTTCAGAGAAAGGTGAAGGTAATCCACACATACAAATACAAGAGGATAATGATTTTAAAAGGCATAATAGTTGTAATAACACCATTAACCTTTTGCTTCAAATTATTGAATACGTGGTCTTTTTTCAGCAGACTAATGAAAGGTTCACACTAAGTATGATGCACATTAAGGACACAATATGCAATTTTTGATGACTTTTTCTAGATACAAATACAGCCATGCTATTTCAACATGTTTGGAAGGAATACACATTTTCCTGCATTTTCACATTGCACTTAATGCATCCGTTTCTGACTGTAGGAGTTGCCTAGGTGCAGCGAACTGGCTCGCAGGAAGGCTTTAGAATGTGAAAAATAATAGCTACCTGCAAAAGTCAGTAGGCAAAGAGAAGCACTCTGTATATATATATATATATATATATATGGATCGCCCCCAAGGGCCGTGGGGTACTCGGTACTGGGTCCGATGTTCACTGGGGGATGTCACAGTGGCTGACCCGGTCCGTGGCCCTGGGACCTCCGTATAAAAAGGGAAATGTCTTTAAAGGGATAAAGTTTATGTTCGTCATGCCACCTGTGGTATTCGGTCAGGGTGACCGACGCTGCTTTAAGGGGTCCGCTGGGGTGATGTTATGGCAGCCAGATGGTATACCTTCCCACAGGTGAAGTATGTCCCCAGGGCTTCCCGGTGTGTAGATGGTGGTATGGTGAGAGGCGCAGAGAAGAACGAGGACACAAGGTTGCAGTCTCTTTACCTTTACTGAAGACTTCAGCATCCACAGTCCAGATAACAGGGCAGGCAGAGTCCAGTCAGTTTGGTGACAAGTCCAGAGTTCCTTTGTCCAGGTGGAAATCAGTAGCCTTCCCTTGCGCTGCGGTGGTGTAGTCCCTTACTGCCTATGGCTTCACATAAGTGTCTCACAGATGTGCTTTCTCTGTCCCTCATTTAGGATAAGACAAAACCCGTATGACTGGTGACTTGAGCCTGTTTATAGCATCTCTTAGATAACCCGGCTCTGTAGGTGTCACCGTGCCTCCTGGGTGTAGGTGCGGACAGGTAACCTGCAATTAGCTGTCCTGCCGGTCTCTGAAATAAGGCGTAGAGGTCCTTACTCCCTCGGTGTTCTGGCTACCGGGATTCTGCGCCTCAGAAGGAGGCAGCCTGAGCGGGGCTGGTCCCCTTCTGGTAACCTCTCCTTTGCATCGACTTCCTTCACGCTCGCTGCAATACAGTTCTGCCTTTCAATGTCTCTTTCGGGGAGCTGCAGCTCTGAGGGCATGCATAGCTCCGTTAACCTTCTGTCCTCCTCAGACTACTGTCTGGAACTAACTGAGCTGAGCTCAGCCAACAACTAACTCCTGTCTGGAACTGACTGACTTTCCCTACAGACTACCAGTTATATATATATATATATATGGGGAGTGAACTAATAAATAGAAGCAAAAGCTCCCCTGGTGGCCCGGAGTATGAAATGCGTTGCATGTTTGTGATACCTGGATGCAGTTATCTTTTCTAGCCTCCAAACGTAGCATCACTCTCCCCGAAAGCCAAGCAATACCACTGTGATGACCAGGACCCTGGGGCGCTACATATACATACTGTATATACATATTGTCAGGGGTTGACACACTCACTTATTGTGGATAGCATAAACCTTGGCAGGGTTCGGCAAAATAAACAAAGTCTTGGTGGCATAATTGTAAGCAAAACAAATAAAGTATCACAGTCTTTTCTCTGCAGGCTTCAACCTGCAGTTAACCCGCACAGTCCTTTAACTCCTCCGGGAGCGATCTGGGAGTTCCTGCTCTCCCAAGACACAACACCGCATGACTCTTGTGTCCAGGTGTTTAAAGGGAACCTGTCAGCAGGATTGTGCACAGTAACTGATCAAATGATTCCTTGGTTGATGAAATACATCTTATGGTTGCTCTTTAATTTTTATTTTCAGTTTTGTGCTAATGATATGCTCGTGCCCTAAGGCGGGCCTGGAGGGGGAAGTCTGCATGTGCTGCTATGATAAAGATATTCATTATGCAGACTGCTGACAGGTCACTGATATCTCACTGACCTACCCACTAGTTTGCATAATGAATATCTGTATATACTTTAAAAAAATAAAAACCTTCTGCACGCAAGTGCCAGCTGTGACACCTGCTCAGCAGCATAACCGTATGTTTAGTGTGCCAATAACACATTTTATTCATGAGCTCTTGAAACGCCATCTCTGTGCCATGAGTCCATTTTACCATCGTCTACTTGAGATCCATTAGCGGTTAGCCATGTGGCAATTATGGCGAAGTTTGGGATAAAATGTAGGTAATACCCCACAATTCCAAGAAACACCCTCACTTGCTTCTTGAAGAGCGGTTGCAAAGACTCCTGAATTGCCTCTATTTTATTCACCTGGGACTTGATTTCACCTCTCCCAATGACGTAGCCCAAGTACCTGGCCTCTTCCTTCCCTAAGGCACACTTCTTTGGGTTTATGGTGAAATCCGCTTTCCTCAATGCATCGAGGACTGCCTGTACCTTTGGCAGATGCGAACTCCAGTCATGGCTGAAAATGACAATGTCATCCAAGTAGGCTGCGGCATATTTTTTATGTGGAGCCAGAAGGGCATTCTGGTGTACAGAAACACCATCCAGCATCAAGAAGGCCATCTTCTCCTTGCTGCTCAGGGACATGGGGATCTGCCAGTACCCCTTTGTCAAGTCGAGGGTTGTGATGTACCTTGTGGGTCTCAGTTGTTCAATGAGTCCATCCACGTGGGGCATCATGTATGCACCAAAACTAGTCACCTCATTGAGCCTGCAGTAATCGTTACAAAACCGCCACTCGCCATTGGTCTTTGGTATGAAGATGAAGATGATGGGGCATGACCAGCCACTTCTTGATTGCTCTATCACCTTGAGGTCCAGCATTCTCTTCACCTCCATGGAGATTATCTCCCAGCATGCTTCAGGGATTCTGTAGACTTTGAGGTTTACCCTTACATGCTGCTCTGTTAGGATGTCGTGTTCAACGACCTGTGTGCGCCCTGGCAACTCCGAGAACAGGTCCAGGTTCTGCTGCAGCAGTTCTCGACATTGTTGCTTCAAGGCAGGCATTAATGTCTCAGCAATCTCGACCTCCTTGAGTTTGGCTTTGGGACGGGTCCCCAGGCAAGGAGCTTCCAGCGGCTCACGGTTCCGCCAAGGTTTGCGTAAGTTGACTTGGTGTACCTGATGCGGCTTCCTGCGACTGGGCTGGTGTACCTTGTAATTCACATCCCCGAGTTTTTCCACAATCTCAAAAGGGGCTTGCCACTTGGCCAAGAACTTGCTCTCCACCATAGGGATAAGTACTAGCACGCGGTCCCCTGGCTGGAATTGCCTTAGCCTTGCTGATCAGTTGTACACCCTCGTTTGGGCCTCCTGTGCCTGGAGAAAGTGTTCCTTTATGATAGGCATTACGTGTGCCATCCTTTCATGCAGCTGGGTAATGTGCTCAATTACACTCCAGTGCAGCGAGACCTCGGCTTCCCAGGTTTCCTTGGCCATATAGGAGCTCGAATGGCGAGAAGCCAGTGGAGGCCTGGGGGACTTCTCTGATAGAAAAGAGCAGGAATGGGAGCAGATAGTCCCAGTCTCAACCGTCCTTCTCCATGACTCTCTTGAGCCCATATGGCCTTCAAGGTCTTGTTGAATCGCTCCACCAGGCCATCGGTCTGCAGATGGTACAAGGAGGTTTGCAGCTGGGCGATTTGGAGGATTCTACACAGCTCCCGCATTACTTTTCTCATAAACAGGGTACCCTGGTCCGTCAACATCTCCTTAGGCAAACCGGTCAGGGCAAAGATACGGACAAGTTCCCGGGCGAAACTTTTAGCTGAAGAGTTCCTCAGTGGCACTGCTTCTGGGTACTAGGTCATGTAGTCCATGACCACTAGGATGTACTGATACCAGTCCTGAAGAACATGCAAGAACTAAGGTAGTTATAGCTAGTGACTTACAGCTGACATTCTTTCTGCGTTAGTCGTTCACTTTTCCCATCTTTTCCATCTTGCCCAGACTGACATGACAACTTCTCCCAGCCACGAGTCATCTGCAGATTATAACAAAGACACACTTGACCCCTCACATTTCCTGCATGGTCCAAAACTGTTCACAACCAGAATAAATTCCTCATACTACTGATACCCCAGTGTTATTACCAGATAAAGTGACATTGGTCAGAGTTTACAAAATTGACCTGATAATTAAGGTCAAAATTGGCTATATCACTAAGGGGTTAATAAACAAAGATGGAATACTCAAATACTTAGGGGAACAGCAGGAATAACATAAAAGTAATACCTGGACACTTTTGACCTGGTGACAGGTCCGCTGTAAGAAGGGGTATAAAAGTTTTAAAGTTTACAGAACCACAAATTCTAATTTTGAAATGTCCTAACTTTTCAACAATTCCAGGTCTGCATTGTTAGAATTAGAATTAACCACATTAGATAAGTTGTGCATTAGCCTGGAGTCTAATAAGCCTTACATTTTAATGTAGTCTTAAATTTCAATGTTATCACTGAGCATCAGGTGCACAGATATTATTTAGAGCTATAAACCATTTTAAAGCCTGAAGATGTAATTTCTGTGATCAATCCAATGCAAAATTTTAATCCCTGATGGTGTTTTGGGCTCAATGTTTTGCACCTGGTACCAATGATATTATTTAGAATTATCTGGCAAATCAATGAGATTTTACAACGCAGTTGTGTACTCTGCAAATTTTCATGCTAATCGCCACATGTTCCACTAAATGAAATAAATATGTCATCTAAAGTATTCCATGATATTAGATATCGCACCCTATACTGTACAATTAGGTGGTCATTTTGATCATACAACAACAAAAAAGGGAACTGATCTCATGCATGAGATCAGTTCCCTTTTTTGTTGTTAAAGGGGTTGTCCACTACTTTCAGTTAACCCCCCAATGTATCCCCCCGGGGCCCCTAATGAATTGTGTAAATACCTTCTGGTGCCGTTTTCGCCTGTGAGCGGCGCTATGGCAGCGGCTGAGTCCGGGTCACGTGACCCCCAGGCTGCAGCCACTGCTGATTTCCGCCGACGTCACGTCAATTTCCAGACTCTGGAAATTGACGTGACGTCAGCAACAGGCGTGACCAAGGCTCCACAGGCAGCAGTCACTCAAGAGTGACTGGGCTGTGGGCGTGGCTGTGTGCTGCTTGCGGGGCTGTGCTGGGGGCGGGGCTGTGTTGGTGTCTGTGCCGAGATGTGCGGCCGATGCGGAGGCCGGTGCGGAGGCCGGTGCATCGGCGGCGGCAGCCAGTGCTTCGGTGGCGGCAGCCGGTGCGTCGTCAACATGTGACATCATGCGACATGTGACATGCGACATGCGACGACATGCACAATGCGACGACATGCACCACGTGACATGTGACAACATGCGACATGTAGCATGCGAGGACATGGGACATGTGACAACATGCACCATGCGACGACATGCACCATGTGACATGTGCCATGAGAAATGCAGCATGTGACAACATGCGACATGCACAATGCGAAATGCAGCATGCGACATGCGACAACATGTGACATGCAACGTGTGACAACATACAGCATGCGACATGCAGCATGCGACATGTGACAACATGTGACATGCAACATGCGACGACATGCACCATGCGATGACATGCAGCATGCGACATGCAACATGTGACATGTGACATGCCACATACAGTACATACATACAGTACATACATACAACATACATACAGACATACAGTACATATAACATAGAGTACATACTCACCATCACTTGTCACTTTGTTCCCCGAAGCTAGTGCCACCTGTAAAAAATATTAAAATAATAAACAAACACTATACTCCCTGATCCGCAGAAATCCAATTAAAACGAGTGTCCCACGACGATCTCCCGTGGAGAGCAGGAGCATCAGCTAATGCGACTGCTCTCCAGGGGCTCCAGGACTACAATGATGGAAGGTATCCTTCCTCAGTGTATTCCTCACAATGTATTCCTACGCCCCTATGAGAAAATAGTCCCTAGTCTCACTTTTGGCATTGCTGTGTGAGAAAGTTCCCATGCAGCTTTTTGCCATAAAGTGAGACCAGTGAACTATAGTAACCTCTCAGTGATGCACTGCAGGAGATGTCACTGTTCTATAGGGGAGATCGTCGTGGGACACTCTTTATTAATTGGACTATGGCGGACATGTAGTATACGGTTTATTATTTTATGTTTTTTGCAGGCACTGAAGTATGGTAAGTATGGTTAAATGAAGAATATTAAAATACTTTTTTTCTAATGTGTGTGTGTTTTATTAACCCTTTATTACTATTGGATTAATAACGGATAGGCGTCTTATTGACCCGGCTTATTGTCATCTTACAATAGCAAGGTGACATTAACCCCTTATTACCCCATATCCCACCGCTACACGGGAGTGGGAAGAGAGGGGCTAAGTGCCGGAATTGGCGCATCTTACAGATGCGCCATTTTTGGGCCGGCTGTGGACTGGTATTTGTAGCCGGGTGGGGCAATATCCATGGCCCCCCTCTAGGCTATGAATATCAGCCCGCAGCTGTCTGCGTAGCCTATCTGGCTATGAAATATAGGGGGACCCCACGTCATTTTTTTGGGGGTCCCCCTATTTTAATAGCCAGTAAAGGCTACGCAGACAGCTGCGGGCTGACATTCATAGCAGGCTACAAATATTGGCCCCCGGCTGTCGGCTTTCCCCCTCTGGCTCAGAAAATTTTGCGGGAGCCCATGCCGTTTTTTTTACTGAAACATATTGTTCATTAACCCCTTTCTGCCAGCTGACGGAATAGTACGTCAGCTGGCAGTATCCCCACGCTTTGAGGTGGGCTTCGGCGGTAAGCCCACTTCAAAGCCGCAACATGTCAGCTGTTTTCAATACAACAAAAAAAATGTACATGATTGCTAAACGGCATAGCGAGAAAAAAAAATCAAAATCCAAAATTATGGTTTTTTGGTCACCGCGACATTGCATTAAAATGCAATAATGGGCGATCAAAAGAACGTATCTGTACAAAAGTGGTATCATTAAAAAAGTCAGCTTGGCACGCAAAAAATTAGCCCTCACCCGACCCGATATCTCAGAACATATAGACGCTACGGTTATCGGAAAATGGCGCAATTATTTTATTTCTTTTTAGCAAAGTTTTGAAATTTTTTTACCACTTAGATAAAACATAACCTAGACGTGTTTGGTGTCTATGAACTCGTACTGACCTGGAGAATCATAATGGCATGTCAGTTTTATGCTCTATGCACACGTTGCAGATTTGGGTGCAGAATTTTCTGCACAAAATCTGCATCTCCTTGCAGAAAACGCAGCTGCGTTTTGGATGCATTTTTATCACTTTTTTTCATGTTTTTGCGCTGTTTTGATTAGGGTTTTTGGTGTGGTTTTGATGCTGTTCTTGGTGCGGTTTTTGGTGTGGTTTTTGCGCAGTTTTGATTCAGTTTTTGCTGCAGTATTTGGTGCGTTTTTTGCGTGGTTTTGATTCAGGTTTTTGATGCTTTTTTATGCAGTTTTTGGTGAAGTTTTGATGCAGTATTTGGTGCGGTTTTGATGCAGTTTTTGGTGCAGTTATGATGCAGTTTTTGCACGCTTTTGATGCATTTTTTTATTTTTTTGGTGCGGTTTTTGCGTGTTTCTTGTGCGTTTTTGTATGTGTTTTTGAAAGCTAAATAAAGATGTATTATTGAACAAAAAAAAAAAGATTTGTGATGTCATTTCTGTCCAACCTTCTTTTTAACATTTGTCCAACCCACACTCAATTACACAACGATAGATAGACATATAGATGATAGATGAAATGGATAGAGCTACATATAGATAGATCTATAGATGCATACATCTATCTATTCCTATATCTATCTATAGATATGTCTGGATAGATATATCTATTGATAGATGTATGGATAGTGTAGGGTGTGTGTCCACTGTCCGGATTACATCCGAATTAGCTGCAGATTGGATGCTGCATACTTGTAGTCCCATTGGATGATCCCTGCACATACCCGAACAGTCCCGCACACACCCGAACAGTCCCGCACACACCCGAACAGTCCCGCACACACCCGAACAGTCCCGCACAGCGCCGCACACACCTGAACAGTCCCGCACACACCCAAACAGTCCCGCACACACCCGAACAGTCCCGCACAGCGCCGCACACATCCAAACAGTCCTGCACACATCCGAACAGCCCGCAGACCCCGCACACACCTGAACAGTCCCGCACAGAGCCGCACACATCCGAACAGCCCGCAGACCCCATCCGCACACACATGCACACTCACCGTCACCGCCCACACACTTCCCTCCTCCCGAACTGCAGCGTTTCCTGGACCCACATCTGCATCTAAACTGCAGATCTTTTTTACATCTGTGGTTTTGCTGCGGATGTGCCCGATTCAATGAAAGTCTATGGGTGCAGAAATGCTGCAGTTCGGCACAAAAGAAGTGACATGCTGCAGAAAAAAAAAAGCTGCGTTTCGGTGCAGCCTTTTCCGCAGCATGTGCACAACAAGTCTGTGGCTCCCTTAGACTTACATTGGTTGTGCACTACACTGCGGATTTTTTGCAATTCTGTGCAGCAAAAAACCCTGCGGATCTGCAATCAAATCTGCAACGTGTGCACACAGCCTTAGCATTTAGTGAACCTAGCAAAAAAGCCAAGCAATAAACAAGTGTGGGATTTGCACTTTTTTTGCAATTTCATCGCACTTTGACTTTTTTTTCACATTTTCTGTTACACGACATGGTAAAACCAATGGTGTCGTTCAAAAGTAGAACTTGTCAGGCAGAAGATAAGCCCCCACATGGCCATATTGACGGAAAAATTATGGCTCTGGAAAGAAGGGGAGCGATAAACAAAAAAAGCTCCAGGGGTGAAGGGGTTTAGAAACATGGATATGGACATATCTATGGAAATAGACATAGATATATAGATATATCTGTATGTATCTATCTTTCCATCCCATATCTATCTATCTATCTATCTATCTATCTATCTATCTATCTATCTATCTATCTATCCCATATTTATCTGTCTATCTATCTATCTATCTATCTATCTATCTATCTATCTATCTATCCCATATCTATCTGTCTATCTATCTGTCTATCTGTGTGTAATGGAGTGTGGGTTGGACAAATGTAAAAGAGGAGGTTGGACAGAAATGACATCACAAATCTTTTTGAAGCTAGAGGGGGAGAGGAGGGAGGGGTTGGGGTGTGTTTTGGAGTGGGTGTGCCAGGTGCAGAGTTACAGGCGAGTGCAATGCATCATGGAACTTGTAGTATTTAAGCACAATAACTCAGGAGAAAGGAAGTTGTCGATTAACCCCATGAGAGCTGGATCCAGCACTGAAGATGTGCTGCTACAGCATGAAAAAAGGTAATATTGCTAAAATAAAGACAGTGGATGTTTTCAGTGGCACATAATAGCAAGATTTATGAAAAAAAATGTTTTTATTGTAGTGGACAACTTCTTTAAGTTCTTATGCGAGGACAGATCCTGTACTTTGCTTTGGGATCGTTCACTTGCATCACTTGTTGCATGGAACTCTTCAAGGAGCCAAATCAGAAAGCATTTCCTGTTGTGTTTTTTTGAAACACCAGTTTTGTGACTGAAAAAGATGAAAAAGTCAGAAGACAACTGATGCCGTTTTGTTATCAGTTGTCATTAGTTCAGGCACATGAACTCTGCTTCACATTGCACAGATATATGGAAACAAAGCTGTAAACAGTGTTCAGAGATACTTTATTATCTATTAGTATGTATCATTATATAGTATGTATTAATATATATGTATTTTGTATTGTAAACCCTCTTCACATATACAGCATCATGGAATTATTGGTGCTTTAACAATAAATAATAATAGTAATAATAATGAAAAAAAAAAACTGGGCATTAACAAAATACTCATCCCTGCTGCATGTAACAATTTGCACGATTTTTTTTCACTGTCTTTTCATGTTCATATGACCTTTGTAATCAACAAATTCAACATATAGTTACAGTGATCTACAAAAGTTTTTCATGCTATTTTCACAGTTTCTAGCCCTCTGTTCACGTTTACAGCTATAGGTGTTTTTGCATTATTCCTATCATTGTGCCTTATGAGAATTGTTCTATATGTGCATCACAATTATGTACTAAATCTTCCTTTTTTAAAAATGGTGACCCAAAAGCATTCTTAAACCTTTGTGTAAGGCAAAAACATACAGTAGCTCTCTCCGTTCACTGCTATGAAACTCCCAAACAGTTGAGTATCATTGTTCTGCTGATTTTTGTTTTGGAACTCCTGTATTAGGCTACGTTCACATTAGCGTTCTGCGCCGCAGCGTCGGGCACTGCAGCGTCGCCGCATGCGTCATGCGCCCCTATATTTAACATGGGGGCGCATGGACATGCGTTGCACTTGCGTTTTGTGACGCATGCGTCACTGCGGCGCACGCGTCAGGGCGCATAGGACGCAGCAAGTTGCATTTTTTGTGCGTCCAAAATCAAGCAAAAAAAGGACGCATGCGTCACAAAACAATGCGTTTTGCATGCGTTTTGCATGCGTTGTGCGTTGCGTCGCCGATGCATCGCCGACGCAACACACAACAACGCAAATGTGAACGTAGCCTAAATGAAGGAGTTTGTCACTTGTTCTGTCTTCAGACACTCTCTTCTCCTCATCCTCTGGATTCCTGCTGCTGGTGAGCAGTGCGCTCATCATGGCTGATAGTTTGAATCAGCATTATGGTTGCGCTGCTGGCCTGTATAGTATGCACTCTGACACTGCAGGCAACTTTGTCTCTAAAGCATCAGAAGAGCATAGGAGCACTGAAGCTGGCTGGATCCAGTAATCTGGCCAGCTTTAGAACAGGACTTACAAGCTCCATAGAAAAGAGACCTGCCATTGCTGATAGACTGCAGAGTTGTCCAGTAACCTAGGCAATAAGCAGTACTCAATAGAATTAAAAATCTTTCCATTCTTGAGAACAGAGAGGATTTTTAATACAAAGGAAACAGAAATTCAGCTTGTTTTTACAACCAGTATGGAATGTTACTGTCACGTCTTTGGCTTCTTACCCGTCCGTCACCTTCCTCCGGCGCGTCTCCGACGGGGTCCCTCGCCGCTCCCCCCCGGTCTTCTCGGGGTCGCGGCACGTTAGCGCTTCACGCATGCGCGGTCGCGCTTTTCCCTGCGCTAAGGTCCCTGGGAGGTTGTGACCCGCTGGCTCTGCCACGTCATGGCGGTGCCCATCGGGTATCTCTACTCGGCGTCTGCACAGGTAAGACGCCTGGTTATCTATAGCAGTGACGCTAGCATTCTTGCTGGTGTACCACCTTGTTCCCTGGCTCCCTATCTCCGTTCGCCTTTCCTGCCTCTCAGTCGTACTTGCCCCGTGTCTCGGCCATACCTGCTTGGCGCCTCAGCCGTACCTTCCCTGTGTCTCAGTCATGTCAGTCCCATGTCTCAGCCGTACCTGCTCAGCGCCTCAGCCATTCCTGCCCTGTGTCTCAGTCGTGTCTGCTCCGTGTCTCTCCCGTACCTGCCCTGTGTCTCAGTTGTGTCAGCTCCGTGTCTCTGCCTTGCCTTCTCTGTGTCTCAGCCATTCCTGTCCTGTGCTTACTCATGCTGACCAGTTCTGTCTATCCCTGCTAGATATTACCTTTTTCGTTCTTCTCATGCAGCATTGTGCCGCCACCACGTCTTTGGCCCTCCTGGTCCCTTGTACCTCCTATATTCCTCAGTTTCCGTTCGTTCTCTGTTCTCATTTACTGCGCCCATACCCCGGTCTCTTCCCTTTCTTAACTTGCCCTTAGTCACCCCTTTGGCTCCAGCCGTTGTGGTTCCATCCCCCTTGACCCTGCCCCTAACGCTCCCTGTATAGGGGGTGGTTCCAACCTTGGAGGCTCTAGAGCTGTAACCCAGAGGGTCCACTTTCATGTTTTTCCTTTGTGCCCTGATAGTATAACCAGGCCATGGATCCCGCTGGAGCTTCTGCCGCTCAGAAAGAGCTTGTCTTTTTATGAGAAAATGAGACCCGTATTATGTCATTTATGAAAACTATGGACTCTCACCTCTCCGCGCTCCAGACCTCTGATCCTGGGAGCGCCTCTCAGCTGGCTGGTCTGCAACAGGAGTTGACTCAGCAGCGAGACACTCAGGCTTATATTCTCAGTTATATGGCTTCGGTGGATGACCGGTTGCTCTCCTTGCAGTTGGCTGCCTCTACTTCCACCTCTGTTTCGGCTCCCCACCCTCCTCCCCATTTGGCAAAATCACCTCGGTATAATGGGGATCCCAAACGGTGTCGGGGTTTTTTAAATCAATGTCACCGCCATTTTGAGCTCCTCCCTCTGCAGTGCCCTACTGATAGGGCTAAAGTGACCTTCTTGATTTCCCACCTGGAAGCGGATGCTTTGGCATGGGTTAATCCCCTCTGGGAATGTGATGACCCTGTGGTCTCACAGTTGTCAGTCTTTCTGGAGACTTTTCGTCGGGTATTCGATGAGCCGGTACGCCTGGCCTCTACCACAGAGGCTTTGTTTAACCTCCACCAAGGGTCTCTAGCTGTAGGTAAGTACGCTATCCAGTTTTGTACCTTGTCATCCGATTTGGGCTGGAATAATGAGGCCTTGGTGGGAGCTTTCTGGCGGGGTCTCTCTGGGTGAATAGAAGACGAGTTGGCAGGTCGCGATACCCCAACTGCCTCGGAGCATTTGATTTCCCTGGCTACTCGTATTGACCTTCATTTCCAGGAGCGTGCCCGAGAGAGAAGACTTCTTCGACCTCCTCCGTCCACTCATAGACCACCCAGTCGTCGACTTGGAACGACCTCCACTGCATCTGCGCCCGAGCAGATGCAAGTCGATCGGATCAAGATGTCTGAACAACGACGTAAGGAGAGACGCACTCAGGGCCTTTGTTTCTACTGCAGGAGTGCCCCCCATCTACTGCAGGCTTGTCCAGATCATCCGGAAAACTTCAATGCCTAGGTCAGGTAAGAGAGGCCTCCCTAGGTGCATGTCATACCTCTCTACCCCTTACTCTGTCTATTCTGTTGCATGTTGGTGCTAAAAGTTTTTCATTAGCCGCCTATGTAGTTTCAGGCGCAGCGGGGAATTTTATTAGGCTCGAGGAGGTCATTAAATTTTCTGTCCCTGTGAGAACCTTAGAATATCCCTGGATCCTCGCATCTGTGGATGGCAAACCCCTGCAGGAGACCATTACTCAAGAGGTGGAACTTCAGGTAGGGGCCCTGCATAAGGAGAAAATTGTGTTTTATGTTTTAGCCGGAATCTCTCATCCGGTATTTCTTGGTCTTCCATGGTTGTGAACCCACAAGCCCACTTTGGATTGGCATACTGGTAATATTTTGCGCTTGGGAGAGTCCTGCTGGGCATGTTGTCTGCTGCCGGTGCATCCTGTAGGTGTTCCTCGTTCCCTCTCTATCTTCCCCGGGTTGCCTTCTGTTTACAGGTCGAAGCTTCTTCTGTTGGAGCTGTGGCGGTCCTTTTTCAAAGAACCACCTCTGGTCACTTAGTCTCTTGTGTCTTCTTCTCCAAAGCCTTCCCTCTTCTGAGCGAAATTATTCCATTGGAGACAAAGAATAACTGGCTATTAAATTGGCCTTAGAGGAGTGGCATTATCTTCTTGAAGGAGGCATTCATCCTTTTGTTATATTCACAGACCACAAGAATTTAGCCTACGTTCAGTCAGCTCAAAGAATCAACCCGCGCCAAGCCAGATGGTCCTTGTTCTTCGGACATTTTGACTTTGAACTCCACTTTCGACATGGTAATAAGAACATCAAAGCGGATGCCGTTTCTAGATCCTTCCAGCCAGCAAACGTGGAGGAGAGTCCAGCACATATCATCGATCCAGCTAGGATCATTACCCTGGCAACTCTTAGAGTGATCACTCCACCACCTGGCAAGACTTTGGTATTGGATCATGACAGAGAGAGAGTTTTGCATTAGGGACATTCCTCCAAGATTGCTGGACATGTCGGAGTCAAGAAAACTCTTTCTCTTATCTCCCGCCATTATTGGTGGCTGTCGCTTCGCCAAGACGTCTTGGAGTTCACCGCTACCTGCTCTTCCTGTGCCATAAACAAGGTTCCCAGACACCTACCTTCTGGACTTCTGCTTCCGCTGCCTGTGCCTTCCGTTCCTTGGAGTCATATTGCTATGGACTTTGTTACCGATTTACCTCCTTCCTCAAATTGTACCGTCATTTTGGTGATAGTGGATCGATTCTCCAAGATGGCTCACTTTGTTTCTTTGCCTGGACTGCCTTCTGTTCCCGAGTTGGCAAAGATTTTTGTACACCATGTCTTCTGACTTCACGGCTTCCCACAGCATATTGTGTCAGACCGAGGAATCCAATTCACCTCTCGTTTCTGGAGAGCTCTTTGCGGACTAATGAAGGTAAAACTGGACTTCTCTTCTGCCTACCATTCACAGTCCAAAGGTCAAGTTTAACCTCCTACCTTTGGCATTCCTCCAACGCTCATAAGAATGACTGAGTCTCTCTTCTCCCATGGGCAGAGTTCACTTGCAACAATCATCCCAGTGAATCCAGAAAAATAGAGTAAAGAATGACCGCACCAACAGCTGGTTCTACCACCTAAACAACATCAATCCCGTTTGTTACCAGAAGCTATAGGATATCGGGTGCTCTCGCTGAAACAAAGTCCAAGTCATTCGTGCGAGAAGAAAAAAAGAAGAAATGCGGGCACTCACCATCCAAAACTTATTCTTTATTCCAACATAGCATAAAATGCAGGACAGGCAGGGAAATGTATATCCACTAGACGACGGCCGTTTCGCGCGAATGCGCTTCCACGGGTCTTGAACGCAAACAGGTGGAAGGTGTAACCATTATAACAACATCCGTTTGTAAGGTTACCTCCCCACCTTTGCGTTCAGCCTCCTAATTGCAACTAAAACAATACATTTAAAATACTTTAAAAACGCATCAATATGAATAACACACATTAAAGATACATTGAAACAGTGGTAATAATCAAAAACCGGAAAAAATACACAAGAAATAACAAAGGGGAAACCTTACAGATCAATTACAAAAACACCGACATGTCAAGCTTCTCATTTAACCCTAAAGGACCCATAGCGTTTACCCGCAAAATCCATTTTCCTTCTCTTCTTAGAAGTGCTCTATTGTGGTCACCCCCATTAACCGGTAGAGGAACCTTTTCTAAACCAATAAAGCGCAGCAGTGTCGCATTTCCTTCATGATGACTCACCATATGAGAGATAAGTCGGGGAACACCTTTGCCTGTACTTATTGACCTAAAATGTTCTCTAAATCTAATATAGAGAGGTCTGATTGTTTTTCCAATATAGTAAAAACCGCAAGGGCAAAAAAGTGCATAGACTGTATGGGTGGTTCTACAAGTTATCAAATCACGCACCTGATGGGTCAGAGCTCCAATTCTTATTGATTTCTCTGTTAAATGATACCTACAGAAATTGCAGCTACCACATTTAAAATTGCCCTGCGGTTTCCCTACTTCAAGCCAATTTGTTTGTTTTGATGAAACATTATTATGTACCAATATGTCCTTCAAGTTTTTTCCTCTACGAACTGCGAAAAGAGGACCTTTTCTCACCTTCTCTTGTAACACTGGATCCTTTTCTAAAATATGCCAGCTTTTTCTGACTGCTGTTCTTATAGTAGAATCCATTGGACCATAATCAAAACTAAAAACAAATCCCTTTTGCTGTGTCTTATCCTTATCCTCTATTTTTCCTTTTTCTGAACACTTATTTGACTCATTACGTGTATTCACTCTTTCCAGGGCTCTATCCAGAACGTTATTAGGGTAACCTCTTGCTTTAAAACGATTATACAGTTCTCCTGATTGTCTGAAAAAACCTTCTGAACTGTTGTTAATGCGTTTAACCCTAAGAAACTGACTGTAAGGAAGGGAATTTTTTGTGTAATGAGGATGTGCACTGCCATAATGCAAAAGAGAATTGGAAGCAGAAGGCTTCCGAAATATCTCAGTATATATGGTACCATTGACTACATTTAATTTAATGTCCAGAAATTCCAAAGAAAACCCACCAAACACAGAAGTAAATCTCATGTTCATCGTGTTCTCATGATTTAAATAATCAACAAAAAGATTAAAGCATTGTTTGTCACCATCCCAAATAATAAATATATCGTCCACAAATCTTAAATAATATTTAATATATTTCCGGAATGGGTTATTATCAGAATATACAAAACGCTCTTCGAAAACTGCTAAAAATAAATTTGCTAAAGTGCATGCAACGGGCGTACCCATTGCAGTGCCTTCAATTTGAAGGAACCATTTAGAGTCAAAACAAAAAGCGTTATGGGAGAGAATGAAATGTAACCCATCACAAATGAACTTGATGGTAAAATCATCTGTAGAAGTGTGGGATAAAACCTCTTTTACCGCATCTGTAGCTGCCTGTTGGGGGATTCGGGTATACAGACTTTCCACGTCTATGGAAACTAAAGAAAAAGTTTCCTGCCAATCAAACCCCTTTAATACTTCTAAAAAATGCTTAGTGTCCCTGACATATGAAGGGATATCAGGAAGTAAAGGGTGAAGAAGCCAATCCAGGTACCGTGATAACGGTTCCGTTAGAGAACCTACACCAGATACAATTGGTCGACCTGGTGGCGCGGTGATTGATTTGTGAATTTTGGGGATACAATACCAATAAGGTTTTTTGGGAAATTCAGGAAATAATTTTTCTGCCTGTTTCTGTGACAAAATACCTCTCTCAACTTGAACACGTAACAAAGACCTCAACTCGTTTTTGTATCTCATAGTGGGGTCAGATTCCAAACGCAAATAAGTATTAGAACAGGACAATTGTTTCGCAGTTCGTAGAGGAAAAAACTTGAAGGACATATTGGTACGTAATAATGTTTCATCAAAACAAACAAATTGGCTTGAAGTAGGGAAACCGCAGGGCAATTTTAAATGTGGTAGCTGCAATTTCTGTAGGTATCATTTAACAGAGAAATCAATAAGAATTGGAGCTCTGACCCATCAGGTGCGTGATTTGATAACTTGTAGAACCACCCATACAGTCTATGCACTTTTTTGCCCTTGCGGTTTTTACTATATTGGAAAAACAATCAGACCTCTCTATATTAGATTTAGAGAACATTTTAGGTCAATAAGTACAGGCAAAGGTGTTCCCCGACTTATCTCTCATATGGTGAGTCATCATGAAGGAAATGCGACACTGCTGCGCTTTATTGGTTTAGAAAAGGTTCCTCTACCGGTTAATGGGGGTGACCACAATAGAGCACTTCTAAGAAGAGAAGGAAAATGGATTTTGCGGGTAAACGCTATGGGTCCTTTAGGGTTAAATGAGAAGCTTGACATGTCGGTGTTTTTGTAATTGATCTGTAAGGTTTCCCCTTTGTTATTTCTTGTGTATTTTTTCCGGTTTTTGATTATTACCACTGTTTCAATGTATCTTTAATGTGTGTTATTCATATTGATGCGTTTTTAAAGTATTTTAAATGTATTGTTTTAGTTGCAATTAGGAGGCTGAACGCAAAGGTGGGGAGGTAACCTTACAAACGGATGTTGTTATAATGGTTACACCTTCCACCTGTTTGCGTTCAAGACCCGTGGAAGCGCATTCGCGCGAAACGGCCGTCGTCTAGTGGATATACATTTCCCTGCCTGTCCTGCATTTTATGCTATGTTGGAATAAAGAATAAGTTTTGGATGGTGAGTGCCCGCATTTCTTCTTTTTTTCTTCTCGCACGAATGACTTGATCCCAGTGAATCCTCTTGCAAGTCTCTCTTCTTTGTGGTCTTTGGGCATCATCCTGGCATCCCACTTCCCATTTCCCCTGCCTCGGGTGTACCGGCGGCAGACTCCTTGTCCTTTGAATTCTCAAAAATTTGGAAGGAGACTAACGAGGCTCTTGAAAGGGACATTTGCAGGATGAAGAGGTACGCTGATAAGAAATGCCTGGACGCTCCTCCATTTCTTCTAGGCGATAAGGTCTGGCTTTCTTCACGCTATATTAGACTTAAGATACCCTCTCTTAAATTAGGACCACGCTACATTGGTCCCTTTGAGGTTTTAAGTCGCATCAATGATGTGGCCTACAAATTGAAATTGCCTGCCTCATTGCGAATTCCCAATTCTTTTCATGTCTCGCTTCTTAAACCTGTAGTGTTTAATCGCTTTCACTCTTCTCTGCCTCGCGCTCCCCAACCCAGCACTTCAGATTATGTCTTTGATGTAAAATATATTCTTGCCAAAAAGGTTGTTAGAGGGCAGACCTTTTTTCTGATTGATTGGAAGGGATTTGGTCTTGAGGAGAGATTGTGGGAGCCCCGGGAGAACATCAATGCTCCTCATATCATGAGGAGGTTCCTCTCTTGCATGAAAAGGAGGGGCAGTAAGGAGGGGGGTACTGTCACATCTTCGGCTTCTTACCCATCCGTCTACTTCATCGGGCGCGTCTCAGATGGGGTCCCTTGCCGCTCCCCGCCTGTCTTCTCGGGGTCGTGGCGCGACAACGCTTCGCGCATGTGCGGTCGCGCTTTTCCCGCTGCTAAGCTCTGTGGGAGGTCGTGACCTGCTGGCTCCACCCCATCATGGCGGTGCCCATTGGGTATTTCTTCTCACCGTCTGCACAGGTTAGACGCCTGGTTATCTATAGGGGTGACTCTAGCATTTTTGCTGGTGTACCCCCTTATTCCCTGGCTCCCTATCTCTGTTCGCCTTTCCTGCCTCTCAGTTGTACTTGCCCCGTGTCTCGGCCATACCTGCTCGGCGCCTCAGCCGTACCTTCCCTGTGTCTCAGTCATGTCAGTCCCGTGTCTCAGCCGTACCTGCTCAGCGCCTCAGCTGTTCCTGCCCTGTGTCTCAGTCGTGCCTGCTCCGTGTCTCTCCCGTACCTGCCCTGTGTCTCAGTTGTGTCAGCTCTGTGTCTCTGCCTTGCCTTCTCTGTGTCTCAGCCATACCTGTCCTGTGTTTACTCATGCCTACCAGTTCCGTCTATCCCTGCTAGTCATTACCCTTTTCGTTCCTCTCTTGCAGCATCGTGCCACCGCCCCATCTCTGGTCCTCCTGGTCCCATCAACCTCCCATATTCCTCAGTTTCCTTTTGTTTTCTGTTCTCATTTACTGCGTCCATACCCCGGTCTCTTCCCTTTCTTTACTTGCCCTTAGTCGCCCCTTTGGCTCCAGCCATTGTGGTTCCATCCCCCTTGGGCCTGCCCCTAACGCTTCCTGTATAGGGGTGGTCCATCAGGTCCGCTCGCCCTTGGGGGCTCTAGAGCTATAATCCAGAGGGTCCACTTTTGGGTTTTTCCTTCGTGCCCTGATAGTTAGCCATTTAAGAGGTAACCCAATTTAATGGAGGGAGCCATGCTTACATAACCACCTTTTCTCTCCCTGCACCCATGCCACTAGTTGCTTTGGGGCATCAGGTTGCCCCCCTTCTGGTGCTGTTCCCTTCACCATAAATTATGGCTTAAATGTCTATGATGAGACAATTGCTTTCATACAGTATAATGTCCGTATGCCTTTCTTAGTCCAGGGTCACATTTGCGAGTGCAATGCAAGAAACTCGCACAAGTCACTCACATCAATACCCGGCACTGCCATCGGCACTCGGGAATGGAGCGTGCGGCTGCATGTATTTCTATGCAGCTGAACGTTCCATTCCCGAGAGCCGGCGGCAGTGCCGGGTATTGATGCAAGAGACTCGCGCAAGTTTCATGCATTGCACTTGCAAATGTGACCCCGGCCATACTTAATGGGTCCCAGTGGATCCATTTTGCTTTGTAGTATCTTATCCTCTTTCAAGGTATAGCCAAGTGTGTGAAAAAAAGGTAGTGCTAGCGTCTTTACACTGGCTGGTTTATATCCTTACACTGATTGATATCGCATTGCTGATGCATGATGTGTTGGAAACTATTACTGGCTATGCGACTATGCAGAGAACATGTCCCTGATTGTTTTGTTGACATTTGCACATCATTTAATTCTGATAATATTCAAAAAATTTAATCAAAATTCAACTAAAGTTTTTTTTTTTATAGTTTATTATTATAGAATTAGTGCCCGAAACATACTGTCCGCCAGTAAGTTTATTAAGTTATGTACTGTATATGTTGAAATACATTTGCACGCTAATGGCATTTGCTTATATATTCACATTTGTTTTTTATGTTATGACCTGATGGCACCTCTGTGTGTTCTTAATCTTTTAACAATACAGGCAAATATCACAAATTTGTTTAGTACTAAAGTACCAAGACTAGATGAAATGGTGGCTTATTAAGTCATATTCCTCTTGAAGTTCTATTAATTTCTATTTTTTTAAGAATGTAAATGAGTGCATATTTATTGCTTCTTTCATCTAATATAAGATACAATATTTGCATTTATAATGCAAATAAAATAATTTTTCAATAACTTTATATTTATTAACCCCTTTCTGCCATCGGAGGTACTATTCCATTCATGTATCCTGGAACTTAATTCCAATGGACGGTATAGTACATCATACGCGATCAGCCGCTAGGTATCAGCTGATTATTACAGCTGACACCCGGCACTACGTGCCAGGAGTGGTCTGGGACCGCTCCAGGCACTTTAACCCTCGGAACACTTCAATCAAACCAGATCACAGCGTTCTGGTGGCATAGGGAAGCATCGCGCAGGGAGGGGGCTCCCTGAGTGCTTCCCTGAGACCTTCAGAACAACGCGATGTGATCACGTTGTTCCAAGGTTCCAAGGGAGGTTGCTTGTCAGTGCCTGCTCAGAGCAGGTGCCGACAAGTCTCCTACACTGCCTGTCAGATCGCTGAGCTGACACAGTGCTCTGCAAAGTGTCAGATCAGCGATCTGACTTTATGCAGTGATGTCCCACTTTGGGACAATGTAAAAAAATTTAAAAAAAAAAAAATTAACATGTGTAAAAATATTTTTTTTCAAATTCCTAAATAAAGAAAAAATACATATTTTTCCAAAAAAATACATTTCTTTATGTAAATAAAAAAACAATAAAAATACACATATTTAGTATCGCCACGTCCATAACAACCTGACCTATAAAACTGTCCCACTAGTTAACCCCTTCAGTGAACATCGTAAAAAAAAAATAAAATAAAAAATGAGGCTAAAAACAATGCTTCATCATCATACTGCCGAACAAAAAGTGGATTAACACGCGATATAAATAACCATGGTACCGTTGAAAACGTCATCTTGTCTTGCAAAAAACGAGCTGCCATACAGCATCATCAGGGAAAAAATAAAAAAGTTATAGCCCTCAGAATAAAGTGTGCAAAAATAATTATGTTTTATATAAAATAGTTTTTATTGTATAAAAGCGCCAAAACATAAAAAATTATATAAATGAGGTATCGCTGTAATTGTACTAACCTGAGGAATAAAACTGCTTTATCAATTTTACCACACGCGGAACTGTATAAACTCCCCACCCAAAAGAAATTCATGAATTGCTGGTTTTGTTCATTCTGTCTCCCAAAAACGTAATAAAAAGTGATAAAAAAATATCATGTGCCCGAAAATGGTACCAATAAAAACATCAACTCGTCCCGCAAAAGACAAGACCTCACATGACTCTGTGGGCCAAAATATGGAAAAATTATAGCTCTCAAAATGTGGTGGTCCCAAAAATGTTTTTTGCAATAAAAAGCGTTTTTTCGTGTGTGACAGCTGGCAAACAAAAACCCGCTATAAATAATAAATCAAACCCCCCTTCATCATCACCTTAGATAGGGAAAAATAATAAAATAAAAAAGTATTTCTATTTTCCCATTAGGGTTAGGGTTAGGGCTAAATTAGGGTTGGGGCTAAAGTTAGGGTTAGGGTTGGGGATAAAGTTAGTGTTAGGGTTCTGGCTAGAGATGGGGTTAGGGTTTGAATTATGTTTACGGTTTGGATTAGGGTTGGGATTAGGGTTAGGGATGTGTCAGGGCTAGGGGTGTGGTTAGAGTAGGGATTAAGGTTAGGGGTGTTTTGGGGTTAGGGGTGTGTCTGGTGTTAGGAGTGTGGTTAGGGTTGGGATTAGGGTTAGGGGCGTGTTCAGGTTAGGGGTGTGGTTAGGGTTGGGATTAGGGTTAGGGGCATGTTCAGGTTAGGGTTGGAGATAGAATTGGGGGGTTTCCACAGTTAAGGCACATCAGGGGCTCTCCAAATGCGGCATGGCGTCCGATCTCAATTCCTGCCAATTCTGTGTTGAAAAAGTAAAACAGTGCCCCTTCCCTTCCGAGCTCTGCCATGCACCCAAACAGAGGTTTACTCCCACATATGGGGTATCAGCGTACTCAGGACAAATTGCACAACAACTTTTACATTCCAATATCAACTGTTACCCTTGGGAAAATAAAAATTTGGAGGCTAAAATACCATTTTTGTGGGAAAAAAATATTTTTTATTTTCACGGCTCTGCGTTATAAACTTTAGTGAAACACTTGGGGGTTCAAAGTTCTCACAACACATTTAGATAAGTTCCTTGGGGGTCTAGTTTCCAATATGGGGTCACTTATGTTTTTTTTTACTGTTTAGGTACATCAGGGGCTCTACAAAACGCAACGTGACACTCACAGACCATTTCACCTATCTGCATTCCTAAACAGCACTCCCTCCCTTCTGAGCTCTGTCATGCGCCCAAACAGTGGTTTACCCCCACATATGGGGTATCAGCATATTCAGAACAAATTGGACAACTTTTGGGATCTGGGTTGCTTATGGGTTTTTCTACTGTTTAGGTACATCAGGGGCTCTGCAAATGCAACGTGATGCCCGCAGACCATTCCATCTAAGTCTGTATTTCAAAACATCGCTCCTTCCCTTCCGAGCTCTGCCATGCACCCAAACAGTGCTCCCCGCCACATATGGGGTATCAGCGTACTCAGGACAAATTGGACAACAACTTTTGGGGTCCAATTTCTCCTGTTACCCTTGGGAAAATAAAAAATTGGGGGCAAAAAAACATTTTTGTGAAAAAATATGACTTTTTATTTTTATGGCTCTACATTACAAATTTCTGTGAAAAACTTGGGGGTCAAAGTGCTCACCACACATCTAGATAAGTTCCTTAGGGGGTCTACTTTCCAAAATGATGTCACTTGTGAAGGGTGTCCGCTGTTTAGGCACATTAGGGGCTCTCTAAACGTGACATGGTGCCCTATCTCAATTCCAGCCAATTTTGCATTGAAAAGTCAAACGTCGCTCTTTCAATTCCCAGCTCTGCCATGCGCCCAAACAGTGGTTCTTCCCCACATGTGGGGTATCAGTGTACTCAGGACAAATTGTACAACAACTTTTATGGTCCAATTTCTCCTGCTACCCTTGGTAAAATAAAACAAATTGGATCTGAAGTACATTTTTTGCGAAAAACAGTTAAATGTTCATTTTTTTTAAACATTCCAAAAATTCCTGTGAAGTAAATGAAGGGTTAATAAACTTCTTGAATGTCGCTTTGAGCACCTTGAGGGGTGTAGTTTTTATAATGGTGTCACTTTTGGGTATTTTCTATCATATAGACCCCTCAAAATGACTTCAAATGTGATGTGGTCCTTAAAAAAAATGGTGTTATAAAAATGAGAAATCGCTAAAAACTTCCTAACAAAAAAAATGTTGTTTCTAAAATTGTGCTGATGTAAAGTAGACATGTGGGAAATGTTACCTATTAAGTATTTAGTGTAACATACAGTACAAACCAAAAGTTTGGACACACCTTCTCATTTAAAGATTTTTCTGTATTTTCATGACTGAAAATTGTACATTAACACTGAAGGCATCAAAACTATGAATTAACACATGTGGAATTATATACTTAACAAAAAAGTGTGAAACAACTGAAAATATGTCTTATATTCTAGGTTCTTCAAAATAGCCACCTTTTGCTTTGATGACTGCTTTGCACACTCTTGGTATTCTCTTGATGAGCTTCAAGAGGTAGTCACCTGGAATGGTCTTCCAACAATCTTGAAGGAGTTCCCAGAGATGTTTAGCACTTGTTGGCCCTTTTTCCTTCACTCTGCGGTCCAGCTCACCCCAAACCATCTCGATTGGGTTCAGGTCTGGTGACTGTGGAGGCCAGGTCATCTGGCGTAGCACCCCATCACACTCCTTCTTGGTCAAATAGCCTTTACACAGCCTGGGGGTGTTTTGGGGGCCATTGTCCTGTTGAAAATTAAATGATGGTCCAACTAAATACAAACCGGTTGGAATAGCATGCCGCTGCAAGATGCTGTGGCAGCCATGCAAGTTCAGTATGCCTTCAATTTTTAATAAATCCCCAACAGTGTCACCAGCAAAGCACCCCCACACCATCACACCTCCTCCTCCATGCTTCACGGTGGGAAACAGGCATGTAGAGTCCATCCGTTCACCTTTTCTGCGTCGCACAAAGACACTGTGGGTGGAACCAAAGATCTCAAATTTAGACTCATCAGACCAAATTACAGATTTCCACTGGTCTAATGTCCATTCCCTGTGTTCTTTAGCCCAAACAAGTCTCTTCTGCTTGTTGCCTGTCCTTAGCAGTGGTTTCCTAGCAGCTATTTTACCATGAAGGCCTGCTGCACAAAGTCTCCTCTTAACAGTTGTTGTAGAGATGTGTCTGCTGCTAGAACTCTGTGTGGCATTGACCTGGTCTCTAATCTGAGCTGCTGTTAACCTGCGATTTCTGAGGCTGGTGACTCGGATAAACTTGTCCTCAGAAGCAGAGGTGACTCTTGGTCTTCCTTTCCCGGGGTGGTCCTCATGTGAGCCAGTTTCTTTGTAGCGCTTGATGGATTTTGCCACTGCACTTTGGGACACTTTCAAAGTTTTCCCAATTTTTCGGACTGACGACCTTCATTTCTTAAAGTAATGATGGCCACTCGTTTTTCTTTACTCAAATCCTTTTTTCTTGCCATAATACAAATTCTGACAGTCTATTCAGTAGGACTATCAGCTGTGTATCCACCAGACTTCTGCACAACACAACTGATGGTCCCTACCCCATTTATAAGGCAAGAAATCCCACTTATTAAATCTGACAGAGCACACCTGTGAAGTGAAAACCATTCCTGGTGACTACCTCTTGAAGCTCATCAAGAGAATGCCAAGAGTGTGCAAAGCAGTCATCAAAGCAAAAGGTGGCTACTTTGAAGAACCTAGAATATAAGACATATTTTCAGTTGTTTCACACTTTTTTGTTAAGTATATAATTCCACATGTGTTAATTCATAGTTTTGATGCCTTCAGTTTGAATGCATAATTTTCATAGTCATGAAAATACAGAAAAATCTTTAAATGAGAAGGTGTGTCCAAACTTTTGGTCTGTACTGTATCTTTGTGATTTATTGGCATGAAAATTCAAAGTTGGAAAATTGCTAAATTTTCACCAAATTTCAGTTTTTTTCCACAAATAAACGCAAGTAATATAGAGGAAATTTTACCACTATCATGAAGTACAATATGTCACGAGAAAACATTGTCAGAATCACCGGGATCCGTTGAAGCGTTCCAGAGTTATCACCTCAGAAAAGGGACAGTGGTCAGAATTGTAAACATTGGCCCGGTCATTAACATGCAAACCACTCTTGGGGGTTAAGGGGTTAATTTAATGTTTGAATAAATGATCTTAAAACATTAGAACAGAATGTTCTGTATTAAAGAAAAAGCCCATCAAAAAGAAAAACAGGGAATGAATAATAGTTTTCAAAATTTTAGTATATTGTAAAGAGAGTTCATGAGCAAACATCAGAATTTCTGGTGCTCGCATGTGCCATCTTGTGGTCAATATAGCTTCTACAGTACATTGGATTTTTTTTTCAAAATGCAATGCTAAAAGTGAACACTTGGGACCCAATTCACCAATTGCATTTTTTTTTAAAGTCACCTTTCTTTTTTGTCTTTTGGTACTCTTTCACGTCTTTATGCTACATGTGGTATATGAATTATATGTGAAATAAAAAATGCTCTTATGGCGAAATAAAAAATGCTCTTTATTTTTGTACTTGAAAAAAGTCACATGTTCTGCTAAAGTCTTGCTAAATTTGTGTAAAATAATTCCAGGGAGACTAGAGGACATTTGCACAAACAATTACAACTTTTAAAAAGTTGCAGTCGATGAATCAGTGGAAAACATCTTGAAACCTCAAACCCCTCCAGCCATGGCAAACACAACCACCCAAGGCAAACACATATAAAATAGACTTAAAAAATATTGCGCAGTAAAAGTAGAATTTGTCGCAAATCAAAATGAGGCAAAAAACTGCATAAACTGGACAAAAAATGGTGCAAATGCAGTAATGATTCAGGAAATTTCTCCTGCAAAAATGTACATGTTCCATTAAACTTCGGCAAAATTTGCACAAAATTTCAGGTATACATAAAATCACTGCAGCAAAAACATCTGGAAACATCAAACTCGACCAGCAATGACAATTATAAATAAACAGATAAGCAGATATAAAATACACTTTAAAAAGGCAAAAATTAAAATAGGAAAAGGGGCAAATAAAAACAAGCGAAAACACCAAAACTTAGACAATAAAAAGGGGCACAAGCTAAAATGAATCTGGCCCTTAGTAGACAATTGTTACCACTTTTCCCAAGTTAAAGTGAATCTATCACCAGGTTTTTGATACCGTATCTGAGAGCAGCATGAACTAGAGACAGAGACCCTGATTCCAGTGATGTGTCACTTACTGGGCTACTTGCTGAAGTTTTGATTAACAGTTGTTTTCTTTTCTCCAAATCAACTGATTCTCTGACTGCTGAGCGCTGTAAATCCCATCCACACCACTGATTGGCAGATTTCTGTGTACACTGTGCATAGGCAGAATGCTGGCAATCAGTTGTGGGGCATGGTTGCTGTCTCACACATGACTGCATTCTATATTTCCAACAAGCACCTGAACAGTTGTCCTTGAAAAAGACCATTTGTCCGTTGAAGCGTTGGACAAAAGTCTCTTTTCCTTGGTGCAGGATCATAATAAACTACATTTGCAGCAAGAATTTCTACTCTTATCATTTCGGTGCTGAAGTTTACAATACAGCATTGCAAGTTAGATATAAAGCAAAATTCCTTCCTGACTGTGGGTGTGTTGATATTTAACCCCTTAATGACAGCCAATACATCTTTTAACTGACCTGAGAGATAAGAGAATAGCCTCCTCATACAGGTGACAATCCAGCAGCTGTTGGCTGTACACTATAGCTGACAACTTGCTGTATCAGCCACGATCAGTGTTTGCACTGTCCAAATCTGTTTAACCCCTTAGACGCTGCTGTCAATAGTGACTATATCATATAAATGGTTAACAGAGTGTGGGGGCTTCCTCATTATCCCAATTGGTGCCCTCAGATCATGATTTTGTGGTCCTGATGTTTATGATTGGCAATTCATGACCAAATAGCGGCCTTAGAATCTGACGGCTGTAGCGGCCTGTTCAGAAGTTAGCGGCATTTAGGTGGTAAAAATACAAACTTTCATTTCTGTCATGCCACTTTGCATTAATTCCTGAAAATCACTTGAAGGGTTAATAAACTACCTGACTGCAGTTTTCAATGTGTCAGGGGGTGCTGTTTTTACAATGGTATCACTTTTGGTGGTTTCCCAATATATGAAACCCCTAAAGGCACTTCAAACATGGATAAGCCCCTAAAAAAATAAATTTTGTAAATTTCCTTGAAAAAAATGAAAAATTGCTGCTACATTTTTAAGCATCCTAAAATGCTAACAAAATAAAATGAAATTTTACAAATGGTGCTGATGTAAAGCAGGCATTTGGGAAATGATATTTATTATTGTTTTGCTGTGGTATGACTATCTGGGATAATCATTCAAAGTTTGAAAATTGCAATTTTTTTAACATTTTTCTCAAATTTCTGATATTTCTTATAAACACAAAACATAGCGACTTATTTTATCATTATCATAAAGTATAATGTGTCAAGAAAAAACAATGTCAAAATCACTGGGATTTGTTGAAGCGTTCCAGAGTTATTACCACTAAGGGCTTGTTTCCATTTGCGAGAAACACGTCTGTGTCTCGCATGTGGAAACCAAGCTCTGGCGCCGGCACTTTGGAGCGGAGCTGTGCAGCTCCATGTGTTCCTATGCGGCCGCACACTCCGCTCTGGAGTGCCGGCGCCAGAGCTTGGTTTCCACATGCGAGATACGGACGTGTGCCTCGCATGTGGAAATGAGCCCTTATAGTGACACTGGTCAGATTTCAAAATTTGGCTCCGTCATTAACGGACGTTTAATGGAGACTGTGTCCACATGGCTTCAGTGATTGGCTGTTCTGGTGATGCAATAATAGGGTGTGGAAATCAGATTGAAGAATCCATTTTGTCTTCCTTTTCAGAGACGTCTGGCTTAATATGAGGAAGACTTGAGCAAAATAGACATTTCCTTTTATGGACGCATTCCTTTGTGATATTGTAACTTACATTCCAGAAGTGAACGTTATCAGTAGAATAGATACTCTTTGTTAGAGAATATGAGCGCTTGTACGCATGTCTGTAAATGCTTATCTCTTTGCTATATAAAAAGGAGGGGTGAGTCCCAGTGAGTCAGAGGCGAGCTCCTGGGCGATCCCTGCACATGAATACACATCTCTTGTGCTGTGTGTCATTACTTGGATTTTCCCACATCAGAAAGCCAGGGACGGATAAGGACTTAACATTTCTTTGGCGCATCGAACAGGGACCTGAGATAAGAGTATTTGCTCGAGATTTACCTGCGGATACGGACAACGGAGATCTGGGATAATGGACGGCAAATGAACTGAAAAACCTGGCCAGGTAAGAGACATTATTAGTTCTCTTTTATCTGCCCTGTATTATCCGAAAGATCTCTATGAGCCGTGTCACGCTGGGTTAGTCTAGTAGTGAGTAGATACCTATAAAACTCGGGTTACCATATTGTATAGACTTATGAGTCCTGTCCCTGGCAGTGTGTGAACAGTGTGAAGGTTGTGGTATGTTGTGAAAGAAGAGCAAAAGTGCATAGAAAAATAAGCCGAAATAGTTGGGGTATAAGCCTTATACACGGAAGTCAGCCTAACTGGGTCATGTGGTAGCGTCCTTCTGGGAGACCTCCGCCCATGCTTGACTCCAATTAAGTGCTTAACTTCCTTCATTTCTGGATAAGGTTTGATAGAATGAGCCCAGGACGCGGGTTTTCATGAGCCTGGGACAAGTATGCTAACTGACACAGAAAGTTTTGTGATCTGTATGGTGTTGATGGGTCTGTTTGCGTGCATAATAGCACTTAAGTACGTCCTGCATATTAGAAGAAACGGAGCAGACGAGCCCTTCAATATTTTAGCTCCCTAGGAGAGAAGGCAACGAGACGCCACCAACAGAGGAAGTGGTTGTCCAAACGTCACCTAGGGTAGTCATAGCTAATATTGAAAAGAAAAATGGGAAATAAACAGACCAAAACCGTCTTAGGACAAGTGGAAGCAGCAGATATCATACAGGAAAGATGTGGAAAGATAGTCAGAAGACAGATTAGAAGGGTAAGAGGAAAATTGGGAATTTCAGAAGCACTAATGTTCAGTACAGAATGGGAAAGACTGAGTAAAGAACGAGGTGGAATTATCAAAGACAATGGGTGGGAAGAAATCATACATTGTATGATAGAGGTCTCAAAAACAGCTAAAGAGGAGAATTGGAAGTATGATCCAGACACTTCCAAATGGATCATGGGAAAGGGAAAAAGTTGTAATATAATCCCACCACCTTACCTAGATCCAAAAGCCCAATCATTTGTACCATCTGGAAGAACAGAAGGAGGAAAACAGAGGGAAAGGGGATCTACGGGTGTGATTATGCAGAAATTTGGGCAAAGTATTGAAGAATATAGTCAAGAACTAGAAAATAGCTTTAGGGATGAAGGATTGGATTTGACTGATGCTTCAGTAAGGAGACTTTTTACAAAACAATTAATAGAGGGGTTAGATCCGAAAATCAGAGAAAAATTTAAATCCTCTACTCCAGATTGGAGAACAATTGAACAACCAAATATTGTGAAACAGCGATGTTTAGGAATAGCCATGGATATGAGAGAGAATCGTAAGCCTGTTAGAATAGCACAAGCTAATACAGGAGGAAGAGTGAGACACAATTTTCTTTGCCACTACTGTAAAAAGCCAGGTCATTTCCAAAGAGAGTGCAGGAAAAAGTTGGCAGATATAAAGTCAGGCAAATTTGTTCCCAGAAATAACCCTCCCCAAACGGACAACCAGCAGAAATCTACCATCATAGATGGTCCCATATCAGATTCAGATTGACTCGATGTGTTACAAACTTCCCTACCAGCTAGGAGACCTATGATACAGGTGAATGTGGGGGGGAGAGAGATTCCATTTTTGATAGATACAGGTGCAACTTCCTCAATTTTGAATCAAGATTTTCTTCCGAATCCGGAAGATATTTCAGAACAAACAACTTTTGCTGAGGGTTATGATGGGGTAATTCGAACACTGCCATATACTGTGCCCCTAGAGGTCTCATTAGGACCTAAATGTTTTGCATCCAGATTTTTGTATGCCAGAGGTGCCCCAACATGTTTGTTAGGAACTGATGTCCTAAAGAAATTAGAAGCTAACATCAATTTTAGGGAAGATGGCACAGTTATGTTGACTATCCCTGATGATGCAGAAACATTAGAACAATATGTTAGAATTCAGGCTTTTGAGGATTATACTGAAGAAAAAGAGTACACCACAGATCTAGACCTCTCAATGATCCCAGAAACACTGTGGGCACAGGGTGACACTGATGTGGGATTATTGCATATTTCTCCTGTAAAACTATCTGTGCAACCAGGAGCTGTTCTCCCACAGCTCAGACAATACCCTGTGAGTGCCCAGCAGGAATTAGCGATTACAAAACAGATAGAGGGATATAGAGAGAAAGGAGTTTTGGTAGAGATACAATCACCTGCTAACACTCCTCTGTATCCAGTCAAGAAGAGAACTCTTGATAAGAGTTCTATGCCCAAATATCGTATGGTACATGATCTAAGAGAAGTAAACAAAGTTCTAGATCCAATCACTCCAGTTGTACCCAATCCTCATACGTTACTATCACAGATACCAGCCAGTTCTCAAGTGTTTACTGTAATAGATCTTTCAAATGCATTTTTCTCGGTTCCTTTACACCAAGATAGTTGGCATTTGTTTGCATTTACATTTAAGGGCAAACAGTTGGCGTGGACACGCCTTCCACAGGGAATGATACACTCCCCTACTCTTTATTCAAATGCCCTACAAACAGTTCTTCAAAGGTTTGAACCTGAATCACAGGTAGTAATTTTGCAGTATGTGGATGACCTACTACTTTGCTGCCCAGATCTAGAAACTGCAGAAAGGTCCACTGTGAGTTTACTATGTTTTCTAGAAAAAGAAGGGTGTAAAGTGAATAGACAAAAGCTACAAGTTTGTCAGATCAAAGTGGTCTTTCTAGGTCATTGCATTTCTCAAGGTAAAAAGCATCTTACACCTCAAAGAACTGAAGCAATAAGACAGATGAATGAGCCTAGAAATCATAAACAGCTACGAGCATTTTTAGGAATAGTGTCTCATTGTAGACAATGGATTATACATGCCAGTCAACTAATGCAACCACTGTATGACTGTGTAAAAAGTGAACCTTATTTGTTGACAAAAGAAGGTCAGATTTCGTTCCAACAATTAAAAGATGCCCTTGTTTCAGCTCCAGCGTTAGGGCTACCAGACTATCACATTTGCTAGGCTTCAGACTCTCAATTTAGCTACACTGCTACCTCTCGAGTCTGAAGGGGGGAATAAGGACACTGATCCACACGCAAATTTTTTCCCTACAGACACACATGATTGTACAGAGCTCATTTTACAAGAAACGGCAGGCTTACCCAATGTATCCGAAACACCACTTCAAAATCCAGATTTAGAGCTGTTTATAGATGGTAGTAGGTTTGCAGATGACACAGGTAACTTCCATACAGGGTATGCAGTTGTGTCAGAATCTGAAACTCTCAAAGCAGAACCTCTTCCACCGAAACAGTCTGCACAAGAAGCAGAACTAACAGCATTGATTGAAGCGCTAAAAATAGCTGAGAATCAGACAGCTAATATATACACTGATTCTAGGTATGCACATGGTATTGTGTTTGATTTTGGAGTAATCTGGAGAGCTAGAGGTTACATGACAGCGTCAGGCCAACCTGTAAAACATGCTTCTCTGATCAAACAGATCTTAGAGGCTGCACAAGAAACAAAAGAAGTAGCAGTAATTAAGGTAGCTGCACATGTGAGACTCGACACTAGGGAATCTAGGGGAAATGATAGGGCTGATAAAGCAGCCAAGGCAGCAGCGGTCAAACCCTTACAGCAGGTTCATACTGTAAACCCCACAGAAAATACTGAAGATAGACTGAGACAAGCACAGGAAGATGCAGGAGAAGAGGAGAGGGACAGGTGGAAAAAGGAAGGGGCAGAAGAACAAGCAGGAATTTGGAAGAAAGATGGACTAATATGTCTACCTAGAGCCTGGTACCCGATTGTAGTTGGTGGACTACACCACCCTACTCATGTGTCTGCAAATGCAATGACACTACTGGCAAAGCAAGTCTGGTTGGCTCCAGGTTTTGGCAACTACGCAAGAGACTATTGTGCTGCATGCGTTATATGCCTGGCACATAATCCCGGACAGACAACAAAGACCCCTATGAAGCATCACGTCCGACCTCTCTATCCGTTTCAGCGATTACAAATAGACTTTATCCAGCTGCCAAAAAGTAATGGGTATGAGTATGTGTTGGTGTGTGTGGACATGTTCTCAGGGTGGCCAGAGGCCTATCCAGTTCGGAAGGCTTCAGCTAAAAACACTGCTGTAAAGCTAGTTGCCGAACTGATACCCCGTTACGGTCTCCCTGAAGTGATCGAGTCAGATAGGGGTACTCATTTCACTGGAGAAATATTTCAAAATGTACTGAAAATGTTGGGTGTTGAAAGTCAGTTACACACTCCATACCATCCTCAAAGTTCTGGTAAGGTGGAACGCATGAATGGAACTTTAAAATTAAAAATACAGAAAGCCATGGCTGAAACAGGAAAGCCTTGGACAGAATGCCTTCCACTGGCCCTTTACTCAATACGCAATACCCCAAGGGGTAAGACTAAACTGTCTCCATATGAAATTTTGTTTGGCAGGACTGCCAATTTAGGATGTTATTTTCCACAACAACTTGTGTTAAATATTGAGTCATTGACTTCTTATGTGCAAAACCTCCAGAAACAATTAACTAAGGTGCATGCACAAATTTTTGCTTCCCTTCCAGATCCTGACAACATTGAAGGAAGTCACAAGTTGGAACCAGGTGATCAAGTCTATGTAAAAAGACACACCAGAAAGGCTCTTGAACCAAGATTTGACGGACCCTTCCAAGTCCTGTTGACAACACCTACATCAGTCAAGCTTGAAGGAAAGGCATCATGGATACATGCAAGCCATTGCAAAAGAGCAGTATAAAACTCATAACATTGATGTTAATAGTATTAACCTCAACGGAGGCATGGGATAGACTAAATTCTTTAACCCCTTTGAATAATAGATTCGTGCAACATCATAGAAAATTAGTACATGACATTTAAATTAAAGGACGTACAACGACTCAGAGATCAGTATGATAAAGACAATGACCAGAATAAGGATAGCTGGTGGTCTGATACTTTCTCTTTTCTCAACCCAGCCAACTGGTTCAGAGGAATCGGTGGGTGGGTTGCTGGGATTATGCAGAGCATAATACATATAGTTATGATTATTGTAGTCATATACGTACTATTCCAGATTGTGCTCAAGAGTATCTCAGTATGCACAGATAAATTTTGTGTAATAGATGCAAGAGTATAAATTTTCTTCTTTATTCTTATGTTATCCTCTAGTGATTCTAATTAATATTACTGTACTAATCTTTGTTTTTTTTATATTTTAGTATACTTATTGCAAAACAAAGAAAAGGTTGTGAGAGTTAAACGGAAGAATTGATACTAGATTTGATTCTCTTATTAATGATATAAGCGTGTACATGTGTAATACCAAAAATAAAGGCTTTGTCTTTGGCCCTGTGGTAATCTAAAATATGGATATGTTAAAGGGGATTTGTGATAGATCATAAAAGGAATATGTCAAAGGGGGGAATTGTGGAAATCAGATTGAAGAATCCATTTTGTCTTCCTTTTCAGAGACGTCTGGCTTAATATGAGGAAGACTTGAGCAAAATAGACATTTCCTTTTATGGACGCATTCCTTTGTGATATTGTAACTTACATTCCAGAAGTGAACGTTATCAGTAGAATAGATACTCTTTGTTAGAGAATATGAGCGCTTGTACGCATGTCTGTAAATGCTTATCTCTTTGCTATATAAAAAGGAGGGGTGAGTCCCAGTGAGTCAGAGGCGAGCTCCTGGGCGATCCCTGCACATGAATACACATCTCTTGTGCTGTGTGTCATTACTTGGATTTTCCCACATCAGAAAGCCAGGGACGGATAAGGACTTAACAAGGGGAGGTTCCCCTTTATAAACGCTTTCCTATGTGGGTTCTACCTGTTTTCCCCCTGCGTACAGTGGAAGAGGAATAAAAATGTGTCCAAGTCTTTCCAGCTTCAAACAAACTCAGACTGGGGAAAAAAAAGTGCCTTATTTTTAAGGACGGTCCAGAAATTTCCAGATAGTTGGCAAACTATGGAGTAGGTGCCCAGTTTTTAAACCCTTCTGGAGCTGTTAGCGGAGGAGGTTACTTATGGCAGCTTTTGGCATTCAACCATCACATCGGATTACTCTATGCACCAACCCATCTTGTGTAGCTTCCAGGATTGTTTTCTATTCACATTCTCCCTAAATTGATAAAGAAGTCCTATTTTTTTTTAAGGAAAGTTACATTACGTATAATCTTTAGTCCATTTATTCTGTTTTGGTTGCTTCGATATATTGCTTTCTACGAGTTAAATGAGCTCAGAACCAACAGATGGATCATGTATAGTGATGGGTGAACCCCCCGATGATCGGGATCGGCGGGTTCACCTGAGTTTTTTGTAAAGTTCGAGCTTGGGGCTGGAAATGACAAGAACTTGCGTCTGAACACCGAACTTGGACTTTACAGATATGGGATGGGGTGGGGGGAGCTGTAAAACAAAGAATAAAATTAATAACAAACATTATAATTATATACTTACCTGTCCAGCGACGTGTCCTCCCGTCCCGCTGTCTCCCGGCTGCATCTACTTCCGGGGCCGCTCATTAACTTCCGGGTTATTCACGAACACTGCTCAGCGCTCAGCAATTTTCGGACGGTGTCGGCAGTGAATACCACCGGAAGTTAATGAGCGGCCCAGGAAGCAGATGCTGCTGGGAGGCAGCTGGACAGGTAAGTATAATTATAATGTTTATTATTCATTTTATTATTTTACAGGCCCTGGACCCAATCTGGACCCGAACTGTAAGACAGGTTTCCCATGGAAACCCGTGTTCGGGACCTTGTGGGTACGGGTCCAGAACTTTACAGTTCGGATTTGCCCATCCCTAGTCATGCAGCTACAATATATTTTCATTCATGAAATATTGGTCGATATACTGCACCTGAAATAAATATACTGAGCTATGCCAAAATTTATAGCAGCTCTATACAAAGAGACGTGGTTTTTAGGAATAGACATCAATGACCTATCCTTAGAATATACCATGAAAGTGTGATCGGTAATGGTTCCAATTCGATACACCATCGGTGATCAATAGATTGAGGGGTCTGCTGCACACTGCACACCCATGCATGTGGCTGTACCTGGTACTGCAGCCTAGCCCAATTTTATTTTAGCCTTTTGATGATCATTGGGGGTTGACAGAATTTATAAATCCTCCAGAAACATTTTTCTCCCTATTAAACTAGATGTAATAGATAAATATTAATTTTTCCAGCATATTAGCATGTATAATGCTTAACTACCTTAATAGAAAAGAACAGCAAGAAAGTTAAAAAAATAAATCAGGGGTACGTTGTCACAAAGAAAGATGGCACCACAAAGCAATGAAAGATCAGGCTTCTTTCTCTCCAAACCCCAGTTGCAGCTGAGCTTGATTCTGTGCTCCTCTTGATGTTAATGGGATACGGTGTGATTATATTGTATGCTTTGCACTCAGAGAAGTGTCTGTGACTACATGGGGAATTTAACCTTAAATGCTCAGCTCACCTCAGGAACGTATGATTGATTTTACCTCAGGCTCTCTGGCAGGCTGACATCTTTGAAGCTGAAAAAAGATCCAGAGCCTGGTCTTTGGAGATCGTTGTGATGTCTTTATTAGCCTGACGATAGGAAACCTGGCACCTCAGCCATGGCCTCCTCTCTGTTCTACACAAAACTAAACATAAAACAGACATGCAAAGACATAAAACAAAATTATTAATATGATATGATAGAATAATGAATTCATGTATTCCATTGTCTCTACAGTTCGGGGAACAGACATTTGTGGCTTTTGTAGTTGTGTTGTACACATTGTACTCTGCTGTATTCTGACTCTGGTAGAAGCAGATCAACATGAATAAAAAGACAGAGCAGTAATACGTGCGGAGTCTCTGATTAGACAGATTTCTACATGAGATTACATGTATGATTTCCATCTAGTATGTGTAGTGGAGCCACTGGATTAGAATCCCATCAGTCCCTCGCACTGAACCTCATTCCTCCACTAATCACCCACTTTAAAGAGGTTATCCATTACAATGTGTAGTGGGCAGATTGATATAAACCTTGGAAATAAGGCCTTCTTCAAATAACTTGCATTTCATGTTGGGGGTCCCATCATTGGGCAATCACACCCGGCCGCTTAGGCCGCGGCCGCGCGCTTCCTCTGCTCCTTATGCAGCCTGACCCGGAAATACCCTCCCCCGGGTGGCTGCAACAGGTATATCAGGCCACTTCCTGTCTTAGGAGGTGCCTGATTATTACCATTGCATCTGTGCTGGATTAGGCTTGGTTCCAACACAGGTGTCCCTCTGTATTCAGGTCCAAGTGGGCACCCTAGTGCACTCTGTTCTCCTACTATCCAGCTTGCTTCCCAGTGCGCGCTCTGCGCCCTCCTGTACCCGGCGTACGCTCTATGCTTCCTTGCATCCAGCATGCTTCCCAATGTGCGCTCTGCGCTCTCCTGTACCTGGCGTACTCTCAGCTCTTCCCTGCATCCAATGTGCTTCCCCGTGTGCACTCTGTGATCTGTGCCTCCCAGTATCTAGTCTACTACCCAGTGCGCGCCCTGCACTCTCAGGTACCCGGTGTATGCTCTGCGCTTCCCAGTATCCAGCATACTTCCCAATGCACGCTCTGCACTCTCCTGAACCCAGCGTACTTTATAGTGTATGCTCCACGCTCTCCCATACGTACACCACGTGCTTTCACCAGAACCCAGTGTGCTTCTCCGTACTTGCCCTGCTAACGTCTGTTCCTCACGTGCCTTCTTCCCTAGCCTCCTTTGAGCCGGCCTCCTGGTACCAGCAGTCATGGTGCTTTACCTCCCTGGGTCTGTGCCTGATGCTCCCTGTATAGGGGGTGGTCCTCACTAGGTCAGCTCGCCCAGGGTGGGTTGGTATAATGGCTGAGAGGGTCCACTCCAGGAGTCATAACAGAATAATCAGGCCATGGATCCTGCTGGTGCCTCGGCTTCCGCACAAAAAGAGTTGGTATATTTGCGGGAGAATCAGACTCGCATTATGCATTTCATGAAAACCATGGATTCTCGTTTGTTGGCCTTACAGGCCCCTGATCTGGGGAATGTTACCCAGCTTGCCAGTCTCCAGCAGGAGCTTGTGCATCAGCACAACACTCAGACCCATATTTTGAGTTAAATGGCCTCAGTGGATGACCGTCTGCTCTCCCTACAGTCTGCTGCCTCGGCTTCGGCGCAGGCGCCTTCCCGGGCTCCCGATTCTACTCCTCATCCCCCCCTCGCCGTGCTAAACCCCCTCAGTATAATGGCGATCCCAAGCATTACCAGGCTTTTTTAAATCAGTGTCACCTACATTTTGAGTTGTCACCACAGCAGTACCCCACTGATCGGGCTAAGGTGGCATTTGTGGTTTCACATCTGGAGGGTGAGGCGTTGGCATGGGTAAATCCCCTGTGGGAACATGACAACCCCATAGTTTCCCAGTTGTAAATTTTTTTGGAGACCTTCCGTAGAGTTTTTGATGAATTGGGTCACCTGGCCTCCACCAATGAGTCCCTATTTAACCTCTGCGAAGGTTCTCTTACTGTGGGGCAATGTGCTCTTCATTTTCACACTCTGGCGTCGGAGTTGGGATGGAATAACGAGGTGTTGGTTGGTGCTTTCTTGCTAGGGTTGTTATGGCGGATTAAGGACGAGCTCGCTGGTCGAGATACCCCAACCTCTCTCGAGGATTTGATTTCTCTCGCTACATGTATTGACCTACGATTCCAGCTGCGTAATCAGACTGTGGAGACCTGGGTGTCGTAACCAGTGCCTTCCCCCCTCCCATCAATCCCGTAATGAAACACACACAGTCCTAGGTGGGTTGAACAGGTCGGTCACAGTTTATTAATTAAATAAGCAGAGAAAGGCAATTACATATCGTAACGGGCGCTCGCGCTGAGCTTCTGTCCGTGATCGACAGGGTAATTGGCCCAACGAGCGGTTACGACCTTTGCCCTCCTCCGCTTCTTCCGCTGTGACTTAATAAAAGGTTACTATGGTTAGTTATATCACATACGTATATACATTTTTTTTTTTTTTATATATAAAATATAATAGCATTTACAAATTTACCTCATCCCTCGGGTTAGTATCATCAATTAGCCTTTAAAAGGGGAGGGAGGGTGGGACAACAGCTTCCAGGCGTCCGCCGGGAGGAAAAGAGGAAGTTCCCGGCCGGACGCCTAGCTTTAACCCCTGTAGGAGTGGCCGTAGGACCCCACCCCTCTAGTGACCACTGGCCGGCTGGGGGCCTTCCGGTCAGTGCATCACTAAGGGGGAGTGATGCAAGGGGGGTTAACTAGGAGCTCCCCCCCCTCCCCTCTAGTGACCACCAGCCGGCCGGGGGTCTTCCCATTAGTGCATCACCATGGGGGAGTGATGCCAGGGGGGGACTGGCACTGACATCATTTAATGCTGCTCTATCTAGGTGCTCCCCAGTCAGAGACGCGCACCTTATACAGTACCGCGTCTGCCAGACTGTGGAGACCTGGGTGTCGTAACCAGTGCCTTCCCCCCTCCCATCAATCCCGTAATGAAACACACACAGTCCTAGGTGGGTTGAACAGGTCGGTCACAGTTTATTAATTAAATAAGCAGAGAAAGGCAATTACATATCGTAACGGGCGCTCGCGCTGAGCTTCTGTCCGTGATCGACAGGGTAATTGGCCCAACGAGCGGTTACGACCTTTGCCCTCCTCCGCTTCTTCCGCCACGGAGGATCCCGTGTATTACCTACGCGGGACTCCGACCCCACCCAACACTTTTAGGGCCTGTTCAACCCCATCCTGTAAACCCAACCAACAAAAAAAATTATCGAGGCCACTGTCTGTCAGGTGAACTCCGTCCGGTCTTAATTGTGGCGTGTTGTCCCCTTGTAGCAGGTGGTGACGAATCACGATACCGCCTCTTCCTCTCACATATTTTCCGTTCCGAGCATTGAATTTACCCCTTGTTCACTCTATGGCTTTTTTATCTCTTGCGCCGCGCCATGCGGCCCGTGGTGTTATCTCCGACCACACCGGTATCACGTTCCTGAACAGACAGCTGAACCGTTCCATATCCGTTGTCACCCATTTGTACCATTCGGCCACCTTTTGTTTGCCAAGGTCATTGCCACCCGGGTGTAACACCATTATCCCAGGGCGTTCCGCCCTCCTTGCCATGCCAACCATCTCCTTGAACACCTGTTTCCACCGAAGGCCTCTGTTCCACCTCCAGTTAACTTTTATGCCCGGGAGGTGAAGATTTGTTGCTCCTGGCCGCAGTTTGGCCCTCTTTTTGGCCCAGTATACGTAGGAATCTCCTACACCCCAAACTTCAACCTCTGTAAGAGACAACACCTGTTAATTAAGCAGGGCAAAGCATGCGGACTTCCAACGCCCCATTCTCAGCACTTCGGCCTCTGACACTCCTGCCTTAGCTGCCTCTATGGCCGCCCCTATCCGGAACTAATGTGTTCCGTACTCCTTTTGATTTGCGCCGTGTTTTTTTTTTTTTTTTTTATTTTATTTATTTTTTTTTTTTTGTATGCATAGCTTGAACCTTGCCTGGAATTGGTACTTGGTTAAAGGGGACCCGTCTGTATGCGTGAAGAAAAATCTCCCAGCGTGTCTTATTACGGCGTATGTTTTAACCATTTTTAACGGGCAAGCTGGGCCCTCTGTAGAGTTAACCAGGACCCATGTGCCCCTACCGGTGGGATCGCATTTGGATTTTCTAACCCTGATGCGCAGGGCGTCGCTGCATATAACTATGTCCTCGTTAATTAGGCCTCCTTCCCATGTGTTTTTTTTTTTTTTTTTTTTTGACCGCGGTAGCGATTAGCTGTTACGCAGTGCTCCGAAAAAACGGTCGCAACAGCTGCCGATATGAGGGCTACATCATATTGCGATGAGCAGACTGACGGGGATATCGCAATCAGGTCCTGCAGTAGTCCTAGAGAAATGGGGTGGCGACATTCTTGGCTTGGCTGAAGCCTTTTCCAACCTTTTATGGCTTGTCTTATGCAGAAGGATTTAGTTACCTCTACCCATCCCAATAATTGAAAGAAAAATGCCCGCCCTGATAAATTTGCGTTGTGCCGAGGTGCCCGACGCCCCGCCTTCTCTCAACCGTAATAGAACATCAGTTGTCACCTCGCTTCGTGCTCCGTCACTTTCGCCGACTGGCCTACCCTGAATTAGTGAGCACCACTCCTCCCAAGCCTTACCATACACCTGCCAGGTAGCTGGCGAAACGGAGGCCCGTATTAAGGGCATCAATGATTGGCCACTGGGTCCCTCAGGGACCGTGGACACCGAATACCCCAGGTTTGCGCGTTGGGCTGCTGGATTCTGAAAGCCTGCCAATTGGAAAATAACAGTGGGTTAATGATATTATCATCTACTTCCGCCACCGTGGTGGCTCTACACCAAATATTGTTTTCTAGGCATATCAGCGCTAGCTGGCGCAAAAGAGCGAGTATGTCCAAGAGAAAAAAGGGGATTTATTACTTTCTAGGTAGCACTATGAAGGAATTATTGCTTTCTACAGAGTACTAGTATTATTATTATTAGCATTCTCTATCCAACACCGTCTGTGTACCACTTTTTGTAGGGAAGAAGTGTATCATAGTATTAACACAATTTTTGAAGTATTGAATAAGATATGCGATTTAATCTCTTCGCTGTTTTCTCGTTTTTTGTTTGGAAACGAATGTTCATGTTTCTCAACTGATCGGCCCATATCTCCATTGCTGCTACTACCGCAAACAATTCCCATAGGGCCGGGTCTTGCCCCCACTTTGTTGTCGTCCATTTCTCTGGCCAACCAAATTTGCACCATTGGTTATTATAGACTGCAAACCCTCGTTTTTGTTCCACCCTATTGTCAGCTCTAATTCCTTGCTTGCGGTCTCTCTAGCCATGACGCACGTGTGCCCGTTGTACGATTGTAGGAACGTCTGCCATACTAGCAGATTCTGCTTTTAGCGACGGGTGAATCTAATTCTATGGCCGGGCTGAGAAGCGCCTTTTGTTTTTCTCCGGTGACATTGGCATTCCAAATTTTTGTGAGATAGTTTTGAATTTTTCTAGTAACTCGGAGCAGAGATTAGAATTACTGGGGCTGACGAACAGGAAATTGTCGAGGTAGTGAATTAGGGATTTACTGCCCGTTTTGTACCCAACCTATAAAGGTGCTGAATAGCTCAAACTAGTGACATGAAATGGAAACATCCCATTGGAAGGCACATGTCAAAGTAATAGAGCTAGTCCTCTTTGCAGCCCAGAAGGTAGAAACATTCGGGGTGCCCGGGTAATAAACGGAATGCCGATTCAATGTCGGATTTGGCTAGCAGGACGCCGGGTCCGGCTGCCCGGACTAACTCTACCGCCTTATCAAAAGACGCGTATGAGACGGAAGCTTCTTCTGGGGAAATTGCGTCGTTAGCCGAATCGCCCTTTGGGTGAGTTAGATGATGGATTAGGCGGTATTTACCGGGTTCCTTATTTGGTATCATGCCTAACGGAGATATTTTCATGTTTTGAAGGGGAGCGGCTTAAAGGGGCCTGCTATCCTACCCAATTCTACCTCCTTTTCCATTTTTTTTTTTTTATTTATTTATTTATTTATTTTTTTATAGTATGCGGAGGAATTCGCGAGCCGATTTTAGGTTATCGGATAAGGTTGGTGTTCTTGTTAGCCTAAAGGGAATAAAAAACCCGTTGGGGCCCCCCAGCGGCGCATGAATTTGCACGGCGTGTGGAATCGGCAGTTCCCCTCGTTGAATAGCTAGCACGACCACTGTGTTCTTCTGTTAACCCTGTCCTGATATATAAACGATTCAGAGCAACGTTCCGGATGTTTTGGGCTAGAACTCTAAACTTTACTATTCCGTAAACCAAGAGCTTAACCACTCAGCCACCAGCTTAACTGGTCCACTTTTCCTTTTGAATTAGATAATTGTAAGATTCACTCCTTTACCGCTGTAGTTAGCTCCATTTCTTTTAAGTTAACCCCTTAGTGTAACATTTCCTTGTTACCCTTGGAACACTCACCGCTGTGTGATTCTGGACGAGTGTACTCCGATCCTGGAGGAACCCCCGTAGATGTTGACGGGGTGATGTCGCAGGATGGGGAAACTCTGGCTCCTGCTACAGCGAGGGACTGGCCGATGTGCTGGCCGATGCACTGAGTATCGTGCGTTGGAGCCTGATTACAACCACATAGTGGCGGATTAACGGCTCTTTCTTCCGTGACTGCGTGGCAGTTGTGGCTGTAAGCCGCGGGGGATTGTTCTTCCCGGCTGAAAGCCCTAGAGAGTGCCGTGATTTTAGAAAATTTGTCCCGTGCGTGAAGCCTCCTATCCGGGCTCTGCGATACCTCGGACCCCTCAGATGTTGCTGATAACAGCCCTTCTGAGGCCCGGGGTCTACGGCGGCTCCTATGGGAGCTTTTAGAGGGGTAGCGCAAATGGTGATGGGAGTTTATCGGAGGAAGATTGGGAGGATGTTTTGGCGTCTCCGCCTTCGTCCGCCGTTGCTTCGCGGTGTAATGGGGGGGGGGATTCTAACATTATTGCGGGGATTATTAACCGAATACGGTCCCGCAGTGCTACTTAGAAGGGGGGGGGGGGGGTGGGGGGGGTTAGGAGGTAACTGTTTTCACTCCCAACGCTGGGAATTGGCGGGGCGGCTTTAACCGGATAATTTTTAATAGGAATTTGGGCGGTGGGGAGAGGTGTAAATGTGTCCGTGTTTGGTGCGTTTACAGATATGTCGCTGTGATTCCCGTTGTACTGCTGTTGAGCGCCTTGATCGGTCCTATAGGACCGAACAATGCGCTCTTCAGCAGCACTGTGACCTCTACGACCTGACCCCAGATACCCCCTTGCAGGCATCCGTGCTGCGTCTGCCAGGGGTAGGCTGGATGTCAGGCCGGGTGATAAATCAGCTTGCTGATCGGTCGGGTGTGACCGATCAGCGGACTCTGGGGACCTGGTGGGGTTAATGCCAGCCTCCAGGTTACCCCCTGCGGGCAGCATACATGCGCCCGCAGGGAAGGTACCGGAGAACTGGCTGAACACAGCCCTGATATGCTGCGACCTGAAGTGAGTGGGCGGGGACCCTAGCGCTCGCTAGCAGCGAAAGTGGGCGGGGCTTGGTGGTGCCAGGTAGGCATCAGGGAGGGGATGCTCTCCGGAGCTGCGGGGGACCTACGGGGCTGACTGGCTGCGCCGCCTCCCGGACCTGACGAGCAGCCGGACTGCCGCCGAAAGCACGGAGGCGTCGTGCAGCCGCCCGGCGCCCCGGGCCCGAACGGAGGAGGAGCCGGAAGTGGGCGCTCCCATCCCCGCCCTGCACTCCGAGCGGCACGGCGGGCCCGACCCGCGTCAGTGGGCGGGGCCTCCGCCATGCGCGCCGGGCCCCGGTCCGCTCCGGGGAGCAGGGACCGGAGGCACGGCGCCCGACACCGGCGGGCAGCGGCGCCCGGCTCTGCCGTCGCGACGCCCGCCGAGCCCCCCCGAAGCCGCACGAGGGGCAGAGGACGGAGCATGGCGAGATGGACGCGCCTGCTCCCCTCCGCCGCACCGGCGCCCGGGAGCAGGAAGTGGGTAGGCGGAGCTTTCCGAGCGCCGGACCGAGCAGGAGGAGGGAGCAGGAAGACGCCGGCCGCTGCAAAGTGGCGATGCCGCCCCCTCCTCTCCCTGGAGCCGCTCCGGGGCGCGGAGCAAGCAGGCCGAACGCCCGCCCCCCCCGCACAGCTGGGAGATCCGCCGGAGCGGCCAGGGGAGGAAGCATGCAACGCGCTGCCTGGCGCCGCCATCCTGCACGCCACCCCCCCTCTCCCCGGAGCCGCTCCGGGGTGCGGAGTAAGCGGGCAGACTGCCCGCCCACCCCGCACAGCTGGGAGATCAGCTGGAGCGGGCCAGGGGAGGGAGCAATGCCCCGCGCTGCCCGGCGCCGCCATCCTGCACGCCGCCGCTCACCGGAGCAGGAGACACCGCCCGGCGCGGGCCGACGGCTCGGCGACAATGGGGGAACAGCTGGCTTGTTTGGCGGGTGCGGCGCCCGGCCCTCCCCCACCGCCTCCGGGAGGCCACCTTGATGTCCGCCGCTGCGAAACCCTCTGCTCTCTGCGTGACCCAGAGAGGGTCCTGCGCAGGGGACCTAGACTCAGTCCCCCCGGGACGCAGCACAGGACTCCCCCCAGCTGGCGAGCTGGTTAGCAGCAGAGGTGAGCTGGCCACAAGGGGCCCCGGGAGAGCGGGCGTGAGGGAGGCCGCGGCCGGACCAGCTACGGGAATTGAGGGCAGGGGGTTGGGAGAGAGCGCAGGAAGCTGAGCCCTGACATCGGTAAAGAGGGGCCTGAAGCCAGTTCTCACCTTCCTGCGCCGCTCTCCTCTGTAGGGCCTAGAACAGGGGATCCGACATCACTACTGCAGGGGCAGACAACAGCTTCCAGGCGTCCGCCGGGAGGAAAAGAGGAAGTTCCCGGCCGGACGCCTAGCTTTAACCCCTGTAGGAGTGGCCGTAGGACCCCACCCCTCTAGTGACCACTGGCCGGCTGGGGGCCTTCCGGTCAGTGCATCACTAAGGGGGAGTGATGCAAGGGGGGTTAACTAGGAGCTCCCCCCCCTCCCCTCTAGTGACCACCAGCCGGCCGGGGGTCTTCCCATTAGTGCATCACCATGGGGGAGTGATGCCAGGGGGGGACTGGCACTGACATCATTTAATGCTGCTCTATCTAGGTGCTCCCCAGTCAGAGACGCGCACCTTATACAGTACCGCGTCTGCCATGAGGCAGCTCGAGATAGGAGACCTACTCCACAGTCTGCTTAGTCCACGTTCTGCAGTGCCTACTTCCACAGTAGCGTCTTAACCGATGCAAGTGGATTTACTCAAAATGGCAGAGCAACGTCATCGTGAGAGACTCGCTCAAGGCTTATGCCTATACTGTGGAGATGCTCCTCATTTGCTTCGTTTCTGCCAAGTGTGGCCAAGAAACTCCTCCACCAAGGTCAGGTAAGAGAGGCCTCCCTAAGTGTATGTGATTCCTCTCTACCCTTAGGGTACTGTCACACAGTGCCATTTTGATCGCTACGACGGCACGATCCGTGACGTCGCAGCGTCGTATGATTATCGCTCCAGCGTCGTAGACTGCGGTCACACATTGCAATCACGGCGCTGGAGCGATGCCGAAGTCCCCGGGTAACCAGGGTAAACATCGGGTTACTAAGCGCAGGGCCGCGCTTAGTAACCCGATGTTTACCCTGGTTACCAGCGTAAACGTAAAAAAAACAAACAGTACATACTTACATTCCGGTGTCTGTCCCCCGGCGTTCTGCTTCTCTCCACTGTGTAAGCACCATAGCCGGAAAGCAGAACGGTGACATCACCGCGTCACCGCTGTGCTCGCTTTCCGGCCGGCAGGCGCTCACAGTGCAGAGAAGCTGAGACGCCGGAGGACAGACACCGGAATGTGAGTATGTACTGTTTGTTTTTTTTACGTTTACGCTGGTAACCAGGGTAAACATCGGGTTACTAAGCGCGGCCCTGCGCTTAGTTACCCGATGTTTACCCTGGTTACAAGCGAACACATCGCTGGATCGCTGTCACACACAACGATCCAGCGATGTCAGCGGGTGATCAAGCGACGAAAGAAAGTTCCAAACGATCTGCTACGACGTACGATTCTCAGCAGGGTCCCTGATCGCTGCTACGTGTCAGACACTGCGATATCGTAACGATATCGCTAGAACGTCACGAATCGTACCGTCGTAGCGATCAAAATGGCACTGTGTGACAGTACCCTTAATCCTGACTGTCCAGTTGTCTCTAGGTCTTTAACGTTATACCGAGGTGGCATACATGGACTCGGGTGTGGCAGGGAGCTTCATTAGGCTTGAAGAGGTGGAGAAGTACCAGATCCCAATTAGGACCGTAGAAAATCCTTGGTGGATTGCTTCTGTGGGCGGAAAACCTTTACCGGATGCGGTCACTAAGGTTACTGAAGAACTGGAGTTGCAGGTTGGGGCTCTGCATCGGGAGAAGATTGCCTTCTATGTTCTCTCTGACACATCCCACGCCCTTCTTGGTCTACCCTGGTTAAAGGCGCATGAGCTGACTCTCGATTAGCGTTCTGGTAACATACTTCATTGGGGTCAGCATTGTCAGGAGAGGTGTCTGCTGCCAGTTCGACCGGTTGGAACATCATGGCCTCCATCTGTTCATGTCGGGTTACCCACTGCCTACTTGTCTTTCATGGATGTCTTAAACAAGAAGGAGGCAGAGAGTGTTCCTCCACATCGGCTGTATGATTGCCCGATTGATCTCATTCCGAGTTCGACTCTTCCTGGGGGTAGAATATACCCGCTCTCTCCAGCAGAGACCCAAGCCATGTTGGAATATATCCAGGAAAATCTGGCCAGGGGCTTTATCCAAAAGTCCTCCTCTCCTGCAGGCGCAGGGTTCTTTTTTGTTAAAAAGAAGGAAGGCTCCCTTCGACCCTGTGTTGATTATAGAGGTTTGAATGACGTCATGATCAAAAACAGGTATCCCTTACCTCTAATTCCAGAACTTTTTGATCATTTGAGGGGAGCAAGAATCTTCACCAAACTTGACCTTCGTGGTGCCTACAACCTGGTCTGTATCCGCACCGGGGATGAGTGGAATACCGCGTTTAAAATACGGGATGGACATTACGAGTACCTGGTCTGCCCTTTGGCCTCTGCAACGCACCCACAGTATTTCAGGAGTTTGTTAATGACATTTTTAGAGACTTCATATATTCCAGCATAGTAGTTTACTTGAACAATATTCTCATCTTCTCTCCAGACCTGTCTTCTCACCGGCGGGACGTTCGCCAAGTGCTGTTACGTTTAAGAGAGAACCGTCTCTATGCCAAGTTTGAAAAATACATATTTGAACAAACCTCTTTACCATTTTTGGGATACATTATCTCGGACTTCGGCTTGAAGATAGATCCAGAAAAAGTATCAGCCATCCTTAACTGGCCACTGCCTCTTGAAGTAAAAGCTATCCAACGGTTCCTTGGATTCGCGAACTATTACAGGCAGTTCATCCCGCAGTTTTCCTTGCTATCTAAGCCTATCTCGGCTCTTGTCCGTAAGGTAGCCAACTCCCACGTCTGGTCTCCGGAGGCTAAAGATGCCTTTTTGTCTCTGAAGCAAGCCTCCTGTACTTCATCGTCCTGAGACTAACAAGCCATTCATTCTAGACGTGGACGCCTCCTCCACGGGAGCAGGTGCAGTGCTACTTCAAAAGTCCTCTTCCGGTCGCTTAGTCACCTACAGTGTTTTCTCCAAAGTGTTTTCTTCTGCGGAGAGCAATTATTTTATCGGGGACAGAGAACTATTGGCCATTAAATTGGCTCTTAAGGAATGGCGCTACCTTCTTGAGGGTGCAGTGCATCCTTTCATATTTTTCTCTGACCACAAGAATCTGTCCTACATCCTTTCGGCTCAAAGACTTAATCCCTGGCAGGCCAGATGGTCCCTGTTTTTTGCCCGCTTCGATTTTGAGCTCCACTTTAGACCAGGCCATAATAACATCAAGGCCGATGCCCTGTCCAGGTTGTTTCAGCCAGCTGATGCCGAGGATGATCATTCCCACATCATCAATTCCTCCAAGATTATCATGGTGACTCTTCTGGGTCTGGCTAATTTACCCCCGGGGAGCACGTTTGTTACCGAGGATGACAGATAGAAGGTGTTACTCTTGGGCCATTCATCCAAGTTTGCCAATCATGCAGGGATTAAGGAGACATTCTCTCTCATGCCTGGTGCTGTTAGTCATGAGGACATTTTTGAGGTGAGAGATATACTCACCATGAAAAAGGTGAAGGGGAAAACCTTCTTTTTGATTGATTGAAAGGGGTTTGATCCTGAGGAGAGGTCGTGGGAGCCTCAGGAGAACATCACTGCACCTCGTATCTTAGAAAAATTTATTTCCAGTCTCAAGAGGAGGGGATGTAAGGGAGGAAGTACTGTTACACCGCCATCTGCCACCAAGACCTGGGATACTTACCTCGCTCCTCGGCGGGCCAGTTTCCTCCGGGGGTCTCACCTCCGCTTCCGGCTTGGCAGGCGCATTGGGGGTCCCATCTGTCGGGCACGCGCACCTGGCTGCTTAGGCCATGGCTGCACTCTTCCTCTGCTTCTTATGCAGCCTGACGCGGAAGTACCCTCCCCTGGGTGGCTGCAACAGGTATATCAGGCCACTTCCTGTCTTAGGAGGTGCCTGATTATTACCTTTGCATCTGTGCTGTATTAGTCTTGGTTCCAGCACAGGTGTCCCTCTGTATTTAGGTCATAGTGTGCACCCTAGTGCACTCTGTTCTCCTACTATCCAGCTTGCTTCCCAGTGTGCGCTTTCCGCTCTCCTGTACCTGGCATACGCTCTGCACCTCCCAGTATCTAGCGAACTACCCAGTGCGCGCACTGCGCTCCCCTGTACCTGGTGTATGCTCTGTGCTTTCCATTATCCAGTGTACTTCCTAGTGCACGCTCTGCACTCTCCTGAACCTGGCGTACTTTCTAGTGTATGCTCCATGCTCTCCCGTATGTACTCTTCTTGCTCCTGTACTCAATGTGCTTTCACCAGAACCCAGTGTGCTTCTCTGTACTCGCCCTGCTAATTTCTGTTCCTCATGTGCCTTCTTCCCTAGCTTCCTTCAAGCCGGCCTCCTGGTACCAGCAGTCATGGTGCTTTACGCCCCTGGGTCTGCCCATGAGGCTCCCTGTTTAGAGGGTGGTTCTCAATAGGTCTGCCCACCCAGGGTGGGTTGGTATTATGGCCCAGAGGGTCCACTCCAAGAGATGTAACAGGGACATAGAGCTCACCACTATGTATATAGTACTGTAGGAGTTAACTGTAGGAGGGGTTAGCTGGGAATAAGTCAGGAAGGTCTTCCTGTATTATTAGTCAGTCGGGGGGCCAGACCCCTTAGTGCAGGGGTGGACTATATGCACGAGCTGCCAGATTACCCCATAACGTTCAAGTGTGTGCCCAGCCATCCAGGATACATAAAAAAGAGCATAGTACAGCAGATCTTACAGTAGAGAAAGGAGAGAAGCAGAGGAAGAAAAAGAGGTCACCGTAAAAGTGTACGGTCAGGTTGCTCCAGAAAGTGTCGGAGAGCTTCGTGGATTTAATCTTTGATGTCCGGGGCAAAACGGGCAGACAGATGCTTCACCATAGTGATGCTTCACAGGGAGGACACTGAGGGGCTGTCTGAGATGCCCCAACCCGCAGAAACACTTAGTGGCACAGGAAACAAGGAAGGAAATGATGAAGTGATATGCTCTATCATCTGTGATGGAAATGCTGAAGACTACTTGGATGTGCTGTGTCCTGAAGAAAATAAATTTGTTCAGTTGAGAGTTGCCCTGGACTGTGTCTCTATTCATTGGGATCCAGAAGCAGACATTGTCTGTGAAGCAAAGGTGATACTAACAGCACAGTGAATACTGTAAAGGGAGGTCAGGGTATCAGACACCTGAAAGACCCAGCCATGACTACTGCCCTGGCCGACCTGTACAATTGGCATAGTCGGCAGGATGCAGAAACCTTACAGTTTGAAGGAACCACAAAAAGAGATGAAGATTCAAGTGAAATAAAAAGAGATGCTGATGATGTGACAAATTTGACCCAAAAAGTGCAGGTTGAAGATGTTGAAAATGGGAGTAAAATACTGGATGTGACTCAAGATCTGGACTTAGCAAAAATTATGATCGTGACTGACACTGTGAGTGATAAGATGGCAGCTATGAATATGGAGGACTTTGGAGCCAAAAAGGACTGTAATGACACCCTTCGTGGGCGTGACAGTGTGGTAATGACACCAAAAGACTGCTGTCAACAATTTTTGGTCCGCCCATGGTGGTTACGACACTGAAAAAGAAGAATTTGCCCCCTGCGTGAGGTCCATGGTAAATGGGTAGAGCAGCTGGGTGTAACCTCACCCATTCCTGGAGGAAGAAGGCCCAGAGTGCAGCTGCCTGACACCACTATGTGATACGGCATCGGCAGCAATGCACCAATCCTGTACCCGGCACTGCCGTGGGATCAGTTGGGTGGAGTGGAAGTGGCAGAAGGAAACGGAGAAGATGCGGTCCGTGTGTAAGTGGGACTAAATGATGGAGGCAGAGCGGGAACCTAGATGGGAGATGGAACTTTGTCTCTGGGGCTGGTTCCACAACGGCAGAGACCGGAGCGGTGACCACCTCCACAGAGTCGAGACCAGAAGAAAAGGCAGCACCGGAACTTCACCGGTGTGAATACAAGTCTGCAGCGGTGCCTGCGGAGGAATGTGATATCTGCGGGATGGCCCTGGTGGAATCCTTGGGTTCCATGGAAGCAGGTGTGCGGCGGCTGTTGCAGGAGGTCAGGTCCAACCTGAGCAGGATGGGAGTGGACGTTTCCACATGACCCAAAGTGCCTACAGGACCTGTGAGTGCTCTTCAGCCTTTAACCCCTGAGAGCTGGCCTCCTTCGCAAATATCTATCCCACCAGCTCCATCTGCTCTTTCCTGTAGCATTTAGGAGCGGAAGGCTGGTTCTCTATCAAGTGCAGTATCAGTAGCGGTCATTACTTATGCCCAGCAAACGGAGCCAGGCCCGTCCTCGACACCAACCCCATCTGTCTGGATAACAAATATTATTGCATGAAAGAAAGCCCGGGAAAGAGAAGTTGGGCATAATTGCATCAGCAAGGAGAGGCTGCCATGGCTAAACACCGCTCGTATGGACAGTTGGTATTTACCAACATAGAACGAGGTTATGGCTTCATACGAGAGGCTGGCACAGATGCCAAAGACTATATTAATGCCGCCTCCATGAAACACTGGAAACCCTTAGTAGAGGGAGATCGGATCTCATTTTTCAGGGAGGACTGTTCGCGGGGCTATTATGCTGTGGCGGTGACTTTATGCACATTGGACGAGGCCACCGGACTATATACAAGCTCCAATGCAGATGATGGAAGCATCTGCTGCTACTGGCTACGGTACCACCCCTGTTACACCCAGGCATCCCATGGACTCTGCAGCTGCAGAGTCATTTTCAGCCCATACAGGGGCATGGAGGAGAAGGAGGCACGGGAAGCGTGCCCTTGAGATGTCTGTTTGTTTGGTAAAGGGACATTGTGTCGGGACTGTTCTGCATCCCCTCAGGGCAGGGAGTCCTGCTACGCTCCATAGTAAAGAGAAAAATTACCATTGCGGCCTACTGAGAACGTATATGCGAAAAGTTGTTTTTCTCCTTGTTTTGTTCCACCTGATGTACCCCTTCTGCTGAATAGCAGGACTTGACATATATGACACTTTGGGTTCATGGACTTTCGGACCAGGTAGTTGGTGTATAGAGAATGGGACCATGCCATCCCCAAAGGAAGGGGGCTGACCTCCTTAAGGACTCAGCAGAGTGCAGTACAGTGCAGTACTGCAGTGTGCAGGCGTCGGGAAAGGTCAGAGAGGCCCGGCGCCTGCACACTGCAGTACTTTGCTCTGCCCTCAACAGGGCAGACAAAGCACACCTGCGCCAGAGCTGCAGCGTGAAGACCAGAAAATGACTTCATCTGATGAAGATGGGAGGCGCCGGACCAGACCACGTCGCCCATCAAACCGGACCGGGACAGCCCCTGGGTGAGTATAGTCTAACCTCTTTTTCTTATCTTTTAGGATACATACAGAATGCTATAGATAAGCCCCTGATGCTGGTGGGCTTAGCTCACTCTCGATTTTGGGGGTGACAGGTTCCCATTAACTGTAGGAGGGGTTATCTGGGAATAAGTCAGGAAGGTCTTCCAGTACAGGGCCGTTTCTTCAACAGGGCGGGCAGGGCGGCCACACGGGGCGCCGTGGGGCCGGGGGGCGCAGGAGAGGCCTCGGGCCCCGGTGGTCCCCTGCCCGCTGCTGCTGCTGTTTAAGGGCTGTCAGGGGCGCGGATGCCGCGCTCAGTGCTGAGCGCGGGCGCGCCCTGCCCGAACTCAGCTGCAAATCTGACAGCTGAGCGGTCAGATCATCGCCTCGCGTCGCCGCGCCCCCCCCCCCGCACCGCACATAATGGTTGCGGCCACCTCGGCGCCGCCACTCACCCATACCTCCCAACCGTCCCGATTTCAGCGGGACAGTCCCGCTTTGGCACCGGGGTCCCGCTGTCCCGCTTCGGGCATTTAAAATCCCGAATTTGCGGCCGCCGGTGAAGCCCCGCCCACTTCCGGGACGTAGAGAGAGCCTGTTTTTTTTTTTTTTTATATAAAAGCTGCCTCCTGACCGCCCGCGCAACACCCCCCCCCCCTCCCGCCCCCTGTGCGGCGCTGCCACGCTGAAGGAGAGAGCCTGCAGCAATCAAGAAGAAAGGTCAGCGATTCACTACCTCTGGCTGTGTGTGCACGGAGCTCCGGCTTCTGCTCTTAGCTGCTATCCCGGCAGAGAAGGAGAGACGGGGGAGGTGCCGGGATAGTGCAGAGCTGTGAGCAGGAGACTGAAGACTTCAGCAGAGAGCTGCACATGGACATCAGCCGCCCCTGCATCACAGAGGAGATTGTGTGTGTGTGATGTGTGTGATGGCTGCGTGTGTGTGTGTGTGATGGCTGGGTGTGTGTGTGTGATGGCTGTGTGTGTGTGATGGCTGCGTGTGTGTGTGTGTGATGGCTGCGTGTGTGTGATGGCTGCGTGTGTGTGTGTGATGGCTGTGTGTGTGTGATGGCTGCGTGTGTGTGTGTGTGATGGCTGCGTGTGTGTGTGTGTGATGGCTGCGTGTGTGTGTGTGATGGCTGCGTGTGTGTGTGATGGCTGCGTGTGTGTGTGTGATGGCTGCGTGTGTGTGTGTGATGGCTGCGTGTGTGTGTGATGGCTGCATGTGTGATGGCTGCGCGTGTGTGTGTGTGTGTGATGGCTGCGTGTGTGTGTGTGATGGCTGTGTGTGTGATGGCTGCGTGTGTGTGTGATGGCTGCGTGTGTGTGTGTGATGGCTGCGTGTGTGTGATGGCTGCGTGTGTGTGATGGCTGCGTGTGTGTGATGGCTGCGTGTGTGTGATGGCTGCGTGTGTGTGTGATGGCTGTGTGTGTGTGATGGCTGCGTGTGTGTGATGGCTGTGTGTGTGTGATGGCTGTGTGTGTGTGATGGCTGTGTGTGTGTGATGGCTGTGTGTGTGTGATGGCTGTGTGTGTGTGATGGCTGCGTGTGTGTGATGGCTGCGTGTGTGTGTGATGGCTGCGTGTGTGTGTGTGTGTGATGGCTGCGTGTGTGATGTCTGCGTGTGTGTGTGATGGCTGCATGTGTGTGTGATGGCTGCGTGTGTGTGTGTGTGTGATGGCTGCGTGTGTGTGTGTGATGGCTGCGTGTGTGTGTGTGTGATGGCTGCGTGTGTGTGTGTGTGATGGCTGCGTGTGTGTGTGATGGCTGCGTGTGTGATGCATTTGTGTCAAAGCTGCATGTGTTTGTGAGCTGCGTGCGTGTGAGCTGCGTGCCTGTGTGTGAGCTGCGTGCCTGTATGTCATTATACAGTATGGAGCATCATGTGCGGTCATTATACAATATGGAGCATCATGTGCGGTCATTGTACAGTATGGAGCATCATGTGCGGTCATTATACAGTATGGAGCATCATGTGCGGTCATTATACAGTATGGAGCATCATGTGTGGCCATTATACAGTATGGAGCATCATGTGCGGTCATTATACAGTCTGGAGCATCATGTGCGGTCATTATACAGTCTGGAGCATCATGTGCGGTCATTATACAGTCTGGAGCATCATGTGCGGTCATTATACAGTCTGGAGCATCATGTGCGGTCATTATACAGTCTGGAGCATCATGTGCGGTCATTATACAGTCTGGAGCATCATGTGCGGTCATTATACAGTATGGAGCATCATTTGCGGTCATACAGTATGGAGCATCATGTGCGGTCATTATACAGTATGGAGCATCATGTGCGGTCATTATACAGTATGGAGCATCATGTGGGGTCATTATACAGTATGGAGCATCATGTGCGGTCATTATACAGTCTGGAGCATCATGTGCGGTCATTATACAGTATGGAGCATCATTTGCGGTCATACAGTATGGAGCATCATGTGTGTTCATTATACAGTATGGAGCATCATGTGCGGCCATTATACAGTATGGAGCATCATGTGGGGTCATTATACAGTATGGAGCATCATGTGCGGTCATTATACAGTATGGAGCATCATGTGCGGTCATACAGTATGGAGCATCATGTGTGTTCATTATACAGTATGGAGCATCATGTGTGGCCATTATACAGTATGGAGCGTCATGTGTGTTCATTATACAGTATGGAGCATCATGTGTGGCCATTATACAGTATGGGGCACTGTGTGGCCATATTTTTTTGTTTATAATTATTGTATATGAAACAGTGTGATCGGCAGTGCTAAATGGGTGTGGTTGGGATGTGGATATGGGTGTGACTAATTATGAATGGGTGTGGTCAGAGGCGTGGCCTAAAATTTGCCGCGGCGCGCAAAGCGCGCCGCAAACTTTGTCCCTCTTTCCCATCTTCAAAAGTTGGGAGGTATGACTCACCTCCGCTCCGCGCTGGATGAACAGCGAGAATGAACAGCCAGGATGAGGCAGCTCGGCCACTCCCACACTGATAGCAGGGGCGCCGCGCTCTCGGCTGAGCACGGGCGCTCCCTGAGACAGTGATCAAAGAGCTAAGCACACACACTATCACTGTCAGACTAGGCTGCCTGGCTGTTGCCAATTTCAATGCTGGACAGGACAGGCTGCAGTCTAGTCTGACAGTGGTAGCAGTATAGCAAAAATGCCCACCCCCTGCCTATGGATTAGTCCTTCCCTTCCCAGCAGCCCCATTTAGCAGTCTGAGCGCGCTCAGACTCAGAGGGCAGAGGGCACTGACACACTGAACAGGTGAGGGGGTCTGAGGGATGGGATGGGTTGGGCTAGCCTTTTTTTTTGGATGGGGACCCCCACACCTGCCCCCCCCCAACCACCCTTGGGGCATGCTGATTTGGCATGCCCCACAGCATGAAACCCGGGAGGGGGCCCAGCTGACTTACCTCATCTTTGGCAGTCTGGTGGCATCCTCACCCAGGCGAGAAGTGTTGGAAAGAGTTATGGCAGTAACTGTATACCTGGCAACCAATAATTTAGCTTTTCGAGGATCGTCAAATACATTGTTTACACCAAATAATGGACATTTCCTTGGGCTTATAGAGCTTCTTGGAAAATTTGAACCAGTAATGAGAGATCATTTAAAACGAATTACTTCCCAGGAAATCCATACACATTACTGTGGAAATTTAATTCAAAATGAAATTATCTGCTTGATGGCCTCTCAGGTGAAGAAATGTATTCTAGAAAAAGCCAAAAGATCTAAGTATTTTTCAATAATGTTGGACTGCACACAAGATGCAGGTCACACTGAACAGTTGTCATACACCTTAAGATTTGTTGATATAGATGATGATCACGTAGCAATAAAGGAACATTTTATTGGCTATCGTCCTGCTACTGATACATCTGGGGAAAGTCTCGCCAATCTCCTTTTAGAAGAGATTAGTAAATGTGACCTGGAATTAGAAAATGAACTGGCAGAAAAGCTGAATTATTCGGAAGCTATTAATGCTTTTGCAGCGGCTAAATCTAGAAGAGTCAGTTTCTCATAAATCTGCAACCTACAATTTTTAGGATCTGTTTCCAAAATAATTAATAGATATTATTTACCTACAACTTTGTTCTCACCGTTAATAATTAGCATACTTGTCCCTTTTCCCCAAGTTCTATATAAGTTAAAGGCAAATTATAATTTATTAAAAAAAGGGAAGATACAAGCCTGCTCTCTATTTATTACTCAAGCCCACAAAAATAATGTTTATTATTTTCGGTGCCGGGGGGGGGGGGGGGGGGGAGAAATTTCCTACTCTCGCCCTGTGTCATTTTTGGGCTAGAAACTGCCCTGTTCCAGTATTAGTCAGTTGGGGGCCAGATCCCTTAGTGCTCGGGTGGGCTATATGACCGAGCTGCCACATAACCTCATAACGTTCAAGCGTGTGCCCAGCCATCCAGGGTACATAGAGAAGAGCATTGAGCAGCAATTCCTACAGTAGAGAAAGGAGGGAAGCAGAGGAAGATAAAGAGGTCAAAAAGTAAAAAGGTCACTCCAGAAAGTGGCCGATAGCTTCATGGCCTTAATCTCTGTCCGGGCCACACGGGCAGACGGATGCTTCACCATAGTGACACTATACAGGGAGGACACTGAGGGGCTGTCTAGGATGCCCCAACTCATGGAAACACTTAGTGATGCAGGAAACAATGAAGGGAAAGATGAAGTGATATGCTGTATAATCTGTGATGGAAATACTGAAGACTACTTGGATGTGCTGTGTCCTGAAGTAAATAAATTTGTTCAGTTGAGAATTGCCTTGGACTGTGTCTCTATTCATTGGGATCCAGAAGCAGAGGCTTGTCTGCGAAAGCAAAAGGGACATTAACAGCACAGTGAGTACTGAAAACAAGATGCAATATAAGGAATACCTTTTTCCTGTAAAGGGAGGCCAGGATATCAGACACCTGAAAGGCTCAGCCACGACTATTGCCCTGGCCAACCTTTACAATATCACGTCAACTTCTGTAACTGGAAGCTCACTCAGTATCACAGAGGTGGGACCCAGTCTCCCTGAGTGACTGGACTGTGTGCAGAGCTTCACCGCCCATCAGAGCCCAGCATTGCATCAGTATTTTATATCAATATTTGTAAACCAAAACCAGAAGCAGGTGAAAAATTCAGAAGTGGTGACGTGTTTCTATTGTTCTGTTCTCTTGAGCTTTACACTCCTGATTTTGGCTTAGAAATACTGGTAAAATACTGACCAAATATGGAACGTGTGAACGTGGCTTAACCATTTCATTCTCACTGACCCATTCTTCTACTAAGGCCGGGATCACACATACATACATACCCAGCTCTGGTGCCGGCACTCCGGAGCGGAGCGTGCAGCCGCACAGCAATACATGGAGCTGCATGCTCCTCTCCGGAGTGCCGGCCCCAGAGCTGGGTTTTCACCTGCGAGACTCGGCCGTATCTCGCGTATGTGTGATCCCGGCCTAACTCTACTCCTTCCCTCTCACATTTTTTCTTCCACCACCTCTCCCTGTATCTCTATCTGGCTCTCACAACCCTCAGCTTCTTAACTTGGTCTCTTGGTATGTCTGAGTTCACATGTAGATATTTCTTGGTCCATATGTAAGGTGGCCAGGGTGGTAGTCATGGCAACGGGCTGTAGTGTTCCCACACCCCGGCGCCCCACAGATGAAATACAATGTCCCTTCTGCTGCACGTGTAGCATGTGCAGCAGAACACTCACATCAGTTGCTGAAGCCCCCTCGTTCTCTTTCACTCCGGCATCAAATCCATAGATCCCACAAATCACTCCGGACTCCATGTTCATGCTCAACAGTCGTCACTGATTTCATACAATTCCTTTGCAGTGTCAAGCCTGAGACTATCCCTGACAATCTCTGTTCTTCCTGTTGATCAGCTCTGGCCCCCTGGACAATCCTTGTCCCACCGTGCAATCTCTGGCTCTTCTTGCCATCTTTATCTATCTCCCGAACAATCTCTGTCCCGTCTGCGACACCCGTGCTTTTAGGTCCACCAGCTTCCTCCCATTCCCCTCGTCCCGGCACAGTAGGAGAAGGTAGAAAGCTTGCTATCTCAGCTGGGCTTAATCCCGGCCTTAGGCCCCGGATCTTCTTGGAGTAGATTACCGTTGAAGGTGGTGACTGCTAGCACGTTCCTCAGTCTGGGGCCCCTTCCTGCCGTAGCAGATTTATCTCCACATCTGGCAGACTATCACTATTCACTGCTTCATCCTCACTGAGCTAAACCAGGGAGTGCCTCACTATATCCTCAATGCTCTGCACTGCCCTGACCCTAACTCCTCCCCATTGAAAAACACCTATGCTGTCTATTCTTAGGCTGTGTGCACACGTAGCAGATTTTTTGCGTTTTTTTCGCGGTTTTTCGCTATAAAAACGCTATAAAACCGCGAAAAAAACGCTAACATTAAGCATCCTATGTAACAGAATGCAATCCGCATTTTTTGTGCACATGCTGCATTTTTTTCCTGAGCGGAATCGCAATCCAGAAAAAAACGCAGCATGTTCATTAAAATTGCGGAATCGCGGCGATTCTGCACACATAGGAATGCATTGATCTGCTTACTTCCCGCACGGGGCTGTGCACACCATGCGGGAAGTAAGCAGATCAAGTGCGGTTGGTACCCAGGGTGGAGGAGAGGAGACTCTCCTCCACGGACTGGGCACCATATAAGTGGTAAAAAAAAAAGAATTAAAATAAAAAATAGCGATATACTCACCTTCGGGCAGCCAGGCCTCCTCAACGGCTTCTGTGGTTTGTGTGAAGGACCTGCGATGACGTCACGGTCACATGACCCGCGGGTCACGTGACCGCTACGTCAATGGAAGGTCCTGAACACACAGCATTAGGAATGGAAGCCGCTGAGGTGAGTATAACCTTATTTTTTTTATTATTTTTAACATTCTACCTTTTACTATAGATGCTGCATAGGCTGCATCTATAGTAAACAGTTGGTCACACTTGTCAAACACTATGTTTGACAAGTGTGACCAACCTGTCAAACAGTTTTCCAAGCGATGCTACAGATTGCTTGGGAAACGCTAGCATTCTGCAAGCTAATTATGCTTGCAAAACGCTAGTTTTCTGCGGGTATATGCATGCAAATTCTGCATGCGATATACCCGCGGCAGGAGGCGCAGAATTGCCGCGGAAATTTCCGTGGCAATTCTGCTACGTGTGCACATAGCCTTAAACTATTATGCCTATTCCCTATCTCTAATGTGCCACACTAATCTAACCCCACTAATACAATAGGCTATCTTCTATTTTATCCCTACTTCTATACATATACACATCAAATACATCACATTACAGTACATAAACAATTCAGCAACAATACATTAACATTAGTAAACGTCAAGGTGCCGCATGTGTGGAACGCCCGCCAGGGCTATGGGGCACTCGGTACTGTGTCCGGTACTTAAAGGGGGATGTCACGGTGGTGGCAACCCAGTCCGTGGCCCTGGGTGCCCATGTAAAAAGGAATGTCCTTAACCCCTGTCTGACCTCAGATGGGATAGTACGTCTGAGGTCAGATCCCCTGCTTTGATGTGGGCTCCGGCGGTGAGCCCACATCAAAGCCACGACGTGTCAGCTGTTTTGAACAGCAAACATGTGCGCGCATTAGCGGCGAGTGGAATCGCTATCCACCAGCCGCTATTAACTAGTTAAATGCTGCTGTCAAACGCTGACAGCGGCATTTAACTACCGCTCCCGGCCATGCGGCCGGAAATGCACTCATCGACGACCCCCGTCAGATGATCGGGGGTCAGCGTTGCATCAGCATAGCAACCAAAAGTCTCCTTGAGACCACTATGGTTGCTGATGCCGGCTTGCTGTGAACGCCACCCTGTGGTTGGCGCTCATAGCAAGCCTGTAATTAAGCTACATAGGAGCGATCTGATGATCGCTGCAATATAGCAGAGCCGATCTGGCTATGCCAGCTTCTAGCCTCTCATGGAGGCTATTGAAGCATGGCAAAAGTAAAAAAAAATATGAAATAAATAAAAAAATGTAAAAGTTTAAATCACCCCCCTTTCGCCCCATTCAAAATAAAACAATAAAAATAAAATCAAAGATACACATATTTGGTATCGCCGCATTCAGAATTGCCTGATCTATCAATAAAAAAAGATTAACCTGATAGCTATACAGCGTAGCAAAAAAAAAAACGAAATGCCAAAATTACGTTTTTTTGGTCGTCGTGACATTGCATTAAAAACAAATAACGGGCGGTCAAAAGAACGTATCTGCACCAAAATGATATAACTAAAAACGTCAGCTCGGCATGCAAAAAATAAGCCCTCACCCGACCCCAGATCATGAAAAATGGAGACGCTACGGGTATCGGAAAATGGCGCAATTTTTTTTTCTATCAAAGCTTGGAATTTTTTTTCACCACTTAGATAAAAATTACCCTAGACATGTTTGGTGCCTATGAACTCATAATGACCTGGAGAATCATAATGGCATGTCAGTTTTAGCATTTAACAAACCTAGCAAAAAAGCCAAACAAAAAACACGCATGGGATTGCAATTTCACCGCACTTGGAATTTTTTTCCCATTTTCTAGTACAAGTCATGGTAAAATAAATGATGTTGTTCAAAAGTACAACTTGTCCCGCAAAAAATAAACCCTCACATGGCCATATTAACAGAAAAATAAAAAAGTTATGGCTCTGGGAAGGAGGGGAGCGAAAAATGAGCACAGAAAAACGGAAAATCCCAAGGTCATGAAGGGGTTAAATGGGTTTGAAATAAAGTTTATGTTCGTGATGCCACCTGTGGTATTCAGTCAGTGGAGACCGACGCAGCTTAAAGGGGTCCTCTTTGGTGATGTTATGGCAGCTAAGATGGAATCACTTCCCACAGGTGAAGTAGGTCCCCAGGGCTCCCGGTGTGTAGATGGAAAGAGTGGATAGTGCAGTAAAGAACGGAGGACACAGATTTGCAGTCTCTTTACCTTGTTTACTGGAGACTTCAGGAATTTACAATCCAGGGCACCAGATCACAGGTACAGGCAGGGTCCAGCCGGCTTGGAAGCAAGTTCAGAGTCCCCTTTACCAGGTGGAGATGAAAGCCTTCCTACCAGCACTTTGGTGTAGTCCCTTGCTGCCTGTGGCTTCTTTTAAGGTCTTCACAGTTCTCTCTGTCCTCCATAAAGATGGGACACTAACCTGTATGACAGGTCTCTCAATCCTTTTTACAGGGTCTCTATCACGACCCAGGCTGTATGCTCCACTGGGTCTCCTGGGTATTAGGGTGGACAGGCTATGTGTAGTCCAACTGTCATGCCGGTTTCTGCTGTGCCTCCTTGAGTCCAACACAACCTTGGTCTTCCGGCTACCAGTGTCTGCGCTCTGCAGGAAGGTAGCCCAATCTCAGCTATTGTCCCCAGTTGTAACTCTCCTGTGCTTTGATCTCCTGCACATTTTCTACAATATGTTCTTCCTTCTGTTTTCTCTCAATCCTGGAGCTGCAGCACCTTTGGCTGCACGGCCCCTCACACGCCTCAGACTGCTCCAGTCTGCTGTCTGGCACTAACTAACTGAAACTCTCTTTCCTTCCAGACCAGAATATGTATATAGGGAAGTTCCCCTGAAAACTGGGTTCAGAGCTCCCCCTTCTGGCCTGGAGTGTGAACACGTTCCATGTTTGTGTATACCTGATAGAGAAGATCTTCCTTCGCTTCCAATCGTGACATCACTCTTCCCGTGAGGAAAGCAATGCCACTGTGACAACCAGGAACCTGTGGTGTCACATGTGATACATGTGTACAGTGTGCACAGGGGGCAAGACACCTGACAGACTCTGTCACTTCCTTACACATATAATTATATAGGTCAAAGCAGCAAAATTATTCATTATAGACCATGACAGAAACTCCCAACATCATATATAATTAGAACAATGGAGTCAAAACTACTGTCTTTTTGATGATAAAAATGTAATATTTATTCAATAACAAAATGAGATAAAAATATTATAGTCACCATATATCCTTACACATAAATGGATCGCAATGCCTGGACTAATTGCAGGTCCCCAAACCAAACTTACAGACTGATATGAGTCTAGGAAGTTGAAAGTTCGGGTTGGGTGTCTCTCAATCAGTCCAGGTTTTGCAGACCATACTGTATACTGTATGGACCATAATACATGCCCATTTGAACCCTGCCTACCCCTGCTGTTTTATTTGTTTCTCTTACCATCACCCCTTCCTATTTTTTTCTTCATTCATTTCTTCTCATTCTACTTTCCTCCTCTCTCTCTTTATTACTCTCTTTCTCTACTGTTTTGCATGCTGCCAAGTATTAAAATTACCAATTTCTCACTTTGTCTTCCCTCTCAATCTCATCTTTCTTTCTTCTCCCTTTTAGGGATGAGCAAACCTGTAGATATTTGGGTTCGGTGGGTTTGGCCAAACTAGAGTTTAATGTTTGGTTCAGTATCCAAACTTGAAATTGAACTGGACTCCAAACCTGAACCCAATAGAAGTCAATGGTGACCCAAGCTTCGATGCTTTAAAATGACTGTAAAATGGTCATAGTAGGGGCTAGAAGGAGGCAAAAGGAAGCTTAATGGGGGTAAGCGTAGGGCAATTGCCCTGCAAGCAAATGTGGATAGGGAAATTACTTAAAAAAATAGAATTAAGAAAAAGAAAAACTTATAATCTTGAACCAGGATGTCCAAGTTGAGGAGTAGGTGGAGATGGTGGTTTAGATGGAAGAGGCATAGGAGGAGTTTTTTTTATTGATTTTTTTCAGGGTACTCTGAAAACAGGCAGTGTAATTATCTGCTGGTCACTGTCTTTCTGTATACAGGCCGTGTAATACTCTGCACTTTTTTTGAGTGAATACAGTGAGGAGAGCAATAAATAGGGGATGTGGCCATGTTGCTGGTGGTGGTTGTGTAGCTGCTACTGGGAGAGGGAGGCCGTGCTCGATCTGTGCCTAATACGCCCTCAAATGAAACATCATCCTCTTGTACATGCAGGTGACAGGACGCTCTGAGTAATTTCATAGGCCCGAGTACTGCTGGATGAAGCGTGAGTAGTGATGAGCGAACATGCTCGCCACTACTCGCCCGAGTATCACTATGCTCGGTGTACTCGGCAAGCACCGAAAATTTCCGGGATTATTCTGCGGGAGCTTGGGTCCGCCCTGCAAATCTGCCAATCTTTTGAGCACCAATAACAATGCAGGGATTGTCAGCCATGCACTGAAATGCCGCAGCCATCTTTGTTGTGGTATTACAGTGATTGGCTGGCCGCACAGCATCATCAGGTCTATTTGAGTCCTGACGCCGCCCTGCTCACTGCATTCTGCTCTGGACTTAGCAAATGTAGGGAGAGCTGCTGCTGAGATAGGGTCAGTATCAACTTTTTAATAGTTAGTGTAGGTCTGCAACTGTTCAGTCCACAACTCCTGAGAAACCAACAGTCCTTTTAGGGCTAATTCGGGAGTCCAGAGATTGCAGCGCTAGATAGGCAGGGGAGTCTATGTGCACATATCCACATCAGTGCAAGGCCTGCAGGCACTGTATGTGAGTACATAGCTCTTACTGCATACCTCCAAAAGCTCCATTACTGTCTGCTGCTGCTTATTTAATATATACCAAGCTGCAGTTTTCTGTGGCATTTTTTTCTTCACCTTATACCTGATCCTTTAATTCTAAAACAATCCATAGCCCCCTTATTTCAACATTTATTTGCTTGGTCATGCTGCAAACTACAGCCAGGTTATTGTAATTGAAGAGCATGCAAATCTAGCATGTTTTTTTGTCCCTGGCATCAGATGTGAGTGCACCAAAAAATCTTTTGTTTTTTGTGTGTCATAGCCAACTTATTAACACAATTTAGTTGTGCCCAGAAAATCAAGGCCACATTTAGATCAGTCTGTTATCTCAGGCTGACAGCTGGTGTATCTGTGGTGGAAAAATTGTAGCTTTGCAGGCATAAGTTTCATAGTTCTGTCTGCTAGCCTTGTTGTATTCTTTTTTTAATTTTTTTTCCAAATTTCACATACAGCAGAAAATAAAATTATACAGTCTGTTATCTGTGGCTGTGGCCTGGTGTATCTGTGGTGGAGCCATACATAGCATAGTTCTGTGTCCTAGCCTTGTTCTACTCTTTTTTTTTTTTCAAAAATTCACCAAAAACAAAAAACATTTATTATACAGGCTATTATGTCAGGCTGAGGCCTGGTGTATCTGTGGTGGAAAAATCGTAGATTTGCAGGCATAAGTTTCATAGTTTTGTCTGTTAGCCTTGTTCCACTCATTTTTTTTTTCAAAAATTCACCAACCCCCCCCCAAAATGTATACAGTCTGTTATGTCAGGCTGAGGCCTGGTGTATCTGTGGTGGAAAAATCGTACCTTCGCAGGCATAAGTTGCATAGTTCAGTCTGCTAGCCTCGTTGTACTCATTTTTTATTTTTTTCCAAATTTCACATACAGCAGAAAAAATAATTGTACAGTTTGTTATCTGTGGCTGCGGCCTGTTGTATCTGTGGTGGAAAAATAGTAGCTTTGAAGGCACACTGATCAGATATAATTTTGCTCCAAATAAATACATGTATTGAGCTTTTGAAACAGTTCAGTAGTCCATTTAAAATGGGCAGGCAAGGGACAGGGAGGTGGACATGATGCTGATGGTGCATGCAGAGGACGAGGCAGTGGCCAAGCTGAAAGTGGGCCACAACAATGACCCACATCTTCTCGCTCGACCTTCCTGTCCCAGTTTCAAGGGGACCGCAGCACACCACTATTGAAGCCAGAGAAATGTGAAACAGTTGTTGGTTGGATAGCGGATAATGCTTTCAATCACTTAGCCACCACTATCACAACCATGTCTTCCACACGGTCAAGTCTAACTAGCCATGATTGTGCACCAGATATTCCTCACCCTGATCCTCCTTCCTCCCACCATGCCGAATGCCCTGAGACAACTAATCCCACACTTGGACACTACAAAGAGCTTTTCAGTATTCCCTTTCAAGATTCTGGACTCTCGGCCTGTCAACTTGAAGTGAGGCCAGGTGAGATCGCATGTAGCGATGCCCAAAGCTTTGACCAGCGGTCACACGAAGGTGATGGTGGGAAAGTGTTACAAGAGGTGGATGATGATGAGATACAACTGCCAGAAAGTCAGGAGAAGGAGCAGGGTGCAGATGTGGAAGACGAGGTGGTGGATGACATAATGACTGACCCAGCCTGGCAGGAGGACATGCAGAGTGAGGACAGCAGCACACATGGGGAATGAGGCATATCACCCCAACAGGCAGAAAGAAGCAGTGTGGTGGCCACAGACAGAAGGCGTGCTTCCATTCCCCGTAACACCAACATGAGGGAAGTTGCCATTCCAACTGTTAGATCTTCCTGAGTCTGGTTATTTTTTAAAGACTCTGCCGATAACTTCAAACAGGCCATTTGCAGCACCTGCCATGCCCGCATCAAGAGGGGTAGCAAAACTACCAGCCTGACCACCACCAGCATGATCAGGCACATTGTAGCAAAGCACCCGTCTTTGTGGGCCAAACCCCAAGCTCCAGGAACACTGTCTGCAGGTCATACCACTGCTTCTTCCACTGTTTTGCGTAGCCAATCCCCAGTTCACCATGCATGTGAAGATGCCTCTAGCCCTGCACCTGTTGTTGCCCACAGTCAAGTGGCATCATCATCAAGCCCGTCCACATCCTTGTGCCAGCACAGCCTTCAGTTGTCTATACCCCAGTCATTGGAACGCAAGCGGAAATACCCAGCCAATGCCCCAAAGGCCACAGTACTAAATTCTAGCATTTCTCTTCTGCTTGCGCTCGAAATGTTGCCTTTCAGGCTCATTAACAAGGAAGCTTTCTGCAACCTGATGGTGGTGGCCGTCCCAAGGTACTCGGTCCCCAGTCGCCACTATTTCTCCCGGTGTGCCTTAACGGCATTACAGCAGCATGTGTCCCACAGCATTACCAGTGCCCTCAACAATGCTGTTACTGGGAAAGTCCACTTAACCACGGACATGTGGACAAGTGCTTGTGGGTGGGGATGGTACATCTCACTGACAGCACACTGGTTTAACATAGTGGAAGCCGGGACCCAGTCGGACCTTGGGATGGAACACATCCTCCCCACGTCGAGTATTGCGGGCTCTACGTCAATCAGGGTTGCTCCAACAGTCTACAGCTCCTGCACCTCCTCCTCTTTCTCTTCAGCCTCCATCTCTGAAATCAACACATCACTCAGAAGCTGGAAGCACTGCAGCACTGCCTCAGCCAAGCAGCAACAGGCTGTGCTGAAGCTAATCTGCATAGGTGACAAATCGTGCAATGCAGAAGAGTTGTTGACAGCGCTGAAAGAGCAGTCAGATATTTGGATGACACCGCTGAACCTACAGCCAGGCATGGTCGTGTGTGACAATGGCCGTAACCTGGTGGCAGCTCTGAGGCAAGGTGAGCTCACACACGTACCTTGCCTGGCCCATGTGCTTAACCTTGTGGTTCAACGTTTTCTGAAAAGCTACCCTGTGCTGCCGGATCTGCTAGTGAAAGAATGCCGTCTGTCTGCCCATTTTAGAAAGTTAGCTAGAGCTTCAGCCACCCTTGCAATGCTTCAGCAGCGTTTGCAGCTTCCGGCTTATCGACTGAGGTCTGATGTCCCCACGCATTGGAACTCTGCACTGCATGTGTTAGAAAGGATTTGTGAGCAAAATAGGGCAGTTATTGACTACCAACATCAAGAAGGCCATCGATATTCAGTTCAGATTCCACACATAAGACCTCAGGAGTGAACATGGATGTCAGACATATGTACCATTCTCCAAAACTTTGAGGACTGCACCAAGATGGTGAGCGGCAATGATGCCATAATTAGCATCACCATCCCGCTTCTCAGCATTCTGAAAACCTCTCTGCTCACAATTAAAGAGGATGCATTGCAGGCAGACCACAAGGACATGGAGCAAGGAACCATACAGGGGGATTACACTCAGCCCAGCCTCATGTCTTCCCAATGTGGATTGGTAGGCAATGAGGAGAAGGAGGAGGAAGAACGGGAGCTACTTTCATGCGCTATAGATGGTACTACAAGCACAGCTGTCATACCGTCTGTTCAGCGGGGATGGCCTGAGGACAGGGAGGAGGATGAGGATGAGGATGAGGAGGACAGCATGGTCAGTGGTCCTGTTGGTAAGGACACGGCAGTCTTGCCTGTTAGCAGTCTGGCACGCATGGCTGACTTTATGTTGCGCTGCCTTTCACGTGACCCTCGCATTATAAAAAATTTTTGTGACACTCATTACTGGTTGGTGACACTTTTAGACCCACGCTACAAGGGGAACTTTAAATCTCTTCTGCCAGAAGCAGAGAGGTGTACTAAAATGTTGCAGTACCAGAGGGCCTTTGTAGTGGAATTACTTAGAAAATTCCCATGTGAGAACACTGGCAGCAGATGTCAGAGTTTGTTGTACAACCAAGGAGTCCAAGCGAGAGAGACAGAAGTACAATCCAGCTCAGGCAGGGGAACAATGGCAAAGTTCTACGACAGTTTTTTCTGACCCTCCCATCATGCCAGCACAGAGGCAAGGGGTGCTGTCACAATTAGTGCAATGTTTGGGAAGATACTGAGGGAGTACCTTGCAGATCGTACAAACGTCCTCTGGGATTCCTCTGTGCCTTTTAATTATTGGGTATCCAAGATTTACACGTGGCATGAACTGGCTCTCTATGCCTTGGAGGTCCTGGCCTGCCCTGCTGCTAGCGTTCTGTCAGAGTGGGTTTTTAGTGCCACTGGTGAAATTATAACAGATAAACGCATCCACCTGTCAACTGAAAATGCTGACAGGCTGACTCTTATAAAAATGAGCAAGGTAGGGATTGGGCAAGACTTCTGTACACCACCAAGTGAAAAGAGCGAAATATAATCTCTAATACATTGTCTTTTTTGCAAAGGTGTATTGTCATGCACCTCTCCCCAACAACACATGGGTGAGTATCCCCTTCCTGATTTGGTCTGTTTGGTGTTATCCTCCTCGTTATCCTCATCCTCATTATCCACAACCAGTACAACACCAGGGTGAACGTATTCCGTGATGCAAAAGTCACTCAATTTTTGTGCAAGGGTGTTTTTTCTGATGCCAGTTATTAATTAGAAACTAAAACAAACTCCCCCAGGGGGAACTGTCATCAAAGTGAGATGTACATATATTTTCCCATTTATTCTTATTTATTCCAGTTTTAATATCTTTGTACTGTCCTTTAATGACCTAGTGTATACTTCTACAATATGAAAATATTGAAATGCTATTATATACAGTATATTTTTTTATATCCCTGTCTATGAGCTGTTGCTAGGGACAAACATTTCTCGTTGGATACAATCTGGCATCATATATATAAACCTGTGTTCGCCCCTCCCTTTTGTTATTTACTTTCATCTGTGGATTCACATCCTAAATTTTTTTTGTTTGATTTTAGTATGATTTATCTTTATATCTCCTCATTCTCCACCACTAGACCACCAGGCTTAATGTATTCTGTGCCGCTACAGGCTGTCCAATTTTAGGAAGGGTGTCTATGATGCCCATAGTATATTTTTAAAAAAAGTATCCCGCTTGGGGAAATGTTTGTCGACCCATGCACTGCGTGTATGGGCATTACAAGTCTAGGAGACACACTCCTTTAGGCCGGTTTCACACGTCAGTGATTCCGGTACGTGAGGTGACAGTTTCCTCACGTACCGGAGACACTGACACACGTAGACCCATAAAAATCAATGCATCTGTTCAGATGTCATTGATTTTTTGCGGACCGTGTCTCCGTGTGCCAAACACGGAGACATGTCAGTGTTCGTGGGAGCGCACGTTTTACACGGACCCAATAGAGTCAATGGGTCCGCGTAAAACACGGACCTCACACGGACATTCTCCGTCTGGGGTCCGTGTGCGTGCAGGAGACAGCGCTACAGTAAGCGCTGTCCCCCCCACATGGTGCTGAAGCCGGTATTCATATCTTCCCTGTAGCAGCGTTTGCTATAGAGAAAATATGAAGAATAGTGTTAAAAATAAAGATCCATGTGTCCGCCGCCCCCCCACCCCCTGTGCGCCCCCCCGCTGGTCAGAAAATACTTACCCGCTCCCTCGCTCCTTCCTGGTCTGGCCGCGCCTCCTACTGTATGCGGTCACGTGGGGCCGATCATTTACAATCATGAATAGTCGGCTCCGCCCCTATGGGAGGTGGAGCCACATATTCATGACTGTAAATGATCGGCCCCACGTGACCGCATGCAGGAGAAGCCGCGGCCAGACCAGGAAGCAGCGAGGGAGCGGGTAAGTATTTTCTGACCAGCGGGGGGGCGCACAGGGGGTGGGGGGGCGGCGGACACATAGATCTTTATTTTAAACACTATTCTTCATATTTTCTCTACAGCAAACGTTGCTGCAGGGAAGATATGAATCGCAGCTTCAGCACCATGCAGAGTGGGTACCACACGCTCCGTGTGGTACCCACTCGCCATACGGGCGGCACACGTGTGCCGCACGTATGGCCTCCGTGAGTTCCCAGGCACACGGACACGGATAACTCCGGTACCGATTTATTCCGGTACCGGAATTATCTGGACGTGTGGGACAGCCCTTACATTGGGCCTAGTTTTTAATGCAGCCTTCAGAAATGTCTCCTCATTTTCCACCACTAGATCACCATGCTTAACGTGTTCTGTGCTGCTACAGGCAGTCTAATTTTTGCCAAGCCTGTCTATGATGTCCAAAAAAGATTTTTTTAAAAGGTACCCCCCATGGGGAAATGTTTCTCAGCCCATGCACTTTGTGTATGGGCATTACAAGTCTAGTAGACCCACTCCTTAACATTGGACCTAGTTTTTAATTGTGCTAGTTGGGCTGGAGAGTTTATGTGCACATATCCACATCACTGCAAGGCTTGCAGGCACTGTATTTGAGTCTATGGATCTCCCCGCATAAATCAAAAGGCTCCATTTCTGTCTGCTGCTGCATATTTCATATATACCTAGCTGCAGTTATCCGTGGCAATTTTTTTTTTAAGGCTATACCTGCTCATTTTATTATAAAGAAATCCATAGCCCCCTTTTTTCGACATTTATGTGCTTGGTCACGCTGCAGACTATAGCCAGGTCACTGCAATACAAGAGCATGAAAATATAATTTTGTACCTATTTTGGCAGGGGGGGGGGGGGGGGCAGGCATCAGATGTGAGTGGGCCTAAAAATCGGTCCTTTTTTGGGGGGGTACTATCTAATATTTTGTAGTGTCTTACAACATTTTTGGACACCATTTTGCTGCCCCAAAAAACTTTAGCTGGCCCCAAAAAATTTTGCTACATTTGCTATATTTATCACTAGGGTTGAGCGAAACGGGTCGTTCATTTTCAAAAGTCGCCGACTTTTGGCAAAGTCGGCGTCTCATGAAACCGAGCCGATCCCAGCGTTGCATCGGCCATGCGGTACGCGACTTTCGCGCCAAAGTCGCGTTTCAATGACGCGAAAAGCGCCATTTCTCAGCCAATGAAGGTGAACGCAGAGTGTGGGCAGCGTGATGACATAGTGCCTGGTCCCCACCATCTTAGAGAAGGGCATTGCAGTGATTGGCTTGCTGTCTGCGGCGTCACAGGCGCTATAAAGGGACGTTCCCGCCGACCGCCATCTCACTGCTGCTGATCTGAGCTTAGGGAGAGTTTGCTGCCGCTTCGTCAGAAGCAGGGAGAGCGTTAGGCAGGGTCCATAAACCACCAAACCGCTTGTGCTGTAGCGATTTCCACTGTCCAACACCACCTTCGGTGTGCAGGGACAGTGGAAGCTACATTTTTTTTTTTTTTTCTCTCAGCGCTGTAGCTCATTGGGCTGCCCTAGAAGGCTCCCTGATAGCTGTATTGCTGTGTGTACGCCACTGTGGAAACCAACTGCTTTTTTCAAAGCACATATCCTCTTGTTCCTTCCTTTCTGCACAGCTATCTTTTTTGTTTGTCCACACTTTTTATTTAATTTGTGCATCAGTCCACTCTTTATTGCTGCCTGCCATACCTGGCTGAGATTACTGCAGGGAGATAGTAATTGTAGGACAGTCCCTGTTTTTTTTTTTTTTTTTGTTGGAGATTAAGATTGGCATTTCTGCTAGAGTGCCATCCGTGTGTGTGCCATCTCTCACTCAGTGGGCCATAGAAAGCCTATTTATTTTTTTGCTTGATTTGGGTTCTAAAATCTACCTTTAAAAAAATCACTACATCAATCAGTGGGAGAAAAATATTGGCCTCAGTCAGGGCTTGTGTGCCACTCCTGACTCCTGTGTGTGCCATCTCTCACTCAGTGGGCCATAGAAAGCCTTTTTTTTTTTTTTTTATTTGGTTTCTAAAGTCTCCCTGAAAAAAAAAAAAAAAAAAAAAACAGTGGGAGATTAATATTGCCCTTTCAGCTTGTGTGCCAGTCTTGACTCCTGGGTGTGCCACCTCTCTCTCTCAAATTGTGGGCCATAGAAAGCCTATTTATTTTTTTCCTTGATTTGAGTTCTAAAATCTACCTTAAAAAAAACACTACATCAATCAGTGGTAGAAAAATATTGGCCTCAGTCAGGGCTTGTGTGCCACTCCTGACTCCTGTGTGTGCCATCTCTCACTGAGTGGGCTATAGAAAGCCTATTTATTTTTTTCCATGATTTGGGTTCTAAAATCTACCTGAAAAAAAAAACACTACATCAATCAGTGGTAGAAAAATATTGGCCTCAGTCAGGGCTTGTGTGCCACTCCTGACTCCTGTGTGTGCCATCTCTCACTCAGTGGGCCATAGAAAGCCTTTTTTTTATTATTATTATTATTATTTGGTTTCTAAAGTCTCCCTGAAAAAAAAAACAACAAAAATAAAAAAACAGTGGGAGATTAATATTGCCCTTTCAGCTTGTGTGCCAGTCTTGACTCCTGGGTGTGCCACCTCTCTCTCTCAAATTGTGAACCATAGAAAGCCTATTTATTTTTTTGCTTGATTTGGGTTCTAAAATCTACCTTTAAAAAAATCACTACATCAATCAGTGGGAGAAAAATATTGGCCTCAGTCAGGGCTTGTGTGCCACTCCTGACTCCTGTGTGTGCCATCTCTCACTCAGTGGGCCATAGAAAGCCTATTTATTTTTTTGCTTGATTTGGGTTCTAAAATCTACCTTTAAAAAAATCACTACATCAATCAGTGGGAGAAAAATATTGGCCTCAGTCAGGGCTTGTGTGCCACTCCTGACTCCTGTGTGTGCCATCTCTCACTCAGTGGGCCATAGAAAGCCTATTTATTTTTTTCCATGATTTGGGTTCTAAAATCTACCTGAAAAAAAAAACACTACATCAATCAGTGGTAGAAAAATATTGGCCTCAGTCAGGGCTTGTGTGCCACTCCTGACTCCTGTGTGTGCCATCTCTCACTCAGTGGGCCATAGAAAGCCTTTTTTTTTATTATTATTATTTGGTTTCTAAAGTCTCCCTGAAAAAAAAAAATAAAAAATAAAAAAACAGTGGGAGATTAATATTGCCCTTTCAGCTTGTGTGCCAGTCTTGACTCCTGGGTGTGCCACCTCTCTCTCTCAAATTGTGGGCCATAGAAAGCCTATTTATTTTTTTGCCTGATTTGGGTTCTAAAATCTACCTTTAAAAAAATCACTACATCAATCAGTGGGAGAAAAATATTGGCCTCAGTCAGGGCTTGTGTGCCACTCCTGACTCCTGTGTGTGCCATCTCTCACTCAGTGGGCACTGGGCCATAGAAAGCGTTTTTTTTTTATTTATTATTATTTGGTTTCTAAATTGTCCCTGAAAAAAACATTTTATCTTATTTGGTTTCTAAAGTCTCCCTGAGAAAAAAAAAAAAAATAGGTGGGAGATTAATATTGACATTTGGGCTTGAGTGACAGTCCTGCGTGTGTGGCATCTCTGTGATTTTGTGCCACAGAAAACAGAGTGTGTAACATTGTGCCTGATTTTCCTTGTGGTCTCAACAACCTGTTAAGGGATATTGAAATCATACTGAAGTTATAGCTCACCGTGTAAGTTGTTTGACAGCAACAAATAAAGTTACTTTGGTTACGTTTTTAAAACAATGAGGAAGTCTGGTGCAAGAGGTCGTGGCCGTGGGCGTTCATTGTCAGCTGGTAATGATGGTATTGGAGCATCAGGTGGTCGTGGGGATAAAAATATTCCACCTAAGTCTGGAGCTGTGGAGCCAGTTTCGTCGTCTGGCTACACAAGGCCTCGAAAGCTCTCTTTTCTGGGAGTAGGAAAACCGCTTTTAAAGCCGGAGCAGCAACAGCAAGTTTTGGCTTACATTGCAGACTCAGCCTCTAGCTCTTTTGCCTCCTCTTCTGAAACTGGTAAATGTAAAAGCAGCGCGTCGCTTGTGGATGTTCACGGTCAGGGACAAGTCGCTTCCTTGTCCTCTTCAGCAAAAACAACAACAAGAGAGAAGGATGCAGCAGGCGACACAACGGGTTACTCCATGGAGCTCTTTACACATACCGTCCCTGGCTTAGAAAGTGAAACACTTAACAGGCCATGCCCATTACAAGTAGATTCTGACATGGAGTGCACTGATGCACAGCCACAGCCAGAGTACTATGCTGCTCCTTTGACTCAGACCACAACATTGCCCTCTCAGGGTACTGATCCGCAATCAGACCCTGATGAGACTATGTTGCCCCGCCACGAATGCTATACCACCGACCGACACGGTGACACAGACGAAGTTGCACACGAGCTCGAAGAGGAGGTAATAGATGACCCAGTTGTTGACCCCGATTGGCAGCCATTGGGGGAACAGAGTGCAGGCGGCAGTAGTTCAGAAGCGGAGGTGGAGGAGGGGCCGCAGCAGGCATCAACATCGCAACAGGTTCCATCTGCCGGGCCCGTATCTGGCCCAAAACGCGTGTCAAAGCCAAAACCTGTTGGAGGACAGCGTGGTCATCCGGTTAAAGCTCAGTCTGCAATCCCTGAAAAGGGATCCGATGCTAGGAAGAGTGCAGTCTGGCATTTTTTTAAACAACATCCAATTGATCAGCGCAAAGTCATCTGTCAAAAATGTTCAACTAGCTTAAGCAGAGGTCAGAATCTGAAAAGTCTCAATACTAGTTGCATGCATAGACACTTAACCACCATGCATTTTCAAGCCTGGACTAACTACCAAACGTCCCTTAAGGTTGTAGCACCCTCGGCCAATGAAGCTAGTCAGCAACACAACATCCCTTCCGTCACTGTAAGGCCACCATTTTCCGCACCACCGGCAGTATCTGTGCAGGTTTCTTTGCCAGCCAAAAGCAGTCAGGGTCAGGGAATCACCAGTTTTGTAGGAGGAAATATTGCATCTAGGGCACCGGCGGAAACAATACCGTCTCCAACCGTCTCTCAGTCTGCCATGTCCACCGGCACACCTGCAAGTTCCACGTTCTCCATCTCTCCAGTTCAGCTCACACTACATGAGACTCTGGTTAGGAAAAGGAAGTACTTATCCTCGCATCCGCGTACACAGGGTTTTAACACCCACATAGCTAGACTAATCTCGTTAGAGATGATGCCCTACCGGTTAGTTGAAAGCGAAGCTTTCAAAGCCCTGATGGAGTACGCTGAACCACGATACGAGCTACCCAGTCGACACTTTTTTTCAAGAAAAGCCATCCCAGCCCTGCACCAGCATGTTAAACAGCGCATCGTCCATGCACTCAGGCAATCTGTGAGTACAAAGGTGCACCTGACTACAGATGCATGGACCAGTAGGCATGGCCAGGGACGTTATGTGTCCATCACGGTACACTGGGTGAATGTGGTGGATGCAGGGTCCACAGGGGACATCAATTTTGGGACAGTTGTGCCTAGCCCACGGTCTAGGAAACAGTTGGCTGTAGGCATTCGCACCCCCTCCTCCTCCTCCTCCTCGTCCTCCTGCAGAAGCTACAGCTCTTCCACAGACCGCAGTTGGCCAACCACTCCATCGGCAGATGACACTGTTGCACACCAGTTGTCTCATTATGGGCCAGCTACTGGCAAGCGTCAGCAGGTTGTATTGGCTATGAAGTGTTTGGGCGACAACAGACACACCGCGGAAGTTCTGTCCGAGTTCTTGCAACAAGAAATGCAGTCATGGCTGGGCACAGTAGATCTTGAGGCAGGCAAGGTAGTGAGTGATAACGGAAGGAATTTCATGGCTGCCATCTCCCTTTCCCAACTGAAACACATTCCTTGCCTGGCTCACACCTTAAACCTGGTGGTGCAGTGCTTATTGAAAACTTATCCTGGGTTCTCCGACCTGCTCCTCAAAGTGCGTGGACTTTGCTCACATATCCGACGTTCGCCTGTACACTCCAGCCGTATGCAGACCTATCAGCGGTCTTTGAACCTTCCCCAGCATCGCCTAATCATAGACGTTGCAACAAGGTGGAACTCAACACTGCACATGCTTCAGAGACTGTGCCAACAGAGGCGGGCTGTTATGTTTTTGTGGGAGGATACACATACACGGGCAGGCAGTAGGATGGCAGACATGGAGTTGTCAGGTGTGCAGTGGTCCAAGATACAAGACATGTGTCAAGTCCTTCAGTGTTTTGAGGAATGCACACGGCTGGTTAGTGCAGACAACGCCGTAATAAGCATGAGCATCCCCCTAATGCGTCTGCTGATGCAAAGTTTGACGCACATAAAGGATCAGGCGTCTGCACCAGAGGAAGAGGAAAGCCTTGATGACAGTCAGCCATTGTCTGGTCAGGGCAGTGTACAGGACGAGGTAGCGGGCGAAGAGGAGGTGGAGGACGAGGAGGATGATGGGGATGAGTATATTTTTAATGCGGAAGCTTTCCCGGGGGCACTGGAAATTGGTTGCGTGGCAAGGCCGGATTCTGGTTTTTTGAGGGACACAAGTGACGTAGATTTGCCTGAAACTGCCCCTCAACCAATCACAACCGGAGATTTGACAACTGGAACTTTGGCCCACATGGCGGATTATGCCTTACGTATCCTAAAAAGGGACACACGCATTACGAAAATGATGAACGATGACGATTACTGGTTGGCCTGCCTCCTTGATCCACGCTATAAAGGCAAATTGCAAAATATAATGCCACATGAGAACTTGGAACTAATATTAGCAACCAAACAATCAACTCTTGTTGACCGTTTGCTTCAGGCATTCCCAGCACACAGCGCACGTGATCGTTCTCACACGAGCTCCAGGGGGCAGCAGACTAGGAGTGTTAGGGGTGCACACATCAGAAGTGGCGTTAGACAGAGGGGTTTTCTGACCAGGTTGTGGAGTGATTTTGCTATGACCGCAGACAGGACAGGTACTGCTGCATCAATTGAAAGTGACAGGAGACAACATTTGTCCAGTATGGTTACTAACTATTTTTCATCCCTTATCGATGTTCTCCCTCAACCGTCATTCCCATTTGATTACTGGGCATCAAAATTAGACACCTGGCCAGAATTGGCAGAATATGCATTGCAGGAGCTTGCTTGCCCGGCAGCAAGTGTCCTATCAGAAAGAGTATTCAGTGCTGCAGGTTCAATATTAACCGAAAAAAGGACTCGTCTGGCTACCCAAAATGTTGACGATCTAACATTCATTAAAATGAACCACAACTGGATTTCAAAATCTTTTGCCCCACCTTGCCCGGCAGACACCTAGCTTTCCTATGAAAAGCTCTTGCCTGTGAATTACTTTTCTAATGTCTAATTTGCTGCAGCTGATTGTCCAGAATACGACATGTTTACACCTCCCTAAATGGCCAAACTCACCACACGGGGCCGTGGTATTGCAACTTGGCGCAAGCACCCGTGAGACTGCTGTTTGTCTGAAGAGGTGGGTGTGCTCGCTTTTGGTTGACGGCATTGCTACTGGGTCCCTCATAGTACAATAAAGTGTCTCTGGCGGTGGTGGTGCGCACCCAACATCAGACACACTGTTGTAACATGAGGGGCCCTGGGCCTGTACCGCCGGCCACAAGAGAGTTCACCCACCCCCAGGTCAAACATTGCTCTACCACTTCCACAGTTATCTCTCACACTTCCACCAATGTTTAGTCTATGCGCTGACATCCTTCCATACCTGCCACTGACAATACCATTGTGTTGACATGTATGATGGTACTTAACATAGTCAGGGGCAGTGTCCTCTATTTACCACAGTAAATACTTTGCGCTAAATTAGTAGGTCTGAAACAACGCAGAGGATCCCACCCCTGAACCTAATGATTGCACCCTTTAGTGTTTTTGTTTTGTTTTAATGCGAGACATTCACATTTATTTGTTGTTTTGGACTACTAACTGGCAACTAAGTAACTGTAACTCATTACAATCGGCCTCCACTGACCTGACCACTGCTGCCCGTGTACCCCTGGAACCAATTATAAAGTGCCTACAGCCAGCCCATTTTAGTGTGTTAGGCCTTCGAAGCCTGTCTGCGGTCCCTCCTTCCACTAGGCCTCCACTGACCTGACCACTGCTGCCCGTGTACCCCTGGAACCTATTTTACAGTGCCTACAGCCAGCCCATTTTATTGTGTTAGGCCTTCGAAGCCTGTCTGCGGTCCCTCCTTCCACTAGGCCTCCACTGACCTGACCACTGCTGCCCGTGTACCCCTGGAACCTATTTTACAGTGCCTACAGCCAGCCCATTTTATTGTGTTAGGCCTTTGAAGCCTGTCTGCGGTCCCTCCTTCCACTAGGCCTCCACTGACCTGACCACTGCTGCCCGTGTACCCCTGGAACCAATTATAAAGTGCCTACAGCCAGCCCATTTTAGTGTGTTAGGCCTTGGAAGCCTGTCTGCGGTCCCTCCTTCCACTAGGCCTCCACTGACCTGACCACTGCTGCCCGTGTACCCCTGGAACCAATTATAAAGTGCCTACAGCCAGCCCATTTTAGTGTGTTAGGCCTTCGAAGCCTGTCTGCGGTCCCACCTTCCACTAGGCCTCCACTGACCTGACCACTGCTGCCCGTGTACCCCTGGAACCTATTTTACAGTGCCTACAGCCAGCCCATTTTATTGTGTTAGGCCTTCGAAGCCTGTCTGCGGTCCCACCTTCCACTAGGCCTCCACTGACTTGACCACTGCTGCCCGTGTACCCCTGGAACCAATTATAAAGTGCCTACAGCCAGCCCATTTTAGTGTGTTAGGCCTTGGAAGCCTGTCTGCGGTCCCTACTTCCACTAGGCCTCCACTGACCTGACCACTGCTGCCCGTGTACCCCTGGAACCTATTTTACAGTGCCTACAGCCAGCCCATTTTATTGTGTTAGGCCTTCGAAGCCTGTCTGCGGTCCCTCCTTCCACTAGGCCTCCACTGACCTGACCACTGCTGCCCGTGTACCCCTGGAACCAATTATAAAGTGCCTACAGCCAGCCCATTTTAGTGTGTTAGGCCTTCGAAGCCTGTCTGCGGTCCCTCCTTCCACTAGGCCTCCACTGACCTGACCACTGCTGCCCGTGTACCCCTGGAACCTATTTTACAGTGCCTACAGTCAGCCCATTTTATTGTGTTAGGCCTTCGAAGCCTGTCTGCGGTCCCTCCTTCCACTAGGCCTCCACTGACCTGACCACTGCTGCCCGTGTACCCCTGGAACCAATTATAAAGTGCCTACAGCCAGCCCATTTTAGTGTGTTAGGCCTTGGAAGCCTGTCTGCGGTCCCTCCTTCCACTAGGCCTCCACTGACCTGACCACTGCTGCCCGTGTACCCCTGGAACCTATTTTACAGTGCCTACAGCCAGCCCATTTTATTGTGTTAGGCCTTCGAAGCCTGTCTGCGGTCCCTCCTTCCACTAGGCCTCCACTGACCTGACCACTGCTGCCCGTGTACCCCTGGAACCTATTTTACAGTGCCTACAGCCAGCCCATTTTATTGTGTTAGGCCTTCGAAGCCTGTCTGCGGTCCCTCCTTCCACTAGGCCTCCACTGACCTGACCACTGCTGCCCGTGTACCCCTGGAACCTATTTTACAGTGCCTACAGCCAGCCCATTTTATTGTGTTAGGCCTTCGAAGCCTGTCTGCGGTCCCTCCTTCCACTAGGCCTCCACTGACCTGACCACTGCTGCCCGTGTACCACTGGAACCTATTTTACAGTGCCTACAGCCAGCCCATTTTATTGTGTTAGGCCTTCGAAGCCTGTCTGCGGTCCCTCCTTCCACTAGGCCTCCACTGACCTGACCACTGCTGCCCGTGTACCCCTGGAACCTATTTTACAGTGCATAGAGCCTATTTTTTAATTTTATTTAATATTAATAAAGCCATGATGGACTACGCTGTACCACGCTTTGAGCTACCCAGTTGACAATTCTTTTGCGAGAAAAGCCATCCCACCCCTCCACCAGCATGTTAAAGACCACATTGTCCTTTCATTCTGTCAATCTGTGAGTCCAAAGGTACACCTGACAACAGAACAGACACATGGAGCGGTAGGCATGGCCACGGAAGGTTACGTGTCCTTTGTGGCGCAATGGGTTAATGTATTGGATGCATGGTCCACACAGGGGACAGCCTGGTAAGTCTGTCTGCAGTCCCTAATTCAAGTTGTCCTCAACTGAATAAAGCTGCGCTTCTACCTTCTGGCTCTTATTAACTGCTGGTTTTTTAAAAATTGGCTGTTCCGGCCTACTAACGGTGTCTTCCCCTGCCTGGTGTTGTCCTCAACTGAATAAAGCTGAGCTTCCACCTTCTGGCTCTGATTAACTGCTGTTTTTTTAAAAATTGGCTGTTCCGGCCTACTAACGGTGTCTGCCCCTGCCTGGTGTTGTCCTCAACTGAATAAAGCTGAGCTTCCACCTTCTGGCTCTGATTAACTGCTGTTTTTTTAAAAATTGGCTGTTCTGGCCTACTAACGGTGTCTGCCCCTGCCTGGTGTTGTCCTCAACTGAATACAGCTGAGCTTCAACCTTCTGGCTCTCATTAAGTGTTTTTTAAAAAGCAAAATGGTGGTTAGGGCCTACTAACGGTTTCTGCCGCTCCCTGGTGTTGTCCTCAACTGTATAAAGCTGAGCTTCAGTCTTTAGGCTTTTGGCCTATAGTAGCAGATATTAAACTGCATTTGGCCTACTAGTGTGGTTGGGCCCTTAAAACAGTGTCTGCTGCTCCTGGGTTTGCTACTCCACTGAACAAAGCAATGCCGCCTGTTTAGTCCTGTTACCAATTTTGAACTGCATTTAGCCCACTTTATTCTTTGGGCCCATATCTGTTTCCCCCTCATCCTGCCCATTGCCCAGCCAGTGATAGATGAGTCTGCTGGTACATTGACCCATAATGCAACATTCCCCGTGCACGCTACACTGCAAGATTGTGACCCTGCTGAAAGTCAGGTCCCCCTTCCCGCATAAAATACCACCTTACACGGGGACAAAGAGGAAGGTGCAGATGAAGGTGCAGGTTCCTTCATCAGGTGGGGGGAGGAATACTCGTTGGCGACGTCACTGCCACAGGGCCCCTCATAGTACGCAAAAGTGTTGCTACCGGTGGGAGGCGCCCTCGCCGTGCAAACACACCGCTGTACTTTGATCGGTGACTACCCAGATAACGGTGCAGCTACGACACTTAAGTAAGCCCACCACGAAGTCCATCCCGACCATCTCCCAGGGCCTGTCTGCCACTGGCAGGGGGTAAAGTAGCCCAGCAGGCCGTTGCCGAGTAGACCGATTCTTGGCGCAGGAGACACATACCCGAATATTATCCCCAACGTCACGAGCCATATGCGGCCACCAGTATGTTCTCGCAGAAGCTCAAATGTCCTCTTGATCCCGAAATGTGTACCCTCCTTGGACAAAGGAGCCCAACAGAGAAACTCCGGTCGCAAATTTGATGGTACAAAAGTCTTGCCCGGGGGAATAGACTCTAGTGAATCCGGAGCCACGGTTCTCAGGCTCTCAGAAGGGACAATAAGCCAAGGCTCCTCCTCCTCTGATGACACTACGGAGCGGGAGAGAGCGTCGGCACGAATGTTCTTCAACCTGGAGAAAAAAGTTAGGGTGAAATGGAAACGGGAGAAGAACAGGGACCATCTGGCCTGGTGAGAATTTTGCCGCTGGGCTGTCTGTTAGTACACAAAATTTTTTTGGTCTGTAAAAACTTTAGGAGGTGTCTCCACTCTGAGAAAGCCAACTTCATGGCTAGCAACTCCCTGTCCACGATGGAATAATTCCTCTCCGCTGGTGAGAAGGTCTTGGAGAAGAAGCAAGGATGCTTCCGACCTTGAGCATCTTTTTGGAAGAGGACTGCTCCAGCACCAACGGATGAGGCATCCACCTTTATTATAAATGGCTTATCTACATCGGGGCGATGTAGGATGGGAGCGCTAGCGAAGTGTGACTTAATAGTGAGTAGGGCCTTGGAGACCTCCTCCGACCACAACTTGGGATTTGCTCCCTTCTTGGTGAGGGCAACCAAGGGAGCTACCAAAGATGAGAAGTGTGGGATGAACTGGCGATAGTAATTAATGAACCCCATAAAGCGCTGCACTGCTTTAAGAGAATGGGGTTCTTGCCAGTCCATTACAGCCTGTAGCTTGGCAGGATCCATAGCCAATCCCTGGTCAGAGATGATATAGCCAAGGAAAGGCAAAGACTCCTGCTCAAACACACACTTCAGTTTGCCCGTAAGAGGTCAAAAACTTTGCAAACATCTCTCTGATTGGAGTCAATATCTGGAGAGTAGATGAGAATATCATCCAGATAGACTACGACGGAGGTGGTGAGCATCACCCGGAAGATGTCGTTCACAAAGTCTTGGAAAACGGCTGGGGCATTACAGAGTCTATCAAAGAGCTCAGATATCAAGGGCAAAGGATACTTATTCTTAAGTGATGGCGTTAAGACCCCAGTAGTCTATGCATGGACGTAGTTCTCCCCATATTGACAGCAGCATCAGAGGGGCTAAACGCCCACGATCAATGCTAGCAGGGCGTCACCTCTCATATTGAGTTGACACCCACATTGGATCGTGACGGTGCTTTGTGTGAGCTCATATGATCCCACAGCACTGTACATATATGGCGCATGTTGGGAAGGGGTTAAGAAAGAAGTGTGTAAAGACAGAAGACACAACCTTCAAAGAAATCCTGCATTTTGGAAATTAAGAAAAGTAAACACTGAATCAGAAGGCAAACATTTTAATAAAATTCACAATACTAATAACAATACCGAACACAATACAATACAACCACTCACCGATTCATCAAACCTACATACTAAAGATGACCTGCTAATAGTTGTTATCACATTTTACTGTCTTTATAAGTATAACAGCAGCTCTAGAATGTTGTCTTTATGTTGTTTTTTATCTATTTTGAAACACTACTGCTTTTGACAGAACAAACTTGACATTTCAGTCTGTCTTAAAATATTGTGCACAGGGCAACAAGCTCAGAGTACAAAACCAGCACTAAAACTACATATAAATTATGCAAAAGGAATCAATGAAGAAAGTAATGCAATAAAAGGAACAAATAATGTCATGTCAAATGCATACAGGTTGCTGGGGAGAGGATGTATGCCTACAAAAAAGTGCTGAATGATTGCCCACTGTCCTTAAAAGGTGATGATACCTATGGTGATAATTACAATCAGTTCCTTCTATAAAATCTTGCAATGGCTTTAAAATATAACACATTAAGTAGCAATGAAGAAAGTGTTTAAGTAGGAAAGATGGATATGCTTCTTAGACCAGCTAATTTTCCTTACTGCTCAGTTCACAGATCTGGGGGTATGACCTAGAATAATGGCCCAACAGATGGAACTTGATAACATTTCACCTGAGAAGAGCTGACAAGTGTCCATTCAGTTTTTATTATATATAACAGTAAAGGCATAACAATCATTTCCAAACCATGAAATCTTTGAGATCTCTTAGAGCCACAATTACAAAAAATATATAATGTGACTCATTAGAAACACATATATAAGACACTTTATAAGCGTGTCCCGAGGAACACTCCGGTATAAAACATCAGAAAATATAAAAATAAGTATTTTGCTTATAAAAAAGAAAATACTGGAGAGATATCAAATGCAGACATTTTAACATTAAAAACAAAAACACATACAACAAAAAACTGGTACAGTACAAAAATTGGCCACCAGCTACAAAAACTTTCTCCTGCAAGTAGTTAACTGAAAGGTTTTTTTCAGTTGAAAACACAGATATGGCATCCACCGAGTGTTGTCCTGTCGCGTCTTCTTTATATTATTGCCAAGAAGCTGCAACTGAATAAAGCTGTGCTTCAACCTTATGGCTTTCGGCCTATAGTATCAGATATTAAACTGCATTTGGCCTTCAACTTTGGTTCCGGCCTACTAACGGTGTCTGCCCCTCCCTGGTGTTGTCCTCAACTGAATAAAGCTGTGCTTCAACCTTCTGTTCCTGATTAAGATTTTTTTTTAAAAAAATAATGTTTAGGGCCTACTAACGGTGTCTGCCCCTGCTGGTGTTGTCCTCCACTGAACAAAGCTGAGCTTCTACCTTCTGGCTCTTATTAAGATTAAAAAAAAAAAAAAAAATGTTTAGGGCCTACTAACGGTGTCTGCCCCTGCCTGGTGTTGTCCTCCACTGAACAAAGCTGAGCTTCTACCTTCTGGCTCTTATTAAGATTTAAAAAAAAAAAAATGTTTAGGGCCTACTAATGGTGTCTGCCCCTGCCTGGTGTTGTCCTCCACTGAACAAAGCTGTGCTTCAACCTTCTGGCTCTTATTAACTGCTGTTTTTTAAAAGATTGGTGGTTCCGGCCTACTAACGGTGTCTGCCCCTCCCTGGTGTTGTCCTCAACTGAATAAAGCTGTGCTTCAACCTTCTGTTCCAAATTAAGATTTTTAAAAAAGAAATTGGGTGTTTAGGGCCTACTAACGGTGTCTGCCCCTCCCTGGTGTTGTCCTCAACTGAATAAAGCTGTGCTTCAACCTTCTGGCTCTTATTAACTGCTGTTTTTTAAAAGATTGGTGGTTCCGGCCTACTAACGGTGTCTGCCCCTCCCTGGTGTTGTCCTCAACTGAATAAAGCTGTGCTTCAACCTTCTGTTCCAAATTAAGATTTTTAAAAAAGAAATTGGGTGTTTAGGGCCTACTAACGGTGTCTGCCCCTCCCTGGTGTTGTCCTCAACTGAATAAAGCTGTGCTTCAACCTTCTGTTCCAAATTAAGATTTTTAAAAAAGAAATTGGGTGTTTAGGGCCTACTAACGGTGTCTGCCCCTCCCTGGTGTTGTCCTCAACTGAATAAAGCTGTGCTTCAACCTTCTGTTCCAAATTAAGATTTTTAAAAAAGAAATTGGGTGTTTAGGGCCTACTAACGGTGTCTGCCCCTCCCTGGTGTTGTCCTCAACTGAATAAAGCTGTGCTTCAACCTTCTGGCTCTTATTAACTGCTGTTTTTTAAAAGATTGGTGGTTCCGGCCTACTAACGGTGTCTGCCCCTCCCTGGTGTTGTCCTCAACTGAATAAAGCTGTGCTTCAACCTTCTGGCTCTTATTAACTGCTGTTTTTTAAAAGATTGGTGGTTCCGGCCTACTAACGGTGTCTGCCCCTCCCTGGTGTTGTCCTCAACTGAATAAAGCTGTGCTTCAACCTTCTGTTCCAAATTAAGATTTTTAAAAAAGAAATTGGGTGTTTAGGGCCTACTAACGGTGTCTGCCCCTCCCTGGTGTTGTCCTCAACTGAATAAAGCTGTGCTTCAACCTTCTGGCTCTTATTAACTGCTGTTTTTTAAAAGATTGGTGGTTCCGGCCTACTAACGGTGTCTGCCCCTCCCTGGTGTTGTCCTCAACTGAATAAAGCTGTGCTTCAACCTTCTGTTCCAAATTAAGATTTTTAAAAAAGAAATTGGGTGTTTAGGGCCTACTAACGGTGTCTGCCCCTCCCTGGTGTTGTCCTCAACTGAATAAAGCTGTGCTTCAACCTTCTGTTCCAAATTAAGATTTTTAAAAAAGAAATTGGGTGTTTAGGGCCTACTAACGGTGTCTGCCCCTCCCTGGTGTTGTCCTCAACTGAATAAAGCTGTGCTTCAACCTTCTGTTCCAAATTAAGATTTTTAAAAAAGAAATTGGGTGTTTAGGGCCTACTAACGGTGTCTGCCCCTCCCTGGTGTTGTCCTCAACTGAATAAAGCTGTGCTTCAACCTTCTGGCTCTTATTAACTGCTGTTTTTTAAAAGATTGGTGGTTCCGGCCTACTAACGGTGTCTGCCCCTCCCTGGTGTTGTCCTCAACTGAATAAAGCTGTGCTTCAACCTTCTGTTCCAAATTAAGATTTTTAAAAAAGAAATTGGGTGTTTAGGGCCTACTAACGGTGTCTGCCCCTCCCTGGTGTTGTCCTCAACTGAATAAAGCTGTGCTTCAACCTTCTGTTCCAAATTAAGATTTTTAAAAAAGAAATTGGGTGTTTAGGGCCTACTAACGGTGTCTGCCCCTCCCTGGTGTTGTCCTCAACTGAATAAAGCTGTGCTTCAACCTTCTGTTCCAAATTAAGATTTTTAAAAAAGAAATTGGGTGTTTAGGGCCTACTAACGGTGTCTGCCCCTCCCTGGTGTTGTCCTCAACTGAATAAAGCTGTGCTTCAACCTTCTGGCTCTTATTAACTGCTGTTTTTTAAAAGATTGGTGGTTCCGGCCTACTAACGGTGTCTGCCCCTCCCTGGTGTTGTCCTCAACTGAATAAAGCTGTGCTTCAACCCTCTGGCTCTTATTAACTGCTGTTTTTTAAAAGATTGGTGGTTCCGGCCTACTAACGGTGTCTGCCCCTCCCTGGTGTTGTCCTCAACTGAATAAAGCTGTGCTTCAACCTTCTGTTCCAAATTAAGATTTTTAAAAAATAAATTGGGTGTTTAGGGCCTACTAACGGTGTCTGCCCCTCCCTGGTGTTGTCCTCAACTGAATAAAGCTGTGCTTCAACCTTCTGGCTCTTATTAACTGCTGTTTTTTAAAAGATTGGTGGTTCCGGCCTACTAACGGTGTCTGCCCCTCCCTGGTGTTGTCCTCAACTGAATAAAGCTGTGCTTCAACCTTCTGTTCCAAATTAAGATTTTTAAAAAAGAAATTGGGTGTTTAGGGCCTACTAACGGTGTCTGCCCCTCCCTGGTGTTGTCCTCAACTGAATAAAGCTGTGCTTCAACCTTCTGTTCCAAATTAAGATTTTTAAAAAAGAAATTGGGTGTTTAGGGCCTACTAACGGTGTCTGCCCCTCCCTGGTGTTGTCCTCAACTGAATAAAGCTGTGCTTCAACCTTCTGGCTCTTATTAACTGCTGTTTTTTAAAAGATTGGTGGTTCCGGCCTACTAACGGTGTCTGCCCCTCCCTGGTGTTGTCCTCAACTGAATAAAGCTGTGCTTCAACCTTCGGGCTCTTATTAACTGCTGTATTTTAAAAGATTGGTGTTTCCGGCCTACTAACGGTGTCTGCCCCTCCCTGGTGTTGTCCTCAACTGAATAAAGCTGTGCTTCAACCTTCTGTTCCAAATTAAGATTTTTAAAAAAGAAATTGGGTGTTTAGGGCCTACTAACGGTGTCTGCCCCTCCCTGGTGTTGTCCTCAACTGAATAAAGCTGTGCTTCAACCTTCTGTTCCTGATTAAGATTTTTTTAAAAAAAAAATAATGTTTAGGGCCTACTAACGGTGTCTGCCCCTGCCTGGTGTTGTCCTCCACTGAACAAAGCTGAGCTTCTACCTTCTGGCTCTTATTAAGATTTAAAAAAAAAAAAAATGTTTAGGGCCTACTAACGGTGTCTGCCCCTGCCTGGTGTTGTCCTCCACTGAACAAAGCTGAGTTTCCACCTTCTGGCTCTTTTTTTTTTTTTTTTTTTTAAATTGCTGGATGGGGCCTAATAGCTCTGTTTGCTCCTCCCTGGTGTTTGTCCTCAACTAAAAAAAGCTGAGCTTCAACCTTCTGGCTTTCGGCCTATAGTATCAGATATTAAACTGCATTTGGCCTTCAACTTTGGTTCCGGCCTACTAACGGTGTCTGCCCCTGCGTGGTGTTTGTCCTCAACTGAATAAAGCTGAGCTTCAACCTTCTGGCTTTTTGCCTACAGTAGCAGATATTAAACTGCATTTGGCCTATTAGTGTGTTTGGGTCCTTAAAACAGTGTCTGCTGCTCCTGGGTTTGCTACTCCACTCAACAAAGCAATGCCGCCTGTTTAGTCCTGTTACCAATTTTGAACTGCATTTAGCCTACTTTATTCTTTGGCCCTATATCTGTTTCCTCCTCATCCTGCCCACTGCCCAGCCACTGCTACATGAGTCTGCTGGTACATTGACCTAGACCACTACATTCCCCTTGCACTCTACACAGCCAGAATCTGACCCTGCTGAAAGTCAGGTTCCCCTTCCCGCATGTTATACCACCTTACACAGGGACAAAGAGGAAGGTGCAGATGAAAGTGCAGGTTCCTTCATCAGGTGGGGGGGGGGGCATACTCGTTGGCGACGTCACTGGCACAGGGCCCCTCAGAGTACGCAAAAGTGTCGCTGCTGGTGGGAGGCGCCCCCGCCATGCAAACACACATCGCTGTACTTTGAGGGGCCTTGTGCCAGTGCCTATGCGAACGAGTGGCCCCCCCCTGCTTGCTCAGGATCACAGCACTTGCAACGTTGAAATACTTACCTCTCCCTGCTCCACTGCCGTGACGTAGTCCACGTTTCCTGGGCACACTAAAACCTTGAACCAGCCCTACCCCCCACAACTTTTGCCAAATGACCCCCAATTTCCAGTGCCCAACTATTATTATAAAGTTAATTAAGATTGACAAGCTTCAGAAAACAAGAATGGATGTTTTTGGCATTAAAATGGGCACTGTAGGTGTTTTCCTGGCCTCCACTCACTGCCGACTATGCTTCCCCATTGACTTGCATTGGGTTTCGTGTTTCGGTCGATCCCCGACTTTTAGCGATAATCGGCCGACTGCACTCGACTCGACTCTGGACTAAGTCGGGTTTCACAAAACCCGACTCGATCTTAAAAAAATGAAAGTCGCTCAACCCTATTTATCACTATGAGCTGTACACCACACACATCGCATATCATTGCGCTACATATCTTTAAATTTTAGTACTCCAATATTATTTTGGGGTGTCATAGCCAACTTTTTAACACAATTTTGGTGTGCCAAAAAAAGGCCACATTTTGATTAGTCTGTTATCTCTGGCTGACGCCTGGTGTATCAGTGGTGTCAAAATCCGTGCTTTGCAGGCATACGTTGCATTCTTCTGTCTGCTACCTTTGGTCTACTGAGTATTTATTGTTTTAAAAAATTTAAAATAAAAAAAATTATACATTCTGTTATCTCCGTCACACACCTGGTGTATCTGTAGTGTCAAAATCTTCTGTTCGAAGGCATATGTTGCACTGTTCTGTCTGCTAGCCTTGGTGTACTCAGTATTTATTGTTTTACAAAAAAAAATTAAAGAAAATTTATACAGTCTGTTATGTCAGGCTGAGTCCTGGTTTATCTGTGGTGGAAATATCGTGGCTTCGCAGGCATACGTTGCATAGTTCTGTCTGCTAGCCTTGTTCAAACTATTTTTATTTTTTTTTCAAAAAATCTGAAAACAAAACCAAAAAAATGTATACAGTCTGTTATTTCAGGCTGAGGCCTGGTGTACTGTGGTGCAAAAATCGTGGTTTGGCAGGCATAAGTTGCATAGTTCTGTCTGCTAGCCTTGTTCTACTCTTTTTTTCAAAAATTCACCCAAAACCTCAAAAATTAGTACTCGACTTCAACCAACATCACCCAGTTCATCTTGATACGCATTTGCTGTGTGATTTTGAACATGTTCTGCAGAAGAGCGTTCGCCGCATCCTAATTTTTCCGGGTGTAAAAGAGCAGCCAATTATTCATATCTCAGGGGGCTGATCAGGATGGGACCCCTCAGCTCTCTCAATAAATTAGCAAACTGTGGATTATATTCAGCAGATTTGTCTTTTTGCAGGATTTATTTCCGGAGGTGCAATTCTCCTTTCGAACTGTAGCAGTTAAGTATCGAAATACAGCCCCCAGTCACTTAGCTCTTTCTGAACGCTCTCATCCTTGTTTATGTAGTTCATGAACTTCACAACTTGCTGCTCCCTCTGTTCTGGTGGTAAGTGGGTGTGAACGGCCAGGTGTTTCATGACATTGAAGTCATTTCTCATTCTGTCGGTCAGACCTGTTAGGTTACAGAACTCTGGCACCAGTACGATGACTCCGTCTGTGGCTCCCATCTTGGGCCCCTAGGGGATGTTCACAATTAGCTGCTGGATCATGTCTTTCACTTGTTCATTGTATTGGTTCTTATAGTAGTCCACAAAGCTGATCTCGCTTCCGTCTGCCTTCTTGAAGGTGGATGCTGTAATCATGTTCTAGGCAATCTCGTCTATACAGTAGGTTTTAGTGTTGTACTTGGTGAAGACGATCTGTCCGATCATCTCCTTGCAGCAGACATCCTGGAACCTCTGAGGGCCACACTAGGAATAGAGACTGCTAATGATGTCATGCACAGTCTCGTTCCTGAGGACTTTATGACTGACATCAATGCTGAACATGATGCTGGACTCATACTGGAGGATGGAGATGGAAAACCCTGGGCAGATGGTGAGTCGGTGGGCTCTAACTTCGGTGGCGTCACTCTGGTTGTAATAGTTGCATCCCATCTGCTTCATATCCATTATCTTCAGAAAATGATGTTATAGAAATGGAAGCAGGTGGGCAAGGTCGGTGGAAGCTCGTTAGTCAGGGTGATTGTTATCCGCACGTGCTCTCCATTTCGAGTTTCGCTGAACACTTCGGTGATCTTATTCAGTATTTCTTCATGCTGGTACAGGATGCCATACGGCAAATGCTTGGACTCCATGGCGGGGTTGAAGTCAACATGATACTGATACAGGGCCCACTGTGGACAGGACACCAGCTTAATGTGGTTGACCACAAGAGCAATCTTGGTTCCATAGGAGCCAGCTTTCGATTTTTGGACATGTTCGATAGTCTGCAGGGTGTTCACCCCGACATCATGGAAGTCATGCCTATGGCCTCCCCGTTCCTCGATAGACACTTCTGTAAGTCTGGCTGACACCTGCAGAACCTCGGGCTGTGATCTCTCTGTTGCCGCTGTCGGTGGACCTCTCTAGCACCATCTTCCAATGAGCAAATGCACAGGCACTGGCTGCTGAGATCTGACTGCTGTCCGGGGTCCTTGGGGCTGCTGTACCTGTCCAGGTAGTCTTTGTGGGACCTGCTCCTGCACATGAGCTCAGCCGCGGGCCTGGGATCTTGCTCGTCAGCTCATCTTTTACTTCGTACACAAACCACGCACTAGTGTGTATTGTGCCTAGATTTTAATGAGGCCTTCATCAATGTTTCCTCATTCTCCACCTCTAGATCACCATGGTGAACATGTTGTATGCTGCTACAGCCATTCAATTTTTGGGCAAGGGTGTCCATGATACCCATAAATATTTTTTTTTAAATTGTAACTCCCATGGGGAAATGTTTGTCAGCCCATGCACTTCGTGTATGTGCATTACAAGTCTAGGAGACATGCTCCTTTACATTGGGCCCAGTTTTTAATGAGGCCTTCATCAATGTTTCCTCATTCTCCACCACTAGATCACTAGATTTAACGTATTCTGTGCTGACACACCAGTGCAATTTTTGGCAAAAGCGTGCATATGATGGCCATTACCAATTTGAAAACAAAAGAAATGTTACTCCCCAGGGCAAAATTTTGTAAAAAGGAAATGTACATATCTTCTTTCCATTTATTATTACATTTTTCATAGCTCTGGACAGTCCTCTAATGAGGTAGTGTTTATCTCTACAATATAAAATTATTCATTTATTTTATACTAGATTGTGGCCCGATTCTAACGCATCGGGTATTCTAGAATATGCATGTCCCCGTAGTATATGGACAATGATGATTCCAGAATTCGCGGCAGACTGTGCCCGTCGCTGATTGGTCGAGGCAACCTTTATGACATCATCGTCGCCATGGCAACCATTATGACATCTACGTCGATACTGTGCCCGTCGCTGATTGGTCGAGGCCCAGGCGGCCTTGACCAATCAGAGATGTGGGATTTCCAGGACAGACAGAGAGACAATTATATATATAGATTATATTTTCATTTATAGCCCTGTCTCTGAGCTGTTGCTAGGTACAAACATATCTCGTGGGACACATTCTGGCTTCATATTTATCAACCTGTGTTCGCCCCTCCCTTTTGTTATTTTCCCTCCCTTTTTGTTATTTTCTTTCATAGGTGTTAGGGGTCGAGTTCCCGCCTCTGCACAGGGGGAATCTCGGTCCATCTCCTCTGCGGTCTCCCATTCTTCTCCTGCCGCAGTGGAGTCTGTTCAGCGGAGACTGTTATGATCCGGTGAACCTGGAGCCGCATGTGACTATCTCTGGAGTTAGTGGTACCTGTACTGACCGCAATCCTAATACTGACACCGCAACTAGAAGTAGCCGTGCGATGTACCTGACATGGCCTAGACACCTCGACACAGCCGGAGGACTAAATACCCCTAAAGATGGAAATGGGAAATCCTATCTTGCCTCAGAGCAGAGCCCCCAAAGGATAGGCAGCCCCCCACAAATATTGACTGTGAGTCTAAGAGGAAATACGTACACAGGCAGAAAAGACAGATTTTAGCAAAAGAGGTACTACTAGCTAAAATAGAAAAGGATAGGACAGAGTACTAAGCGGTCAGTATTAAAACTCTAGAAAAATCCACAGCAGAATATCCTATCTACTACATCTTACTAAAGACATAGGATGTATATCTGCATCTCCAAAGAATCCAGCATGACAGAAAAATCCAAACTAAAGTCTAAGCTGGACAAAAACACAATAGATTGCACTGCACAAAAAAGCACACTGCATGCGAGCTACAGAGAACAAAACAAGACACTTATCTTAGCTGAATGACAGCAGGGCAAGTGGAGCCAGACAGAGATGCAATCCCTCCAAGATACAATGGACAACTGGCAGGGATTGATGGATCCCAAAAACCTAAATACCTAATAGAACTGCAATAAGCAGAAACACCTGTCCAGATTACAATCCAGAGACAAGTGCACTACCACTAGCAACCACCGGAGGGAGCACAAGAGCAGAATTCACAACAGGAGACGTCGGTCCCAGCGTCTCGCTCAGTCTGACTCTGTGCAAAGGGTTACTGCTGCTTTTCCAGCTTCTGCCATTGAAGCCAGTGCTGGGCAGCGGCGAGCAGACGCTTTTAGGACTAAGTCCTGCTTTTCTCCTTCTGAGCATGCCCAGGGTAAGATCTCTCATTGGAGATCGAGGGTCACATGCTTAGATACTGCAGCAAAGGCCATTGGTTCTCCTGGAAGGTCCTGAAGGTGCTCAGGCTTTGTGGCAGCTTCTCATTGGTCCTTCTAGGAAGGTCTTGTTCGTGCTTCAGCTATAAAAGGCTCGCATGGCTGCACAGCCATGCCCTAGTATCAATTCAAATATGTGCTTTGCGCCAGTATGGTTATGCATGAATGTGTTCAGGGACCCGGCTGAAATAAGCCTCTAGAATACCGGCTTCTCCGGTGAGGAGATTGTGTGTTTGTATTCAGGGACCCGGCTGAAATAAGCCCCTAGAATACCGGCTTCTCGGGTGAGGAGATTGTGTGTGTGCATAACCACTGACTGCTATCAGTTCGGCAGCAAGCTTGCGCTCCTGTGAGGCTAACAGGGTGCAGTGCTTTCCTCTCACAGCTGCTCTGTGAGGTAACAGAGCTAGTCTATACCGCCAAACAGTGCCACCATTCACTAGCAGCAGGTTCTCCTGCACGGTGGACCCCGGGCTGCGAACGCACCATTTATAATAAACATCTATTTTTACTCGGTGCATTCCGCTAGCCCTAACAATAGGTGGAGTCACTTTTATTATTATTTATTTATTTATTTTATTTCAGTATGATTTATCTTATGTCTCCTCATTCTCCAACACTAGATCACCAGGGTTAACTGGTTTTGTGCTGCTACAGCCAGTCCAATTTTTCTCAAGGATGTCTATGATGCCCATAAAAGATTTTTAAAAAGTGTATCCCCATGGTGAAATGTTTGGACAATTTTAGTACTCCAAATGTTTTATTTTAGTGTCATAGCCTACTTATGGACACACTTTCGGTGGGCCAAAAAAAAACAAGAACACATTTTGATCACTCTGTTATCTCCGTCAAACCCACGGTGTATCTGTGGTGTCCAAATCCTTCCTTTGCAGGCATACATTGCATTTTTGTGTCTGCTAGACTGCTACCCTTGGCGTATACAGTATTTTGTGGTTTTTAAAATTTTTTAAAATACATCCTACATATTGAAACAGTCTGTTGTCTCAGTCACACGTCTGGTCTATCAGTGGTCTTCAAATCTTATCTTTTCAGACTTACATTCCATTTTTTGGTCTGATACCCTTGGTGTCTACAGTATTTTGTGGTTAGAAAATTTTAAAAAATACAGGCCACATATTGAAACAGTCTGCTATCTCCATCTGACAGCCATTTTATGTGTGGTCTAAAAAAAGTTTTTTTTATGCATACATTCCAATTTTTGGTCTGTCTAATATCCTAGGTCTATACACTATCTTGGTTAAAACAAAAAAAATGTACAGTGTGGTAGTTCCTTGACATGCCTCATCTATCTGTGCGCTACAAAGTGTGCTTTTGAGGCTTCCATTATCCGTTTATTGCTGTGTGTTACCCTAGCTCAAAACAGTAAAAAGTATTTTGTCATGAATTTTTTTTTTTTAAATTTACACCCCATGGGGAAATGTTGGTCAGCCCATACACTTAGTGCTTGGGCAGTATGAGTCTAGGAGACACGCTCCTTGGTAATGGGACAGTTTTGTTTAGGAGGACCTCCTCCATGTTTCTTCCAAGGGGGGATTGGGGTGCGTGCAAATTTGGGTAAAGGTGGCCCTTGCAGTGAATGCATAAGGAACCTGTATGGCAGGACCAACTGAAGACTGTGAAGTGGGTTTTCCTGTGGCCATCAAGTATCAGGGTTCAAACGCTTATTGGGGTGCATATGACTTAATAGCAGAGCAAGTCTTGCATTCAATGCAACATTTTTCCAAGTGAATGCATTTGTATTGGTTGAAAGCAATGCTAAAGTTGAAAAACACATCAAAAACACTGCGTGTGAACATAGCCCAAGTGTGGAGGAACATTTTGGTCTGGGGTAAATTATTTTGCCTTATATACAAGTCATTAGCCTGGAAAGGATGTTCCTTAACATATTTCCCAGCAAAATCCATTTTGGTTTCGTTTTTGTATGTTTTTAGGTGCACCTGTAAAAATGGCGTGAAACTCTGGCAACATTGCTTACAGCTGTGACCTAGGAGTCTGAAATGGGGAGCAATAACCATGATGTTCCTGTGTCATTTGAGCAGTGTTTCCATCATTTTATAAGGACCCCCTGGGGGGATCGCGGTAAAAATACTCGGGTTTCCCATAGAATTACATTTAGCTCATTTCTTGGGTCGAGTACCTGAGTATTCCAATTTGCTCGACCCGAGAAACGAGCACCCGAGCATTTTAGTGCTCGCTCATCACCAAGAGTGAGGCCAGAACAAGTAGGGGTGGTTTTAGGTTGGTTGGCTGAGAGTCCTTTCAGTTCCTTCACTTGGTCTTCCACCTGGTTCTCTGCTGAAAGTGCAGATTTTGCAGCTGAGGCCCTTGGGCATCTGTCTTCCATGCTCCCTTGCAAATTAAGCTAGCAGTCTGAGTCTCAAGTTATGCAGCAATCACTTCTGCTTTTTCTTGACTCTGCTGGATTTGGTTGCAAGGGCCATCCACTTAGCCCTGCCCCACAAGTGGAAGAGATTGTGTGAATTGATGCCTAACCCCTTGTTCAACCCCTTGTTAAGTATGTGGGAGGGGTAGTGCAAGTGGTCAGCACACCAAGACAACACATCTCTGATGATGGTGATGATGATGAGGATGATGAGGATAATGATGATGATAAAACACAGGTACCAACTGCTTCAACTTTCTGCTGTGTGCAGTCCAGCAAGGTGGACAGGGGTGGGGACTGGGCGGAACATCATGCTGAGGACTATTATTATTATTTTTAGAGCACCATTTATTCCATGGGGCTGTAAATGAGGAGGGGTTACGTATAGGGTTGAGCGACTTTTATTTTTATAGGATCGGGTCGGGTTTCACGAAACCCGACTTTCTCAAAAGTCGGGTCGAGTGAAATCGGCCGATCCTATAAAAAAGTCGGGGTCGGCCGAAACGCGAAACCCAATGCAGTGCAATGGGATACTATGGTTCCCAGGGTATGAAGGAGAGAAAACTCTCCTTCGGGCCTTGGGATCCATATATAAGTGCAAAATAAAGAATTAAAATAAAAAATATTGATATACTCACCCTCTGACGCGCACTGGTACTAACCGGCATCTTCCGTTCCTAAGAATGGTGCTTGAAAGACCTTTCGAATGCTTCACGGCTTGTGATTGGTCGCGGCGGCCCACGTGACCGCTCAGCGACCAATCACAACAAGCCGTGACGTAATTCTCAGGTCCTAAATTCCTCATTCTAGGAATTTAGGCCATGAGAATTACGTCACGGCTTGTGATTGGTCGCTGAGCGGTCACGTGGGCCGCCGCGACCAATCACAAAGCCGTGACATCATCTAAGGCCCTTCACGCGCTAATTCTTAAGAAGGAAGGCTGCCGGAAAGAAGCCGAGGGTGAGTATATTCCTATTAGGTATATACTCACCCTCGGACGCACCCTGCTTCTTTCCGAAAGAAGGTCTTTCAAGCGCCATTCTTAGGAACGGAAGATGCCGGTTACCAGGCTGCGTCGGAGAGGTGAGTATATCAATATTTTTTATTTTAATTCTTTATTTTACACTTAAATGTGGATTCCGATACCGAGTTCCGATATCGCAAACATATCGGAACTCGGTATTGGAATTCCGATACCAGATTCAGAAGATCGCCGACCTCATGGCCGACCCCACACAGGGGTCGGGTCGGGTTTCATGAAACCCGACTTTGCCAAAAGTCGGCGACTTCTGAAAATGGCCGACCCGTTTCGCTCAAGCCTAGTTACGTATAAACCACAAATAGAAATAACAATGGACAAACTAATAGTGGTTGAAAAAAACTCCAATAGATGCTACTGTGTAGGCATGGGCGGCGCAATCTTGGAGGAGAAAAATTTGTTTTCTTCCCCAGCAAGATGGCACCACAGGCGCATGTGCAACAGCAGCTATCAAATCATTATAAACACTGATAGCTGCTACTGCCATTTTCAAATTGATTGATTGATTTTTTTTAGTACTTGATAATATAACATGAAGAACAGGGCAGCACGGTGGCTTATTGGTTAGCATTGTAGTGCTGTAGTCCTGGGTTCAAATCCCACCAAGGACAACATCTGCAAAGAGTTTGTATGTTCTCTCCTTGATTGCATGGGTTTCCTCTGGGCACTCCGGTTTTCTCCCACTTTCCAAAGACATACTGATAGGGAATTTAGATTGTGAGCTCCATCGGGGAAAGCGATGATAATGTCTGTAAAGCGCTGCGTAATATGTTAGCGCTACATAAAAATAAAGATTATTATTATTAACAGTGATTACTAGGACACTAAACATTGATTATGCTGCTGCACAGGTGTCACGGTTGGTCTTGCCTGCAGAAGGGTTATTTTTTCCCTTCAGTATGTACAGGTATTAATTATGCAAACTAGGGATCAGGTCAGTAAGGGATCAGTGATATTACTATAATTATTTTGAGAAAAGCTTTCCTAGCTATGGGACTGCAGCCATTAATCTATGTAGGAGATACAGCTCTGACAAAAATTTAGAGACCACTGCAAAATGTTCAGTTTGTCTGATTTTTCTCTTTATAGGTATATTTTTGAGTAAAACGTAAATTGTTCTCTTATTCTATAAAATTCTGACATGTCTCTGAATTTCCAAGCATCAGAAAACGAAAAATTGTCAAAATAAAAAAAAACAGGACTCCCAGACCACAAATAAAGCAAAGAAAGCAACTTCATAATCATTTAGAAACAACAATACTAATGTCTTAAACCAGGAAGAGTTCAGAAATCAATATTTTGTGGAATATCCATGATATTTAGTCACAGCTTTCATGCATCTTGGCATGCTTTCCACCAGTCTTTCACACTGCTTCTGGTGCAAAAATGTAAGCAGTTCTTCTTTGCTTGATGGCTTGTGACTATCCATCATCCTCTTGATTACATTCCAGAGGTTTTCAATGGGGTTCAGGTCTGGAGATTGGGCTACCCATGACAGGGTTTTGATGTGGTGGTCTCTTAATTTTTGCCAGAGCTGTATATTCTGTATCAGTATATCAGACACATCAAATTTAGTTTAGAAGCATATTGAATTTGTTTAATTTCCATTAATTCATCATCGCCATCTCTCCCTACTGTGGCGATGCTCTAAATTTTCCTTTTTTCTGGCTGTGCAAGTGGAGGTCCTGAATCTCCCCATACTAGTTTTTCCATTTATTTGTCAGAAATTATTTAGCTTAACTGTTCCTTTAAGTAGTATTTGTGCTTCATACTGTACTTATCCTACATATACTGTCTACAGTTTTTGTAATTACATAGATTAGAAGCAATATATCAGTGGACAGTGAATTAACACCTCACAATTTCTCAAACAGATTCAATGCTCGTTTAGTGAGCTAATAGGTGTCAACACATTTCAGATTTTGTGTGAAGCAGTAAATCCATAGTTAAGATTTAACAAGAGACTTTGTTTTGACTTTAAATATCACCTCTTAATATTTTTTCCTTATAAGATGAGGCGGGACAAATTCAGTAAGCATTTAGCTGTGGCCAATTTACTAATTATATGAACACCAGTACAAACAAAACATGAGTTATTTTTTTTACTTTGTTCCTAAGAGATAAAAAAGGAAACACATAGAATACAAATAACGCTAAAAGTGTCCAGTAGCAAGCACGGACAGAAGCAACACCTTCTGTAATTAACACATTTCTAGATAAAGGACGATGACACTCATATGCACAGAGATGACAAAATCACACCTCCAGGAGATCTTCTTATTTTATAGTTTCCTCTTCAGACATGCAACAGAAAAATAATAAATCGAGCTCCTCTTAAAAAAACATTGTAAAACGCTGCACTGCAGCTCAAAGAGTAGTAGTGATATAAAGTTGTATGTGTATGCGCACATATATATATAAACCGTATTTTACGCTTTGTAAGACGCACTTTATTTCCCCCAAATTTGGGGGGGGAAATGTGGGTGCGTCTAACAAAGCGGATATACCGCTTACCATTACAGGCTGTGATGAGGTGGTGTCCGCCGCCGCTACCGCCCGCCGCCGCTGTCGTCCGCCGCCGCTGCCGGGGTTGTCCGCTGCTTCCCCGGGTGATGCTGGAGGCTCCGGTGCTGCGGGGGGCTCTGGCGACATTTTGTGAAAGACCAGAGCCCCCCGGCAGTTCGTCCATGCGTTCCAGTATGACTAATTCCGGGAAAATGGCCACCGGAATCTCGGGAGATGAGATTTCAGTGCTGAGATCTCATCTCTCGAGATTCCGGCGGCCATTTTCCCGGAGTTAGTTCCAGTATGACTGACTCCGGGAAAATGGCCGCCAGAATCTCGGGAGATGAGATTTCAGCGCTGAGATCTCATCTCTCGAGATTCCGGCGGCCATTTTCCCGGAGTCAGTCATACAGGAATGCATGGACGAACTGCCGGGGGCTCTGGCCTTTCACAAAATGTCGCCAGAGCCCCCCGCAGCACCGGAGACAGCCCTGCAGCATCGGAGACAGCCCTGCAACATAGGAGCCCCCTGCAGACCCCTCATCCCAGCTTGCAGCACAGGAGCCCCCCTGCAGACCCCTCATCCCAGCCTGCAGCACAGGAGCCCCCCTGCAGCACAGGAGCCCCCTGCAGACCCCCTCATCCCAGCCTGCAGCAATGCTCCACTCCTGCCTCCAGCAATGACCCTGGGACCCTGATCCACCACAGCCACAACCCCTGGTAAGTAATAAGACGCATGGATTATAAGACGCCCCACCAATTTATTAAAACAAGTTTTTTCCTATTTTTCTCCTCAAAATTTGTGGTGCGTCTTATAATCCGGAGCGTCTTACAAAGCGTAAAATACGGTATATATATATATATAGTGGGCAAAATTAGTATCTGAAACTGCTGATTTTGAAGGTTTTCCAACCTATAAAGAATGGAGAGGTCTGTAATTTTTATCATAGGTACACTTCAACTGTGAGAGACACAATCTAAAATATAAAAAAAAAGCAGAAATCACATTGTATGATTTTTAAATAATTAAACAGCATTTTATTGCATGAAATAAGTATTTGATCACCTACCACCCAGCAAAAAATATGGCTCTCACAGACCTGTTAGTTTTTTTTTTTAAGATCACCAATAGCTTTTGCTGTGCATTCACCGGTGACACCATCATGGAGGAGGAAATCTTTTTTCTCTAGCAGAATGGTGCCGCCGGCGCCTGCACAGTAACAGCTATCGAGCTAGAAAAAAGCCTTTCATCAATGAGAAGCAAAGGAGAGCCAGGCTGAAGTTTGCCAAAGACCATAAGGATTGGACCATAGAGGACTGGAGTAAGGTAATCTTCTCAGATGAGTCTAATTTTCAGCTTTGCCCAACAGCTGGTCATCTAATGGTTAGACGGAGACCTGGAGAGGTGTACCAGCCACAGTGCACCCAATGTAAAATTTGGTGGAGGATCAGTGATGATCTAGGGATGCTTCAGCAAGGCTGAAATTGGGTAGGTTGTTCAAACCGCATACAAGGTTATCCTGGAAAAACAGTTGATTCCTTTTGCTCAGGCAATGTTCCCAACTCTGAGGACTGATTTTTCCAGCATGACAATGCGCCATGCTACGCAGCTAGGTCAATCAATGTGTGTATCAAGGACCCGCACATCAAATCCCTGTGATGGCCAGCCCAATCTCCAGACCTGAACCCCATTGAAAACCTCTGGAATGTAATCAAGAGGAAGATGGCTAGTCACAAGCCATCAAACAAAGAAGAACTGCTTACATTTTTGTACCAGAAGTGGCATAAGGTCACCCAAAAGCAGTGTGAAAGACTGGTGGAAAGCATGCCAAGACGCATGAAAGCTGTGATTAAAAATCATAATTATTCCACAAAATATTGATTTCTGAACTATTCCTGAGTTAAAACATTGGTATTGTTGTTTCTAAATGATTATGAACTTGTTTTTTGCATCATTTGAGGTCTGCAAGCCATGCATTTTTTTGTTATTTTGACCATTTCTCATTTTCAGAAAATAAATTTAATATGTATTGCTTGGAACTTCGGAGACATGTTGATAAATAAATGGAAAAACTAGTATGGGGAGATTCAGGACCTCCACTTGCACAGCCAGAAAAAAGGAAAATTTAGGGCATCGCCACAGTAGGGAGGGATGGCGATGATGAATTAATAGAAATTAAACAAATTCAATATTCTTCTAAACAAAATTTGATGTGTCTGATATACTGATACAGAATATACAGCTCTGGCAAAAATTAAGAGACCACCACATCAAAACCCTGTCATGGGCAGCCCATTCTCCAGACCTGAACCCCATTGAAAACCTCTGGAATGTAATCAAGAGGATGATGGATAGTCACAAACCATCAAATAAAGAAGAACGGCTTAAATTTTTGCACCAGAAGCAGTGTGAAAGACTGATGGAAAGCATGCCAAGATGCATGAAAGCTGTGACTAAAAATCATGGTTATTCCACAAAATATTGATTTCTGAACTCTTCCTGATTTAAGACATTAGTATTGTTGTTTCTAAATGATTATGAAGTTGTTCTCTTTGCATTATTTGTGGTCTGGAGTTCCTTTGTCGGAAAAAAATACAAGAGTTTTTGCTTGGAAATTCAGAGACATGTTGTCAGAATTTTATAGAATAAAAGAACAATTTACATTTTACTCAACAATATACCGTATATACTCGAGTATAAGCCGACCCGAGTATAAGCCGACCCCCCTAATTTTGCCACAAAAAACTGGGAAAACTTATTGACTCGAGTATAAGCCTAGGGTGGAAAATGCAGCAGCTACCAGTGAATTTCAAAATTAAAAATAGATGCTCCATACCGTTCATTATCGCCCCATAGATGCTCCATATAAAGCTGTACCACATATAATGCTTTGCACCATTCAGTATGACCCCATAGATGCTCCACATAAAGCTGCCCCATATATAATGCTCTGCACAGTTCATTATATATATTATATATAATATATATATATATATATATATATAGATGCTCCATAGAATGCTGTGCCATATACAATGCTCTGCACCGTTGATTATTGCCCCATAGATGCTCCATAGAAAGCTGTGCCATATACAATGCTCTGCACCGTTCATTATGGCCCCATAGATGCTCCATAGAAAGCTGTGCCATATACAATGCTCTGCATCGTTGATTATTGCCCCATAGAAAGCTGTGCCATATACAATGCTCTGCACCGTTCATTATTGCCCCATATAAATCTGTGCAATATATAATGCTGCTGCTGCTGCAATAAAAAAAAAAAAAACGACATACTCACCTCTCTTGCTTGCAGCTCCTCAGCGTCCCGTCTCGGCATCTCTCCACACTGACTGTTCAGGCAGAGGGCGGCACGCACACTAGTACGTCATCGCGCCCTCTGACCTGAACAGTCAGAGCAAGAGGACGCGAAGACAGAGCGGTGCCCGGCGTGTGGAACGTGGACAGGTGACTATGAGATACTTACCTGCTCCCGGCGTCCGTGGCTCCTTATCCCGGACAGCTGGTCTCCGGGTGCCGCAGCCTCTTCCTCTGTCAGCGGTCACCGTTACCGCTCATTAGAGAAATGAATATGCGGCTCCACCCCTATGGGAGTGGAGTCCATATTCATAACTTTAATGAGCGGTCCCACGTGACCGCTGAAAAGGGGAAGAGCTGTGGCACCGAATACCATGGGATGGGCAGGGGGAGCGCCAGGAACGCCGGGACTAGGTGAGTATGCGACAGTGCTCTCTCCCCCTCACCCGCCGACCCCACCGCCAATCATGACTCGAGTATAAGCCGAGAGGGGAACTTTCAGCCCAAAATTTTGGGCTGAAAATCTCGGCTTATACTCGAGTATATACGGTACCTATAAAGAGAAAAATCAGACAAACTGAAAATTTTGCAGTGGTCTCTTAATTTTTGCCAGAGCTGTATATAGTTGTGCTCAAAAGTTTATATACCCCAGCATAATTTTTGCTTTCTTGGCCTTCTTTCAGAGAATATGAATGATAACACCAAAACTTTTTCTCCAATCATGGTTAGTGGTTGGGTGAAGCCAGTTTTCTCTTTTTAAATCATAATGACAACCCAAAACATCCAAATGACCCTGATCAAAAGTTCACATACCCTGGTATTTTAATCAATTTAGCACATGTACTATTTAAACTGTTAACGCACAAATGCACATTAATAAAATACTCAGTGTGTAAAAAATGGATTTTTGATTAATTTGCTATGATATAATAAGTCACATGGAATTACACAAATTAAATGAACTATAATGGAATTGTTTGTGAGATTTGAAACTTTTAATGTAAATTATGTATTAGTTGGTCACTATATTTATATGGACCTGATGGTTGTGTTCACTTGCTTGTGAAAGGTTCTGTGATAGGATCGCAAACTTTGCCACATGGGCTAATAAAGTAGGCACTTTTTGCTTAATAATGGAGTGCTGCCACTTTTTATCTTTTTATACCTGATGACAGAGTCACTGGTGAGGTGATGGAGGGGAGATACATGTCACTGCGCACGATGGCATCAGTGATGTAAAACCAGAGTAGCATTATGGGGACTGCATCTGGTGCAAATCCTCCACTCCAGCCCAGATGGTTGAGCACATTGTCATGGACAAGTTCATGCACTCCCTTCCTAGGTGCAGACCTGGGTTTCCCAGGGACATCCCCAAAATGCAGATGAACTGGTAGTCCTAGTGGAATGGTTTCAGGTGGTTGAGAGGTCCCTAAGAAAGCCAGGGGGTGGTACATTCTCAAATTGGCATACTAAGCGAGAACCTGAGCCCTAAAAGAGGAGTAGTAAAGACACCACCCGGGGGGGGGGCTAGATCCCAAGAGGTCACTGAGGAGTTGTTCAAGGCCACGGGTAAAGACTTGCTTTGCTGGAGATGTCGCATCCTGGACATATAGTCGCCCTTTGTCCCTTGTCCTCCATAGAGATGGGCTGTAATCTAGGGAGGCACTGCTCCTACTCTGCCTACCCTGCCTGCAGTGTAAACTATCAGCCTGGCAAGGGGCCACAGGCATGTCTGGTGTCCATATATGGGGAGCTGGTGACAGGACACTTAGAGTCAGGGAGTTTGGTGACCATGGAAAGTGCCACACTTCTCCATCAGTTGATCCCGGGGAGACACATGGGTGTACGCTGTATCCACTGGGATGCCAAGGACTATCAGGTGCTCCAGGTCGATGAGCTTATTGAGAGGCTAGGGTCAGCCAGGTACATCACCACCCTGGATCTAATGAAGGGGTACTGTCAAATTCTCCTGTCTCCAAGTGCCAAGGAGAAGACTGCCTTTTCTACACCTGGAGCTTTCAATATACCCAGATGCCATTCGGACTACAAAGAGCTGTAGCTACCTTCCAGAGAGCTATGGATTAGATACTAGTCCCTCAGAAGAAGTACGCTGCCGCTTATTTGGATGACTGTTGTGAATTCTGCTCTTGGGCTCCCTCCGGTGGTTGTTGGTGGTAGTGCAGTTGTCTTGGGGTTGTAATCCAGGGCAGGTGTTTCTGCTGATTGCAGCTCTATTAGGTATTTAGGTGTGCAGGATCCATGAGTCCGTGCCAGTTGTCCATTGTACTTGGAGGGATTGCATCCCTCTCTGGTTCCTCATGCCCTGCTGCCAAATTCAGCTAAGATAAGTGTCTGGTTTTTTGTCTCTGTGCACACATGCAGTGTGCTTTGCAATTCAGTGCAATTCATTGTGTTTTTGTCCAGCTTAGACTTTGTTTGGATTTTTCAGTCATGCTGGATTCTCAGGAGATGCAGATATACTTTCTATGTCTTTAGTTAGATGTAGATTATTTGTATTATCTGCTGTGGATATTTTTAGGATTTTAATACTGACCGCTTAGTAATCTGTCCTATCCTTTTCTATTTAGCTAGAAGTGCCTCTTTTGCTAAATCCTGTTTTTCTGCCTGCATGTGTCTTTCCTCTTATACTCACAGTCAATATTTGTGGGGGGCTGCCTATCCTTTGGGGTTCTGCTCTGAGGCAAGATAGAATTCCCATTTCCATCTATAGGGGTATTTAGTCCTCCGGCTGTGTCGAGGTGTCTAGGACGTGTTAGGTACATCCCACAGCTACTTCTAGTTGCGGTGTTAGTTTAGGGTTTGCGGTCAGTACAGGTACCACCTACTCCTGAGAAAGTCTCTCATGCGGCTCCAAGGTCACCGGATCATAACAGATGACATTGTGGTTTTCTGCCTGGATTGAGGAAGTCATCTGCAGAAGGTCCAGATGTTATTCGATGCACTATAGAAAGTGGGGTTTACCATAAACCCAAAGAAGTGCGCCCTCGGTAAAGAGGAAGCAAAGTACTTCAGCAATATTGTTGAAAAAGGTGAGATAAAGCCACAAGTAGACAATGTGGAGGCAATCCAGAAGTTGCCACAGCCAGTCTCCAAAACTCACGTCAGGGCGTTCCTCAGAATGATTGTATTATCGGTGATTTATCCTGAACTTCAACATGATAGTTGCCCCCTGACTCATCTTTTCTGGGGCACATCGTCAACAATGGTCAAATGGTCCTCTGAAGCTGAGATGGTATTCCAGGAGTTGAAGCTCGTCCTGTCCAGACAGCCAGTCTTTGTCGCACCAGACTTCACTAAGGAGTTTGTGTTCCAAATGGACGCCTCTGAAGTCGGTTTAGGAGCTGTGCTGTCCCAGTAAATACATGGTGATGAACAACCAGTCCCATACCTGAGTAGGAAACTCCTCCTGTAAGAAGAACTATGTAATCGTGGAGAAAGAGTGCTTGGCCATCAAGTGGGCAATTGACACTCTGAGACACTACTTGTAAGGCAGGATGTTCAGGCTAATAGCTGATCATGCACCCTTAAGTTGTATGAGGGAAAAGAAGGGGAAGAATGCCCGGGTAAATAGGTTGTTTTTGGTGCTCCAGGACTTCACTTTCCATGTGGAGCACAGGCTAGGGAGGTTACATGGGAATGCAGATGCTCTGTCCATAGTCCCCTTCTTAGCCAGAAAAGGTGCCAAAAACCCTAGATTTGTGCAGAGGGGGGAATATGTGACAGAGACACTGGTGAAGTGATGGAGTGGAGATAGGTTTCACTGCTCATGATGGCATCAGTGATGTAAAACCAGAGTAGTTTCCTCCAGCACACAACTTGATAAGAGGATGAAATGAGAGTTATGTTAAGGGCTGGTTTTAGTGGACCTCCATAGAGCGGGTAGGAGGGGGTCCACCGTATCTCCACCTGTAGTGTCCTTGGTGATGTCACAGTCATGTGATCAGTCACGTGGTTGAGGAGCCACTTGATCTGGCTTTAAATAGCTGAACTCCAGGGTTAGTCTTGGCTGTTGAAGGCCTGGAGAGGAAGACTCCAAGAGTGTGTATATGCACATAGTGCTCGTGCAAGGACATTGTTAATCCTAAGTGGGCTGACCCCCACTAGTGCAAGTACTACACAAAGTGCTACCATTTTGTTTTGTCTTGCTGTTTTGCCTAGAGAGCTGTGTTTATTTTTGTGCTTAAAACCTTGGTTTATACTGTACTAAATAAACCAAGTGCACCCTTAAAGGCAGAGTGTTCCATTGACTACCTTTGTGTGCTGCAGAGTGAGCCGATCTACCATAATTAGTGTTGAGCATTCCGATACCACAAGTATCGGGTATCGGCCGATATTTGCTGTATCGGAATTCCGATACCGAGATCCGATACTTTTGTGGTATCGGGTATCGGTATCGAAACAACATTAATGTGTAAAATAAAGAATTAAAATAAAAAATATTGCTATACTCACCTCTCCGACGCAGCCTGCACCTTACCGAGGGAACCGGCAGCGTTGTTTGCTTAAAATTCACGCTTTAACTTCCTTACGCGAAGTCCCGGCTTGTGATTGGTCGCGCGCCGCCCATGTGGCCGGGACGCAACCAATCACAGCAAGCCGTGACGTAATTTCAGGTCCTTCAGGATTTTAAAATTACGTTCCGGCGTTGTGATTGGTTGCGTCGCGGTCACATGGGCGACGCGACCAATCACAAGCCGTGACGTCACGGGAGGCAGGAGACGCGCGCATTTTAAAATGCGCGCGTGTCCAGCCTCCCGTGACGTCACGGCTTGTGATTGGTCGCGTCGCCCATGTGACCGCGACGCAACCAATCACAACGCCGGAACGTAATTTTAAAATCCTGAAGGACCTGAAATTACGTCACGGCTTGCTGTGATTGGTTGCGTCCCGGCCACATGGGCGGCGCGCGACCAATCACAAGCCGGGACTTCGCGTAAGGAAGTTAAAGCGCGAATTTTAAGCAAACAACGCTGCCGGTTCCCTCGGTAAGGTGCAGGCTGCGTCGGAGAGGTGAGTATAGCAATATTTTTTATTTTAATTCTTTATTTTACACATTAATATGGTTCCCAGGGCCTGAAGGAGAGTTTCCTCTCCTTCAGACCCTGGGAACCATCAGGAATACCGTCCGATACACGAGTCCCATTGACTTGTATTGGTATCGGGTATCGGTATCGGATTAGATCCGATACTTTGCCGGTATCAGCCGATACTTTCCGATACCGATACTTTCAAGTATCGGACGGTATCGCTCAACACTAACCATAATCCATACACCTGTACTATAATCTTACAACATTCAGGGATAGATAGATGGTGCATATAGACAATCACATATAGATGCATATGTACAGTTATATGAAAAAGTTTGGGCACCCCTATTAATCTTAAGCTTAATGTTTTATAAAAATTGGATTTTTTTGCAACAGCTATTTCGGTTTCATATATCTAATAACTATTGGACACAGTAATGTTTCTGCCTTGAAATGAGGATTATTGTACTAACAGAAAATGTGCAATCTGCATTCAAACAAAATTTGACAGGTGCATAAGTATGGGCACCTCACCAGAAAAGTGACATTAATATTCAGTAGATCCTCCTTTTGCAAAAATAACAACCTCTAGTCACTTCCTGTAGCTTTTATTGAGTTCCTGGATCCTGGATGAAGGTATTTTTGACCATTCCTCTTTACAAAATAATTCCAGTTCAGTTAAGTTTGATGCTCGCCAAGCATGGACAGCCCTCTTCAAATGATCCCACAGATGTTCAATGATATTCAGGTCTGGGGACTGGGATGGCCATTCCAGAACGGTGTAATTGTTCCTCTGCATGAATGCCTGAGTAGATTTGGAGCAGTGTTTTGGATCATTGTCTTGCTGAAAGATCCATCCCCTGCGTAACTTCAACTTTGTCACTGATTCATGAACATTATTGTCAAGAATCTGCTGATACTGAGAGGAATCCATGCGTCCCTCAACTTTAACAAGATTCCCGGTGCTGGCATTGGCCACACAGCCCCAAAGCATGATGGAACCTCCACCAAATTTTACTGTGGGTAGCAAGTGTTTTTCTTGGAATGCTGTGTTTTTTTGCCGCCATGCATAACGCCTTTTTGTATGACCAAACAACTCAATCTTGGTTTCATCAGTCCACAGGACCTTCTTCCAAAAAAAAATTGGCTTCTCCAAATGTGCTTTTGCATACCTCAGCCGACTCTGTTTGTGGCGTGCTTGCAGAAACGGCTTCTTTCTCATCACTCTCCCATACAGCTTCTCCTTGTGCAAAGTGCGTTGTATAGTTGACCGATGCACAGTGACACCATCTGCAGCAAGTTGATGCTGCAGCTCTCTGTGGAGGTTGTCTGAGGATTGTCCTTGTTTTTCTTGGCCTGCCACTTCTGGCCTTAACAAGAACTGTACCTGTGTTCTTCCATTTCCTTACTATGTTCCTCACAGTGGAAATTGACAGGTTAAATCTCTTAGGCTAGTTTCACACTAGCGTTTCCCTGATCTGCGGCAGGCTGCGGACTTCCACCATGAAGCCCCGCCCTTGGCCGCACCTCCGCCGCTAGCTCCACCTACTTCTGCATGCGGCCCGCATGCGGCCTCCGTACCTATCTTTAACATTAGGTACACAGGTCGTGCGGCTGTATGCTTATGCTGCCGCACGCAGTCTGAATAACATGGCCCCCAAAAGGGGAGAAGGGAAAAAAAGAAGAGATAACGTACAGGGGGGCACACTTTCTTCTTTACATGTGTGATATTTTACCTCCCCCTCTTTCTTCTGCTTCCCTCTTTCTTTCCATTCCCCTGTTTAGGGTCTTGTCCAGATGAGTATTCCTTTTAGGGTTATGTGATGCCCCAGGGTCCTGGATGTCACAGTGTTATTGCTTTCCTAATGGGGAGAGTGATGTCACGCTTGGAAGCGATGAAGGATTCCTTCTATCAGGTAACCACAAAGCGCATACAACACCGTTCTGACTCCAGGCCAGAAGGGGGAGCTGCTCACTCTGGTCGGGAGGAGGAGTTAGTTGCTAGGCAGTTAGGAAGAGTTAGTCAGTTGGTGCCAGACAGCAGACTGCAGCAGTCTGAGGCAGAAGGATGGGTGAGGGGCTGTACAGCCTGAGGTGCTGTAGCTCCTAGATAGCGAGATACAGAAGGAAGAACAACCTTTAGCTAACGTGCCGGAGAGTGAAGCACAGGAGAATAACAGCAAGGGAGAATAGCAGCAACTGGGCTACCTCCCTGACAGAGCGCAGATACTGGTAACCGGAAGACCGAGGTTGTGTCATACTCTAGGAGGCACAGCAGAAACCGGTAGGACATCTAGACTACATGTAACTTGTCCGCCCTAATACCCAGGAGGCACAGTGACACATAGAACCCGGGTCGTGATAGAGACCCTGTAAAAAGGCTCGAGTCACCTATCATACAGGTTTGAGTCTTACCTAAGGGGGGACAGAGAAAACTGAGAGGACCTTGCCAGAAGCCTTAGGAAGTAAGGGACTACAATACCACCAGGCTAAAAGGAAGGCTTTTAACTCCACCTGGTTAAAGGGGACTCTGAACTCGCTTCCAAGCCGGCCAGAACCTGCCTCTACCTGTGATCTGGTGCCCTGGACTGGGGCTGCCTGTTACCATCAGTAAACCAGGTAAAGAGACAGCAAACCTGTGTCCTCCATTCTTTATCCCACTACTCACCATTTCCATCTATTCACCGGGAGCCCTGTGGACCTACTTTACCTGTGGGAAGTTATACCATCTTGCTGCCATAACATCACCCCAGAGGACCCCTATAAGCAGCGTTGGTCATGCCTGACCGAATACCACAGGTGGAGTCACAAACTTTCTTTATTTCAAAAACCCTGTTAAAGACTGTCCCCTTTAACATGGGCGCCCAGGGCCACAGACGGGGTCGCCGCCGCCGTGACATCCCTTTAAGTACCGGATGCGGTACTGAGTATCCCCACGGCCCTGACTGACGACTCATTTTGGCGTCACAACCAGGATGGGCAGCCCCAGCAAACAGGTCTTGTGCACCTAAGAGACTGTGCTTTAAAGAGAGACTTTAATAAGTTGTATGCCAGAGACTTTAATCTGTTTCTAAAATATCGCCATCAGAAACATCGCCATAACTGCGTCACACCATAACTACCGCCATCACTGCGTCACACGGTGGACACACTTTGTTTTCAAAATAACTGCTAACAGCCAGCAAAAAGTGTGCCACGAGGACCACAGAAAAAGAGGGGTGTGCCATTGTGTGCGGAGCATGAAGTGTGAGTCGCAAGTGAGGATGCCGTGGAGGAGAATCACAAGTGAAGACACTGTGCAGGAGAACGCAAGTGAAGATGCTGCAAAGCCCTGGACAGAGGACCGGAAAAAGCGACTTACCACGCACAGGAGGAACCGCTACAGACTCCGGAAAGACGTCAGCCAAACTTAAGGTTAGCACGGGGGAAGGAACATGTCCAGCCTGGGAGGAGATGCAGTGCCAGCGGCAGTCGCAGTCACAGCCCCCATGATACCGCCAGACACAGAGGTGCCCGCAGCTCCTGCAAACCGGCAGGACCCCACCGCAATGACAGCTCCCATAATGCCATTATCCATGCCCTATATATTGGGAGCGGCCTGGTTACCACAGTTTTCAGGGGAGTCCCACAACCTCAGTGACTTTAAAGAAAGACTCTGCAGCTTATTTCAGGTGTACCCCCTGTTGGAACAACAAAAAGTCAGCATCCTAACTGGCCAATTAATTAGTGCAGCAGAAAGAGAAGGAAAATCCTGGCCGGATATTGAAAAAGGAACTGTTGAGCAAATATTAGCCAAACTGAAAGACACTTTTGACACTCGCACTGCAGCAATGGTAAAAATGAGATTCTTTGAATTTAAACAGAGGGTGCAGGACAGCATACAGGACTATGCCATTAACCAAAATTGTGCCGTTCATGCAAGTGCCCCCAAAGGAGAAGATCCAGCTGGCCTCCAGTCCAGGAGGATGCAGGCCTGAGGACCTGCCTGAGAAAAAGAAGTAAAAAAATGTTATTAATGTAAATATGTTCCTGTAATGTTCAAGCCTAATTACCTCCCAGAAAGGAAAGCCAAAGTTTAACCTGTTACACGGATTTTAAAATTTTTTGTATGTACAGGATGAAGGAAAATGGAGGGAGATGGAGGCTGAAATACCATAATGCATTGCATAAAGAGGGGAGGAGAATCAGACATAGAAAATAGAAAAAACAGAAAATTGGACAGTGAACATGACTCTGACTGCTAGAGGGAGCCAAAACACTACAAATAAAGATTATGAATATGCAAGTTTTTGTATACTCATACTAATGAATAACTGCAAAATTATGCAAACAGATAAATCAGAGGTAACAAATTAGATGTCGAAGACAGAACACTGTGTTAGGCATCAACGGATATCACTATACCTTTTTTTCTGAAGGCAACAGTAAGACCAGTACGGATACCGGTCTGAAAAATGTCTTAGGTTCATTCCCTTTTGTCATCCTTAGTTCAACTTTGCAGATGTTGCTGTCCTTGCTAGGGAATGTTTTGATAACTAAGTGGTCACTGGTTCAGGTGAATTTGACAGTATTTCACAAGAACAAGGTCACCTGTGCTCAGATTAGGCCTTGTAGATTGCCACTTCGTTCGTGACTGCAGGGCAAACAAATATTATTTGCGCCACCTGTCCCAGAAAGTATTTGCAAGATTTTGTACCTGTCTCCATTGGTGCTTGTTGAGGTCCTTAGAGTCTAATCCTCCTGAAGGGGCACTGGACAGTCCCATTTTCTGGGTAAGGAGAGTAGCTGTGGTGAATAACAAGGGTTCATAAGGGTCGTTAGGGACTGGATTCAAGGGTCTTGCATTGATTATAGCTGTGGCTTCTGCCATCATGGTGATTAAGCTTTTGTGGGTAAGCCTCGCTGCTCCTGCTTGAAGAAGAGTGGAATCAAGAAATCTCCATACTAGACCAATCATTCATTCCCAAGATCATCTCATGTGTGAAGAGTGAGACAGGTTGAACGACAATGCTCAACTTTGGTCACTTTAAGGAACCTCTCGAGAGTCTTATAATCTAGATTTGAAGGTAATCCTAATACTTTTGCTGCACCGACGAAGTTAGTACCTCTGTCTGAACGTATATGCTTGATAGGACCAAGGATGGCAATAAAACATCTTAAAGCATTGATGAAGCATGACGTGTCAAGGGACTCAATGACCTCTATGTGGACCGCTCTGATTGACCAAGGTCCAAACACATCAAGACCAATGCTGGTAAAAGAAGGGTCTAGGCTTAGTCTGTCTGCTGGTAGGTCAGCCATCTTTTTGGGTTTGAGTCGAACCATGAAGCTTACGGCAGGTAATGCATTTGTAGATGACACTACTGACAAGTTTCTTTGCACCGACAATCCACAGGCCAGCAGTTCTGATGGCTCCTTCTGTAAATAGTCTTCCGTGGTGCTTAACCAGATGGTGGTAGTGTTGTACGATTAAGAAGGCAACATGACATTTTCCAGGAAATATAAGAGGGAATTTCTCCACAAACTCCATTTCATCTTCTTTGAGTCAGCCTCCTATTTTCAGCAGGCCTCTGTTGTCGTTGAATGGGTTGAGTTTCCTCACTACACTGCTCGCTGGTATTGGAGCTTTGTTAATAAGACATTGGATTTCTGCAAAGTAGAATTCTCTTTCAGGATGATGTGGTTTCTAGAGAATTCTAAATCAGAGGTAACATAGGTATTTTCACAAAGATGTCAACCTTTACATTTTTTCGTGTTACAAGTTTTGGTGGCCCTGAATGAGCAAGCTATATGGGTCAGGCAGGTAATGGCTCGAATAAGTGACTTGCAACTTGAGAATCAGTCAAACCTGCAAGATCCAAGCTGGATAGCAGAGGTCATTGTATGAAGTGTAGACACCTGAGGGCGGATTTCAGCATCTGAGTCTTCTCCCACCAGTTCAAAGGTGTCCAGAAAACATTCCTCAGTGTACAATAGTTTTGGTCCTGAGAGCCATGTTGTGCTTCCTAGTTGACTTGCGTTAACCGCTCTAGTTGCATCTGCAGGATTCTGGTCTGTGGGTATGTAATGAACTGATCTCCTAATTCATAGAACTGTTATTGACATAAACATAGAATCGCCTGGTTTATTTGTGTATATATCCCAGGACTACTTTGCTGTCTGAGTAGAACTTGGCCTGTGTCAGGTCCATATCTATTTCTGATGTGATGAACTCTGTTAATTCAATGGCTAAGACTGCGGCACAAAGCTCTAACCTGGGTATAGTGTGCTCTGGTTGTGGTGCGAGTCTGGCCTTCCCCACAATGAACCCAAGGTGGCTCTGACTTTTGGAGTCTACAGTTTTGAGATAGGCAATGGCGGCAACTGCTTTGACAGAAGCATCTGCAAATATGTACAATCCTTGGCTTTGCATTTCTGTAGACGGCACAGGGGTGTATATTCTTGGTACATTCAGGTTGGAGAGGGCTGCTAATGAGTTCTTACATCCTTCCCACTGGATTCTCTTGTTAGGTGGCAGAGGTGCATCCCAGTCAGATGTTTCCCTAGTCTCTTAGTAAAGGTACCTTTACACTAAAAGACTTACAAACGATCACGACCAGCGATACGACCTGGCCGTGATCGTTGGTAAGTCGATGTGTGGTCGCTGGGGAGCTCTCACACAGACAGCTCTCTCCAGCGACCAACGATCAGGGGAACGACTTCGGCATCGTTTAAACTGTCTTCAACGATGCCGAAGTCCCCCTGCAGCACCCGGGTAACCAGGATAAACATCGGGTTACTAAGTGCGGGTCCGCGCTTAGTAACCCGATATTTACCCTGGTTACCATTGTAAAAGTAAAAAAAAAAAACAGTACATACTCACATTCTGATGTCTGTCATGTCCCCCGATGTCCACAGGGTTAAAACTGCTTTCGGCAGGAGCGCTGGTAATGCACGCGCTGCTGCCGAGAGCTTCCCTGCACTGAATGTGTCAGCACCAGCAGTAACAGCGGTGACGTCACCGCTGTGCTCTGCTTTACGGCTGGCGCTGACACATCCAGTGCAGGGAAGCTCTCGGCCCTGTGGACGCCGGGGGACGTGACAGACATTAGAATGTGAGTATATACTGTTTTTTTTTAACTTTTAAAATGGTAACCAGGGTAAATATCGGGTTACTAAGCACGGCCCTGCGCTTAGTAACCCGATATTTACCCTGGTTACAAGTGAACACATCGCTGGATCGGCGTCACACACGCCGATCCAGCGGGTGACAGCGGGTGATCAGCGACCAAAAAATGGTCCTGATCATTCCCATCGACCAACGATCTCTCAGCAGGCACCTGATCGTTGGTCGCTGTCACACATAACGAGATCATTAGCGGGATCGTTGCTACGTCACCAAAAGCGTGACATTGCAACGATATCGTTAACGATATCGTTATGTGTGACTCAGCCTTAAGGCTTTGCCTTGTATAGTAACAGGAGCTGTGAAATGCAAGGGATCGTACAGACTATTGATGGTAGACAGAACACCTCTATGTGTGAAAGGCTTTTCTTCCTGGCTGACCTAAAAGGTGAAAGTGTCTGATTGTAGATTCCAGAGAAGCCAGAGGCTGCGTTTCATGGTGCGGGGTCTGATCCCAAGTCCAGGTCTCTGAGACCACTACATAAGTCCTGAAAAGGGAATGCTTCCAGGAGCTCTTGGCTGTTTGAGGCTATTTTGTGAAGCCTGAGGTTCGAGCAGGCAAGCATCTCCTGGGCTCTCCTGAGAAGACTGAAAGCAGTCTCATTTGAAGGCATGGCTTTCAGACAGTCATCAATATAAAAGTATTTTTCTATGAATTGTCTGACATCTGCTCCTTATTCTGTTTCTCCTTCTTGAGCTGACCTTTTGAGACCGTAAATGGCGACTGCAGATGAAGGACTGTTGCCAAAGATGTGCACTCTCATGCGATACTCTGTGACTTCTTTAGTACGATCAATTTCTCTGTACCAGAAGAATCTTAGGAAGTTCCTGTCTTTCTCTCTCACAAGAAAACAATGGAACATTTGCTGGATGTCAGTGATGAAGGCAATGAAAATCTTACGGAAGCACATAAGTACTCCCAGCAGTTTGTTATTGAGGTCTGGTCCTGTCAGTAGAACGTCATTCAAGGAGACATCATTAAACAGCACTAGGATCGAACATGACTCTAACCTGGCCTGGTTTCTTAGGGTGATATACTCCAAACATGGGTAGGAACCAGTATTCTTCAGAGTCTTTGAGAGCGGGAGCTAGCTTTGCATGACAGTTTTCAAAAATCTTTGACATGAAGTAGAAAAAATGATCTGTCATCTCTGGTTTCTTTTGTAGATTATGTTTGAGAGAGGAGAAATGCTTTAATTCCTGATTTCAGTTGTTCAGTAGACGTAGTCTGTGGTTTTTGAAGGGAAGAGGTGCGACCCAGCTGTTGGTCTCATCTTTAACAAGTCTCTTGTCCATTACTTCTAAGAACAACTTATCCTCTACCGACATTGCCACTTGGTTGTCCTTCTTAGTTCTCTGGAAGACTGTGCACCTTAGCTGATCCTCATAGCTTCCCGGCACTATACTGCTGTCATGAGTAAAGTCTATTAAATGATTGGGCAGTTGGATGCTGTGCGGCAGTTCCCTGACATGGAACTCATTGTTACAAGGTTGAAACAGAGATGGGAGTCCTTTCTCCAATGTATTTGTTAGCATGTGGAGCGCCCCCACCTAAGGGCAATGGGGTACTCGGTACCGGGTCCTTTGGTTCAGGGGATGTCATGGTGGCCTGACCCGGTCCGTGGCCCTTTGAGGGATGTCCAATTAAAGGTGTAGTTGGTATAATGTTCGTAATGCCACCTGTGGTGTTCGGTCAGGGTGACCGACGCTGCTTAGGGGTCCGCTGGGGTGATGTTATGGCAGCAAGATGGTATACCTTCCCACAGGTGAAGTGTATCCTCAGGGCTTCCCAGAAGTGGCGATGGTGATGGTAGATGATGTAAGGTGCAGTGAATAACGAGGACACAAGGTTGCAGTCTCTTTACCTTTTACTGGAAGCTTCAGCATCCACGGTCTAGGGTACAGACCACAGGGTAGGGAGAGTCCGGCCGGTCTGAAGGCAAATCCAGAGTCCCCTTATCCAGGTGGAAATCAGTAGCCTTCCTACTAGCGCCTGTGTGTTATAGTCCCTCCCTGCTGAGCATCTCGGTAAGGTCCTCACAACTTTCGTAGATGTTCTAGATGTCTTTCTCTCTGTCCCCCAGATGGTGTGGATAGGACAAACCCGTATGACTGTTGGCCTGAGGCTTGTTTATAGGGACCCTAGAGACGCCCCGACCCCCACAATTTGCCACTGTGTCTTCTTAGGTATTAAGGTCGGGCAGCCAACTTGGAATTGACTGTCCTGCCGGTCTCTGAAGTAATGCATAGAGTCAATTACTCCCTCGGTGTTCCAGCCACCGGCTACGCGCCTCAGAAGGAGGCAGCCTATTTCAGGGCAGAACTCCTCCCGGTGTTTTCTCCTTGTGCTGTGACTTCATTTCTCACTCTCTACAATACACTTCTCTTCGTGTCCTTTTTTAGGATGCTGCCGCACGTGGGGCAGGCGCAGCTCCATAGCTTTCTGTCTAGCTAGGCCTCTGTTAGGATCCCACCCCTGACAGGGACCCTCTGTCTGCAGCTCAGATGTTCCTCCTTTCCCTCTTTCTGCCTAACAGGTACTCACTGGGTCAAACCCATGCAGCGTCTGACTAACTTTCTATCCAAACCACCAGTTTTACCCTTCTGTGAGGAGTGCTCTACTAGATAGGAGCTTAGCTCCCCCTGGTGGATTGGAGTGTGAAGTGTGGTGTTCGGTTTGTGATACCTGGAAAGATGGACTCTTTTATTACCTTCAGATGTAATATCACTCCCCCTGGTGGAAGGACAATATTACTGCAGCAACCAGGACTCTGGGGCGCTGCACTCCCCCCCCCCCCCCCCCCATTAAGTCCACCACTCCCAGGCTGGGAAAAGAAAACAACAATACATGAGCAAAAAGACATACAAACCTTTGAAATGCTGTAAAACAGAGTAATATAACAATGCTTCCCTTTATGGGAGGTGAGGACACTTGAACGTTGCAAAACAAGTACATATTTACATTTGTCAACATATGACCCACACCCATTACCACGTACTCGGGATGGGTAACACTTTAATCAACCATTAAACATACTCATCTGCTCAACAATTATTAAACTGTCTGCAGAATCAAAAAGTGTTATACTTTTTTTTTTTAATAAAACAGTTATAAGTTTATTAAAGACAAACAATACACAAACTATAAAACAATACCTCAAACCATAATTATATAAAAAGCAGATAGGCGTGGAGACAATCCTAAGGGGAGCAAAAAGCGTCAGGTAATACAAACAATTATTTATTTGTCAAATTCACCAATAGAGCATGCTGAGATAACATCATAAATATCAATATATTTACCACATATTGCAAAAGGTGTTGTTAATTACTTGTGCTACAGACCTGGATGTTAATTAAATTATAACAAGCACAGACTATGGCCAACTATGCTGCAAACAATAAGTCTCACCACCCTATATGCATGAAGTACACACACTATAATAATGGTAGATGCTGCATTCAGCCATCAGACTTGATATAGCTCAGCTTGCCTCGCCGATCCAAAAATCACTCCTGAAGATAGTGCAAACCAGGGCCTTAAATGTAACTATATGCTCTTTAGGTCTCAATATTACAAAGAAATCTCAACATCGCGGCTGCAATAGTCAAACTGTGTTGAATTAATTTTACCACGAAAAGATGCTGGAAACATTCAATACATACTCATAAACTGATCAAAGTGAGTCAGATGAGCACAAACAAATGTCCATGGTACAAAGCCACACACATACCAGGAGCGTTACACTGTCAGGTAATATGTATGTGATAGTTTCCTTTATTTAGAGTTCTTGCAGTTAAAGGGATACATGCATTACCCCATATGATCACCTTATTGATCGTGAGGTTTCAACAATCAGGTGTTATGCATATGTGTATGGTGGGTATTGCGTTTGGCTGCCCTTCTACATTGTGATTTTTTGAGTATTTTGTGGTGACACCTTACAATCCAATGCATGTACTAAATTTGACATTTAGTTTGCTGAGGAAACTTTTCCCAATATGGGCTCGCTACAGTAATCTCCATTACTTTGGGTGATTATTTGGTATGTGTGTGGCTTTGTACCATGGACATTTGTTTGTGCTCATCTGACTCACTTTGATCAGTTTATGAGTATGTATTGAATGTTTCCAGCATCTTTTCGTAGTAAAATTAATTCAACACAGTTTGACTATTGCAGCCGCGATGTTGAGATTTCTTTGTAATATTGAGACCTAAAGAGCATATAGTTACATTTAAGGCCCTGGTTTGCACTATCTTCAGGAGTGATTTTTGGATCGGCGAGGCAAGCTGAGCTATATCAAGTCTGATGGCTGAATGCAGCATCTACCATGTCCCCATAAGGCCTATAACTATAAATATAAAATAAAACACAAGACACCTTTAATGTTTGGAATAAATGGCCGTGAGGTTTTATTTTGGGTTACAAAATCCAAATAAATTGAATAAATAACCAATAAATAATATCCAAAAGTTCATAAGTCCAAAATGTCCATAAACTTCCATAAACCAAATCCACTCAAAATTGAGTGATTTTTTCCCACAAATAAAACCAAACGACAGGTGAATGCTAACATAAAGGGAGGGAGGGCGGGATCTTCTTCTCTTCATGCACCGGCGAACTGAGTATCTAGCGCCGGTGCACAGGTATATATAATAATAAAATCTGCCCAGCAACTGATTGGCAACCAATCAACATTTCAAATTTTAGGCGGGCAAAAAGCCAGCCAGAACCAGATCCGGCTGCTTTTACATAAAATAAACGTGAAATGTGCTGACCTTAACTTGACCCTGAAAAACAATGCCAAATTGAATGAATTAGGCCTATGTGGACATGGGACCCCCGCTATATTTTATTGTTTGAGCGGGGGGGCTTGCATGTCCCCATAAGGCCTATAACTATAAATATAAAATAAAACACAAGACACCTTTAATGTTTGGAATAAATGGCCGTGAGGTTTTATTTTGGGTTACAAAATCCAAATAAATTGAATAAATAACCAATAAATAATATCCAAAAGTTCATAAGTCCAAAATGTCCATAAACTTCCATAAACCAAATCCACTCAAAATTGAGTGATTTTTTCCCAAAAGGCCAAGGTTCAAAGGACCGAGGCCCCCCCCAAACCACACAGCCATTTTTCGATTATATTGCCCATATTAAGATTAAATATATCAAGTCCAATTTCGGACAAATGAATTAAATCATCTCTGAACATCCCTGGCAAAAAACCTTCTAAATCTGAATGTCTAAATGAAAAGCCAGAGATAAGAGGCAAAAACTTCTTCATAGAAAAATTAACCCTCTTCCTGATCTTATCCAAAAATGAAAGTTCATTACAGTGCCAAGCACGCCTGGGGATGACTTCAGAAAAAACAACACCGGATAGAGGAAAAGTTTGCCTTAAATAAGTAAAATCTGACCGCATAATGGCCAGAAGATTCAAAGTGTTGATTCTTCCCAAATCATTCCCAGCGAGGTGCACTATAATTAGATCAGGATAAGGGAAATTCTCTAAACAACCTTCTACTTCAGAAACTAAAGAGGGCCAATTCAGGCCGCGAATACCGTGCCAAAACACTTGTACTTTAGAAGAATGGAACGATAGGTTCTCAGAATATGATCGAAGGCTGGCCCTCTTCTGAGCCCAGAAGACAAATGAATGCCCAACGATCCATACAACTGTAGAATATAAAAGAAATAACAATTAATCAGGATATAAATCCGGACGAACATAAATTTTGAATCTATTAGATTCCCATCTTCCCAATCTTTTTATTCTATTGTCAGATAGGCCAGCCCTCGATGCTTCTGTAGCCGCGCCTATTCTGAAAGAATGGGAAGTGATTTTCAGATGGCTTTTTCCCAAAAATGCCAAGCACTTTTTTAAAATAAAATTAAATTGAAAAACCGTCACCGGGGAAGAATCTCTATGAACAAATAGGGAGCCTTCAACAGAAGGCCTGAACAAAATCCACTTGGACAGATTATTCACAGGGCAAATCTTAGACTCAGGAAATGAATTCAATCTTAGCTCAGATCCTCGCCCTAATTGATCTGTTTTAGACTTCCTGATAAACAAGAGAAGAAAATGTTGAAAAATTCTGACGTCCGAAAGCATAAGTCCGGACGAAACAGCCTTCTTAACTGAGACTACCTCGCTGACCCTTAGCGCGCCAAAAAAGGAGATAGAAAATATGGAATTAAACAGAAGCGCTTCCTCCATATTGCTACAAACATGCCTGAGAGCGGAACAAATATCAATCAACAAAGAAATAGAAATAGGGCACCTCAAATCTGGACAAAACCTCTCCCTTTTCAGGCCTTTCAAAAATTGCTTAACCAAAAAGAAATCTGTTAAAGCAGTACCGCCATGCATTTTCAAAAAGAAAGAAACACCCGCAAAGCTTTTAGCTATTGTGGAAAAAGATAAACCTTGCTTGACCAAAGACTCAGCGAAATTCAAAGCTGAATTCGGGTCAGAAACATAGGGGTTAAAACCGAAAAGCACAGAAAAATCGACCCATTTCTTCCATGCGACTGAGTAATCAGCCCATGATCTTACTGATAAAGAATTCTGAATAAAATAAGAGATTAAATTGGAATCAGGTCCTGAATTGAAAGGGGGAAATCGTACGCTTCTTTGTCTGCCATAGGGACCTGTAGATAAAAATCAAGCCACTGACGATGTAATATAAGATCAGTCAAATAACTAACTTTACTATCTCCCAAAGCTGCTTTTAACCAAATATTGCATTTTAAGCACTCTAAAACCAATTTTCTAAGAATTTTTGCAGCAATCGTGTTCTTGGAAGATAGAGTATTGATAGAAAAATTCACTGTTGGATTCATGGAATGTACTATGACCCTAAAATTTCTTAACTCATGGCCCCATAGGCAAATACACAGAAGGATTGATAACAATTCAGCAATAAACGGGTTCTTGTTCAAATTCCTAGCAACCCAGTTAGTAGGCCATTCCCGGGCTACCCAATGATTTTGGAATAGACATGCCAAACCCATATTGGAATCTACCGAAAAAACGAGGGGAATAGAATCAGAAGAAATAAAAGGGGATTGGATTATTGATTTACCATTAAAGCCCTCTAAAAATGCTAGCCAGATTCTGGCATCCTCCTTCACTTCAGAACATAGTCTGATATGGGAATTGGGAGAAGAATGCCCTTTAGTTGCATCATAAAGTGACCTGGAAAAAACCCTGCCAATCGGAATAACTCTTAAAGAAAAATTCAACAGGCCCAGTAGGGACTGAAGCTCCTTCAGCGTAATCTTGTCCTTTGATATTAAGTTCTCCAGTGAACCACGAAGCTTGACAATTTTCTCACGGGGCAGCAAAGTTTCCATTTTAACTGAGTCAATAGTGATACCCAAAAATTCAATACAACTACAAGGGGGTACGGTTTTCTCGTGGGCGATTGGGATTCCAAAATATGTGCACAAATCCAAAAACCTAGAAAGAGCATTTTCACAAGCCAAAGAATGGGAAGGGCCAACAAAAAGGAAATCATCTAAATAGTGTAAAATACCCGCCTCGCAACCACTGTATTCTAACACCCAATGTAAAAAACGAGAAAAATTCTCAAAATAAAAACATGACAGGGAAAAACCCATCGGAAGGCATTTGTCAAAAAAGAAGAAGTTATCAAAATGAAAACCCAAAGAATTAAACCCCTCCGGATGCACTGGAAGAAGTCTGAAGGCAGATTTGATGTCTGATTTGGACATAAGGCAGTTAGGGCCGAATTTCCTAAGCAAATCCAGAGCGATATCAAAGGATGAGTAGGTGACAGAACACAATGACTTGTCCACCTCATCATTCAGTGATTGACCGACCGGATAAGATAGGTGATGAATCATCCGGAAAGAACCCGACTCCTTTTTGGGAACGATACCCAAAGGGGATAACCGAAAATTTAAAAATGGGGGAGACAAAAAGGGGCCCGCAACCCTGCCTAGCTCTAATTCCGAAAAAAATTTTTCCCTAGCAACATCAGGGAAGTCGTTAATGGATGGTAGGTTTTTAACTAAAACACACCCAGAGCCTTTGAAGTGAGGAACACGAAAACCTAGAGAAAAGCCCTTATATAATAAACTACTGATCTCCCTGTCTGGGTATTTGTTTAGCCAGTGGGCCATTCTTTCCAGCTTCACTGGTGATTGAGCCCTTAGAAATTGCTTCTTTAGAGGATTGCTGGGCAGCCTGCTTTTTAAAGCATTTGGACATTGGGTGGGGGTTCCCACAAAAGGAACATTCGTGCCGAAAACGGCAGCTATTGTTCCATTTGCAGGATGAATCATTATAAGCAAAACAAACGCCTTTTTTGGTAGCAGAAAAAGAAGACTGCCTAGCAACATTAGTCCTCATAGGAAGCATGAGATTGATCCATAATCCAATGTCTTTGGATCCCCATTTAAGTTCGGGATGAACTGACAGCTTGTGTCTAAAGGCCTCATCATAGCTGAGCCAAGCGGAGCCGCCAAAATTTCTATAAGCTTCCAAAATGATATCAACGTGTTGGAAGAGACTACTACAAAGGTTAGGAGATTTCTCTCCCAACACGGAAGCATAGATGGCGAACGCTTGGACCCAGCTATTAAAAGACCTAATATTACGCTTAGCATCATCATTATCAGATTTGTCATCTTTTTTCTCAGATTTATGGGGGTGATCCCTACTGGGTAATAATGAAAATAGATCAACAAATTGATTGTTCCAAATGAGCTCCTTAACTGAGGGGCTCAAATGGAATCCCAGCGGGGACAGTTCACAAGTTAAAGCCTCCTTGAACGGATTCAAAGGAGGTACAACAGGGGCAGCAGATTCTGAGCGAAAAATAGCAGGAGAAGCTGCTGCCCGGGAAGAATTACTAGCCTCACATAATGCTTCGGCTACCACTGATTTAATCAAATCCCTTAAATGGTTCTGAGGGACAGACAAGGGGGCATTATAAATCTCACCCCTCGCTGATCGGTCGTCCGGTCTTCCTCCTTCTTCACAGCCTGAGCTCCAGCCCACGGGACGGGGCGAGCTCAGCTGCCTGGCAGATCCTGGATCACGATCCTCTTCTTCCTCAGATGATAAGGGGGGTGGAGCGGGCCTTGAGCTCCGTACGGCCGATGCAGGAGCAGACCGGGCGCCAGCTGAGAGGGGCACCGTGGCGCTTTTACGGCCGGTGCCCTTCCTGGCTCTTCCGGCCGCTCCTGATGACGTGGACGGCTCACCCAGATGACGGCTCCCGAAGTCTCGCGGAGGGCTGCGGGACTTTGACGTGCAGCGTCGGCCGGACTTCCTGGTCACCGCCGACACTCCGAGCCTGGATGCCGCGGGAGACGGAGCCGCTGAAGAAACCTTCTTCTGTCTTCTGGTCCTCGATGGAGAGCTCACAGCGGCCGGAGCTCCCACTTCCTGCCCTGCATCTGGCGTCGGAATCTCCGGAACAGCCGGAGGAGCGATGGCTTCGGAGGCTGCTAACGTAGGTTTTACAGCTAAGCAGCTCCTCAGCCAATCCTCCCCGTCTTTCTCGCCGGCTCTTGATAGCAGTTCCTGCAGGAGCTTTTCCATCTTCAACGAGGTATCTTCTTCTCTTCATGCACCGGCGAACTGAGTATCTAGCGCCGGTGCACAGGTATATATAATAATAAAATCTGCCCAGCAACTGATTGGCAACCAATCAACATTTCAAATTTTAGGCGGGCAAAAAGCCAGCCAGAACCAGATCCGGCTGCTTTTACATAAAATAAACGTGAAATGTGCTGACCTTAACTTGACCCTGAAAAACAATGCCAAATTGAATGAATTAGGCCTATGTGGACATGGGACCCCCGCTATATTTTATTGTTTGAGCGGGGGGGCTTGCATTATTATAGTGTGTGTACTTCATGCATATAGGGTGGAGAGACTTATTGTTTGCAGCATAGTTGGCCATAGTCTGTGCTTGTTATATTTTAATTAACATCCAGGTCTGTAGCACAAGTAATTAACAACACCTTTTGCAATATGTGGTAAATATATTGATATTTATGATGTTATCTCAGCATGCTCTATTGGTGAATTTGACAAATAAATAATTGTTTGTATTACCTGACGCTTTTTGCTCCCCTTAGGATTGTTTCCACGCCTATCTGCTTTTTATATAATTATGGTTTGAGGCATTGTTTTATAGTTTGTGTATTGTTTGTCTTCAATAAAGTTATAACTGTTTTATTCAAAAAAAAAAAAAAGTATAACACTTTTTGATTCTGCAGACAGTTTAATAATTGTTGAGCGGATGAGTATGTTTAATACATATTTACATTGTCAGCTTACTTCTGTAGATTGACACACTTTCTAACTATGAAGTACTATTACCCATACAGGTATACTATCTACTAAGTGCAATTTCAAAACGATAAATTAGCATTGTCTTTATTCAAGTGCAAGTACTGTTAAACTTCAGAGTGCAAATTAACATTTTCCTTATCTCTTCTTTCTACATATGCAGGACTATCTGTCTACCCCTATGGGCTCACTGCATTTCTCTTCAGTTTACTTCAATTTTACTCATTAGCATTTCCTATTCCTAACTACATACTATCAGCTATGTATGAACATTATTACTATTTAACTTCTTTAGGCAACATTATCACTTTTAAGGAAAGTGCAACAAATAAACATTCCCTTTAAGAGGAAACCCAAGTCTTTTCGAGGTAGTGCAAAATAATCACATCAGCAACATGCAAGTTTACTTAAAGGCAACTTGACGTGATATGATATGAGGGACCCGTTACGAACCCCGAACGTTGGTCTTGGGTGGGCTACAAGACGTGTAATCCTGACCCGGAATTCTGCCGCACCAACGGGTTTTTCTTCAGGTCTGTAAGGCAAAGCAGTTATTTTCACAGCATAATTAACAGCAGTTTCTGTTAAGAGACAGTCTCTGTAAAAGCCCCCTATGTAAAACCAGTAGAGAGCACCCTTAAGAAGGTGCAAACTATATACAGGCAGTTTGTGAATCATTCGCCATCCATGATTCCGCAGTTCTTTTGAAAAGTAGAAGACTTGTGCAAACTCGAAACAATAGGGATCCCGGGTAAACAAAGGGATCCCTTTAAGTGTTAACCCTAGACGGGTTTAAGTAGCAAATGGAGAACGAACAGTTAACTATTTACAATTTCAGGTTTCCGAGGTTTATTTAAACAACTGTAGGGGCCTTACCTGGCACATCAACCTTCTTGGCCTGGGAAGGGTAGAATCCAAGGTAACACCCGGTGCCAGATAAACACCATTGGTCTGTCTTTCATGGATTGTTAGATCATGCGCAGCGATGGAGGTCTGCGTAGCTTGAGTATGGGCATTTGCTGCAGCAGAAGTAGCGGTGGCACGAGCAGTCGCTGGAGTGGTGTCAGTCATCAGGGCAGGGTCGTTCTTCATACCTGCTTCAGATGCGGTCCCTCTGGTGCTGGTCTGCTCCATCTCCGCTGGGGTCTGGAACGCTGGTTGCAGGGTCTTGCGCTGCGGTGTTGTCATCTCTGTTTGCAGCATCTCGCTTTCCGGCAGGGCCTTGCTTTCTGGCTTCGGAGCACTGGAACTTCTTTCTTGCTCCAGACCAGACGAGGCTGCCGACAGGCGTCTGGTGAGGCTCCCGATGAAGGTCTTCTTCCACCCGGCCTCAGTGCTCAGCTGCGTCCACAGGAGTGGGTCGCTGAGCTCTTCCACGCCGGCCTGCAGGAAGTCAGGACCAACGGGTGATGCCTGGCCGCGGTGTCTCTCCAGGTGGCTGGCTTCTTCCTGGTCCTTTTCCCGCTCTCTCCTTCTGGGGCGGTTTCGTTTTTGCTGTCTCCGCCCGCCATTGAGGATCAGGAGGCGGATCTCGGCTGCTGACGGACACGTCCTCAAGGTACAGAAATATTTAGACTGGGCGGCCATTGTTCTTCGCGCTTCTCAGTTTGGTCACGCCCACAACTCCACGCCCTTCTTCTCCTGCGCTTCTCGTGGCGCTGTAATGGCAGCGGTTTTGGCAGGAATTTTGGTGGCAAATGGCAATACACAGTCTTTAAGCAAATCACAGTTCAAATACAGTTCTGGCACAGTTCTTAGGCACACATGACCCGATTTTCAGGCTTAAGTAGATCCTGTTCGTGACACCAAGAATTTGGAGTGCCCCCACGTAAGGGCAATGGGGTACTCGGTACCGGGTCCTTCGGTTTGGGGGATGTCACGGTGGCCTGACCCGGTCCATGGACCTTTGAGGGACGTCCAATTAAAGGTGTAGTTGCTTTAATGTTCGTGACGCCACCTGTGGTGTTCGGTCAGGGTGACCGACGCTGCTTAGGGGTCTGCTGGGGTGATGTTATGGCAGCAAGATGGTATACCTTCCCACAGGTGAAGTTTATCCCCAGGGCTTCCCAGAAGTGGTGATGGTGATGGTGGATGATGTAAGGTGCAGTGAATAACGAGGACACAAGGTTGCAGTCTCTTTACCTTTTACTGGAAGCTTCAGCATCCACAGTCCAGGGTACAGACCACAGGGTAGGTAGAGTCTGGCCGGTCCGAAGGCAAATCTAGAGTCCCCTTATCCAGGTGGAAATCAGTAGCCTTCCTACTAGCGCCTGTGTGTTGTAGTCCCTCCCTGCTGCAACTCGGTAAGGTCCTCACAACTTTTGTGGATGTTCTAGATGTCTTTCTCTCTGTCCCCCAGATGGTGTGGATAGGACAAACCCGTATGACTAATGGCCTGAGGCTTGTTTATAGGGACCCTAGAGACACCCTGACCCCCACAATTTGCCACTGTGTCTTCTTAGGTATTAAGGTCGGGCAGCCAACTTGGAATTGACTGTCCTGCCGGTCTCTGAAGTAATGCGTAGAGTCAATTACTCCCTCGGTGTTCCGGTCACCGGCTATGCGCCTCAGAAGGAGGCAGCCTATTTCAGGGCAGAACTCCTCCCGGTGTTTTCTCCTTGTGCTGTGACTTCGTTTCTCACTCTCTACAATACACTTCTCTTCGTGTCCTTTCTTAGGATGCTGCCACACGTGGGGCAGGCGCAGCTCCGTAGCTTTCTGTCTCGCTAGGCCTCTGTCAGGATCCCACCCCTGACAGGTACCCTCTGTCTGCAGCTCAGATGTTCCTCCTTTCCCCCTTTCTGCCTGACAGGTACTCACTGGGTCAAACCCATGCAGCGTCTGACTAACCTTCTATCCAAACCACCAGTTTTACCCTTCTGTGAGGAGTGCCCTACTAGATAGGAGCGTAGCTCCCCCTGGTGGATTGGAGTGTGAAGTGTGGTGTTTGGATTGTGATACCTGGAAAGATGGACTCCTTTATTACCTTCAGATGTAATATCACTCCCCCTGGTGGAAGGACAATATTACTGCAGCAACCAGGACTCTGGGGCGCTGCACATGCTTGTCACAGAAGATGAGGCTTGCATGTGTCCCAAGCATACGTTTCCAATTATGACCCATCCTAGGTCTAGCTTTTGGGCACAGGGAGTATTGTGAACTCCAATGATATGACATCTCACTTTATGAACCAGTAGGATATCTCTCTCCCAACAGCAGGATTATCTGGGCCTAATGGTTAAGTTTTAAGTGAGCGTGATGGATTGCTACATCTGGTGTAGGAATTTCAGATCTGTTGTCTGGGATCTGGTTACATTCAATGATCGTAGGTAGCGGTAGGCAAAATTGTCTGTCTAAGGACTGGATTTGGCAGTCAGTAGCTTTTCTGTTTGCTGTTGTCACTGAACCTTAATAAAGGACTTTGGCCCTTGTGCCAACGGATTTAAGACCCTATCAAGGAACACCCCAATGCGACAGAATACTGAATCAGATCCAGCCACAGTGGGGCGCCTGAAGGACTCTTAATGCATTTGTGCACTTTTGGTAAAGCATATATCACAGGTGTACATGGCAGAAGGTTCAACAGAAAATTATACATACCTTTATCAATTATCTTTCCTTCTAAGGCAGAATCTAAATTTGCCCTGATTTCTCGATTCATTTGAAGTTTAGGATCGTAATACAATCTTTTATAGACCAGTTTTTTTCCTCAATCTATCATTTTATTTCACTAACATATATATCCTTGTCCATGATGACCACGGTCCCACCTTTATCAGCTTTTTTATAACTATTATGTCATCATGGAAAAGGTCATTTAAAGCCTCAAATTCTTCCTTACTAATGTTGGGATTTTTGAACTTTTGATTGATAATCTCAAATCTTGAACATCTCTTGTCACTGCTTCTATAAAGGCCTCTTTCGCTGCTTGACTGCTTGGTGGCATGAACATACTTTTATTACTCAAACCAAATTTACTCAAACATAGCTCACTTTCTTGGACTGTCTCCTTTCTACTTTTGTTACTGAACCATTCTTCAAGTTTTATAGCTCTAAAAAATTTCCTCAAATCAACTGTGCTTTTGAACCAATCTATATGTGAGTTCAAACCATACGACAAGCCTTAGTTAAGCAAATCTCTATGTACATTAGTCACTAACTTTTTTGAGATATTTATAATTAGGTCTGTGGGCAGTTCCTGGTCACATGGGGTCTCAACGGGGCTTGTTGATATTTCTGTTTCACTCCTCTTTTGTCTCTTCTATTTTTTCCTTTGCCGTCTTCCACCTCTTCTCATCCTCCTTTTGGCAGAGGGGCGTCCAACTCTACTAGAAGCAATTATACGGTTAGCGTCGGTTTTCATATTCTTACATCTTCTATTTAGAGCATGTGGCTATCCAAAATAGATTCTGGATAGACAAAGGGCTAAGGCTAACAATGTGGAGAGAAAGGGTTTATTTGTACAAAAGGAATGAAATACTGCAAAAAGAATTCCCTTTGTTATTGAGTATTGTGAAGAGAGTGACGCTATTGCAAAAATCATCAGATGACATTGGCCAACCCTGAGTAGGGGACTTCCTGGGGTAAGTGAGTTCCAAAATCCCCTAATTATGATGTACCGGAGAAGCAAATGCCTTGGTGATAAACTGGTGAAATCTGATGTAGGTCCTCTTAGAAAGGTTATACAAACATCAATGACGGGGACACAAATGAGAGGATGTTTTCCTTGCCTCTCATGTGTCAACTGTTCACTGATGCTAAAAGGCCCTTCCTTCCCCAATTCAACAACGGGAGAAGAAATTAAGATTAAACATTTCCTGACATGCTCATCTGAGTATGTGATTTATGCATGTTACAATGCCCTTGGCCACAGTACAATGTTGGTGAGACGACATGTGATCTTAAAACACATCTCAACCAACATAGATACGATATTCATAAAAAAATTAAGGATCTACTTGTACCTAAGCACTTTTGCGAAAAAGGTCATTTGGAAAAGAATTGAGATTCTGTATTATTGATCATGTGCCCATACATGAGAGGTGGTAACTGCATGGAGGCTCTCAAAAAGTTAGATCTCAGGTGGATTTATGAGCTTAAGATTCTTAAGGTACCTTCACACGAAACGACTTTGTAACGATATCGCTAGCAATCCGTGACGTTGCAGCGTCCTCGCTAGCGATATCGTTTAGTTTGACACGCAGCAGCGATCAGGAAACTGCTGTGATGTCGCTGGTCGCTGAATAAAGTTCAGAACTTTATTTGTTCGTCCGATCGCCGTGTATCGTTGTGTTTGACAGCAAAAGCAACGATACCAGCGATATTTTACACTGGTAACCAGGGTAAACATCGGGTTACTAAGCGCAGGGCCGCGCTTAGTAACCCGGTGTTTACCCTGGTTACCAGTGTAAAATGTAAAAAAAACAAACAGTACATACTTACATTCGCATCCCCCGCCGTCTGCTTCCCACACTGACTGAGCGCCGCAAAGTGAAAGTGAAAGCACAGCACAGCGGTGACGTCACCGCTGCGCCCTGCTACTGCCGGCGCTCAGTCAGTCAGTCAGTGCAGGAAGCGGACGCCGGGGGACGCGAATGTAAGTATGTGCAGTTTGTTTTTTTTACATTTTACGCTGGTAACCAGGGTAAACATCGGGTTACTAAGCGCGGCCCTGCGCTTAGTAACCCGATGTTTACCCTGGTTACCCGGGGACCTTGGCATCGTTGGTCGCTGGAGAGCGGTCTGTGTGACAGCTCTCCAGCGATCAAACAGCGACGCTGCAGCGATCGGCATCGTTGTCGCTATCGCTGCAGCGTTGTTTCGTGTGAAGGTACCTTTAAGCCTGGAGGACTTAATATTGACTTTAAATTACATACAATAGTATAAATCCCTCCTTGATATGGGAGCTGTATGCTTTGATTCTCTGTATATGAGGTGGTGTAATATTTTATGTAAAATATTTTATGATATATACTATTTTTATTTTGTCTTTTTTCAGACATGTGAAAAAGAAAATATCCATGGAAGTATGGTGGGTACTATTAGTATGTATATAATGTAATAATATTGAAAAAAAAATTAATTAGCACTCCATGGCTCAGCACCACCCTACATCTCCTCCCTGGTCTCAGTCTACCACCGTTCCCGTGCTCTCCAATCTGCTAATGACCTGAGGGTAACATCCTCAATAATCAGAACCTCCCACTTCCATCTCCAAGACTTTTCACGTGCTTCGCCAACTCTTTGGAATGCACTACCTAGGTTAATAAGATTAATCCACAATCCCCACAGTTTTAAGCGTGCCCTACAAACGCATTTGTTCAGACTAGACTACCGCCTCAACGCATTAACCTAACTATCCCTGTGTGGCCCATTAAAAAAAACAAAAAAACAAAACCTTAATCAGGTTCCTCACATCATGTTCTCATACATTTTATGCAGTTAATAGCCCTCTGTGTCTGTACTGCTACATATTTAGGCTGATAACTGGTTCATGCAGCTTTACATGAACACCCGATTCTTACACTATGGCTGGTCCGAACAACTAAGGCAATTGTTACCATCCACCTCTCGTGTCTCCCTTTTTCCTATAGTTTGTAAGCTTGCGAGCAGGGCCTTCACTCCTATTGGTATCTATTTTGAACTGTGATTTCTGTTATGCTGTAATGTCTTTTGTCTGTACAAGTCCCCTCTATAAGTTGTAAAGCGCTGCGGAATATGTTGGCGCTATATAAATAAAATTATTATTATTATTATTATAAGTCTTTTTTGGACACTCCCGGGCTGCCTTATGTGGTTGCAGCTTTGTTCTCTAAGGGCCATGATACATGGAAGGCTATGGAGTGGAGTATACTTACTTTGGAGGCTTTTGTTAATATGTTTATACTGTGCACAAGGCTACTTGAAGATGCGGAGGGAGTGTGGATGTAATCCATCCATAGCGTCCTATCCTGCACTCCTAAGGGCTAGATGCACTCCTAATATGACCTATGTGGTCTAATTGATATATATTGAAACCTCAGTATGCATGTATTGTATGGTGGCCATGGAAGCTGAACACTGTGCATGCTCACGCACACTGTACTGATTGGTTGGTTCCGAGGAGACATCGCAGGCATGCTCAGTGCGGCAGTGAATAAGCTGAAGTCAGCGTGGGTGACATATGTGTCTTAAACATACAGTAGATGTATAGTAAGATTTTTTTCTGTAATGTGACTGTTTTTAGTACCCCCATATGAATATAGTATCTTTCTTCATATGAGCTCATTGGCACTTTATTATACTGCTGCACTTTAGAAATAGATGTATATCAATTGGGTGACTTGTTCACATGTATCACTGAATGTGCTGGTATGAGCACCTGATGTATTAATTAACACTGTTTTACATAATTGATGGATGGTATACTGTGGAAACATTAATTAAATGTTCACTTGATTTTTGTCCACTGTTTGAGAAAGGCAGAGAAATCTGCCGAAACATTGCTGCTAATGGATCAGTAAAGCCACGATTTTTCATTTTGATTTTTGGAGTGCTGCCTGTTTTTTTCTGATTATCTATCTATCTATCTATCTATCTATCTATCTATCTATCTATCTATCTATCTTAAGATCTATGTTATGTAATGTAATACAAAAATGGACGTTCTTATTTTCCTATGAACGGGACACATTCCACAATATAAAGAACAAGATGTTAAACTAAACAATCATGGTTAAAAAACATAGACAAATGACTTACTCGTCGTAGGCTTCTTTGTTAAAAATAAATGAGAACATATACATTTTTTTTATTGTACAGCTTTGACAGTTTAGTCTGATAGATGCCATCCATCACTCATTTCCTTCAATTTTAAAAAATAAAACATAAAGTTTAACATATTTACATTTTAGTGGACGTGAAAGATTTGTTTGAACTAATATCATAGCAAATTGTGTGGCTTAATGTGAAGAATTGTTAAGGTTGAACATATCTCTATATCTTTAATATATTGTTCTGTAGGCATCTTTTGAATGATAAAGGGAACACCCCTGAGGCACAGGATTTTTACATTTTCAGATTAAAGATTTGTATGAAATCCATGGATTTGCATAATTTTCCTGGTATGGATTTGGGGGTCAACACTTTTCCCATAAGATGTTGACCAGTCACGATAATAAAAAAACAATGCTGTCTCATGGAAATAAGGTAGACCAAGAATCCATCTCAGGGAGAAAACTATTTTGGAAGATAAGACAAAAATACAGAAGAGTGAGAGGGGAGGGGGTGCCTTTACACATACATCTCAAAAGAAACCAGACATTTTAACAGCCATGTACAGTAAATTCACAGCCCGAACCATCAGAATAGCATAGAATACATAGATAAATAGATACAAATATGTCAGTGAGATATTTAATCAGTGCTTTGCATGTGTAGTTTACTGTACATGTATTAAGATAATAAATACAATTTTTAAAAAATGCATGGCGTCCCCCTTATTTTTAATAACCAGCTAAGGGAAAGCAGAGAGCTGTGAGCTGATACAGTGGGTATGGATAGTATTCATACCCCTTTAACTTTTTCACTCTTTGTTTCATTGCAGCCATTTGGTAAATTAAAAAAAGTTCATTTTTTTCTCATTAATGTACACTCTGAACCCCATCTTGGCTAAAAAAACAGAAATGTAGTAATTTTTGTAACTTTATTAAAAAAGAAAAACTGAAATATCACATGGTCATAAGTATTCAGACCCCATGCTCAGTATTGAGGAGAAGCACCTTTTGAGCTAGTTCAGCCATAAGTCGTCTTAGGAATGATGCAACAAGTTTTTCAATCTGGATTTGGGGAACCTCTGCCATTCTTCCTTGCAGAACCTCTCCAGTTCCGTCAGGTTGGATTGTGAATGTGGTGGACAGCCATTTTCAGGTCTCTCCAGAGATGCTCAATTGGATTTAGAAAAAAACACCATTGGAGGAAAACCTCCACTAAACTCAAAAAAAAACACCAGAACACAGGCATGCTTACCTGTTCAAGGCCTCCAACAATTGCACTACCAGGGTGCACCAGGCCCAAGTAAAGATAGCAAACAACACAGGTGCAAATAATACCGATGCAGCCAACCTACAATCAGGAATTGGCTGCTTGGAGCACCCATGCAAAAAAATAGTCTGTATGTGGCATGTTCACACAGGACTGCAAAATATATGGTGAAAAGCCTATTAATGACGCCATAAATATAGCGGGCTAACCATGATGCATCCTGTGTGAACAGAGGCCACAGTGTACAGAGCCATCTAGGGCCCAGGCACACCCTGGAAAAATGTACAGTGCACCAAAAACATAACAATGTATGCAAGGTATTGGTTGATATTATGGCCACAATATTGAAGCTGCCAACCCACGTCAAGGGTCCTTGTATCTTGGCAGTCCTAATCTAAAAAAACACCATTGGAGGAAAACCTCCACTAAACTCAAAAAAAAAAACACCAGAACACAGGCATGCTTACCTGTTCAAGGCCTCCAACAATTGCACTACCAGGGTGCACCAGGCCCAAGTAAAGATAGCAAACAACACAGGTGCAAATAATACCGATGCAGCCAACCTACAATCAGGAATTGGCTGCTTGGAGCACCCATGCAAAAAAATAGTCTGTATGTGGCATGTTCACACAGGACTGCAAAATATATGGTGAAAAGCCTATTAATGACGCCATAAATATAGCGGGCTAACCATGATGCATCCTGTGTGAACAGAGGCCACAGTGTACAGAGCCATCTAGGGCCCAGGCACACCCTGGAAAAATGTACAGTGCACCAAAAACATAACAATGTATGCAAGGTATTGGTTGATATTATGGCCACAATATTGAAGCTGCCAACCCACGTCAAGGGTCCTTGTATCTTGGCAGTCCTAATCTAAAAAAACACCATTGGAGGAAAACCTCCACTAAACTCAAAAAAAAACACCAGAACACAGGCATGCTTACCTGTTCAAGGCCTCCAACAATTGCACTACCAGGGTGCACCAGGCCCAAGTAAAGATAGCAAACAACACAGGTGCAAATAATACCGATGCAGCCAACCTACAATCAGGAATTGGCTGCTTGGAGCACCCATGCAAAAAAATAGTCTGTATGTGGCATGTTCACACAGGACTGCAAAATATATGGTGAAAAGCCTATTAATGACGCCATAAATATAGCGGGCTAACCATGATGTATCCTGTGTGAACATAGGCCACAGTGTACAGAGCCATCTAGGGCCCAGGCACACCCTGGAAAAATGTACAGTGCACCAAAAACATAACAATGTATGCAAGGTATTGGTTGATATTATGGCCACAATATTGAAGCTGCCAACCCACGTCAAGGGTCCTTGTATCTTGGCAGTCCTAATCTAAAAAAACACCATTGGAGGAAAACCTCCACTAAACTCAAAAAAAAAAACACCAGAACACAGGCATGCTTACCTGTTCAAGGCCTCCAACAATTGCACTACCAGGGTGCACCAGGCCCGCCCAAGTAAAGATAGCAAACAACACAGGTGCAAATAATACCGATGCAGCCAACCTACAATCAGGAATTGGCTGCTTGGAGCACCCATGCAAAAAAATAGTCTGTATGTGGCATGTTCACACAGGACTGCAAAATATATGGTGAAAAGCCTATTAATGACGCCATAAATATAGCGGGCTAACCATGATGCATCCTGTGTGAACAGAGGCCACAGTGTACAGAGCCATCTAGGGCCCAGGCACACCCTGGAAAAATGTACAGTGCACCAAAAACATAACAATGTATGCAAGGTATTGGTTGATATTATGGCCACAATATTGAAGCTGCCAACCCACGTCAAGGGTCCTTGTATCTTGGCAGTCCTAATCTAAAAAAACACCATTGGAGGAAAACCTCCACTAAACTAAAAAAAAAAAAAAAAAAAATAGTATAGATAGTATTCATACCCCTTTAACTTTTTCACTCTTTGTTTCATTGCAGCCATTTGGTAAATTAAAAAAAGTTCATTTTTTTCTCATTAATGTACACTCTGAACCCCATCTTGGCTAAAAAAACAGAAATGTAGTAATTTTTGTAACTTTATTAAAAAAGAAAAACTGAAATATCACATGGTCATAAGTATTCAGACCCCATGCTCAGTATTGAGGAGAAGCACCTTTTGAGCTAGTTCAGCCATGAGTCGTCTTAGGAATGATGCAACAAGTTTTTCAATCTGGATTTGGGGAACCTCTGCCATTCTTCCTTGCAGAACCTCTCCAGTTCCGTCAGGTTGGATTGTGAATGTGGTGGACAGCCATTTTCAGGTCTCTCCAGAGATGCTCAATTGGATTTAGGTCAGATCTCTGGCTGGGCCAGTCAAGAATGGTCAGAGAGTTGTTCTAAAGCCTCTCATTTGTTATTTTAGCTGTGTGCTTAGGGTCATTGTCTTGTTGGAAAGTGAACCTTCAACCAAGTCTGAGGTCCAGAGCACTCTGGAAGAGGTTTTCATCCAGGATATCTCTGTACTTTGCCGCATTAATGTTAACTTCAAATACAACCAGTCACCCTGTCCATGCAGCTGAAAAACACCTCCATAGCATGATGCTGCCACCATGTTTCACTGTTGGGATTGTATTGGGCAAGTGATGAGCAGTGCCTGGTTTTCTCCACACATACCCCTTAGAATTATCACCAAAAAGGTCTATCTTCGTCTCATCAGACCAGAGAATCTTATTTCTCGTAGCCTGGGAGTCCTTCATGTGTTTTTTAGCAAACTCTATGCTGACTTTCATATGTCTTGCACTGAGGAGAGGCTTCCGTTGGGCCACTCTAACATAAAGGCCCAACTGGTGGAGGGCGGCAGTGATAGTTGACTTTGTGAAGCTTTCTCCCATCTCCCTACTGCATCTCTGGAGCTCAGCCACAGTGATCTTGGGGTTATTCTTTACCTCTCTCACCAAGGCTCTTCTCCCACGATTGCTCAGTTTGGCTGGACGGCCAGGTCTAGTCAGACTTCTGATGGTCCAAACTTCTTCCATTTAAGGATTATGAAGGCCATTGTGCTTTTAGGAACCTTGAATACTGCAGAAATTCTGTTTTAACCTTGGCCAGATCTGTGTCTTGCCACAATATTGTCACTGAGTTCCTTGGCTAGTTCCTTTGACCTCATGATTTTCATTTAGTCTGACATGCACTGTGAATTGGGACGTCTTACATAGACAGGTGTGTGCCTTTCCATATCAGTTTAATTAAACACAGCTGGACTCCAATGAAGGAGTAGAACCATATCAAGGAGGATCACAAGGAAATGGACAGCATGTGACTAAAATATGAGTGTCTGAGCAAAGGGTCTGGATACTTATGACCATGTGATGTTTCAGTTTTTCTTTTTTATTAAATTTGCAAAAATTTCTACATTTCTGTTTTTTTTCAGTCAAGATGGGGTGCACAGTGTATATTAATATGGAAAAATGAACTTTTTTGAAATTACCAAATGGTTGCAATGAAACAAAGAGTGAAAAATATAAAGGTGTCTCAATACTTTCTATACCCACTGTATTACCAGGTTGGGAAGGGGCCAATAAACATGGAGTTTCCCAGCCTATTAATATCAACTCACAGGTGTCTGCTTAGCCTTTACTAGTTATGAAAAAGAAGGGACTCCCAAAAAATGACTTTGGGACCCCCCTGATTTTAATAACCAGCGAAGGTTAAGCAGACAGATGCAGGCTAATATTAATAGGCTGGAAATGGCCATGTATATTGGCCTTTTCACAGCCTAATAAGACTAGCCCTCAGCCACCCCAGAAATAGTACATCCATTAGATGCCCAATTCTAATGCTTAGCCTCGTTTCTTCCCAATTGCCCTGGTGCATTGGCAGTCTGTGTAATGTCCGCTGACATTAAGCCCAGGGGTTAGTAGTGGAGAGTTGTCTGTTAGACATTCCCATTACTAATCCGGTAGTCAAAATAAATAAACACACTCCCAGAAAAGTCCTTTAATTTTAAAAAGCACTCCCAGACAATTAAACTCTTTTACCCATTTATTATCATAAACAAACAAGCCACAGGGTCCACTGTTATCCATAACATGTCTTTCGACGTCGATCCGCGACTCTGCTACATCCGAATGCTGTGATGAGCAGAGACATGAGTAATGTTACCGCTCACCACAGCCACCAGGATACACTGAGAGTAGAGCGAGAATCAGGGGGAGTGACGAGTGGTGACGTCATATGCATCAGTTGTTTAAATTGTTACTCAATTATGTTTAAAAAATATATTTACATTTTTTTAAAAAGAGCAACATTTATTTAATTTACGTTAAAAATGAAATTGGATGCATTTTACTATTCAGCTATGAAAAGGAGCAATTTGTGATTTTTTCTCTAAATAAATGAATAACAGCAAAGAAAAAGTAAAGACCAATGCTTAACCCCTTCCCGACCCATGACGCCACATAGGCGTCATGAAAACCCGTGCCAATCCGACCCATGACGCCTATGTGGCGTCATGGAATGATCGCGTCCCTGCAGATCGGGTGAAGGGGTTAACTCCTATTTTACCCGATCTGCAGGGAGAGGGGGAGTGGTGCTTCAGCCCAGGGGGGGTGGCTTCACCCCCCCGTGGCTACGATCGCTCTGATTGGCTGTTGAAAGTGAAACTGCCAATCAGAGCGATTTGTAATATTTCACCTAAAAAACAGGTGAAATATTACAATCCAGCCATGGCCGATGCTGCAATATCATCGGCCATGGCTGGAAAACCTGAAGTGACCACCCCCCACCCCACCGATCGCCCCCCCACCGCTCCGTTATGGGGTCCGGTCCCCTCCGTCCTGTGCTCCGCTGCCCCGTGCTCCTGCCCGCTCCCCCGTCCTGCTGTCCGCTCCCCCCGTCCTCCGATCACCCCCCCTGTGCTCAGATCCACCCCCCCACCACCCCTTCATACTTACCGATCCTCCCGGTGTCCGGCCGTCTCCTCGCTGGGCGCCGCCATCTTCCAAAATGGCGGGCGCATGCTCAGTACGCCCGCCGGCCGGCAGATTCCTTACAGGTACATTTTGATCGCTGTGGTAGGTTCTACCACAGCGATCAAAATAAAAATAATAATAAATAAACCCCCCCCTTTATCACCCCCATAGATAGGGACAATAATAAAATAAAGAAAATATTTTTTTTTTTTTTTTCCCCCACTGTGGTTAGGGTTAGAACTAGGGTTAGGGTTAGAACTAGGGTTAGGGTTACGGGTAGGGTTAGGGTTATGGCATGTGCGGATTTGGCAGCGGATCCGCAGCGGATCGGCCGCGGATCTGCAGCGGATCGGCGGCGGATCCGCAGCGGATCCGCGGCGGATCGGCCGCGGATCCGCAGCGGATCGGCCGCGGATCCGCAGCGGATCGGCCGCGGATCCGCAGCGGATCGGCCGCGGATCCGCAGCGGATTGGCCGCTGCGAATTCGTAGCAGTTTTCCATCAGGTTTACAGTACCGTGTACACCTATGGAAAACCAAATCCGCTGTGCCCATGGTGCGGAAAATTCCGTGCAGAAACGCTGCATTGTATTTTCCACAGCATGTCAATTCTTTGTGCGGATTCCGCAGCGTTTTACACCTGTTCCTCAATAGGAATCCGCAGGTGAAATCCGCACAAAAAAACACTGGAAATCTGCTGTAAATCCGCAGGTAAAACGCAGTGCCTTTTACTTGCAGATTTTTCAAAAGTCGTGCGGAAAAATCTCACACGAATCCGCTACGTGGGCACATACCCTTAGGGTTAGGGTTGGAATTAGGGCTAGGGTTGGAATTAGGGTTACGGGTGTGTTGGGGTTAGGGTTGTGGTTAGGGGTGTGTTGGGGTTAGGGTTGGGATTAGGGTTATGGCTACAGTTGGGATTAGGATTAGGGGTGTGTTGGGGTTAGTGTTGAAGTTAGAAATGAGGGGTTTCCACTGTTAGGGCACATCAGGGGTCTCCAAACGCAACATGGCGCCACCATTGATTCCAGCCAATCTTGCATTCAAAAAGTCAAATGGTGCTCCCTCCCTTCCAAGCCCCGACGTGTGCCCAAACAGTGGTTTACCCCCACATTTGGGGTACCAGCGTACTCAGGACAAACTGGGCAACAACTGTTGGGGTCCAATTTCTCCTGTTACCCTTGCAAAAATAAAAAATTACTTGCTAAGACATAATTTTTGAGGAAAAAAGAATTATTTTTTATTTTCACGGCTCTGCGTTGTAAACTTCTGTGAAGCACTTGGAGGTTGAACGTGCTCATCACACATCTAGATAAGTTCCTTGGGGGGTCTAGTTTCCAAAATGGGGTCACTTGTGGGGTGTTTCTACTGTTTAGGCACATCAGGGGCTCTGCAAATGCAACGTGACGCCCGCAGACCATTCCATCAAAGTCTGCATTTCAAATGTCACTACTTCCCTTCCGAGCCCTGACGTGCGCCCAAACAGTGGTTTACCCCCACATATGGGGTATCACTGTACTCACAACAAACTGGGCAACAAACATTGGGGCCCAATTTCTCCTGTTACCCTTGTGAAAATAAAAAATTGCTTGCTAAAACATCTTTTTTGAGGAAAGAAAAATGATTTTTTATTTTCACGGCTCTGCGTTGTAAACTTCTGTGAAGCACTTGGGGGTTGAATGTGCTCATCACACATCTAGATAAGTTCCTTGGGGGGTCTAGTTTCCAAAATGGGGTCACTTGTGGGGTGTTTCTACTGTTTAGGCACATCAGGGGCTCTGCAAATGCAACGTGACGCCCGCAGACCATTCCATCAAAGTCTGCATTTCAAATGTCACTACTTCCCTTCCGAGCCCTGACGTGCGCCCAAACAGTGGTTTACCCCCACATATGGGCTATCACTGTACTCACAACAAACTGGGCAACAAACATTGGGGCCCAATTTCTCCTGTTACCCTTGTGAAAATAAAAAATTGCTTGCTAAAACATCTTTTTTGAGGAAAGAAAAATGATTTTTTATTTTCACGGCTCTGCGTTGTAAACTTCTGTGAAGCACTTGGGGGTTGAATGTGCTCATCACACATCTAGATAAGTTCCTTGGGGGGTCTAGTTTCCAAAATGGGGTCACTTGTGGGGTGTTTCTACTGTTTAGGCACATCAGGGGCTCTGCAAATGCAACGTGATGCCCGCAGACCATTCCATCAAAGTCTGCATTTCAAATGTCACTACTTCCCTTCCGAGCCCTGACGTGCGCCCAAACAGTGGTTTACCCCCACATATGGGGTATCACTGTACTCACAACAAACTGGGCAACAAACATTGGGGCCCAATTTCTCCTGTTACCCTTGTGAAAATAAAAAATTGCTTGCTAAAACATCTTTTTTGAGGAAAGAAAAATGATTTTTTATTTTCACGGCTCTGCGTTGTAAACTTCTGTGAAGCACTTGGGGGTTGAATGTGCTCATCACACATCTAGATAAGTTCCTTGGGGGGTCTAGTTTCCAAAATGGGGTCACTTGTGGGGTGTTTCTACTGTTTAGGCACATCAGGGGCTCTGCAAATGCAACGTGACGCCAGCAGACCATTCCATCAAAGTCTGCATTCCAAAACGTCACTACTTCCCTTCCGAGCCCCGGCATGTGCCCAAGTGGTTTACCCCCACATATGGGGTATCAGCGTACTCAGGAGAAACTGGACAACAACTTTTGGGGTCCAATTTCTCCTGTTACCCTTGCAAAAATAAAAAATTCTGGGCTAAAAAAATATTTTTGAGGAAAGGAAACACATTTATTATTTTCACGGCTCTGCGTTATAAACTTCTGCGAAGCACTTGGGGGTTCAAAGTGCTCACCGCACATCTAGATTAGTTCCTTGGGAGGTCTAGTTTCCAAAATGGGGTCACTTGTTAGGGAGCTCCAATGTTTAGGCACACAGGGGCTCTCCAAACGTGACATGGTGTCCGCTAATGATTGGAGCTAATTTTCCATTCAAAAAGCCAAATGGCGTGCCTTCCCTTCCGAGCCCTGCCGTGTGCCCAAACAGTGGTTTACCCCCACATATGGGGTATCATCGTACTCAGGACAAACTGGACAACAACATTTGGGGTCCAATTTCTCCTATTACCCTTGGAAAATTAAAAAATCCTGGGCTAAAACTCATTTTTGAGGAAAGAAAAATTATTTTTTTATTTTCACGGCTCTGCGTTATAAACTTCTGTGAAGCACCTGGGGGTTATAAGTGCTCACTATGCATCTAGATAAGTTCCTTGGGGGGTCTAGTTTCCAAAATGGGGTCACGTGTAGGGGAGCTCCAATGTTTAGGCACACAGGGGCTCTCCAAACGCGACATGGTGTTCGCTAACGATTGGAGCTAATTTTCCATTCAAAAAGTCAAATGGCACGCCTCCCCTTCCGAGCCTTGCCGTGCACCCAAACAGTGGTTTACCCCCACATATGAGGTATCAACATACTCAGCAGAAATTGCCCAACAAATTTTAGGATCCATTTTATCCTGTTGCCCATGTGAAAATGAAAAAATTGAGGCTAAAAGAAATTTTGTGTGAAAAAAAAGTACTTTTTAATTTTTACGGATCAATTTGTGAAGCACCTGAGAGTTTAAAGTGCTCACTATGCTTCTAGATAAGTTCCTTGGGGGGTCTACTTTCCAAAATGGGGTCACTTGTGGGAGCGCTCCAATGTTTAGGCACACGGGGGCTCTCCAAACGTGACATGGTCTCTGCTAGCGATGGAGATCATTTTTCATTCAAAAAGTCAAATGGCGCTCCTTCCCTTCCGAGCCTTACCATGTGCCCAAACAGTGGTTTACCCCCACATGTGAGGTATCAGTGTACTCAGGAGAAATTGTCCAACAAATTTTAGGATCCATTTTATCCTGTTGCCCATGTGAAAATGAAAAAATTGAGGCTAAAATAATTTTTTTGTGAAAAAAAAGTACTGTTTAATTTTTACGGATCAATTTGTGAAGCACCTGGGGGTTTAAAGTGCTCACTATGCTTCTAGATAAGTTCCTTGGGGGGTCTAGTTTCCAAAATGGGGTCACTTGTGGGGGAGCTCCAATGTTTAGGCACACGGGGGCTCTCTAAACGCGACATGGTGTCCGCTAAAGATTGGAGCCAATTTTTCATTCAAAAAGTCAAATGGCGCTCCTTTCCTTCCAAGCCCTGCCGTATGCCCAAACAGTGGTTTACCCCCACATATGAGGTATCAGCGTACTCAGGACAAATTGCACAACATCGTTCGTGGTCCAGTTTTTCCTTTTACCCTTGGGAAAATAAAAAAAATGTTGCTAAAAGATCATTTTTGTGACTAAAAAGTTAAATGTTCATTTTTTCCTTCCATGTTGCTTCTGCTGCTGTGAAACACCTGAAGGGTTAATAAACTTCTTGAATGTGGTTTTGAGCACCTTGAGGGGTGCAGTTTTTAGAATGGTGTCACTTTGGGGTATTTTCAGCCATATAGAACCCTCAAACTGACTTCAAATGTGAGGTGGTCCCTAAAAAAAATGGTTTTGTAAATTTTGTTGTAAAAATGAGAAATCACTGGTCAAATTTTAACCCTTATAACTTCCTAGCAAAAAAAAAATTTGTTTCCAAAATTGTGCTGATGTAAAGTAGACATGTGGGAAATGTTATTTATTAACTATTTTGTATCACATAACTCTCTGGTTTAACAGAATAAAAATTCAAAATGTGAAAATTGCGAAATTTTCAAAATTTTCGCCAAATTTCCGTTTTTTTCACAAATAAACTCAGAAATTATCGACCTAAATTTACCACTAACATGAAGCCCAATATGTCACGAAAAAACAATCTCAGAATCGCTAGGATCCGTTGAAGCGTTCCTGAGTTATTACCTCATAAAGGGACACTGGTCAGAATTGCAAAAAACGGCAAGGTCATTAAGGCCAAAATAGGCTGGGTCATGAAGGGGTTAAATGAACAGTAAGCAATGATTGATGATGCAATCCTCATCTTCCTTAGCAATGAATAATCAGATTTTTTTTAACTTATTGGCGCTTTTATGAGATATGAACACAGCTGATTAAAACACGTTGAGCTGAGCCTCACACTGCTGCACAGCCGCTAGCTGCAAAATAATAGCCTTTATAGAACAAAGGCCGCTACATCACTGAGAGCTTAACCATGTTTCAATGTGCTCTCTGGCATGTGATGTCTTCATCAGGCAGTGAAAGGGATGTCAGTGGCAGGATCTGGTCCCTGAGTGCCTGTCACATACCGTTCTTATGGTTGCTCCAGGCAAGACTATGAAAAGTGAGGGAAGACTTAGCCTTGCAACCCGTTCCGTGCACAGCCTCTGACATGTGGCCCCAGAGCTGCATCAAACTAAGAGCTTGCAGATGAGAAAACAGCTCCAAACAGCAAGCATCTACTAAAAGAAACATTCAAAATGAAATTGATGCAAAGGAAGTGTTAATTGCTATAGTCTATTGCTTTAAATGTAACGAATGCACATTACCGATACCGAGGAATTTATTTCCAATTTTTACATAAGAAAAGCATTCTTTAACAGATATGACTGTGCAATGGCCTTAAAACCACTTTCACCCCTATTTCATAGTTGTTAAAACTTGAGAAAAAAAATTCTGTAGGATTTTGCTTCTGGGCAGATACATCTGTTCTTGCAGCAGATGTGAGGCAGATACTTAGCATTATGTCCAGAGCATAGAAAAAAGCAAAAAAAAAAGGTGGTGACAGGAACATCATTAACATCACAACTTTTAAAATGATTTTTTTGAAAGGAGGCTTGGAGCAGAACAATAAGGAAAGATATCAGGAGGTCTTCAACATTTACATCATCATGCTAATATAAGAACACGATGAAACAACTTGGCACCTGTGTAGCATGAGCTAAAAGTATTTCTGCATAGATATTGGATCTTAGAAATCTGAAAAAATTGATATTTTTGCACATTGCTTGAGTATATGCACTTGTGAGATACCCCTCAATGCAAACGGTTAATGTGAATAATTACCTTTACTGTTGGTGCTCAATAGGCTGACTAGTGCTGTATATTCAGGTAGACGGTTTCAGGGGAATGTCTATGGATGCAACTAAGATAAAGCACAAGGTGTTAAATATAATCCCTTATTTAGTAGAAAGTATACAAAAGTCACAATTGGAATAAGATACTACTTTTTGCAAGTGTGTGTGATACTATATGTCAAGAACGATAAGTGGAGCCACGGTGGTGGATTTATCTACCAAATCGGTGAAATAAAAACGGCAGGACTTATTAAAACAAAGTACCTGTACTTAAGGTACACGTTGTTTCCGGGAGTAAATGTCCTTGTAGAGTAAGGCAATTGAGTATTACTTATCTCCTTAATCCTGTACTGACGGCTTGCAGGAGAGTTTCTGAGCGCACTGTCCCGGCCGGTGACAGGCGCTCGAGGTGCTTCGCTAGTACTACGCGGTAGATTGCAGGACCAGATTTCATTACATGCACCACACAGGGGGTTATATACGCGATCGAGTGCCCCTGTAGAAAATTATATGTAGGGCGCACTAAACGCCCCCTCTGCAAAAGAATAAACGAACATTTGCGCAATATAAAAAATAAATATGATGAACACCCCCTGTCCAAACACTTTGCAGCTTGCCATGGGGGTTCCCTGCAAGGGGTTAAAGTAACTGGCATAAAGGTGGTAAAAAAGGATTGGCGGAATGGGGACTATGTAAAACAGATGTCCAGAGAAGAAACAAGACTCATTTTTGAACTGGACACTCTCAAACCCAAGGGGTTAAATAATGAAGTGGAACTATTCGCCTTTGATTAATAACGTAATAACCTATGATCTTGATACACTGAGGGTATTTAAAGCCCCGTGACACAGAGGGAGCCAACCCTGATGAAGGAATCCGTTGACATTCCGAAACGCGTTGGTTTTTGGCTCTTCTCGCACGCCGTACTGCATACAGGGGCACCACGTGACCGGGCTAGTCACGTGACCCGAACGTCATGCAGGTCCTGCAATCTACCGCTTAGTACTAGCGAAGCACCTCGAGCGCCTGTCACCGGCCGGGACAGTGCGCTCAGAAACTCTCCTGCAAGCCGTCAGTACAGGATTAAGGAGATAAGTAATACTCAATTGCCTTACTCTACAAGGACATTTACTCCCGGAAACAACGTGTACCTTAAGTACAGGTACTTTGTTTTAATAAGTCCTGCCGTTTTTATTTCACCGATTTGGTAGATAAATCCACCACCGTGGCTCCATTTATCGTTCTTGACATATAGTATCACACACACTTGCAAAAAGTAGTATCTTATTCCAATTGTGACTTTTGTATACTTTCTACTAAATAAGGGATTATATTTAACACCTTGTGCTTTATCTTAGTTGCATCCATAGACATTCCCCTGAAACCGTCTACCTGAATATACAGCACTAGTCAGCCTATTGAGCACCAACAGTAAAGGTAATTATTCACATTAACCGTTTGCATTGAGGGGTATCTCACAAGTGCATATACTCAAGCGCAGGTATTACTTTTATATATTTTGTCTTTAGCTTCTTTTTCCCACTGTGGTTTGGGATTATACTTGCAGCTGACCGTATGCACTCGCACTAGCGCCGCTACAATATACTTAATTTTTTCTTCTTTATTTTCCACACTAGTAGCTGGCTGCTGTGCTTTTTGGAGTTACCAGCTTCTCACCAACTCATTTTAAACCCATTCCCTTATATCTTTAGTAGTGAAACCCTCATTATGAGCATCCTATGGGAAGACCGGAGGGAACGCATTCAATACATACAATCATTTTTTGATCTGGGGCAACAAAAACCACCCTGTGTCATTAATGAAACTAGCAGATATAACATTAAAGAATCCTTAAAAAAGTTGGAACATCTACTCCTCAAAGAAACAAGGGATTTGTGGGAAGTCGTCACCCTAGAAAGATATTTAGCATTTGATTGTATACCGAAGGGTTTAGCAATAGAAAAGCACCTGTCAGGAGATATAGGAGATAAGAGCACCCTGGAGGAATGGGATATGCTACTTAAAACATTTTCGAAACAGGCCGTATCCTTTATTATCAACAAACGCAGAGATCAGCTTATGGCTAGTAAAAATGAGATCTCTAAATTATTTAAGGAAATTGATCCATATAAGAACCATCCAGAGATTAGGAACCTCTCAAAAAGTATAAAAAATCGCATAAATATTAAAGAAAAAGAAATAATTGAAAAGAAAAAACGTAAATTTGGCCGTGATGCAATTCCTGATTTTGTATCAACACAACAAAATAATTTATTGGAACTGGAAACAATTGACCAAATTGATGGTAGTCATTTATCTGTAACTACCTTGGAGGAAGAGTTCTCCATACATCCTACTTTAGAGAATATCACTACACCAGTTCCATTAAGCCCGCAAGATGTAAGAGAATCAATACCGAACATCACCTCCCAATCCAATCAACAAATTATGACACCGATCCCAATACAAAATCGCTTTGAAGGGCTAGATACAATAACAGAATCACCATGCATGACTAATGATCCACCAGAACCCCAAATAAGTACTCGCACCAAAACTATTACTAGAAATCAACAATCTTCTAACAGCCGTAAAATAAATCCGTTTTTTCAATTGGGCCAAAGAAAAGGCACCACAGGGGCTGTAGGGGGGGGGGAACTCTCCCAAAAAAAGAAGAAACGCAAAGAAATAAATAATGAGACCAAAAAATTTTTTAACCTGAGCAATTATTCACTGAAGGCTAATGAGGTATCTTTATTACAAAGGGGACTAAAATTTGCTCCGGCCACGAAATTTAATAAATTTCAGGCCTTTATAGGCATTAAGCAATTTATGCACAAACTGGCTATAAAAAAATATTTTATTAAGAAAAGCCCTACTGTTCTAAATCCAATTATCCTTCGGGATGTTCCATCAGGAGATACGTTTACTGATTTACGGCCTAAATCAAAGTTTAACCCTCTAAATGAGTACTCACAAGCGTTTGAGGCTTTTCAGAAAAATGTAATTAATGATATAAAAAAAGTAAGTGAAAGAAGGTGTTCTCAAATTAAATATAATCTTTCATATAAAGAACGTTCTGCAATACAAGAATTACAACAAAAAAGTGACATTGTCATTCGTCCAGCCGACAAAGGGGGGGGGGTATTGTCATTTTGGATCAAACACATTATGACAGAGAATCTCAACGCCTTTTGGGCGATACCAGGACGTACAAGAAATTGTCATATGACCCCTCAATAGAATATACGAATGAGTTAAAAAGACTCCTCACCCAAGGCCTAGAGGATGGATTTATAAATAAGCAGGAGTATGAGTATATATACACCCCATATCCAAGAATGGCCATATTTTACCATCTTCCTAAAGTCCATAAAGACATGATAGATCCACCAGGCCGGCCTATTATTTCAGGCATTGGTAATTTAACCTCTAACTTGTCCCATTATCTGGACTGTTTCCTGCAAAAAGTGGTTCCTACATTACCAGCCGATCTGAAAGATAGTAAACACATCCTACAAATCCTCGGCAATTTAAAATGGCAGAACAATTATATATTAGGCACACTTGATGTATCCTCTTTATATACAGTGATACAACATGAGAAAGGCACAGAAGCTATGTGTCATTTTTTAAATACAGCAAAACAACTTTCTCCAGGAAAAGTGGAATTTTTAAAAGAATGTGCACTATTTATTCTTACACATAACTTTTTTAAATATAAGGCGGACTACTATGCCCAGCAGTGGGGCACAGCCATGGGGACCAGATTCGCGCCCAGTTATGTGAACCTCTATGTGGGTAGATGGGAGGATCTCCATATCTACCCGGGGGGTTCCCTGCGCACGGGTCTGGCCCTATGGCTGCGTTTTATTGATGATGTATTTTTTATATGGGAAAATGATGAAGATTCACTAAACCAGTTTTTAATTGATATAAATAAAAATGATTTTTATCTGCAATTTTCGGCTACTACCAGCAAAACTAATATACATTTTTTGGATCTTAATGTTTTTATTGATGAGGGCAAAATTCATACATCCACGTTTACTAAACCAACTGATTCTAACAGCTTTATTTCAATGGGCAGCTGCCATCTACCAAGATGGCTGCTCAATGTCCCGCGTAGTCAGTTTATGAGGTCAAATCGAAATTGTTCTAATAGTGCAGACTATGTCAGGGAAACCAATACCCTTATTGACAAATTTTTAAATAAAGGTTACAATCATCAGCATTTATTGACAACACAGGGAATAGTTCAAGATATCCCCAGAGAACAACTTCTCCAGGACTCAATAAGAAGTGTAAAAGAGAATGAAACGAATCCAATGTCTATTCCAATTATCACTCAATATAATTCGAATATAAAAATCTTTAAAAAAATTGTTAATAAACATTGGTCTCTACTAAAGGAAGATAAAGTAATTGGAGAGAAATTATCTGACCACCCTAGCTTCGTTTTTCGGAAAGCACGCAATTTAAACACAATTATTGCTCCTACAACAAGGAATTTTGCACAACCAAATATGAATGCGGGATATTTTAAACAATCCGCAAAAGGTTTTTTTCCCTGCAGGAAGTGCAAAATGTGTAAGTCTCTACATTTATTAAAGCAGAAGTCTGTGATATCTCAGAATAATATTCAAATACAGATCACAGATTTCATTACGTGCACCACACAGGGGGTTATATACGCGATCGAGTGCCCCTGTAGAAAATTATATGTAGGGCGCACTAAACGCCCCCTCTGCAAAAGAATAAACGAACATTTGCGCAATATAAAAAATAAATATGATGAACACCCCCTGTCCAAACACTTTGCAGCTTGCCATGGGGGTTCCCTGCAAGGGGTTAAAGTAACTGGCATAAAGGTGGTAAAAAAGGATTGGCGGAATGGGGACTATGTAAAACAGATGTCCAGAGAAGAAACAAGACTCATTTTTGAACTGGACACTCTCAAACCCAAGGGGTTAAATAATGAAGTGGAACTATTCGCCTTTGATTAATAACGTAATAACCTATGATCTTGATACACTGAGGGTATTTAAAGCCCCGTGACACAGAGGGAGCCAACCCTGATGAAGGAATCCGTTGACATTCCGAAACGCGTTGGTTTTTGGCTCTTCTCGCACGCCGTACTGCATACAGGGGCACCACGTGACCGGGCTAGTCACGTGACCCGAACGTCACGCAGGTCCTGCAATCTACCGCTTAGTACTAGCGAAGCACCTCGAGCGCCTGTCACCGGCCGGGACAGTGCGCTCAGAAACTCTCCTGCAAGCTGTCAGTACAGGATTAAGGAGATAAGTAATACTCAATTGCCTTACTCTACAAGGACATTTACTCCCGGAAACAACGTGTACCTTAAGTACAGGTACTTTGTTTTAATAAGTCCTGCCGTTTTTATTTCACCGATTTGGTAGATAAATCCACCACCGTGGCTCCATTTATCGTTCTTGACATATAGTATCACACACACTTGCAAAAAGTAGTATCTTATTCCAATTGTGACTTTTGTATACTTTCTACTAAATAAGGGATTATATTTAACACCTTGTGCTTTATCTTAGTTGCATCCATAGACATTCCCCTGAAACCGTCTACCTGAATATACAGCACTAGTCAGCCTATTGAGCACCAACAGTAAAGGTAATTATTCACATTAACCGTTTGCATTGAGGGGTATCTCACAAGTGCATATACTCAAGCGCAGGTATTACTTTTATATATTTTGTCTTTAGCTTCTTTTTCCCACTGTGGTTTGGGATTATACTTGCAGCTGACCGTATGCACTCGCACTAGCGCCGCTACAATATACTTAATTTTTGCACATTGATTAAAGCACAATTGATACTTTAGATCCAAAATAAATGCCAAATATAGTAGGTATAGCATTCTAGAATGATGTAGGGTTGGTGGTATCACGATCCATTTTTGGGTGCGTGGCAGCTCTGGTTCACTATGATTTTAATGTAGCTTTTTTCCTTTCAGGCCAGCAGGGGTTAATGTCACGTTCCCTTGCTGGCTGTGTACTGCAATTGCAGAGTTGCTAGGTCAGCTGATGTGGGTGGTGACCACTCCCACCATCCTTTAAATAGTCAGCTGATGCATTAGCTGACTGTCGGTGATAGAGCAATCTATGTTGAACAAGCCTGGAGTAAGGAGCTCCCTGGTGGCAGTGGTGAATCTACTGGTTTCATGGAGTTCATGGTCTGGGTGCCTTTCTTCTGCTATCAAGCACTTTGCAGTAGAAAAGGCTATTAAGCTAACATTGGTGTTTTTTCCTTGTCTGTCTTGTGATTACATTGTCCCATGTTGTACCATTTGCAGTGGTGAGGCTAGCCCCCTTGCTGGACAATGCCCTAGCCAGGGCAGTAGTAGGTGACAGCAAGGGACAAGGTTCCTGATGGCGGTGAGGGGAAGGACCCATTTAGGAAGTTAAGGGAGTGCAGGGATAGGCGCAGGTGGTGACCATCCCTCAATCCCTATTGATAGGGCCTTCCTCTCCCCATTTCCATCTCGTTGTTTGTGTGTCGTGCCATCCACTGTCCTAACCCCTCTTGAGTCGTTACATTTTGTGACAGGTGGTTTGTCTCATCAGGTTTAGCAGCGTAGAATGCCAAAGAAGCTTATTATTGTAATTTGCCTGCACTAACAATTGCAATAACTTTCATCACTTTTTGGGCACATCTTTTCTATCTTGAGACTTCAGCGGAACATTTGACAATAAAGATTTGGCTGTCATCTCTACTGTGCTCGAAGTCCCAATCTTTGGTCTTGCCACCTTATCAAATTTGACTTCATATAAATCCCACCTAGTTCTCTCTTCATAACTCTTTGCCCTCTTAGCCAGATCTCCTGACAGTGATAAGTCAGTAGTCAGTTCTCTACGACGTAGTCAAGTGACCTCAACATTCCTTAGTATAGAAGACAATGCTTTCTTTCTGAGTGAAAAATGTGCTTGTGCCACTCTCCACTGTGTCACGTCATAATGAGATTGCATAATACCTTGGCCAATTGGCTAAACACCGGAGAGCTATGAGGAACAAATAGGTGAGCTGGGTTACAGACCAAAGGGGTTCGTCAGAGAACGCAGCCAAACTCCTCTAGCCTTTGGTGCCACATAGCACTTATAGAAACTGCTTCTAAGTGAAATTTTGAGAAATTAATACAAATATACATTTTAATTGGCATATTGATGCTGAACTCAGTGTTTTGTGATTCTATCATATTATATGATATATAGTAGATTTCTCTACTCCTAGTTCTCAAACAGAATACAAGCCGCCATGTCTAGGGCCCCTAAGTTTACATGACTACCTTGTTGCCAGTGAATCTGCTATCAATAGCTTTGTGGCAAAAATGCACACTGCCTCGTTTAGGTGGGGTACACTGCAAGAACGAAAAGCCATGGGATTCCACATCGGTTTTTGCTGATAGCAAAGTGTTTCTGTGCCATACCAGCGCCTTCATCAAGATTTAAAAAACAAGTGTGCAGGGTGCAACAACTGGAAGCAATAAATAGGAAAACCGGCTCCAAGAAGCTTGATAAATGCCCCTAAAAGTGAGCCGAAGGAAGTTTAGGGGCATCTCTTATACTTCTTGGAGCCCACCTAAACGTGCAAGTTTCCATTTTTGACATTATACATCTGGAATGACCATTTCCTCCAGCCACGGGGCAGCAGCAGCAGCAGCAGCTTTTCAAAGCTTTTATAAGTGTGCCTGCACAAAACACCTTTAGGTGAGCGCTATCATCGCTTATATTTATCCTCTACCAGTTGGGATTTCCCTATTTTGTGCATGCTTCTGTCCTTCTCCAGAGGTTATCAATAGGACTGTGCAAAATTAGTGGCAGAATCTAAATTCCTTTTATTCTAGTTTATTGTTTTCACTAAGACAATGAATTCCCCACTGATCTCAATGACAGATACACTTAACATAACTGAAAAATGAATTGAAATAATACCATATATTAAACAGAAAACTAAACTTTTTAGAATTTCGGCAGTGCTTGTAACATTATAATCACTAAAATTAAGATCTTTTTGTGCAGCCATTTCTTATGCTTCAAACATTGCCTTGTAAGTCAGGTTAATTAATAAAGTTACTAATAATTTTAATGTATTCTGTATTGAAACAAACATTAAATTGCAAGCAAAGAAAACATCTAGGCAGTTGTTCCTACCAAAATGACAACTTTCACACATGCATATTTCATGTTGCTTATTAAATTGCCAATCTCGTATTTTCTGGTGAAACGATAATTCCCTAATGGAGTGCCTTTAATTTTCAGGTATTGTTCTAGCTGACCTTCATCTCCACTTGATATCCACTGGGAAATTATAATGCCTAAAAATGTTTCCATGTAAGTGTTGTTGTAGCTCTCTGGATTTCACTTTTAACCCTTTCTGTTGGGATCTCTGACTCACAGTGAACAAAAGGATTTCTCTGCGCTCTCAATACCAGTCTGATGGGAGCTCACGTGGATTTGGGCTGCAGAAGAAAATACTGGGACTTGTAGAAGTCCATTTGCACTGCAGAGTGTAAGCATAAGGTTATTGAATCTTCAGTGGCAAAACGTTTTCATACCCTTAGGTGCAGTCACTATATCCAGACTTACTTTTGTATGCACAGGTGTTTGAATACCAGAATTTTCTTTTACTGGATATTAAATATCTGTTTACAAGCTACTATTTTAACTCACATTTGCACATTTCTCTACATCCCTCTCTTAGACTCTCCTGTCAGCCAATCACCAATACACTCTCCATTTTCTTCACTCTATGGGGATATGACTAAATGTATATCTTTGGGAGTGTCAAATCTTTTCTGCTAGAATGACCAAACTTTTTTTCCACACTAGGAATGTGTAAAACAGTCCAACATTTTAACAATAATATGGCGCCAAAAACATGTATGTAAAGTTTGTCAGTCTATGGTAGTGTTTGCTATTTAGGGTTTATTGGGCGAATTATCCTCCAGAACATAGCAATGGGTGTTTGCTATGTAATCTTAGGACAGTATGAGGCTGGGGCTGAGATACATATTTCAGAAATTTGTCACTTATTAAGCTGTGTAATGTTGTTTCCATACAATAAATGTTTTATCACCAGGAGATTATCACTGTCCAGACTAGCTTCCTCATGACAAGTGATCCGACCACGCCTCCTCCTCTGATTAGCAGCTCACTGTCAATAGACATTGTACACAGAAATCTGTGGTGTTTGCGGGGTTTTCTTTTGAGCTCTGCTGCATTCTACATTCAAGACTACCTTCCCATGATCAAGAAATAGCAGCACTTTGGACACAGCATATTTTCGCTGCATTCTAATCACGCAGGTACATCTGTATGTGTTCACTGAACAATGCGGATTTAATGCATCCAATACATTTCTATTGTGGAAATTTTCCGTGGGTGGTTTTATGCTGCGTCAAATAGAAGCACAGTGTGAGTGATTGTGTGACAACTGCTGCAACCAGTAAACTAAGTGATAGACCCTTGAATTCAGCTTTTCTTTTCCTACATTTTGTGGCCCACAGATGAGTTAGCTAAAACCTGGTGACAGATTCCCGTTATTTAATGACTTGCCCTTAGCCATCAATGCTAATAATTTAAAAAAATAGTATTCATGTAAATAATCCCTGGCATTCTCACTTCATGCCCCTGATAATCCCTGACAGTCTTCAGTGGATATGGCTATAGCGATGAAGTCCCATTTATTGCACATGACTGCCTTCTGAGATATATGCATGGGACCGCTAAGACTATTGTTTCGGACTGTTAGGGAAGCCTGAGGACATGGCACTGGAAAGCAGAATTTCCTCGGTTGTGTAATCTTTTTTAAAAGGTAATACAATTGGGAATCACTGACTTTCAGGGACAAAAAAACCCAAAACATTATTTTCTTTAAATCTGGGACTATGGAAGTTGCAACTGATAGTTTTCCATCCATTAATCTAAAGTGACTAGTGTCCTTCACTGTTGGTGTAGAAGGGAGTATCCATATTTATATCATGCTGTATCCAATATGTATGCACACAGTTCGATTCCTAATCTCAAATGTTTCAGGTTATTCTCAGTTTTTCCCTTTACATTCACAAAGGCCTAGTCCTCGGCCTTCCTTGACCATCACGTTAACACCCCCCTGAATATGTGTTAAAAATTACAGATTCATATCAGCTTGAGGATATTTCTCCCATATTACTGCAGCAATTACGATGCCATGAATCTCATTAAATCAATTATTGCCACCAGCTTATCGCCCTTCATCTACCTTTTGCACTAATGCTAACTATATATGTATTAATGTATGTTGCCTGTGGGCAGAAACTAACAAAGACTGTAAGCGCATCACAGTAGTGTTACTCCCAGGTGCAACTTTATTAATTTGAATGATTTCTACCCCTCTGTGCATTTACAACATATATAATTCACAGTATGTATAATTTATAACGTAGCAACGTGGGCTGAATACAGATGTATGAGAAAAATGTTACTTTTTCATTGTTAGTTGCCATCGTATGTGATTTGGGATGGAGACACTTGCCGACTTTGATGCTTTATCTTTCAGCAAGTACATATTTAATGGATTGGGGGTTTTTTTGCTGTGGATATCAGACCTGGTGTTTTGATCCTTGGTATATGGTGATTTTACAAAGCTCCTGAAAATCTAGCACCTAAGGCAAAGTGGTGCCTTTATGGGGTTTTTTAGGAAAGTGAAAAATAACAACAAAATATATAATGTATAGAATAAATGTATTATTGCATTATGACTATGATGATACATAAAAGTATTTTCATTTTATACTTTGTATTGGTAAGATTGTACCAGAGGCAATGCTAAAGTTGTAGGTAACTTTTTGTTCTATTGTGCAATGCTTTATAGTAGATTTCATTGTGCTCAACAAATTTTACTAATTGGGTAGGGAATCGGGTATGTAAAAATAGAAGATCTGTAGCATAAATGTGCATTTACCCTGGCTGGTCAGCAATCATAAAGGATCGTTGGTCATTTAATAGCCCGGCTGACTGCACTTCTAATGCGCACAGAAAGGAATCTGTCACCAGGTTTTAGCTACCTCATCTGAGAGCAGCATGATGTAGGAAAAGAGTCCCCAAATCCCACAATATATATCGCTTAGTTTACTGGGTGCAGCCATTCTCACACAATCAGAGATCTCAGATTTAGCATGAAGCAGAGCTGAGAAAGCTTCCCCCGCCCACATCAGGCTCTGTATGTACATTGTCCATTGACAGTGAGATGATTTTTGCAGGAGGGGGAGGAATCGGACCAGTGCTCATGAGGCCAGCTAGTCACATTGTAACAACAGCACACAGCTTGATAGGTGAAACATCACTGTTTTTGCTATGTAATCCGATGATAGCATTAGGTAGGGGTCTACCTAATGCTATCATCAGATTACATAGCAAAAACCTGCTGACAGATTCCTTTTCAGGTAAGAATTCCAGGATACAAGGCTGAGGGTGCAATCTTATCCCAATACCCATAGTCCAAAAGTATGTTAGATCTAATTTTTTTATTACATTTTTGCTTTACATTACACATTTAGGAAGCAATAAGATAAATATATACAAGAATAAATCGATGTGAATACTTTTCCGCCCAATGATGACAAAAGTATTCTAGGAGTGATACCTTTATTGGCTAACCAGAAAATAATATGTTTGCAAGCTTTCAGAGCACAAAGGCTCCTTCTTCAGGCATGATTACAAATCTAATATATAATTGCCTAGAATACTACTTCCTGCAATTTGTGCCAACTTCCGTGGCTTTGTCCGGAGCTAATGTCCGGAGATAATGTCCGGAGCTAATGTCCGGAGATAATGTCCGGAGCTAATGTCCGGAGATAAGTGACGTCACCAGTGTCCTACACCCATTCAGAGCACAGGGGCCCCAGGCAGCATATGGGGCCCCAGGCAGAGCACAGTGGCCCCAGGCAGAGCACAGGGGCCCCAGGCAGCATATGGGGCCCCAGGCAGAGCACAGTGGTTCCAGGCAGAGCACAGGGGCCCCAGGCAGCCTATGGGGCCCCAGGCAGAGCACAGTGGCCCCAGGCAGAGCACAGGGGCCCCAGGCAGCATATGGGGCCCCAGGCAGAGCACAGGGGCCCCAGGCAGCATATGGGGCCCCAGGCTGAGCACAGTGGCCCCAGGCAGAGCACAGGGGCCCCAGGCAGAACATGGGGCCCCAGGCAGAGCACAGGGGCCCCAGGCAGAGCACAGGGGCCCCAGGCAGCATATGGGGCCCCAGGCAGAGCACAGTGGCCCCAGGCAGAGCACAGGGGCCCCAGGCAGAACATGGGGCCCCAGGCAGAGCACAGGGGCCCCAGGCAGAGCACAGGGGCCCCAGGCAGCATATGGGGCCCCAGGCAGAGCACAGGGGCCCCAGGCAGCATATGGGGCCCCAGGCAGAGCACAGGGGCCCCAGGCAGAACATGGGGCCCCAGGCAGAGCACAGGGGCCCCAGGCAGAGCACAGGGGCCCCAGGCAGCATATGGGGCCCCAGGCAGAGCACAGGGGCCCCAGGCAGAGCAAAGGGGCCCCAGGCAGCATATGGGGCCCCAGGCAGAGCACAGGGGCCCCAGGCAGCATATGGGGCCCCAGGCAGAGCACAGTGGCCCCAGGCAGAGCACAGGGGCCCCAGGCAGAACATGGGGCCCCAGGCAGAGCACAGGGGCCCCAGGCAGAGCACAGGGGCCCCAGGCAGCATATGGGGCCCCAGGCAGAGCACAGGGGCCCCAGGCAGCATATGGGGCCCCAGGCAGAGCACAGTGGCCCCAGGCAGCATATGGGGCCCCAGGCAGAGCACAGTGGCCCCAGGCAGAGCACAGGGGCCCCAGGCAGCATATGGGGCCCCAGGCAGAGCACAGTGGTCCCAGGCAGAGCACAGGGGCCCCAGGCAGCTTATGGGGCCCCAGGCAGAGCACAGTGGCCCCAGGCAGAACATGGGGCCCCAGGCAGAGCACAGTGGCCCCAGGCAGAGCACAGGGGCCCCAGGCAGAACATGGGGCCCCAGGCAGAGCACAGGGGCCCCAGGCAGAGCATAGGGGCCCCAGGCAGCATATGGGGCCCCAGGCAGAGCACAGGGGCCCCAGGCAGCATATGGGGCCTCAGGCAGAGCACAGTGGCCCCAGGCAGAGCACAGGGGCCCCAGGCAGCATATGGGGCCCCAGGCAGAGCACAGTGGTCCCAGGCAGAGCACAGGGGCCCCAGGCAGCCTATGGGGCCCCAGGCAGAGCACAGTGGCCCCAGGCAGAACATGGGGCCCCAGGCAGAGCACAGGGGCCCCAGGCAGAGCACAGGGGCCCCAGGCAGCATATGGGGCCCCAGGCAGAGCACAGTGGTCCCAGGTAGAGCACAGGGGCCCCAGGCAGAACATGGGGCCCCAGGCAGAGCACAGGGGCCCCAGGCAGAGCACAGGGGCCCCAGGCAGCATATGGGGCCCCAGGCAGAGCACAGGGGCCCCAGGCAGCATATGGGGCCCCAGGCAGAGCACAGGGGCCCCAGGCAGAACATGGGGCCCCAGGCAGAGCACAGGGGCCCCAGGCAGAGCACAGGGGCCCCAGGCAGCATATGGGGCCCCAGGCAGAGCACAGGGGCCCCAGGCAGAGCAAAGGGGCCCCAGGCAGCATATGGGGCCCCAGGCAGAGCACAGGGGCCCCAGGCAGCATATGGGGCCCCAGGCAGAGCACAGTGGCCCCAGGCAGAGCACAGGGGCCCCAGGCAGAACATGGGGCCCCAGGCAGAGCACAGGGGCCCCAGGCAGAGCACAGGGGCCCCAGGCAGCATATGGGGCCCCAGGCAGAGCACAGGGGCCCCAGGCAGCATATGGGGCCCCAGGCAGAGCACAGTGGCCCCAGGCAGCATATGGGGCCCCAGGCAGAGCACAGTGGCCCCAGGCAGAGCACAGGGGCCCCAGGCAGCATATGGGGCCCCAGGCAGAGCACAGTGGTCCCAGGCAGAGCACAGGGGCCCCAGGCAGCTTATGGGGCCCCAGGCAGAGCACAGTGGCCCCAGGCAGAACATGGGGCCCCAGGCAGAGCACAGTGGCCCCAGGCAGAGCACAGGGGCCCCAGGCAGAACATGGGGCCCCAGGCAGAGCACAGGGGCCCCAGGCAGAGCATAGGGGCCCCAGGCAGCATATGGGGCCCCAGGCAGAGCACAGGGGCCCCAGGCAGCATATGGGGCCCCAGGCAGAGCACAGTGGCCCCAGGCAGAGCACAGGGGCCCCAGGCAGCATATGGGGCCCCAGGCAGAGCACAGTGGTCCCAGGCAGAGCACAGGGGCCCCAGGCAGCCTATGGGGCCCCAGGCAGAGCACAGTGGCCCCAGGCAGAACATGGGGCCCCAGGCAGAGCACAGGGGCCCCAGGCAGCATATGGGGCCCCAGGCAGAGCACAGTGGTCCCAGGTAGAGCACAGGGGCCCCAGGCAGCCTATGGGGCCCCAGGCAGAGCACAGGGGCCCCAGGCAGCATATGGGGTCCCAGGCAGAGCACAGGGGCCCCAGGCAGCATATGGGGCCCCAGGCAGAGCACAGTGGCCCCAGGCAGAGCACAGGGGCCCCAGGCAGAACATGGGGCCCCAGGCAGAGCACAGGGGCCCCAGGCAGCATATGCGGCCCCAGGCAGAGCACAGTGGCCCCAGGCAGAGCACAGGGGGCCCAGGCAGCATATGGGGCCCCAGGCAGAGCACAGTGGCCCCAGGCAGAGCACAGCGATATTTTGGACCACTGTGCGGTGTTTCAGACCCCCTGTGTGATGTCTGGGGCCCTGTTCTTAAGTATATTAAAGATTAAAGTAACGTATATTAAAGTATATTATAGATCAAATTTGACACGTTTATGAGCACCATTGAGTGATATACTCAAGAATGACATAATTTTTCAACATTTTATGGTTTCAAACTGTAAACACTCAGAGTTTTTTTTACTTCAACCAGAAAACCTTAACGGTTCAAAAAAAACTTGACTGTTCAGGATATGATAAAAGTCATAGTATTCTGAATCTTTAACTTATAAAGATACCTTTACATGGGGTGATTATTGGTTCCAGAGAGGCTTTCGGCCGATAATCGTACACATGGCTGGTGACAGGACAATACAATATAAACGTTCAAAGGTAAACACTGATAACATTAAAATCTAATATATAATTGCCTAGAATACTACTTCCGGCAATTTGTGCCAACTTCCGTGGCTTTGTCCGGAGATAATGTCCGGAGATAAGTGACGTCACCAGCGTCCTACACCCGCTCAGGGTGGACAAAGATATATGCCTTCGTGGTGCGCGGCACTTTTCTGATTGGTTGCCGCCTGCCGCGAGCGACCAATCAGAAATGTGCCGTACTGTCAAGAATTGTCAAGAGCTGGTGAGTGCAGCCATTTTTTGTTCTTTCTTACTATTATTTATTAATTGTATTATTCTTACATTTGAATAAATAAAGTATATATGGATTCTAGACTCCCGATTCTTTAGAATCGGGCTGCCATCTAGTAGATTAATAAGAAAAGAGCAAAACATTTAAATGATACCACAGTAGGACATTTGTTCAGGGGGGTGGGAGGTGTGATAAGCCAAGGAAATCAAATTAGGGTACTGTCACACAGTGCCATTTTGATCGCTACGACGGCACGATCCGTGACGTCGCAGCGATCGTATGATTATCGCTCCAGCGTCGTAGACTGCGGTCACACGTTGCAATCACGGCGCTGGAGCGATGCCGAAGTCCCCGGGTAACCAGGGTAAACATCGGGTTACTAAGCGCAGGGCCGCGCTTAGTAACCCGATGTTTACCCTGGTTACCAGCGTAAACGTAAAAAAAACAAACCATACATACTCACATTCCGGTGTCTGTCCCCCGGCGTTCTGCTTCTCTGCACTGTGTGAGCAGCAGAGCCGGAAAGCACAGCGGTGACGTCAGGCTTTCCGGCTGGCCGGCGCTCACAGTGCAGAGAAGCTGAGACGCCGGAGGACAGACACCGGAATGTAAGTATGTACTGTTTTTTTTTTTTTACTTTTACGCTGGTAACCACGGTAAACATCGGGTTACTAAGCGCGGCCCTGCGCTTAGTTACCCGATGTTTACCCTGGTTACAAGCGAACACATCGCTGGATCGCTGTCACACACAATGATCCAGCGATGTCAGCGGGTGATCAAGCGACCAAAGAAAGTTCCATACGATCTGCTACGACGTACGATTCTCAGCAGGATCCCTGATCGCTGCTGCGTGTCAGACACTGCGATATCGTATGGATATCGCTGGAACGTCACGGATCGTACGGTCGTAGCGATCAAAGTGTGACTGTGTGACAGTACCCTTAGGCATTTTCTTACAAATGGAGAGGCAGTGGGAATAATATTCTTATTTATCTTGAGTCCGTCTGGTGGAGGTGTGAATGGTATCCATGTAGTGACTCATACATCCAGGTGTTAAATTGAGTCCTAATGTTAAAGAATTGAACATCTTCATCAGTTTGAATTCCCAAATTTTTCTTTCCCTGTCATCCTTAAAGTGACCTTTTAATATTAAGACTTTAAAATCTGTCATACTGTATCCTGGTACAGAGAAATATTTTCCCACAGGCGTGTCCATTTCATTCCTGATTGTGTGTCTGTGTAGATTCATCCTAGTTTGTAGTTTTTGCATGGTTTCCCCAATATAGATACTTCCAGGGCACCTCGTACATTGTATCATGTACACCACGTTGGAGGGTGCACATGAAAAGGAGCCCGTGACCTCATAGTCCTGATTTGTGTTTGGTACGCGGACTATATTTGTTGGTAATATGTGGGTATTCCCACTGCCTCTCCATTTGTAAGAAAATGCCTAATTTGATTTCCTTGGCTTATCACTCCTCCCACCCCCTGAACAAATGTCCTACTGTAGTATAATTTAAATGTTGTGCTCTTTTCTTATTAATCTATTTGTAATCTTGCCTGAAGAAGGAGCCTTTGTGCTCTGAAAGCTTGCAAACATATTATTTTCTGGTTAGCCAATAAAGGTATCACTCCTAGAATACTTTTGTCATCATTGGGCAGAAAAGTATTCACATCGATTTTTCTGGCTAACACTGTACTACAATATAGTTATTGTACATCAGGATAATGGAAGATACCCTAATGTACTGATCACAGATGGATTTGAAAAACCTCCTGAAGAAACTGGCACAAATGAACAGCGACATTTTCTTTCTTTCCAGATGCAAGAAGGAAAACCTAATCCCTAAAGGCCTCATGAGAAGGAATCCAACAATGTCTACCTACAATACCCATTTTTCACAGAAACTTTGCTACAGATCATCTGAAAGACTGCGGAATCATCTAATTGGATTTTTCTACCAAAAGAAGAGGACCATCCATAAAGAGATAAATTACCTACAGGACCGAATACAAGGACCGGGTTCATGTCTAATCAAGGAGACATTGCAGGATTTCTACAACAGTTTACAACATCACCTCATTATCAATAAGAAAAAGAAACTGGACATACTCAGGAAGAAAGCAGGTCTCAATGTAGCTGAAGGTAATTTACAGAATCATTTTAATACATCGTCAATTGTTGTAAACCTCTCACAATATGAGCCAAGCACAGGAGAAATGCATGTTCTATCAAAGGGACTAACATCCTGTCCTATAAAACAGCTTGATAGGGCTCAGTTCTGTAGTGATATCGCGGAATTCTTCTGCAGGTTGCGACTCAAAGAATTCTTTCATAACCATGCAGATATCGCATCACAAGACAATGTGAATGACACAGCAAAAAAGAAAAAGAGGACAAACTGAACCCCGCAACCTGGGCACAACCAAACTCTGGATCACTATATTGACTGTTTCCGTAAAAAAGTTAAATCTGACATTTTAGACAGACACCATAATCGCCGCAAAATATCACTATGGAGAAAAGAAAAGCCATAGAATCCTTAAAAGCAAATAACAATATCATCATCAAATCAGCAGACAAAGGAGGAGCTGTAGTCATAATGAACACGAAGGATTACATACAGGAAGCAAACAGGCAACTCTTGGATATAAAATACTACACTCCACTTCAGGTAGATCCAACCAAAAAATACACAGAGGAACTAACACATATCATCAAAGGATGTGATTCTACTTCATCCTCACTGCTGGAACTAATACCAGACAATCCCCAAGCAGGCACCTTCTACGTGTTGCCTAAAATACATAAAGAAGGTAATCCTGGTATTGGGACTTTAACTGAGAATATCTCAGGCTGGGAGGAGAACATTCTGAAACCCATGGTGAGGCGCACACCCAGCTATATCCAGGACACCACAGATATTCTTTGCAAATTGTCAGCGCTGGGCCCACTTCCAGAGGACACGCTACTAGCCACCATGGATGTAGAGTCTCTCTATTCCAACATTCCTTATGAGGATGGAATTGCAGCATGCAAATATTTCCTTCAAAAGAACAATCTAGCCACAGAACCAACACTGCAATTTATCAGGTTTGTGCTCCATCACAACTATTTTTCTTTTGAGAACAATTTATACCAACAGTGTATGGGCAGCGCCATGGGAAGCAAAATGTCCCCACAATATGCCAACTTACTTATGGCGAAACAAGAGGAAGAATCTTTGTCATCTTGCTCTGTTAATCCTCTTGCATACTTCTGCTACATTGATGATCTGCTAATAATATTGACAAGCTCAAAAGATGATTTACTAACCTTCCACAATAACGTCAACAAGTATAACCCAACCATCAAGCTCACCCTCAACTTTTCAAAGACCCAAATACATTTTCTGGACATGACTATATACATCAAGGACAACGCCATACAAACATCAATTTACCATAAGCCCACAGGACGTCCGGCTTATCTTAGATGGAACAGCTTTCATCCAAGACACACAAAAAAATTCATCATCTACAGTCAAGCTCTGAGGTATATTTGGATCTGTTCAGATTGTAAAGACAGGGAACAACAGCTGCGATCACTGAGGAATACATTCCTACAGCAAGGATACCATCCACTGGTAATAGATGAACAGATCCACAGGGCTACAAGGATCCCAAGAAAGAGCCTCCTTGATTACAAACTGAGAGAGGATAACAACAGGGTACCTCTTGTGGTCACATACAACCCCCACATGAGCATCCTAAGGAAAATTGGTGCTGATCTCCAACCCATATTCAGCAGAGACCACAAATAGTGTTGAGCATTCCGATACCGCAAGTATCGGGTATCGGCCGATACTTGCGGTATCGGAATTCCGATACCGAGATCCGATACTTTTGTGGTATCGGGAATCGGAAGTTCCCACTGTATGGTTCCCAGGGTCTGAAGGAGAGGAAACTCTCCTTCAGGCCCTGGGATCCATATCCATGTAAAAAATAAAGAATTAAAATAAAAAATATTGATATACTCACCTCTCCGGAGGCCCCTGGACATCACCGCTGGTAACCGGCAGCCTGCTTTGCTTAAAATGAGCGCGTTCAGCACCTTCCATGACGTCGCGGCTTCTGATTGGTCGCGTGCCGCTCATGTGACCGCCACGCGACCAATCACAAGCCGTGACGTAATTCTCAGGTCCTAAATTCCTAGAATTCGGAATTTAGGACCTGAGAATGACGTCACGGCTTGTGATTGGTCGCGTGGTGGTCACATGAGCGCACGCAACCAATCAGAAGCCGTGACGTCATGGAAGGCCCTAAACGCGCTCATTTTAAGCAAAGAAGGCTGCCGGTTACCAGCGGTGATGTCCAGGGGCCTCCGGAGAGGTGATTATATCAATATTTTTTATTTTAATTCTTTATTTTACACAGTAATATGGATCCCAGGGCCTGAAGGAGAGTTTCCTCTCCTTCAGACCCTGGGAACCATCAGGATACCTTCCGATACTTGGTGTCCCATTGACTTGTATTGGTATCGGGTATCGGTATCGGCGATATCCGATACTTTTCGGGTATCGGCCGATACTATCCGATACTGATACTTTCAAGTATCGGACGGTATCGCTCAACACTAACCACAAATTGAAAGACATATTCCGAGAACTACCACTTCTCTCCTACAAACAGCCCCCTAACTTAAAGAATCTTCTGGTCAGAAGTGTACTCTCACCAGCATCAGTGATGGGCACATTCCCTTGTAACAATAAGAAATGCAAAACGTGTACCCACATATTACCAACAGATATAGTCCGTGTACCAAACACAAATCAGGACTATAAGGTCATGGTTTCCTTTTCTTGTACATCCTCCAACGTGGTGTACCTGATACAATGTACAAGGTGCCCTGGAAGTATCTATATTGGGGAAACCATGCAAAAACTACAAACTAGGATGAATCTACACAGGCACACAATCAGGAATGAAATGGACACACCGGTGGGAAACATTTCTCTGGACCTGGACACAGTATGATGGATTTTAAAGTCTTAATACTAAAAGGTCACTTTAAGGATGACAGGGAAAGAAAAATTTGGGAATTCAAACTGATGAAGATGTTCAATTCTCTAACATTAGGACTCAATTTAGCACCTGGATTTATGAGTCACTACATGGATACCATTCACACCTCCACCAGACGGACTCCAGATAACTAAGAACATTATTCCCACTTCCTCTCCATTTGTATGAAAATGCCTAATTTGATTTCCTTGGTTAATCACACCTCCCACCCCCTGAACAAGTGTCTTACTGTGGTATCATTTAAATGTTGTGCTCTTTTCTTATTAATCTATTTGTAATCTTGATGTAATAAGATAATGAGTGGCGCCGAGTACTACAGGGCTAGTTGAAACTGCTGCGAATACAACAATCACCACCTGGGATTGCATTATTCAGAAATGACCAAAAAATCAGTATATGCAGGAATAGCATATGTGGGTATTCGCGCTGATTATAGCCCTTGTGGGAGAAGATCAATGTGCAAAGAATGAGAATAAAATAAAATAAATATGCACTATGACATGGATCCGGAGCACTTCTCCCGAATCCAATAGGCTGCACAAGAGAAATCGAAAGGACCCCTGATATATAAATAAAATTAAAATTCTTACCCCAACCGGAAGTCCATAAAGATGAGGAAAGTCTCGCTGAAGAAATGTCAATGGAATCCAATTGTCCAAATGTCAGTCGATAGCTGCCCCGGCAGGTGGCAGCATATCGCTCTTCTGAGCACAGCTCGTGGCGGCGTCCAGGCAAGCAGGCGTCCTACCCGATGTGAGTAGTGAGAGCGGCGCTCGCAAAGGACCTGCATGCCGGAGTGAGCAGCGTGACCGCGCACGTGACTTAGAGGAAAAGTACGGATGGCGGTAGGGACCAAACAACCGACGCGTTTCGAAGACGTCTGTCTCCTTCTTCAGGGATGGCCATCTCTGCTCACTCAGGCATGCAGGTCCTTTGTGAGCGCCACTCTCACTACTCACATCAGGTGGGACGCCTGCTTGCCTGGACGCCGCCACAAGCTGTGCTCAGAAGAGCGATATGCTGCCACCGGCCGGGGCAGCTATCGACTGACATTTTTGACAATTGGATTCCATTGACATTTCTTCAGTGAGACTTTCCTCATCTTTATGTACATCCGGTTAGGGTAAGAATTTTAATTTTATTTATATATCGGGGTCCTTTCGATTTCTCTTGTGCAGCCTATTGGATTCGGGAGAAGTGCTCCGGATCCATGTCATAGTGCAGATTTATTTTATTTTATTCTCATTCATTGCACATTGATCTTCCCCCACAAGGGCTATAATCAGCTATTTGTAATCTTGCCTGAAGAAGGAGCCTTTGTGCTCTGAAAGCTTGCAAACATATTATTTTCTGGTTAGCCAATAAAGGTATCACTCCTAGAATACTTTTGTCATCATTGGGCAGAAAAGTATTCACATCGATTTTTCTGGCTAACAAGGTACTACAATATAATTTGTTATTGTACATTACAATAATAAGTGTAACCCATCCCATCCTATTCCCCACCTGTGTCTTAGACAGAATTAAAAGAAATACAATTCAGAAATAAATAAATCAAGGCTTCCTGTTAAGTATTGCAATTCCATATTAACTATATTTCCTCCCAACTACTATACCGGATAACACATTTCAAGAGCATAATATAAAACACTAATAAAAGATTATCCAGATTTATTATTCATTGTGGTATACAATTATATACTAAAACAGACAAGTCAAGCTGACCTTTTTATCACTTGTCAAACCCTGATGTAACTGTGCATCATATTCATGGTGCATGTATATGTTGTAAACTCAGGAGCTAGGCTTGGTCTATACAAGGCATCCAGCTGTATCAGAAGCAACCAGAGCTAGCTCCAATAGCTGCTGCTTATAAATGTAGATGATGCCATACATCACTGACAGCGGCATTTAAATGATCAGGTGGTGGGTGCGTGTCTGAACCATCTTCCATCCATGGGTTACCATGGCAGGATGGGGCCTGCTGATGCCTCCCATTTAGTCCTCCCATGAAGCCAGCCTGTGGCTGGGCTTCATAGGAGTACATTAATTTAACTATATACTGTAATACTATGTGAGTTTTGCAGCATAAATTATAAGTGATCAAATGTTTGTAGTTTTACACGCCTTAAGGAGACTAAAAAATAAAGTAAATAAAAAATGGTTTAAACATATTTAAAAAATGTAATGATTAAATCACCCCTTTCTACAACTTAAAAATGAAAGAAACAAAAAATAAAAATATTGGGTATTGTCGTGTCCATAAAAAGTCTATTGTATTCAAATATAAAATTATTTAAACTGTACATTAAACGCTGAAATGAAAAAATAATCTAAATGTTGGAGATGTCCTTTTTCTGTTACCAATTTTTTTTTTTAAAAGTTCAATAAAAATCATAAAAAATCCTGGAATCTGGCCATAATATCAATAAAAATGACAGCTAGGCATGGAAAGATCTGATTTTTTTCTCTTCACTAAAATGTATATACTCTATATGATTATATCTGTACAGTTGTGCTTGAAAGTTTACATACCTCTGCTTTTGCTTTCTTTGCCTTTTTCAGAGAATATGAATGATAACACCAAAATGTTTTCTCCACTTCTCCACTCATGGTTAATGGTTGGGTGAAGCCATTTGTTGTCAAACTACTGTGTTTTCTCTTTTTAAATCATAATGACAACCCAAAACATCCAAATGACCCTGATCAAAAGTTCACATACTCTTGTGATTTTGGCCTGATAATATGCACAGACATTGACACAAATGGGTTTGAATGGCTACTAAAGGTAACATCCTTAACTGTGGCCTATTTTCTTGTAATCAGTGTGTGTGCATAAAAGCTGAGTGAGTTTCTGGGATCCAGACAGACTATTGCATCTTTCATCCAGCCACTGACGTTTCTGGATTGTGAGTCATGGAGAAAGCAAAAGAATTGTCAACGGATCTATGGGAAAAGGTAGTTGAACTGCATAAAACAGGAAAGGGATACAAAAAGATATCCTAGGAATTGATAATGCCAGTCAGCAGAGTTCAAACTGTGATTGACAAATGTAAAATCAGGGCCTCTGTAAAAACAAAACCACGGTCAGGTAGGCCAACAAAAATGTTCTCCACAACTGCCAGGAAAATTGTTCGTGATGCAAAGAAAAACCCACAAATAACATCAGCTGAAATACAGAACTAGCGGTGTGGCTATTTCAAGATGCACAATAAGGAGGCACTTGAAGAAAAATGGGCTGCATGGTGGAGTCGCAAGAAGAAAGCCATTACTGCGCAAATGCCACAATCTTGACTAAAATACACAAAGCAGCTTGTCTCAAGCCTCAAAACTTCTGGAACAAGGTAATTTGGACAGATTATACCAAAATTGAACTATTTGACCACATCCATAAACGTTACATTTGGAGAGAGGTCTACATGGCCTATGATGAAATGAACACCATTCCTACTGTAAGGCAAGGAGGTGGATCGCTGATGTTTTGGGGATGTGTGAGCTACAAAGGCACAGGAAACTTTGTCAACATTGAAGGAGAGATGAATGCAGCACGTTATCAGCAAATACTGGAGCCAAATTTGCAATTATCAGCCAAGAAGCAGCACATGGGTCATACTTGGACGTTCCAACATAATGATCCAAAACACAAGGCCAAGTTGACTTTTCATTGGTTACTGTTACGGATCTGCAACACAGGACTAAGGTAGAAACTGACCCTGCACTATTACTAGGCTGAAACCCTACGATGGAGTGGGCGACCCATTCCTTGCGAATAGACCCACCAGCAATCCTAGGTTAATCTCAAGCGAAGACCTATAGATAAGGGGAAGGGGTTCCCTAAAAGAACTAAGGACTGGGTACAAAAGCAGGTCACCTCCTAATAAAAAACAAAGAGAAGGCTGCAGAAACTAATAGAATACAGAAACTAAGGCTAGCAGAACCAGAGGTGCCAGTACTGCACAAATAACACACACAGAAGATAAAGCAAAGCACCAAGCTAGAGCTCAAGCAGATAAACACTGTTGTCCAGCAAGGACTGGGAGGCAGGTGCTGGTTAATAAAGAGTGAAATAAACACCTGATCCAAGACAAACCCAGCACCAGAGGAAAAAGACCAGCAGCCAGAACTCCACAAGAAAATGGCAGATAGTCACAAACTAAACATATTCTATCAGCTACTGCAGAACAAATTGAAGGTTCTTGAGTGGCCATGTCAGTCTCCTGACCTCAATATCATTGAGTCACTCTGGGGAGATCTGAAGCATGCAGTTCATGCTAGACAGTCCAGGAATTTACAGGAACTGGAGGCTTTTTGCCAAGAAGAGTGGGCAGCTTTACCATCTGAGAAAATAAAGAACCTCATCCACAACCACTACAAAAGAATCAAGCTGACATTGATGTTAGAGGGGGCAATACATGATAATAAGAAATGGGGTATGTGAACTCTTGATCAGGGTCATTTGGATGTTTTGGGTTGTCATTATTTAAAAAGAGAAAAGAAAGTAGTTTGACAACAAATGGCTTCACCCAACCACTAACCACTATCATTCATAATTCTTTGAAAAAAGGCCAAGAAAGCAAAAATTCTGCTGGAGTATGTAAACTTTTGAGCACAACTGTACATATATGTATACACATAGTGTAATATATATATATATATATGTATATATATACATATATATATACACAGCTCAGGCAAAAATTAAGGGACCACCACATCAAAGCCCCGTCATGGGCAGCCCAATCTTCCATTGAAAACCTCTGGAATGTAATGAAGAGGATAGATGGATAGTCAAGAGCCATCAAACAAAGAAAAACTGCTTAAATTTTAAACACTGTACTACGACTGATATTACCACTATAAAGTTATCAAATAATGGTAATAATAGGTCTGCACCATTGCTCTGCAGACCCTATACAGTATGTATATATTGTGCAGGTTCTCACCAGTGATGTCTCGCTGATTGTAATTCATTTTCCCTTTTCCTTTGCATTCGGTCCAGACCACCATGACCTCTTATTCCATCCATAACTCGTCCCTGTAAAACAGGCATGTCAAACATGCGTCCCGCGGGCCGCATGCGGCCCTTTACAGGCATATCTGCGGCCCGCACAAAAGTCTCAAACTTTGTCTAAACACAAATAGGCTGAGCCGCAGATGCTCAAAACTTCATGATCAGCACTTCCGGCTCTTCATTCATTGGCCCATATCCCTGCATATGACCTGCTTACGTGATCAGCTGCTGAGAGGCGCTGACCGCCGCTGGCACTTCCGCATCAGGGAAGCGCCAGCAGCGGCTGACATCACTGAGCGTGTGACAGGCTGCTTCAGTTCATTCGTCGTCACTCACGGTCGTTGCGCCGCAGCGCCGGTGACTCGTCGTCACTGTCTCACTCGCACTCGCTGTGTGTTCAGTTTGTGGTTGGAGAGTCCAGGTGACGTCATCGGTGCCGGTGGTAAGTGGCGTGCTCCAGACCGCGGCCACGGGGACCGGGTGGAGCTGAAGTCTGACTCTGAAACCTGCCTGCTGCATAGGGGGAGGGTGTGTAGGACTGGAGGAGCAGATCCTTGTACTATGGGGGTGTCTGTGTCAGACTGGAGGAGCAGATCCTCTTGTATTATGGGGGTCCCTATATTTCTGGAGGTGGAAGTACCAGGATCTGATCCTCCACCTCCAGAAATATAGGGACCCCCATAATACAAGAGGATCTGCTCCTCCAGTCTGACACAGACACCCCCATAGTACCAGGATCTGATCCATGGGGCCCTGTGACAATTGAAAAGCAGAGCCTTGTATTATAGGGGTCCTGTGTATGCGGAGAAGTAGATCCCTGTATTATGGGGGTCCTTGTGTCTCTGGAGGATCAGATCCTTATGGGGATTATTGTTTTTCTGGAGGACAAGATCCTTACATCATGGGGGTCTCTGGAAGAGCAAACCCGTATATGAGGGTCCTGATCTATGGAGAGCAGATTCTTGTATTATAGGGGTCCGCAATCTCTGGAAGAACAGATCCTGGTATTATGTGGTCCCCTGCATCTCTGGTGGAGCATATGACTACATTATGGGGGTCTTGTATATCTGGAAGAGAGAGCGGATCCTTGTATTAGTGGGGCCCTGGGTCTTTGGAGGAGCAGATCCTTATATTTTCGGGATCCACTGTGTCTGGATGACGGCATGACTGCTGTTACAATACGTGTGTGACATTAGCCTCTGTTTGCAGCCCTCGCAACAACCTCTTGTTACTCATGTGGCCCTCGGGGTACCCTGAGTTTGACATGCCTGCTGTAAAATGTAACACAGACATCTTCACTTTCCTAATTTTCCAACCGCCTCCTCACATTTTACCACCTCTACAGAAACCACAACTTTTGTTACCTTATAATAATTCCTCTGTGCCTCCTTTATTAATGATCCCCCTTGACTTCTTATAATAATGATCCTGTACCTCCTTATAATAATGCAAATATCCCCTGTGCTTTCTTTGACTCCTTGCTTTTTCCCAACATTTTAAGAAACGTAGAAGGAAATGTATTGCAGCACTCAGTTATTTTGCCCCTACTGAAGCCACTAAGTGGTCTCACTCACTATGATACCACATTCATGACCCCATAGAGTATTATTCCCCCACAAAGTAGGATGAACCCACACATTGTGATTGCCACACAAACTTTACACAGAGTATGATGTCCCACAGCACCCCACACAGTAAGATTGTCACCACAGCCTCTGATGCAGTGTGGTATCCACCACAGCCCCAAACATACAGTATGAGAGGCACCACAGACCCTCACACAGTATGATGTCAACCACAGGTCCCTTTATAAAGTCAATGTCCACCAAAGCCACCTGTACAGTATAAGGATTCCACAGCCCCCATACAGTATGATGTCCCCCATAACTATTCCATACAGTATGATTGTCACCACAGCCCCAAAGTAGTATAATGTACCCCATAAACCTCCAGAAAGTATAATGTCCACCACAGCCACCCTACACAGGATGATGTCCACGACAACCACCCTACACAGTAAGCTGGTCACCTCATACAGTATGATAGATCCACCACACTGTGAAGATCCCCCATAGCCCCAATACTGTATGACGGTCCTCCCACAGCCCCCTATATTGTATGATTGTTCACCTCACAGCCCCCATATAGTATGAAGGTCCCTCCAACAGCCCCCTATATAGCATGATGGTCCACCAACACCCCCATATAGTATGATGTTATACCTCAAAGCTCATTATATATTACGATGGTACATTTCACAGCCCCTATATAGTATGTTGGTACCCCCTGCAATCCCCCTTATATTATGATGTTTTATCTCATAGCCCCTATATACAGCTCTGGCAAAAATTAAGAGACCACTGCAAAATTTGCAGTTTCTCTGATTTTTCTCTTTATAGGTATATTTTTGAGTAAAATGTAAATTGTTCTTTTAGTCTATAAACTTCTGATAACATGTCTCTGAATTTCCAAACAATAAATTTTGTATTTTTTTTCTGAAAAGTAGAAATGGTAAAAAGTAAAAAAAACAAACAGTGCTTTCAGAACTCAAATAATGCAAAGAAAACACGTTCATAATCATTTAGAAACAACAATACTAATGTTTTAACTCAGGGAGAGTTCAGAAAGCAATATTTTGTGGAATAACCATGATTTTTAATCACAGCTTTCATGCATCTTGGCATGCTTTTAACCAGTCTTTCACGCTGCTTCTGGTGCAAAAATTTAAGCAGTTCTTCTTTCATTGATAGCTTGTGACTATCCATCATCCTCTTGATTACAATCCAGAGGTTTTCAATGGGGTTCAGGTTTAGAGATTGGGCTGCCCTTGACAGGGTTTTGATCTGGTGGTCTCTTTTTGCCAGAGCTGTAGTATTATGGTCCACATTACTGCCCCCAATATAGTATGATGGTCCATCCAACACCATCCCCCATATAGTATGATGGTGCAACTCACAGCTCCTTATATGTTATGATGGTACACCCCACAGCTCCTATTTAGTATGAAGGTACCCCCTACAGCCCTCCATATAGTATGATGCTCATGTCATAGTCCCCTATAGTGTGACGGTCCACATCACAATTCCCCGTATAGTATGGTGGTTGACTCCACAGCTTCTTATATACTATGATGGTTCAACTCTCAGCGCCCTATACAGTGTGATGGTCCCCCACAACCCCCCAAAAATGAAAAAATCCACCTAATTAGCCTAACATATTAGGGCATGTTAGGTTAGGCTATGGGTTGAACTAGATGGACTTACAAAGTCTTCCTTCAACCTTAATAACTATGTTACTATGTAATTCAGACACCTCCTCCACAGAGTCTGACTACTCTTTTACCGTTCTAGCAGTGGATGCTGGCAGCTCAATGAAGTGATGTCATTGCACTGCCAACACCCTCTGTTGATGCCGACCTCTGGCAAGTTACAGCCTGAAAGGATGCCTGCGGCCTGCTGAAGAAAGTGACAAAGCCAGCAACTTTGTGCTCCATCACAACTGTTGTCAGTATTGGCGTTTTGAGGATGCAGATTCTACTAACAATGTAGCAGACAAGGCAGCCCACACCCAGACAGGCCCTTCTGGCATTTGCCAGAATTGCCAGATGACCAGTCTGGCCCTGGGTAAAGAGGTTAATTTTGGACAATGGCTGTTGCTTAACAATATGATGCACAGGTTTAAATAGATGAAGGGTTATGAAATAATTCCCCCATCCAAAAAAACGCTGTCCAATGCAATATGCAAAAGATGCTTAGTTATCTGTTTTAATGTTTGGTAAAAATCAATTTATTATCCTTTGTAGTATCCTTGTTTAATGGTTGTATTACTGTTGAAGACTTAGACAGCGCTATCGCATATTGTCCCCAATTCATCCTTTAGACACTGAAACCTCTCTAAAAAAGTTTGAAAGCTGTTTTTTTCTAAAGAAACTCAAAAACTCAAGGGAATTTTGTACTTTGTAATGTGTTTATTCATCCACTTCAGTGAATAACTCTTACCTCCCATTGTGTTCCCTCAGGTCAATTATTTCAAATGCTTCTACAGCCTCCTGATCAAACCCCAATCTTTCTGATGAGTCATTGCCAATACGAAACTCAAGAAAATTCTTGTTTGTCACTTTTGCTACTGATATAAAAATATACAGCTAAAAACAAACAAGTGAACGTTTTTCATGTAAATGATGAAGTACTGAAATATTTATCTTTAACTCAATTTGCAGTGACTACATAAAATGTGGAGAATGGCAGTAAGAAATTGTAGAAAAAAGGTGCATGCAAACATCCAACATTACAGTATATTAGCAAGAGAGGAACTAGAAAAAATAATAGATTAATAGGACAAGGTTTAGTTTTTATTGGCGACATAGTAGAAACTGTAAGGGTAGGATTACATTGTGTTAGGGCAATTCGTTTAACGGATCCATTTGTAAGCAGCACTAATGCAATGTAACGGACATGGTAACGCACCCATAGACTTCCATTAATGTAACAGATCCTAACGCATGTCAAAATCAGCATGTGTTTGCAGTGATTCGTTAATTTGTGACGCACCTTCCAACGCGGACTACCATGTTTTCGGGTCCGGTACGTCGAACGCACAGTGAGCGGAAGCGTTCGTTCTGCCATAGAACTCTATTGCAAACACCGGCAGATGCAATTCAACCAATTTGTAAAAATTTTAGCCCTGCATTGGATTGCGATCATGAGTGCTTGCTATGGTCATGTGACCCATCATATCATTACCTCATGTGACAGGAAATGTGATCTTAGCCATTTTGGAGCCTACACTCTGCAGTCTGCAAACAAGCAGCACTGTGTGCATTGTGTGACCTACTGGGACCAATGTAAGTACTCTTTTTACATATGTATATTCATATTTTGTGTGTAAGTTGTGTAGTGGCCAATATATGTGGACTAAACATATGGTTTTGTACGTACACAGATGTCGGATACTGAGGGATCTACCCGCAGCAGCATGTCTGCCACCACCTCCTCGGAAACGGTAAAGTCATGTCATTTTGAAAAATAGTTACAAAAAAAGTTGAATGGCACTCTAGTGTATTGAGGGGTTTCACTTGCATTTTATGTGAAATCATTCTTTACATTATAGCTCCTCTGCAGTGGTATTCTGCATAGTGTAATCATGTGTCAGTTTAATATTTTAGGATTCATCTGACTCTTCTTCAGAGCCAAAGTAGCAAACCAGACCACCCCCCAAAAAACTAGTAAAAAGCTAGTAAACAGAGCAAAAAGGTGAATGCAAAAATGTAGCCTTCTTGACATAAAAAGCACTATGAATCATAACTCTATCTTTTAAATTGAAGGTTCAAACAAAAAAGAGCCAAACTACCTCCCAGCTTCGGTGTCTTGCATCACCTCCTATTGCAAGTGGTAGGAATTATCACACAAAGTCTATATTTTTGTACAATTTCTTTATCCAATTTAGTATTCCAGCAAAATAACATTAAACCAAACCAACAAATAATACATAGAACCCAGCATAATAACCTTTTTATAAAGAAAAAAAAAAACAAACCATGCAAATCCAAAACCAGAAATTTTTTTGATAACATTTTGCACATAGAAAGGGGGGGGAGGGAGCTTGAACATATAGTTGTCTAAGGTCATGTCATTGTTGAAACAGATATTTATATATCTGTTTCAACAATGACATGACCTTAGACAACTATATGTTCAAGCTCCCTCCCCCCCCTGTTGTGAATTTGGATTCTGGGCTCCCCCGGTGGCTACTGGTGGAATTGAACTTGTGACATCATCTTCCCTGTTCACCTGTTCTGATTAGATCTGGGTGTCGCTATATAACCTGGCTTCTCTGTTAGATGCTTGCCGGTCAACAATGTTATCAGAAGCCTCTCTGTGCTTGTTCCTGCTCCCAGACATCTACTAGATAAGTTGGACATTCGTCCATGTTTTGTTTTTGTATTTTGGTTCCAGTTCACAGCTGCAGTTTCGTTACTGTGTCTGGAAAGCTCTTGTTGATCAGGAATTGCCACTCTGGTATTATGAGTTAATGCCAGAGTCCTAAAGTAATTTCTGGATGTGTTTTGTTAGGGTTTTCTACTGACCATGAAAGTATGCTTTCTGTCTTCTGCTATCTAGAAAGCGGACCTCAAATTTGCTAAAACTATTTTCCTGCTGCGTTTGTTGTTTCATCTCATATCACCGCCAATATATGTGGGGGGCTTCTGTCTCCTTTTTGGGCATTTCTCTAGAGGTGAGTCAGGTCTTATATTTCCCTCTGCTAGCATTATTTAGTTCTCCGGCCGGCGCTGGGCATATAGGGATAAAAAGTAGGACATGCTACCTGGCTACTTCTAGATGATGCGGTAGGTTTAGTTCATGGTCAGTACAGTTACATCTTCCAAGAGCTTGTTCCTATTGAGGCTTATGCTAGTTCTCTGGCCATGGAGATCATGACAGTTTGACCGGCCCACTAAAGGGTTAAAATCCTTGGCTGAGAAAGGAGAGAAATAAGAAGTCTGCTGAAAATTTTTTTTTTTTTTTTTTTTTTTTTTTTTTTCTCTAGTAGTTAGTGTGCTCTTAATTGGATCACTTGCCAGTCTGTCTATGCTGCAGTCTTTCTTTTTTTTCTCTCTCCTTCTAATCTTTGAATGGCTCTATGTTCACCTGTCTATAATGGATCTACAGAGTGTAACTGCAGGTTTGAATAATCTCGCCACGAAAGTACAAAGTTTGCAAGATTTTGTTGTTCATGCTCCGGTATCAGAGCCGAGAATTCCTTTGCCGGAATTCTTCTCAGGGAATAGATCTAGCTTTCAGAATTTTAGAAATAATTGTAAGTTATTTTTGTCCCTGAAATCTCGTTCTGCTGGAGACCCTGCACAGCAGGTTGGGATTGTGATTTCCTTGCTCCGCGGCGACCCTCAAGATTGGGCTTTTGCATTGGCACCAGGGGATCCTGCGTTGCGCAATGTGGATGCGTTTTTTCTGGCCTTGGGCTTGCTTTATGAGGAACCTCATTTGGAACTTCAGGCAGAAAAAACTTTGATGTCCCTATCGCAGGGGCAAGATGAAGCTGAAATTTACTGCCAAAGATTCCGTAAATGGTCTGTGCTTACTCAGTGGAATGAGTGTGCCTTGGCGGCTACTTTCAGAGAGGGTCTTTCTGATGCCATTAAGGATGTTATGGTGGGGTTCCCTGTGCCTGCAAGTCTGAATGAGTCCATGACAATGGCCATTCAGATCGATAGGCGTCTGCGGGAGCGCAAACCAGTGCACCATCTGGCGGTGTCCACTGAGAAGACGCCAGAAAACATGCAGTGTGATAGAATTCTGTCCAGAAGCGAGCGGCAGAATTTTAGACGGAAAAATGGGTTGTGTTTCTATTGTGGGGATTCTACTCATGTTATATCAGCATGCTCTAAGCGTACTAAAAAGCTTGATAAATCCGTTCCCATTGGCACTTTACAGTCTAAATTTATTTTGTCTGTGACCCTGATTTGCTCTTTGTCATCTATTACTACGGACGCCTATATCGACTCTGGCGCCGCTTTGAGTCTTATGGATTGGTCCTTTGCCAATCGTTGTGGGTATGATTTAGAGCCTTTGGAGACTCTTATTCCTCTGAAGGGGATTGACTCCACCCCATTGGCTAATAATAAACCACAATACTGGACACAAGTGACTATGTGTATTAATCCGGATCACCAGGAGACTATTCGTTTTCTGGTGCTGTATAATCTACATGATGATTTGGTGCTAGGATTGCCATGGCTGCAGTCTCACAACCCAGTCCTTGACTGGAGAGCTATGTCTGTGTTGAGCTGGGGATGTAAGGGGACTCATGGGGACGTACCTTTGGTGTCCATTTCATCATCTATTCCCTCTGAAATCCCTGAGTTCCTGTCTGATTATCGTGACGTCTTTGAAGAACCCAAGCTGGGTTCGCTACCTCCGCACCGTGAGTGCGATTGTGCTATAGATTTAATTCCGGGTAGTAAATACCCAAAGGGTCGTTTATTTAATCTGTCTGTGCCTGAACATACTGCTATGCGAGAATATATAAAGGAGTCCTTGGAAAAGGGACATATTCGTCCATCGTCATCTCCCTTAGGAGCCGGTTTTTTCTTTGTGTCAAAAAAAGACGGCTCTTTGAGACCATGTATTGATTATCGGCTTTTGAATAAAATCACGGTTAAATATCAATACCCATTGCCGTTGCTGACTGATTTGTTTGCTCGCATAAAGGGGGCCAAGTGGTTCTCTAAGATTGATCTCCGTGGGGCGTATAATTTGGTGCGGATCAGGCAGGGGGATGAGTGGAAAACCGCATTTAATACGCCCGAGGGCCACTTTGAGTATTTGGTGATGCCTTTTGGTCTTTCTAATGCCCCTTCAGTCTTCCAGTCCTTTATGCATGATATTTTCCGCGATTTTTTGGATAAATTTATGATAGTGTATCTGGATGATATTCTGATTTTTTCGGATGATTGGGACTCTCATGTCCGGCAAGTTAAGAGGGTTTTTCAGGTTTTGCGGTCTAATTCTCTGTGTGTCAAGGGTTCTAAGTGCGTTTTTGGGGTTCAGAGAATTTCCTTTTTGGGATATATTTTTTCTCCCTCTTCCATTGAGATGGATCCTGTCAAGGTTCAAGCTATTTGTGATTGGACGCAGCCCTCTTCTCTTAAAAGTCTTCAGAAATTTTTGGGCTTTGCCAACTTTTATCGTCGATTTATTTCTGGTTTTTCGGATGTCGTTAAGCCATTGACCGATTTGACTAGACAGGGTGCTGATGTTGCTAATTGGTCCCCTGATGCTGTGGAGGCCTTTCAGGAGCTTAAGTGCCGTTTTTCTTCTGCCCCTGTGTTGCGTCAGCCTGATGTGACTCTTCCTTTTCAGGTTGAGGTCGACGCTTCTGAGATCGGGGCTGGGGCAGTGTTGTCGCAGAAAAGTTCTGACTGCGCCGTGATGAGGCCTTGTGCCTTCTTTTCCCGTAAATTTTCGCCCGCTGAGCGGAATTATGATGTTGGGAATCGGGAGCTTTTGGCCATGAAGTGGGCGTTTGAGGAGTGGCGCCATTGGCTCGAGGGGGCCAGACATCAGGTGGTGGTATTGACTGACCACAAAAATTTGATCTATCTTGAGACCGCCAGGCGCCTGAATCCTAGACAGGCGCGCTGGTCATTATTTTTCTCTCGGTTTAATTTTGTGGTATCGTACCTACCGGGTTCTAAGAATGTTAAGGCGGATGCCCTTTCTAGGAGTTTTGAGCCTGATTCACCCGGCAACTCTGACCCCACAGGTATTCTTAAGGAGGGAGTTATCTTGTCAGCCGTTTCTCCAGACCTGCGGCGGGCCTTGCAGGAGTTTCAGGCGGATAGACCGGATCGTTGTCCGCCTGATAGGTTGTTTGTTCCTGATGATTGGACCAGTAGAGTCATCTCTGAGGTACATTCTTCTGCATTGGCAGGTCATCCTGGAATTTTTGGTACCAGGGATTTGGTGGCAAGATCCTTCTGGTGGCCTTCCCTGTCACGAGATGTGCGAGGCTTTGTGCAGTCTTGTGACGTTTGTGCTCGGGCCAAGCCTTGTTGTTCTCGGGCTAGTGGATTATTGTTGCCCTTGCCTATTCCTAAGAGGCCTTGGACACACATCTCGATGGATTTTATTTCAGATCTGCCTGTTTCTCAGAAGATGTCTGTCATCTGGGTGGTGTGTGACCGTTTTTCTAAGATGGTCCATTTGGTTCCCCTGCCCAAATTGCCTTCTTCTTCCGAGTTGGTGCCCCTGTTTTTTCAAAATGTTGTTCGTTTGCATGGTATTCCTGAGAATATCGTTTCTGACAGAGGAACCCAATTTGTGTCTAGATTTTGGCGGGCATTCTGTGCTAGGATGGGCATAGATTTGTCTTTTTCGTCTGCTTTTCACCCTCAGACTAATGGCCAGACCGAGCGGACTAATCAGACCCTGGAGACATATCTGAGGTGTTTTGTGTCTGCTGACCAGGATGATTGGGTTGCTTTTTTGCCATTGGCGGAGTTCGCCCTCAATAATCGGGCCAGCTCTGCCACTTTGGTGTCCCCGTTTTTCTGTAATTCGGGGTTCCACCCTCGATTTTCCTCCGGTCAGATGGAATCCTCGGATTGTCCTGGAGTGGATGCGGTGGTGGAGAGATTGCATCATATCTGGGGGCAGGTGATGGACAATTTAAAGTTGTCCCAGGAGAAGACTCAGCTTTTTGCCAACCGTCACCGTCGTGTTGGTCCTCGGCTTTGTGTTGGAGATTTGGTGTGGTTGTCTTCTCATTTTGTCCCTATGAGGGTCTCATCTCCTAAGTTTAAGCCTCGGTTCATCGGTCCGTATAAAATATTGGAGATTCTTAACCCTGTTTCCTTCCGTTTGGACCTCCCTGCATCCTTTTCTATTCATAACGTTTTTCATCGGTCGTTATTGCGCAGGTATGAGGCACCGGTTGTGCCTTCCGTTGAGCCTCCTGCTCCGGTGTTGGTTGAGGGTGAGTTGGAGTACGTTGTGGAAAAAATCCTAGACTCCCGTGTTTCCAGACGGAGACTCCAGTATCTGGTCAAGTGGAAGGGATACGGCCAGGAGGATAATTCTTGGGTCACTGCATCTGATGTTCATGCCTCTGATCTGGTTCGTGCCTTTCATAGGGCCCATCCTGATCGCCCTGGTGGTTCTGGTGAGGGTTCGGTGCCCCCTCCTTGAGGGGGGGGTACTGTTGTGAATTTGGATTCTGGGCTCCCCCGGTGGCTACTGGTGGAATTGAACTTGTGACATCATCTTCCCTGTTCACCTGTTCTGATTAGATCTGGGTGTCGCTATATAACCTGGCTTCTCTGTTAGATGCTTGCCGGTCAACAATGTTATCAGAAGCCTCTCTGTGCTTGTTCCTGCTCCCAGACATCTACTAGATAAGTTGGACATTCGTCCATGTTTTGTTTTTGTATTTTGGTTCCAGTTCACAGCTGCAGTTTCGTTACTGTGTCTGGAAAGCTCTTGTTGATCAGGAATTGCCACTCTGGTATTATGAGTTAATGCCAGAGTCCTAAAGTAATTTCTGGATGTGTTTTGTTAGGGTTTTCTACTGACCATGAAAGTATGCTTTCTGTCTTCTGCTATCTAGAAAGCGGACCTCAAATTTGCTAAAACTATTTTCCTGCTGCGTTTGTTGTTTCATCTCATATCACCGCCAATATATGTGGGGGGCTTCTGTCTCCTTTTTGGGCATTTCTCTAGAGGTGAGTCAGGTCTTATATTTCCCTCTGCTAGCATTATTTAGTTCTCCGGCCGGCGCTGGGCATATAGGGATAAAAAGTAGGACATGCTACCTGGCTACTTCTAGATGATGCGGTAGGTTTAGTTCATGGTCAGTACAGTTACATCTTCCAAGAGCTTGTTCCTATTGAGGCTTATGCTAGTTCTCTGGCCATGGAGATCATGACACCCCCCTTTCTATGTGCAAAATAAATAAATGCAATATCAACATCCACTCTGATATGTTTTTCAAACATTATGTTTACATAGTCCAAGCTGCCATAAAAAAAGACACCTTCATGTGGATGAAGAGCCCTTGAACATCAAAAATGAGACTCCGATAGCGTTGGTGTGCGCAAATCCTTCCATATGGGACCAGAGTGACAGCTTGCATAGTGATTTTACTAAAAATAGGAGTTCGTGGGAGAAAATAATTTGTGAGTTGGATCCTCGCTATCCGGAAAAGTAGACCTCCTCCTCCCCAAAAATTGGTAATTAATTGGCAAGTTAAATTGATGCTAGTTCCTTGAAATATTGTTTGTGAGATATAAAGTTTTTGTTTGCTTTTTTGATTGTAGCCGATGCAGTCCATACCCGTTGGCGCACGATAAGAGAAAGATTTGTTCTTGACTACCGGCAAAACCTTTTCCACCCAAGTGGATCTTCTGGTAAACGGACCTCCCCTTATGTTCACTACAAGCAATTGTTGTTTCTTCAGAAAACATTGTCCCAGCGATCATAAGTTAACAGTAATCTTCTTATAATCTTAAGCGTGTCTGTGTGTGAAAAAAGTGTGGGTGAAAAGTGTTATGACCCCAATGGCGAGGGTCTCAGAGATATCAGCAAGTCTGCGAAGTACAAAAATCCAGCTCATAGGGCAGTGGTAACTGGGTTGACCATATATCTACTCCTAACGCCAACACTAGAAGTAGCCGGGGAACATGCCTACGTTGGTCGCTAGATGTCTCGCGCCAGCCGGAGGACTAACTACCCCTAGAAGAGGAAAACAAAGACCTCTCTTGCCTCCAGAGAATAGACCCCAAAAGTAGGATACAAGCCCCCCACAAATAATAACGGTGAGGTAAGAGGAAATGACAAACACAGAGATGAACTAGGTTTAGCAAAGAGAGGCCCGCTTACTAATAGCAGAATGTAGTAAGATAACTTATATGGTCAACAAAAACCCTAACAAAATTCCACACTGGAGATTCAAGAACCCCCGAACCGTCTAACGGCCCGGGGGAGAACTCCAGCCTCCCTAGAGCTTCCAGCAAGGAAAGGATACAGATAATGAACAAGCTGGACAAAAATGCAAACAAAAACAAATAGCAAAAAGCAAGAAAGCGGACTTAGCTTAATAACGCAGGAACCAGGATCAGTAGACAAGAGCACTACAGATTAGCTCTGATATCAACGTTGCCAGGCATTGAACTGAAGGTCCAGGGAGCTTATATAGCAACACCCCTGACCTAACGACCCAGGTGAGCATACAAGGGATGATAGACATACCCAGAGTAAAATCACTAGTAGCCACTAGAGGGAGCCAAAAGGTAAATTCACAACAGTACCCCCCCCTTAGTGAGGGGTCACCGAACCCTCACCAAGACCACCAGGGCGATCAGGATGAGCGGCGTGAAAGGCACGAACTAAATCGGCCGCATGCACATCAGAGGCGACCACCCAGGAATTATCCTCCTGACCATAGCCCTTCCACTTGACCAGGTACTGAAGCCTCCGCCTGGAGAGACGAGAATCTAAGATCTTCTCCACCACGTACTCCAACTCGCCCTCAACCAACACCGGAGCAGGAGGCTCAGCAGAAGGAACCACAGGCACAACGTACCGCCGCAACAAGGACCTATGAAATACGTTGTGAATGGCAAACGACACCGGAAGATCCAGGCGAAAGGACACAGGATTAAGGATCTCCAATATCCTGTAAGGACCAATGAATCGAGGCTTAAATTTGGGAGAGGAGACCTTCATAGGAACAAATCGAGAAAACAGCCATACCAAATTCCCAACACGAAGTCGGGGACCCACACCGCGGCGGCGGTTGGCAAAACGCTGAGCCTTCTCCTGTGACAACTTCAAGTTGTCCACCACATGATTCCAGATCCGCTGCAACCTATCCACCACAGAATCCACTCCAGGACAGTCAGAAGGCTCCACATGTCCCGAGGAAAAACGAGGATGGAAACCGGAGTTGCAGAAAAATGGCGAAACCAAGGTGGCAGAACTAGCCCGATTATTAAGGGCAAATTCAGCCAACGGCAAGAAGGTCACCCAATCATCCTGATCAGAAGAGACAAAACACCTCAAATACGCCTCCAGAGTCTGATAAGTTCATTCCGTTTGTCCGTTAGTCTGTGGATGAAAAGCGGAGGAAAACGACAAATCAATGCCCATCCTACCACAAAAGGATCGCCAGAACCTGGAAACAAACTGGGATCCTCTGTCCGACACAATATTCTCAGGAATGCCGTGCAAACGAACCACGTTCTGGAAGAACACAGGAACCAGATCAGAAGAGGAAGGCAGCTTAGGCAAAGGAACAAGATGGACCATCTTGGAGAAACGATCACATATCACCCAGATGACAGACATGCCCTTAGACACCGGAAGATCCGAAATGAAATCCATAGAGATGTGTGTCCAAGGTCTCTTCGGGACAGGCAAGGGCAAGAGCAACCCGCTGGCACGAGAACAGCAAGGCTTAGCTCGAGCACAAGTACCACAGGACTGAACAAATGACCGCACATCCCTTGACAAGGAAGGCCACCAAAAGGACCTGGCCACCAGATCTCTGGTGCCAAAAATTCCCGGGTGCCCTGCCAACAGTGAGGAATGAACCTCGGAAATGACTCTGCTGGTCCATTTAGCAGGCACAAACAATCTGTCAGGTGGACAAGAGTCAGGCCTACCAGCCTGAAATCTCTGCAACACACGTCGCAGATCTGGAGAAATAGCTGACAAGATAACTCCTTCCTTAAGAATACCCTCAGGTTCAGCGACTCCAGGAGCATCAGGCACAAAGCTCCTAGACAGAGCATCGGCCTTCACATTCTTAGAACCTGGTAAATACGAGACCACAAAGTCAAAACGGGAGAAAAACAATGACCAGCGGGCCTGTCTAGGATTCAGGCGTTTAGCAGACTCGAGATACATCAAATTTTTGTGATCAGTCAAGACCACCACACGATGCTTAGAACCCTCGAGCCAATGACGCCACTCCTCAAATGCCCACTTCATGGCCAACAACTCCCGATTGCCCACATCATAATTTCGCTCTGCCGGCGAAAATTTCCTAGAGAAAAAGGCACAAGGTCTCATAGTAGAGCAACCAGGGCCTCTCTGCGACAAAACGGCCCCTGCCCCAATCTCCGAAGCATCCACCTCAACCTGAAAGGGAAGTGAGACGTCAGGCTGGCACAAAACAGGCGCCGAAGTAAACCGGCGTTTCAACTCCTGGAAAGCCTCCACGGCAGCAGGAGCCCAGTTAGCTACATCAGAGCCCTTCTTGGTCATATCCGTCAGCGGTTTAACAACGCTAGAGAAATTTGCGATAAAACGACGGTAGAAGTTAGCAAAACCCAAGAACTTCTGAAGACTCTTAACTGATGAGGGTTGAGTCCAATCATGAATAGCTCGGACCTTGACTGGATCCATCTCCACTGCAGAAGGGGAAAAAATGAACCCCAAAAAGGGAACCTTCTGTACACCAAAGAGACACTTTGAGCCTTTTACAAACAAAGAATTTTCACGCAGAATCTCAAAAACCATCCTGACCTGCTCCACATGCGAGTCCCAATCATCAGAAAAAACCAGAATATCATCCAGATAAACAATCAAAAATTTATCCAGATACTTCCGGAAAATGTCATGCATGAAGGACTGAAAAACTGAAGGTGCATTAGAGAGCCCAAATGGCATCACCAAGTACTCAAAATGACCTTCGGGCGTATTGAATGCGGTCTTCCATTCATCGCCCTGCCTAATGCGCACAAGGTTGTACGCACCACGAAGGTCTATCTTGGTGAACCACTTGGCACCTTTAATCCGGGCAAACAAATCTGACAACAGCGGCAAAGGATACTGAAATTTGACAGTGATCTTATTTAAAAGCCGATAGTCAATACAAGGCCTCAAAGATCCGTCCTTTTTGGCCACAAAAAAGAATCCCGCACCAAGAGGGGAAGAAGAAGGACGGATATGCCCCTTCTCAAGAGACTCCTTGATATATGAACGCATCGCGGTATGTTCAGGTACCGACAGATTAAACAGTCTCCCCTTAGGAAACTTACTGCCAGGAATCAAATCTATTGCACAGTCACATTCCCTATGAGGAGGCAGTGCACTGGACTTAGACTCGCTGAAGACATCCTGATAATCAGACAAATACGCCGGAACTTCCGAAGGCGTAGAAGATGCAATAGACAAGGGCAGGGAATCTCCATGAATTCCATGGCAGCCCCAGCTTGACACTGACATAGCCTTCCAGTCCAAGACTGGATTATGGGTCTGTAACCATGGCAAACCCAAAACAACCAAATCATGCATTTTATGTAGAACAAGAAAACGTATTACCTCCCGATGTTCGGGAGTCATGCACATGGTAACCTGTGTCCAAAACTGCGGTTTATTTTTTGCCAATGGCGTAGAGTCAATGCCCCTAAGAGGGATAGGATTTTCCAATGGCTCAAGCACAAATCCGCAGCGCTTGGCAAATGACAGATCCATAAGGCTCAGGGCAGCACCTGAGTCCACAAACGCCATGACAGGATACGATGACAGTGAGCAAATCAAAGTTACAGATAGAATAAATTTAGGTTGCAAATTACCAATGGCGACCGGACTAACAACCTTAGTAAGACGTTTAGAGCATGCTGAGATAACATGTGTAGAATCACCACAGTAGTAACACAAGCCATTCTGGCGTCTATGAATTTTCCGCTCATTTCTAGTCAGGATTCTATCACATTGCATTAAATCAGGTGCCTGTTCAGACAACACCATGAGAGGATTTGCGGTTTTGCGCTCCCGCAACCGCCGGTCGATTTGAATAGCCAGGGCCATAGAATCATTCAGACCTGTGGGAATGGGAAAACCCACCATCACATTCTTAATGGCTTCAGAAAGGCCATTTCTAAAATTTGCAGCCAATGCACACTCGTTCCACTGGGTCAGCACGGACCATTTCCGAAATTTTTGGCAATACACTTCGGCCTCGTCCTGGCCCTGAGACATCGCCAGCAAGGCTTTTTCTGCCTGAATCTCAAGATTGGGTTCCTCATAAAGCAAACCGAGCGCCAGAAAAAACGCATCAATGTCAGCCAATGCCGGATCTCCTGGCGCCAGCGAGAAGGCCCAATCCTGAGGGTCGCCCCGTAAAAAAGAAATAACAATTTTTACTTGCTGAGCGGAGTCTCCAGATGAACAGGGTCTCAGGGACAAAAACAATTTACAATTATTCCTGAAATTTCTAAATTTAAATCGGTCTCCGGAAAATGGTTCAGGAATCGGTATCTTAGGTTCTGTCATAGGATTTCTGATAACATAATCTTGTATGCCCTGCACACGAGCAGCAAGCTGGTCCACACTTGTAATCAAGGTCTGGACATTCATGTCTGCAGCAAACACAAGCCACTCAGAGTTAAAGGGGAAAAGAAAATAAAATGAGAAAGAGAAAAAAAAAACTCAGAACTTTCTTTCTTATAATCCCGCTTCTGCAATGCATTTAACATTTAATACGGGCCTGGCAAACTGTTATGACCCCAATGGCGAGGGTCTCAGAGATATCAGCAAGTCTGCGAAGTACAAAAATCCAGCTCATAGGGCAGTGGTAACTGGGTTGACCATATATCTACTCCTAACGCCAACACTAGAAGTAGCCGGGGAACATGCCTACGTTGGTCGCTAGATGTCTCGCGCCAGCCGGAGGACTAACTACCCCTAGAAGAGGAAAACAAAGACCTCTCTTGCCTCCAGAGAATAGACCCCAAAAGTAGGATACAAGCCCCCCACAAATAATAACGGTGAGGTAAGAGGAAATGACAAACACAGAGATGAACTAGGTTTAGCAAAGAGAGGCCCGCTTACTAATAGCAGAATGTAGTAAGATAACTTATATGGTCAACAAAAACCCTAACAAAATTCCACACTGGAGATTCAAGAACCCCCGAACCGTCTAACGGCCCAGGGGGAGAACTCCAGCCTCCCTAGAGCTTCCAGCAAGGAAAGGATACAGATAATGAACAAGCTGGACAAAAATGCAAACAAAAACAAATAGCAAAAAGCAAGAAAGTGGACTTAGCTTAATAACGCAGGAACCAGGATCAGTAGACAAGAGCACTACAGATTAGCTCTGATATCAACGTTGCCAGGCATTGAACTGAAGGTCCAGGGAGCTTATATAGCAACACCCCTGACCTAACGACCCAGGTGAGCATACAAGGGATGATAGACATACCCAGAGTAAAATCACTAGTAGCCACTAGAGGGAGCCAAAAGGTAAATTCACAACAGAAAAGATTGTGTTAAAAGGGTGTAATAGTTTGTGTTTAGTGTGTTAATAAAGTGTGTTAAAAAAACATGGCATTTGTGCTACGAGTGTGTGTTAAATTTACATTTTTTTAAATATTATTATTATTTTTTTATAGAACGGTCAGCAGTACAGCTGCGCCTCAAGAGCCAGAGGCTTTAACAGAGCCATGTCGCCAGGAATCAACCCAACAAACGGGCACTGAAGAAGTGTCTGTCCTGAGCGATCCACGATCAATGGAGAGTCGTACTGTGGCTCCTATTGTCAGTGCTCGTTTGCAAGCATAGCGTGGACGCAAGCAATCTGCTGCCAAAGAAGAAGTCGATGCAATAATAGTTGATGGACTCCAATGGGTAGAGGATCTGTGTCACAGCGAACACAGAGAACTAAGGCAGGAAATTAAGGACTTGCAATCTCGAGAATCTGTTTACGCAGCCAATGATTGGAAGCTACTTTTTTATCTTATGTCCCTTTAGTCATAGGTGGCACTAGAGTTCTAGTCCTCTTCCTCTCTGAAAAGACAATTTTCATATTTCCCAGAGGAGCACTGCGGCTTTAAGTCTCCTCACCTCGACATGCTTAACATGTCACTCTCCGCAAGGAGAAACGATACTTCTTGGATCCCGGTCAGAAGCCTCTCACTCAGCCATACCAGATATCCACTTTGCACTGATGAGGGGCAGCACCCCGAAACACAGTGTCTGCAAATTGAGATTCTGGTTTGGCTTTTATCCTAAGTCATGTAACAAGGCTCGTTAAAGGGTCGACATTGACTGTTAGGATTGCTACTTCCAATATGTGGCACTAGAATTCTAGTCCTCTTCCTCTCTGAAGAGACAATTTGCATATTTCCCAGAGGAGGATTGCGGCTTTAAGTCTCCTCACCTCGACATGCTTAACATGTCACTCTCCGCAAGGAGAAACAATACTTCTTGGGTCCCTTTAGTCAAAAACATACCGCTGCACAAGAACTTACAGTACCAAGAAAGGTTGAGTGATCTATTTAAGGAATTTTTGGAACCTCAGCAACCCACTTCCTCTCAAACAAAAGCAAGTGTGAGCTATTGTACCATGGAGATGCAATTGTGACAAGCGACAACACAACTGAGCGGCCAGAGTGAACCTAGTCTGGAAATGCACCGTCAATGTAGCAGTCCAACTTTCAGTTGGCCAGACAATACGCCCACGCATTACCACAATCTGTAAGATAAAATTGATCCAGTCTGCTGTTTGTTATAGTCCATGTTTGGATTTTATTCAGTTGGGCAATATAGCGTTTGAAAGTCTAGGTTTTGATTTTACAAGACCTTTATTTGAATACGTTATATCTTAAATCCCAATGGGATCACATATGTTTTACATGCCTACCAAAATTTGGAGTGGGAGACCATTGTATTCAGGACATGTTAATAAACATGGTTTTTTTTGTTTGTTTTTGCAAATGAGGATTCGAAACTTTACTTGTGTTTTAAAAAATAACTGCAACATAAAGCCAAAATTTAGTATGTATGACAACAGAGCGTAACACCAAAATAGCAAAAAATACACATAGTACACAGATCACAATCTACACGCATTTCTCATATTTCAACATAACATAATCAAACATTGTTAAACATTGTCAGACATGGGTGCTTTGCCATTGAACTTGACCTTTATTTACAAAATAATGGGCAAATTGATCCCATATTTGCATAATTTCAACTAGTGAATGAACTGTAGTCGACTCTATGCTCATCAGGTTTGACTCACAGTCATCGAGGTCAACTAGCAGGGATTCATGTCATGACACAAAATTGTGCAGGCAGATGCAAGCCTTCACTACACGGTCAACATTTTCAGGTTGAAGCTGCATACACGATAATAAAATCTGCCATTTCCAAATCAGAATACCAATTATGCATTCAACATAACGTCTTGCCTGGCTCAAGCAATAATTAAAGATGCGTCTGGTGTAGTTTAGACTGCGGCTTGAGTACGGCTTTATTAGATTTTGTCCTAGTTGGAATGCCTCATCCCCAACTAAAACAAATGGCAAACTTGGGCCTTCTGTGCCTGGTAGAGGTTGTTCTGAGGGTATGTTGAAGCGGTTGCTGTACAGGCATCTCCCCATGTTGGACTCTTTGAATACTCGGGAATCTTTGGTCCGACCATATGCCCCAATATCAACTGCAACAAAACGGTATCTAGTTTCCGCAATAGCCATTAATGCAATTGAAAAGTTTTTTTTTATAGTTGTAGTACAGGGATCCACTATGCACGGGTTTCTGAATCCGGATATGCTTTCCGTCAATGGCAACAATGCAATTGGGAAAATTAGCCACATCCTCAAAACTTTTGGCGATGGATAGCCACATTGCTGGTGTTGGTGTCGGTAGTACAACTGGATGTAAGTTGTTCCAAATGGCCTCACAGGTTTCACGAACAAGCCTGCAAATGGTAGATTTGCCCAGTTGAAATTGGAAGTGCAGTGAGGCAAACGTTTCTCCCGTAGCCAGGTATTTTATGGTAAGGACACAGGAGTAGCTTTCTTCTGATGACTCTTCCATGAAAGCCATATTTTTGCAGGTGTCTCTAAACTGTAGAACAATGTTCCACAATTCCAGAGTCTGCTAAATGTTTCTGAAGAGGGGATTGTAATTTGCCTCTCTAGCAATCCTACACGCAGCTCTCATTGAAATTTTCTTGGTCTTGACCTCCACTTATCTTGACCTCCACCGTTCCTGTTAACTGCCATTTCTTAATTACATTTCGATAGCCTTTTCCTACTTTGTGGGCTTCCACCATTTTTATTTTCAGAGTGCTGGGCAGCTGCTTAGAAGAACCAATGGCTGCTGTTTTTTGGCACAAGGTTACAGGAAGCTGGGTTTTTATAAAGCTGGGAAATTTGCATCACCTGGCCTTTCCTAACAATGATAGTGAACAAGCCATAACCCTAACAGGCTAATTAAGTGAGTACTTTGAACCTAGGGGTTGATTCAACAAGCAGGATGAAACGTGGGCAACACACTCAGGAATTTTGGAAGAAGCAAATTGTATGTTAAACATATTGTAACCAGAAGCCACTGAAACTTTTATTTAGATGCATTAGAGTAGTATTCCATAATTATTCACTAATGTTTTGACTATATACGTGATTTACCCGTTCTAATCAGTATGCTAGAAATATCAAGGCTTAATCTAGAACAGAACATAGCAGGACATCAGTATCTAGTAACACATATAATTATAAAAATATATTCCATATTGTGAAAATATTATCAAGTAATGAGCAAACTGAAAATTACAATTTGCCTTTGAAAAGTCTGTGTTATGCTAGAGTAGCTACTCACTCATGATAATAAGTTAATCTAAATACTGCAAATGACCCTGCCGGTTCCTGTACAGACTAGAGATCCTGACCCAGCAGTTCTTAGTGGTTCCTGAGTGAGAAGAGATTGCCCTAACCACAGACTAGAAGATGGGAACTCAGACCTATGCTGCCTAAAAGGCTATTAAGACCATCACGTTCCTCCTAAAGAACAGGAGGGCAGAGCAGAGTGTTAATTACCTACAAAAGGGAAAGTGTGCTTAAAAAGAGAAAAGATCCCAGAATGAGTAAAATAAACCATGAAATATAGAATAAAGTATACTGTTAGAAAATATGCTGCCTACTTCCTGAAAAGAAACAGAAGGTAGATGTAGAATGAAGGGCAGAAATAGCATGGAAAAAATCCCTAGTTGGAATTTCACTGATTGGCTTTAAGCTACATCAGAATGGCTGAACATCCACAAGAAACTATCACCAGCAGGAAATGTCAGCAGGGGGAAAGAATATAAAGCCGCACCCAGAAAGTGATAGGGCAGACAAATAAAGACACCTGTGTTATGATAAAACAAACTGCAGCCAGGATAACAGAACCTAAACACCTAGAGAAAAGGTGTGTCTGCTGTGGCTAAGTGGACAGAGAAGTCTACCACTAAACACAGGCTCAAGGGTTCGAACACAGGAGCATGGTAATCTGCTTTGTACCCAATAGGATCTTCTTCAGCATTTCTAAGGCTTTTTTACTTCTTTCATGTCATAACTAAGTCAAATAATATTGTTCATGATTATGCGTATTTTTAGGTGTTTTTTTTTCCGTCTGTCTTTTGCCTTAGAAAATAAATAATAGTGATATAAGTCTTCAGAAAACTATTCTGGTATACAAGAACCCACAGTGTACAAAATAACTTACAAATTCACAGTCAGCTACGTTCATAGAAGAGGAGGACAATTTTACCTCCAAAACATTTAGCCGATTTAGATAATACCAAACTATTATCTCACTGGTGAGATCAAATCTGCCTGCTGGTCACTGACTTACCTGAATAATTTTTTGATGTTGTTTTGTAATCATCTATGCTCACTGTCGTCTCCTTTTCAACCACAGTGCTGTTCTTCAGGTTTAAACTTTTAGCTTCTATAATTTGGCCTTACCATATCTCGACATCTATTCTGTCGACTAGAACATCTTGGAATCTTGTTTCAAAGGCAATCATAATCATGTACAAATCTGATTCCCACATGGCACCTGAAGGATGGAAAAGGTGAAGGGCAGTTTGACAAAATCTGTCTATTCTTTGTCTGAGAAACTTAAAATTCAATTTTAAAATATTCATGAATGCAAAAAAACTTATCCTTGTGCATCTAATTGATTTCTTCTATTACCTTCCCGGAGAACTTACACGTACATCATCCTTTAGCAATTTAGAGAATAAGCACTAATATCTCTTATATTGAGAACAGGGCATTCAAGTGCTTTTCTAAATATGTAATGTACCTACCCTGCTGAGCCAAAGAAATGAAAGTCTTCTTAAGATTGGGAAAAATATCACATTGTTAAAATAAATGCCTACCACTCCATTTTAGATCAAATTGGTCAAAATGGGCTTGTTCGGAATTGGAGATGCTCTTTGGAAATATCTGACATTTATTATTCTTACTAAAAGATTTTTTTCTTTTTGTCTGTAAAACCGGACAAAATGCAATTTGTCCTTTCTCATGTGTATAAATATTTATAAATGTAGAGACTTGTGAAGGGTACAGGTGTAGAAAATATGCCCGTGCAATAAATATTATAATTATGAAATGCGGTATACATGTATAAAGATATTTTAAATACTGTGGCACTGTAATGGATTAGTACTCTGACCATACTGTGTAATTCTCAAGGATTTACATAAACGATGAACTATAACAGGAGTGGACACAGACTGGCGAGGCCCCTGTGTAAGAATAACATATTGTCTCTTTGCAATCTAATTAGGGGCAGACACTGACAATAGAGGGCCCCTGTGCAAGAAATATTCCTTGGGCCCCTCCTTTTCATACCAAACCTACAAAAGACATAATATCTATTTATATAATTGTCTTGTAATGTTTTCATTTCCTGTTCTGTCCAGATGTCACCATATCCCAGAATTCCAAGCGGAGGAAGTTCACTGACCGTCATATTGGGACACCTAAGTGATGGGTGTCTCAATATGGAAACTGCTGCTGGTACCAATCTATTGCGTGGTACCACCAGCAGAACACCGTTGCACCACACACACACACACACACACACACTATATATGCCTTACTCACTCACACTCACGTACACTCACACTCACTCAGCCTCTTGCGCGGTACCACCAGCGGATCACCGTCGTGAACATGCCGCCGCCGGGATCAGCTGAATGATTCACTGACTACCGACATCTTCGTACAGAAGGAGCACATGCGCAGTTTTAATATGACCGCCGCTATCTGTCTGCACAAGGATGGTGGCGGTCTGCTTTACTGCGCCTGCGTGGATTACGCGCAGGTGCAGTGAATCATTCGGCTGATCCCGGCGGCAGATGCGCGACGTGTCTTCATACAGAGGAAGCCGGTCACATTAAAGGGGTTTTCCCATGAACGAAAGTTCATTTAAAAAATTTATTGTGTCTGACCATGTACAGAGCATACCACACCTCCTGGGCAGGGGAGGAAGCAAAAGACAATACTGGCATTACAGCAGGAGATCACAGTGGATTCATTTTGTGAGGTAAAATATTTCACTGACTGTTTTTAAAAAATATTTTACCTCACAAAATGTATCCTCTGCTATCTCCTGCTGCAATGTCAGTATTGTCTTTGAGGGGAGAACACAGCACAGTAAGGAGAGAGATGGGGGATAGCACATGGGATAGACAGGTCAAAGAAGAGAGCACAGATGGGAGAAGTCAGCACATGGGGAAAGAGAGAGTGGATAGGTGGGTGAGCACATGGGGGGGATTCTCAACACTGCAAAGCCTGCCCCCATAGTGACATTACTGCCCTCCATCTAGTAAATACATATTTACAGATTGAGCAATTGTTCATGTATTCTCAGGCATGCTGTTTGATATACTGCGGATCTACAGTATATGTGAAGTAACCCTATTCAATGGGGATACTCTGCATGTGGCGTGTATTATTTCCTGCACAGAATCCACCTCAATATGTGAAATGTCACTAGGGCAGGGAAATTTAAATGGACTGCCTGGTACTTTAATATTGATGCCCTATTCTTAGGCTAGGTTATCAATACCAGATCAGTGCGGGTGCGACCCTTTTCAATCAGGCACCCACTGTGCCGGATGTGTTTAGTTGCAGAGCAGAACAGTACAGTTCACTCATCTGTATAGTGTTCATGACTGGGTGCTGCAGATCTGCCTCTATTCAAATTGAAAGGGGTTGATCTGTAGTACCCGGCCGTGACTACTATAAAGTTGATGGAGCAGTAGTGTTCTGCTCCGCAACTGAGCACATCCGACCGCCACTGACCCTGGTCTTCTACAGGTTGTGACCTGCCATTTCGCTGCAGCATTTACTGGGAGAGCCAGAGGTCACTTCTCAATATAAGTCTATAAGAGCAGAACGAAGCTCGCATAGACTTACACTGAGAGCTTGTGACCGTCACCTCTGACTTCTGGTCAGTCAGGAGCCACAGTCACAAGAAGAACAATCGAGCTTGGAGCAATGCCAGGAAGAGCTGAAGATGGCGGCTGACAAGTATAATACAAGGGAGAGGGAACATCTTTTAGGCTGGTTTCACACTTGCGTAGAGCATAGCGGCAGAGGGCTGCATACTTCCTCCTTTAAGCCTCGCTCGCGCAGTTTGGCGCAGCGTCATAACGATGCATGCAGAGGCATCCGCATACATTTGCATTGCCTGTGTACCCAATGTTAAAGATAGGTACAGCAGGACGCATGCCGACATAGGCGGAGCTGAATGGAAGAGGTGCGGCAGTGGGTGCTGCTTAACAGAGGAAGTACGCAGCACTCCGCAGCTATATACAAGTGTGATACCAGCCTTAGTGATACCTCTTGGGGGTGAAATAGAAAAGATGCTGGGGTGGTACTTTACAGAACTGACCGGTGACCATAAAATTGATTGGACTAATCTGCCGTAACATCTGGCTTGCTTCTCTCTGAATTAATTCAGTTGATTGACAGATGCCTCCCGATATAAACACATGGAAGAGATTTGACAACTAATGCAATGTGGGGAGAAGCCGGCCTTAACCCCTTAATGACCAGGGGTATTTTTGGTTTTGCATTTTCATTTTTTGCTCCCCTTTTCCCAGAGCCAAAACTTTTTTATTTTTCTGTCAATATGGCCATGTGAGGTCTTGTTTTTTTTGTGGGACGAGTTCTACTTTTGAACGACACCATTGGTTTTACCATGTCGTGTAATAGAAAGCGGGAACAAGAACTCCACCTCCGGTGAAATTGCAAAAAAAGTGCAATCCCACACTTGTTTTTTGTTTTGCTTTTTTAGTAAGTTCACTAATAGCTAAAACTGACCTGCCATTATGATTCTCCAGGTCATTACGAGTTCATTGACACCGAACATGTCTAGGTTATTTTTTATCTCAGTTTTGAAAAAAAATTCCAATGTTTGTAAAAAAAAAAGTTGACATTTTCCGAGACCTGTAGCATCTTCATTTTTGTGATCTCGGGTTGGGTGAGGGCTTATTTTTTGCGCCCTGATGTGTCGTTTTTATTGATACCATTTTAGTGTAGATATGACCTTTTAATCGCCCATTATTGCATTCTATTACAGTGTTGCAGCAACTAAAAAGATGTAATTCTGTCATTTTGACTTTTTTTCTAGTGACGCCGTTTAGCGATCAGATTAATCCTTTTTTTATTGATAGATCGGGCGATTCTGAATACGGTGATGCCAAATATGTATATATTTGATTTTTTTATTGTTTTATTTCGAATAGGGCGAAAGGGGGTGATTTGAACTTTTTAAAAATATTTTTAAAATCTTTTTTTTTACTTGCTTCAATAGTCTCCATAGGAGACTAGAAGCTGCACTTGTCCGATCGCCTCTGCTACATAGAGCAGGGCTGCAGCAATTTCACCCTTACCTCTCCCGGGCACATGTCAGCTGACCAGATCAGCTGTCATGTGTCAGAAAAGGTGTGGGCTCATTGCCGGAGCCCGCACCAAACAGGGGCAGGCGTCCATTGACCGACTCTGTCCATCATTGGACGTTGAGGTGTTAAAGTTATGATTTCCCTGAAATCCTGCGGTGCTTCAGAAAAAAATATACCCTACTGCCTTCATATAGCCAGGCTCTGATTCCTGCTGCTCATGGTTTGGTCAGCATGAACCATGTGACAGGTTCCTCTTAACAAGGAAACTATTTAGTTTTAAAATAAATAAATTCACTGTACACAATGTTTAGTATTGAAAAAAAGTATTGGTGTCTTACTTTCTCAGCTACTATGGGGAGCCCCAGTGAGGTGACTGTCCATATGAGGGCTTTAATATCACTGAAGCTTCCAGACACAGAGTACTAATGACAAGCAGGGGTGGACTGGGCAAAAAGGCCAAATTCTCCACTGGTCGCTCCCCAATCAACTGTACAGGGCAGGCCAGCCGCCTCCTGCATAATGTGAGATACCACTGAGTCTTTTATCCATAGGATAGTGCAGGTAAACACTTAGATACTTTTACAGGATGCTATGGTCTGATATAAATGAATCTACTGCACTATTCTAAACCTTTATTGTGCGTTATACATATTGGTCAGACAGAGGACAAAAGGACACTACCCTGGCCTCTGTTCAGCAATACAAGACTATGTACATATTTAGCATATTGGACAAAATAATGGAAACACCTGGAAACATCAACAAAAGTTAGTTTAATATGGTGTAGGTCCACCTTGCGGCGAATACAGCCTCAATTCTCCAAGGTATGGATTCATACAAGGTGTGAATTGTTTCCAAAGGAATTTTAGCCCATTCTGCAGTTAAAACACCCTCCAGTTCTTTGAGCGACGATGGCGGCGGAAATCGACGTCTAACTTGAATCTCTAAAATCGACCATAAATGCTCAATAATGTTGAGGTCTGGGGATTGTGGGGGCCAGATGAGATGCTCAACTTCATTAGAATGTTCCTTGAGCCATTTAACGATTTTAGCTGTATGAATTGGTGCATTATCATCCTGAAAGTTGGTGTTTCCCTCCGGGAACAGTGCTTGAACCATTGAACGCACTTGGTCGTCCAAAATTCCTAAATAATCTCGACTGTTAATTCTTCCATGAAGAGATATCATTGGCCCGGCGGATCTCCACGAAATAGCACCCCAGATCATCACAGAACCTCCACCATGTTTTACGGTTGGGAGAAGGCAGTCTGGATAGAATGCATCTTTCGGCTGTCTCCAAACGTACACTCGGCCGGAGGTCGGAAATAGGGTAAACAATGATTCGTCTGGGAACATCACGTTTCCACTGCTCGAGGGACCAATTCTGGAGGTTTCTACACCACTCTAAACGCTTGGAAACATTTGTCATTGAGAGCAGCGGTTTTCTAATTGCAGCTCTTCCGTAGAATCCAGGTTTGTGCAGCTCCCAATGAACAGTTTTCATGGGTTCTGTAGGAGTTCATTGAGCTCAGCAGTGATTTTTGGAGCCGTGGTCTTGCGATCCTCTCTCACAATTCGCTTTAGAGTCCGATGGTCTCTCTCAGTCAACTTTGACTTTCGGCCGGACCTGTGCTTTGCTGCGGACGTTTTTCCTTCTCTTTCAAACGCAGTCATTACTTTGGAGACAGTACCTCTTGACACGCCAAGCATTTGGGCACTTTCTGTTACACTAGCGCCTGCCATACGAGCACCAACAATTTGGCCTCTTTGAAAATCCGAGAGGTCTGCCATTGGTATCAGGTTCTCATCAATGTTCTTGCAATTATGCAAAACAAACAGTTAATATACATACACATATCACATAACACAAATAATCAACTACAAAACATTACCATATATCACGGTTTGCATGTTTATCACATGTTCGAAGATTATGATGCCAAAACATTAGGTGTTTCCATTATTTTGTCCAACCCCTGTACATTGGGTGCTTTACAAACATACATGCTAAACATGGATTAAAAAAAAACATCATGTGAACAGGGCCTAATATTTATCAAACTCTGCCTGCCAGGTACAAAAAACGACAGCATAAAATCTTCCTGTAAAACCACAATCATACACACACAGGAATGCATTTGCACAATAATTTACACAAAGAAAACCACTCATGTACACGTACAGCATATACACTAATACATATACTTACCCAAGCTGATCTCACACAGTCTGTAGAAGTAGCGGGGCCTCACAACACTTCCTGCACACAAGCCATAACCAAGTGTATAGATAGAGGAGGAGGACACTTCACAGAATGGAGAGGACCATAACCGGAGCTCTCTATTCTTGACCGGCCCTGCAGACATCGGTCTGTTGTCTCCCTCTCTCCTTCTGTCCCGACAGCCTCCAGTGCTATAGAGATGCCCTAACGCAGAGCAGAATGTTGTACTGCAGTTCTGTAATGCTGCCACCTTATGTCTCTGAAACACAGAAGACAAAAGTAGTGAACTTTCCAACGCTGGGCCCCTCTCCCCCTCTGGGCCCCTCTCCCCCTCTGGGCCCCTGTGCAGTTTTCCCGGCTGCACAGGCAGGATGTCCGCCCCTGAGTCTAATAGCTCATCATAATGCACAATTCCACCTACTTTGGAGGTGATCATGGCCCCCATGTCTCTTGGGCCCTTGTATGGCTGCCCAGGTTGTACCCTGGACTATAATAATCATAAACATGATATGATTATTGCTGGATGGTGATGCTACTGCAGATTACATCAGAAATTCAATGTGCCTACATTGAAAAAAAGGCATTGGAAGGTTGTATAGCTACATGTATGCAGAGTTAGTAGTTGTCTTGGGTTTATGGTTCCTGATAACACCCATTAACCTGTCCACCACATAGGAAGCATAATTTTGCTTCAATGAACAATTAACCCCTTTACTACACCTGTAGATAAATTCCCAAAGGGGTATAATTTCCATAATGAGGTTACTTAAGGGAGATTCTGTTTTTCTAGCATTTAGGGGCTCTGTATATGGAGTCCGCAAACTTTTCTGTGAAAATCTGCACTCCAGGAGGCAAATATTGCTGAACCCCTCCCAAGTCTCGCCGTGTGGCTAAGCAATACTGTATAGCCACATATGAGGTATTTTTACATTCAGCAGAAATTGTGGGCCAAATTTTAGTGCCATTTTTACCCATTTCCCCGTATGAAAATGTAAAATTTGGGGCTAACACACAATTTTGGTGGTAAAAATTTAAATTAATTTTTCCTCACTGCCCAATGGTATAAAATTCTGTAACACACTTGTGGTGTCAATATGATAAATGCACCCCTAGATATATTCATTGAGAGGCTTAGTTTGTAAAATGGGGTCACTTTTGGGGAGTTTTGCTCTTCTGGCACCTCAGGGGCTCTGCCAATGTGACATGGCACCATCAAACCAGTGCAGAGTTGTAATATGGCGCTTCTTCCCTCCGAGCTTTGAGCTAGTTTTTGACCATATATGGGGTACCAGTGAACTCAAGAGACATTGCACCACAAATTTTGTCACCCATTTTCTCCTGTTACCTTTATGAAAATAAAAAAATATGGGGCTAAATTACATTTGTATGGGAAAAATTAGATTTTTTTATTTTCACGGCTCAACGATATAAACTTCTTTGAAGCACCTTGGGGTTCAAGGAGCTCAATACACATCTAAATAAGTTCCCTGAGGGATTTACAGTAGTTTCCAAAATGGTGTCACTTGTGGGGGTTTCCACTGATTAGGCACATCAGGGGCTCCCAAACAGTAGTTTCCCTCAACATACTGGATATCAGCATACTCAGGAGAAAATGCACAACAACCTGTATCATGCAATTTCTCCCGTTTCCCTTATAAAAATGCAAAGTTTAGAGCTGAAAAACATTTTTGTGGGTACAAATTGGCAGATTTTTTTTTATTTTCACGGCTTAGTGTCATAAACGTCTTTAAAGCACCTGGGGTTTCAAGGTGCTCAATACACATGTAGGTAAGTTCTCTGAGGGGTAGTGTTGAGCGATACCTTCCGATTTCGGAAAGTATCAGTATTGGATTGGATCGGCCGATATTAAAAAAATATCGGATATCGCTGATACCGATACCCGATACCAATGCAAGTCAATGGGACCAAAATATCGGAATTAAAATAAACCCTTTCTTTCCTTGTAGGTTCATTCTACATGAAGGAAAACAACTAAGAATAATGTAGAATGTATTGGGGGAGGTGGCGGAGACATTAAAGGCATATAGGTTTAGCCCAATCAAATAGAATAGCAGGAATTTTATTTATTTTTTCAATACGTTTGGAGTTAAAAAGATATTGACTATGTTAAGATTTTTTTCATTTTGTCAGATATTGATGTTTCACTACTTCCATGCCCTTCACCTTCTTTTTTACTTCTCCCACACTTTCTTCTTCATCATCCTCAGCAGCAGCATCTTTGACATCAACTTCTTCTTCACCTTATTCATCTTCTTCTTCATCTTCTACCTATTATTTTTTTTGTTACATTCTTCATATTCTTTTTATTAAACTATTATTCTTCTTCATATTCTACTTCTTCATCATATTCTTATTTGTGACAGGCATTCCTGTAGTTGTTATCTATAAAAGTTTGAAGATTACACCTTACGTTCTGCCTGTCACAAAAGAGTTACAACAGGATTTGTCCGCGTTCAGTTAGGCCTGCAGCAGCAGGCTTTTTCCAGGGGCACCACGAGGAGGAACGGACTCACCGCCATACACTGCTTAGTCTTCTTCTGCTTATAATTTAGATAATATATTTTGCTCTGATGTTTAGTCTTATGCTTAATGTTCTTCGGCTCTTTGTTCTGCAGCCTCTTGTTCTTCTGCTTCTCGGTCTTCCGGGTCGTCGACTTTAGGGTCTTGAACTTGGAAATGTAGCAGAAGGTACAAGAAGGCTGAGAAAATGCCGAGAACCAGCTGATGAAACTGGAACTCGGATGGCTACCCGAAGGTCCAAGAGCCAATGGAACTACAGAGGACCAGCTGAGCTGACGTTACTGGAACCCGGTTACTAAGCAGGAGGTACCCGTGCCAGAAAGCACTACCAAGGACCACCTGATGTTGGTGGAACTCAGATACCCAGAAGGAGGCACCTAAGCCAAAGGCTCTGCCCGGAACCAGCTGACGGTACTGGAACCAGGATGGGGAGCAGAAGGTACAAGAGCAAAAGACACTGCCGAGAACCAGCTGACGGTACTGGAACCCGGATGGGTAGCCGAAGGTACAAGAGCCAATGGAACTACCGAGGACCAGCTGACATTACTGGAACCCGGTTACTAAGCAGGAGGTACCCGTGCCAGAAAGCACTACCAAGGACCACCTGATGTTGGTGGAACTCAGATACCCAGAAGGAGGCACCTAAGCCAAAGGCTCTGCCCGGAACCAGCTGACGGTACTGGAACCAGGATGGGGAGCAGAAGGTACAAGAGCAAAAGACACTGCCGAGAACCAGCTGACGGTACTGGAACCCGGATGGGTAGCCGAAGGTACAAGAGCCAATGGAACTACCGAGGACCAGCTGACATTACTGGAACCCGGTTACTAAGCAGGAGGTACCCGTGCCAGAAAGCACTACCAAGGACCACCTGACGTTGGTGGAACTCGGATACCCAGAAGGAGGCACCTAAGCCAAAGGCTCCGCCTGGAACCAGCTGACGGTACTGGAACCAGAATGGGGAGCAGAAGGTACAAGAGCAAAAGACACTGCCGAGAACCAGCTGATGGTACTGGAACCCGGATGGGTAGCCGAAGGTACAAGAGCCAATGGAACTACCGAGGACCAGCTGACATTACTGGAACCCGGTTACTAAGCAGGAGGTACCCGTGCCAGAAAGCACTACCAAGGACCACCTGACGTTGGTGGAACTCGGATACCCAAAAGGAGGCACCTAAGCGAAAGGCTCTGCCCAGAACCAGCTGACGGTACTGGAACCAGGGGGACCTACTCAAGATTGTCTTCCTAGAGCCCCAACTAGCGGTGTTGGAGCCAAGGGTCAGCAGGGGGAGCAGTGTAGGCCGAAACCTGCACTGGAGGCAGCTTAGTGTCTGTTGTGTCTGCGTGGCGTTTGCAGGACACGTTGCCGGCTACAGAGCAGGGGAACAGCTGGCGTTACTGAACCCCACTGACACAGTGGCGAGTGTTTTTCTCTGTGCAGCCAGCACTTCCGAGCACCAACTGGCGGTGTTAGAGCCTAGGGAATCAAGGAGGAGCAGCGTGTAGGCCGAAGCCTGCACTGGAGGGAGGCAGCTTATTGTCTGTTGTGTCTGCGTGGGGTTTTCAGGACATGTTGCCGGCTACACAGCAGGGGAACAGCTGACGTTAATGAACCCCACTGACACAGTGGCGAGTGTTTTTCTCTGTGCAGCCAGCTTTTCCGAGCACCAACTGGCGGTGTTAGAGCCCAGGGAATCAAGGAGGAGCAGAGTGTAGGCCGAAGCCTGCACTGGAGGGAGCTTAGTGTCTGTTGTGTCTGCATGGTGTTTGCAGGACACGTTGCTGGCTACACAGCAGGGGAACAGCTGACGTTACTAAACCCCACTGACACAGTGGCGACGAGTGTTTTTCTCTGTGCAGCCAGCACTTCCGAGCACCAACTGGCAGTGTTAGAGCCCAGGGAGTCAAGGAGGAGCAGAGGAGCAGAGTGTAGGCCGAAGCCTGCACTGGAGGGAGGCAGCTTATTGTCTGTTGTGTCTGCATGGCGTTTGCAGGACACGTTGCTGGCTACACAGCAGGGGAACAGCTGACGTTACTGAACCCCACTGACACAGTGGCAAGTGTTTTTCTTTGTGCAGCCAGCACTTCCGAGCACCAACTGGTGGTGTTAGAGCCCAGGAAATCAAGGGGGAGCAGAGTGTAGGCCGAAGCCTGCACTGGAGGGAGGCAGCTTATTGTCTGTTGTGTCTGCGTGGTGTTTGCAGGACACGTTGCCGGCTACACAGCAGGGGAACAGCTGACGTTACTGAACCCCACTGACACAGTGGCGAGTGTTTTTCTCTGTGCAGCCAGCACTTCCGAGCACCAACTGGTGGTGTTATTGCACAGGGAATAAAGGAGGAGCAGAGGAGCAGAGTGTAGGCCGAAGCCTGCACTGGAGGGAGGAAGCTTATTGTCTGTTGTGTCTGCGTGGTGTTTGCAGGACACGTTGCTGGCTACACAGCAGGGGAACCGCTGGCGTTACTGAACCCCACTGACACAGTGGTGAGTGTTTTTCTCTGTGCAGCCATCTCTTCCGAGCACCATCTGGCGGTGTTAGAGCCCAGGGAATCAAGGAGGAGCAGAGTGTAGGCCGAAGCCTGCACTGGAGGCAACTTAGTGTCTGTTGTGTCTGCATGGCGTTTGCAGGACACGTTGCCGGCTACACAGCAGGGGAACAGCTGATGTTACTGAACTGCACTGACACAGTGGCGACGAGTGTTTTTCTCTGTGCAGCCAGCACTTCCGAGCACCAACTGGCGGTGTTAGAGCCCAGGGAGTCAAGGAGGAGCAGAGTGTAGGCCGAAGCCTGCACTGGAGGGAGGCAGCTTATTGTCTGTTGTGTCTGCGTGGCGTTTGCAGGACACATTGCTGGCTACACAGCAGGGAAACAGCTGGCGTTACTGAACCCCACTGACACAGTGGCGACGAGTGTTTTTCTCTGTGCAGCCAGCACTTCCGAGCACCAACTGGCGGTGTTAGAGCCCAGGGCATCAAGGAGGAGCAGAGGAGCAGAGTGTAGGCCGAAGCCTGCACTGGAGGGAGGCAGCTTATTGTCTGTTGTGTCTGCGTGGCGTTTGCAGGACACATTGCTGGCTACACAGCAGGGGAACAGCTGGCGTTACTGAACCCCACTGACACAGTGGCTAGTGTTTTTCTCTGTGCAGCCAGCACTTCCGAGCACCAACTGGCGGTGTTAGAGCCCAGGGAATCAAGGAGGAGCAGAGGAGCAGAGTGTAGGCCGAAGCCTGCACTGGAGGGAGGCAGCTTATTGTCTGTTGTGTCTGCGTGGCATTTGCAGGACACGTTGCCGGCTACACAGCAGGGGAATAGCTGCCGTTACTGAACCCCACTGACTCAGTGGCGACGAGTGTTTTTTTCTGTGCAGCCAGCACTTCCTAGCACCAACTGGCGGTGTTAGAGCCCAGGGACTGCAGGAGGAGCAAAGTGTAGGCCGAAGCCTACACTGGAGGCAGCTTAGTGTCTGTTGTGTCTGCGTGGCGTTTGCAGGACACGTTGCCGGCTACACAACAGGGGAACAGCTGGCGTTACTGAACCCCACTGACACAGTGGCAACGAGTGTTTTTCTCTCTGCAGCCAGCACTTCCGAGCACCAACTGGAGGTGTTAGAGCCCAGGGAATCAAGGAGGAGCAGAGTGTAGGCCGAAGCCTAATTGGAGCAAATTAAAAGGCATCCGTTAAACCCCCCCCAGGCGTTAGTAACTAGAAGAGCCACTTGTGCAGCAGTAATGCTGCACAAGGAAAAGGTGTCTCTTTTAATTATGTTCCTTGCACACGCTGAATGTAACACTTCTAAAATTTTGCCCCTCATACCGTGAAACCGTGTCGGAGACGGGACTTTCCTTCTTAATGAGACGAAGCACAGCTGTCAAAAATACCCCCTTGGTGTTGGGCGCAGCCTCCTGAGCGTTGCTTTTTTGTGTTCCGGAGTCTGCGCTGTTGTGTTATCCCTTGGCCATGCGCTGTTACTGCGCATGCCCATGAATCCCAGCCCCGCAGTGTCTTCTGATTTATTCACACTGCGGGGATGGGATTCAGGGCCTTGCGCAGTAAATATCTTTGCCTCTCACTCATGTCCTTACGCCTGCTTCAGACTGTGCGGCGTCAGCTGATCCCTTATCGCATGCCACGGCCGTGAAGCCGCACAGTCTGAAGAAGGCGGAAGGAGATGAGTGAGAGGCGAACATATGCACTTCGCATGCCCTTGAATCCCTGCCCCGCAGTGTCTTCTGATTTATTCACACTGCGGGGCTGGGATTCATGGCCTTGCGCAGTAAATATCTTTGCCTCTCACTCATGTCCTTATGCCTGCTTCAGACTGTGCGGCGTCAGCTGATCCCTTATCGCATGCCACGGCCGTGAAGCCGCACAGTCTGAAGAAGGCGGAATGAGATGAGTGAGAGGCGAACATATGCACTGCGCATGCCCTTGAATCCCAGCCCCGCAGTGTCTTCTGATTTATTCACACTGCGGGGCTAAGATTCCTTGCCTTACGCAGTAAATATCTTTGCCTCTCACTCATGTCCTTATGCCTGCTTCAGACTGTGCGGCGTCAGCTGATCCCTTATCGCATGCCACGGCCATGAAGCCGCACAGTCTGAAGAAGGCGGAAGGAGATGAGTGAGAGGCGAACATATGTACTGTGCCTGCCCATGAATCCCAGCCCCGCAGTGAGAATAAATAAGACACTGCAGGGCGTGATTTCGGGCAGGGCGGTCACACAGGCGCAGGCATCCTGACAACAAATGATGTTAGAAGACAGGCAGCGCTAACTGCGCATGGCCAAGGGATAACATAACAGCGCAGGCTCCGGGACAGATTCAAACAACGCTGAGGAGGCGGCGCACGGCGCCAAGGGGGTTGCTGCGTGTCATTACGAAGGAAAGTCACACCTCCGGGAAGGTTAATCGGTATCAGGGGACACATTTTATAAGTGTTTAGTTCTGCGTGTGCAATGAGTATAACAAAAAGTGCCACCTTGTCCAAGTGCAGCATTTGTGCTGCACAAGGTGGCTCTTTAAGTTACAAATGCCTGGGGGGGGGGCAGGTTCCCTTTAATGTTTGTTGTAGTGTCTGCGTGGCGTTTGCAGGACACGTTGCCGGCTACACAGCAGGGGAACAGCTGGCGTTACTGAACCCCACTGACACAGTGGCGAGTGTTTTTCTCTGTGCAGCAAGCACTTCCGAGCACCAACTGGCGGTGTTAGAGCACAGGGAATAAAAGAGGAGCAGAGTGTAGGCCGAAGCCTGCACTGGAGGGATGCAGCTTATTGTCTGTTGTGTCTGTGTGGCGTTTGCAGGACACATTGCTGGCTACACAGCAGGGGAATAGCTGGTGTTACTGAACCCCACTGACACAGTGGCGAGTGTATTTCTCTTTGCAGCCAGCACTTCCGAGTACCAACTGGCGGTGTTAGAGCCCAGGGAATCAAGGAGGAGCAGAGGAGCAGAGTGTAGGCCGAAGCCTGCACTGGATGGAGGCAGCTTATTGTCTGTTGTGTCTGCGTGGTGTTTGCAGGACACGTTGCCGGCTACACAGCAGGGGAACAGCTGGTGTTACTGATCCCCACTGACACAGTGGCGATGAGTGTTTTTCTCTGTGCAGCCAGCACTTCCGAGCACCAACTGGCGGTGTTAGAGCCCAGGGAATCAAGGAGGAGCAGAGGAGCAGAGTGTAGGCCGAAGCCTGCACTGGATGGAGGCAGCTTATTGTCTGTTGTGTCTGCGTGGTGTTTGCAGGACACGTTGCCGGCTACACAGCAGGGGAACAGCTGGTGTTACTGAACCCCACTGACACAGTGGCGATGAGTGTTTTTCTCTGTGCAGCCAGCACTTCCGAGCACCATCTGGCGGTGTTAGAGCCCAGGGAATCAAGGAGGAGCAGAGTGTAGGCCGAAGCCTGCACTGGAGGCAACTTAGTGTCTGTTGTGTCTGCATGGCGTTTGCAGGACACGTTGCCGGCTACACAGCAGGGGAACAGCTGACGTTACTGAACTCCACTGACACAGTGGCGACGAGTGTTTTTCTCTGTGCAGCCAGCACTTCCGAGCACCAACTGGCGGTGTTAGAGCCCAGGGAGTCAAGGAGGAGCAGAGTGTAGGCCGAAGCCTGCACTGGAGGGAGGCAGCTTATTGTCTGTTGTGTCTGCGTGGCGTTTGCAGGACACATTGCTGGCTACACAGCAGGGAAACAGCTGGCGTTACTGAACCCCACTGACACAGTGGCGACGAGTGTTTTTCTCTGTGCAGCCAGCACTTCCGAGCACCAACTGGCGGTGTTAGAGCCCAGGGCATCAAGGAGGAGCAGAGGAGCAGAGTGTAGGCCGAAGCCTGCACTGGAGGGAGGCAGCTTATTGTCTGTTGTGTCTGCGTGGCGTTTGCAGGACACATTGCTGGCTACACAGCAGGGGAACAGCTGGCGTTACTGAACCCCACTGACACAGTGGCGAGTGTTTTTCTCTGTGCAGCCAGCACTTCCGAGCACCAACTGGCAGTGTTAGAGCCCAGGGAATCAAGGAGGAGCAGAGGAGCAGAGTGTAGGCCGAAGCCTGCAAGAGGGAGGCAGCTTATTGTCTGTTGTGTCTGCGTGGCATTTGCAGGACACGTTGCCGGCTACACAGCAGGGGAATAGCTGCCGTTACTGAACCCCACTGACTCAGTGGCGACGAGTGTTTTTTTCTGTGCAGCCAGCACTTCCTAGCACCAACTGGCGGTGTTAGAGCCCAGGGACTGCAGGAGGAGCAAAGTGTAGGCCGAAGCCTACACTGGAGGCAGCTTAGTGTCTGTTGTGTCTGCGTGGCGTTTGCAGGACACGTTGCCGGCTACACAACAGGGGAACAGCTGGCGTTACTGAACCCCACTGACAGTGGCAACGAGTGTTTTTCTCTCTGCAGCCAGCACTTCCGAGCACCAACTGGAGGTGTTAGAGCCCAGGGAATCAAGGAGGAGCAGAGTGTAGGCCGAAGCCTAATTGGAGCAAATTAAAAGGCATCCGTTAAACCCCCCCCAGGCGTTAGTAACTAGAAGAGCCACTTGTGCAGCAGTAATGCTGCACAAGGAAAAGGTGTCTCTTTTAATTATGTTCCTTGCACACGCTGAATGTAACACTTCTAAAATTTTGCCCCTCATACCGTGAAACCGTGTCGGAGACGGGACTTTCCTTCTTAATGAGACGAAGCACAGCTGTCAAAAATACCCCCTTGGTGTTGGGCGCAGCCTCCTGAGCGTTGCTTTTTTGTGTTCCGGAGTCTGCGCTGTTGTGTTATCCCTTGGCCATGCGCTGTTACTGCGCATGCCCATGAATCCCAGCCCCGCAGTGTCTTCTGATTTATTCACACTGCGGGGATGGGATTCAGGGCCTTGCGCAGTAAATATCTTTGCCTCTCACTCATGTCCTTACGCCTGCTTCAGACTGTGCGGCGTCAGCTGATCCCTTATCGCATGCCACGGCCGTGAAGCTGCACAGTCTGAAGAAGGCGGAAGGAGATGAGTGAGAGGCGAACATATGCACTTCGCATGCCCTTGAATCCCTGCCCCGCAGTGTCTTCTGATTTATTCACACTGCGGGGCTGGGATTCATGGCCTTGCGCAGTAAATATCTTTGCCTCTCACTCATGTCCTTATGCCTGCTTCAGACTGTGCGGCGTCAGCTGATCACTTATCGCATGCCACGGCCGTGAAGCCGCACAGTCTGAAGAAGGCGGAATGAGATGAGTGAGAGGCGAACATATGCACTGCGCATGCCCTTGAATCCCAGCCCCGCAGTGTCTTCTGATTTATTCACACTGCGGGGCTAAGATTCCTTGCCTTGCGCAGTAAATATCTTTGCCTCTCACTCATGTCCTTATGCCTGCTTCAGACTGTGCGGCGTCAGCTGATCCCTTATCGCATGCCATGGCCATGAAGCCGCACAGTCTGAAGAAGGCGGAAGGAGATGAGTGAGAGGCGAACATATGTACTGCGCCTGCCCATGAATCCCAGCCCCGCAGTGAGAATAAATAAGACACTGCAGGGCGTGATTTCGGGCAGGGCGGTCACACAGGCGCAGGCATCCTGACAACAAATGATGTCAGAAGACAGGCAGCGCTAACTGCGCATGGCCAAGGGATAACATAACAGCGCAGGCTCCGGGACAGATTCAAACAACGCTGAGGAGGCGGCGCACGGCGCCAAGGGGGTTGCTGCGTGTCATTACGAAGGAAAGTCACACCTCCGGGAAGGTTAATCGGTATCAGGGGATACATTTTATAAGTGTTTAGTTCTGCGTGTGCAATGAGTATAACAAAAAGTGCCACCTTGTCCAAGTGCAGCATTTGTGCTGCACAAGGTGGCTCTTTAAGTTACAAACGCCTGGGGGGGCAGGTTCCCTTTAATGTTTGTTGTAGTGTCTGCGTGGCGTTTGCAGGACACGTTGCCGGCTACACAGCAGGGGAACAGCTGGCGTTACTGAACCCCACTGACACAGTGGCGAGTGTTTTTCTCTGTGCAGCAAGCACTTCCGAGCACCAACTGGCGGTGTTAGAGCACAGGGAATAAAAGAGGAGCAGAGTGTAGGCCGAAGCCTGCACTGGAGGGATGCAGCTTATTGTCTGTTGTGTCTGTGTGGCGTTTGCAGGACACATTGCTGGCTACACAGCAGGGGAATAGCTGGTGTTACTGAACCCCACTGACACAGTGGCGAGTGTATTTCTCTTTGCAGCCAGCACTTCCGAGTACCAACTGGCGGTGTTAGAGCCCAGGGAATCAAGGAGGAGCAGAGGAGCAGAGTGTAGGCCGAAGCCTGCACTGGATGGAGGCAGCTTATTGTCTGTTGTGTCTGCGTGGTGTTTGCAGGACACGTTGCCGGCTACACAGCAGGGGAACAGCTGGTGTTACTGAACCCCACTGACACAGTGGCGATGAGTGTTTTTCTCTGTGCAGCCAGCACTTCCGAGCACCAACTGGTGGTGTTAGAGCCCAGGGAATCAAGGAGGAGCAGAGGAGCAGAGTGTAGGCCGAAGCCTGCACTGGAGGGAGGCAGCTTATTGTCTGTTGTGTCTGTGTGGCGTTTGCTGGACACGTTGCTGGCTACACAGCAGGGGAACAGCTGGTGTTACTGAACCCCACTGACACAGTGGCGAGTGTTTTTCTCCGTGCAGCCAGCTCTTCCGAGCACCAACTGGTGGTGTTAGAGCCCAGGGAATCAAGGAGGAGCAGAGGAGCAGAGTGTAGGCCGAAGCCTGCACTGGAGGGAGGCAGCTTATTGTCTGTTGTGTCTGCGTGGCGTTTGCAGGACACATTGCCGTCTACATAGCAGGGGAACAGCTGGCGTTACTGAACCCCACTGACACAGTGGCGACGAGTGTTTTTCTCTGCGCAGCCAGCACTTCCAAGCACCAACTGGCGGTGTTAGAGCCCAGGGAAGCAGAGGAGCAGAGTGTAGGCCGAAGCCTGCACTGGAGGGAGGCAGTTTATTGTCTGTTGTGTCTGCATGGCGTTTGCAGGACATGTTGCCGGCTGCACAGCAGGGGAACAGCTGACGTTACTGAACCTCACTGACACAGTGGCGAGTGTTTTTCTCTGTGCAGCCAGCACTTCCGAGCACCAACTGGCGGTGTTAGAGCCCAGGGACAACAGGAGGAGCAGAGTGTAGGCTGAGGCCTAATTGGAGCAAGTTGAAAGGTAACCTTTAACCCCCCCAGGCGTTTGTAGCTGAAAGAGCCAACTTGTGCAGCACTAATGCTGCAAAAGGAAAATGTGTCTCTTTTAATTGTGCTCCTTGCAAACACAGAACTAAACACTTATAAAATGTGTCCCCTGAAACAGTGAAACCGTCCCGGAGGTGGGACTTTCCTTCATAATTGGACGCAGCACAGCCGTTATTCCTACCCCCTTGGTGCCGTGCGCCACCTCCTCAGCGTTGTTTGAATCTGTCCTGGAGCCAGCGCTGTTATGTTCAACCTTGGCCATGCGCAGTTAGCGCTGCCCGTCTTCTGACATAATTTGGTGTCAGGCTGGCAGTGCCTGTGCGTCTGTGCTGCCAGAGATCCAGCCTCACTGTGTCATCTAATGTAATCACACTGCGGGCCTGGGATCCATGGGCATGCACAGTGCATATCTTCGCCTCTCACTCATCTCCTTTCGGCTTCTTCAGACTGTGTGGCATCACGCCCGTGGCATGCTAATAGGGATCAGCTGATGACTCACAGTCTGAAGAAGGCAGAGGGAGATGTGAGAGCCTGAGGTGAAGATATGCACTGTGCATGCCCATGGATCCCAGGCCCGCAGTGTGATTAAATCAGAAGAGACTGCGAGGCGGGATCTCGGGCAGCGCGGCCGCACAGGCCCAGTCCGCCTGACACCAAATGATGTCAGAAGACGGGCAGCGCAAACTGCGCAAAGCCAAGGTTGAACAAAACAGCGCAGGCTACGGGACAGATTCAAACAACGCTAAGGAGGCGGCACACGGTGCCAAGGGGGTAGGGATGACGGCTGTGCTGCGTCCCATTACGAAGGAAAGTCCCACCTCCGGGACGGTTTTACGGTATCAAGGGACACATTTTATAAGTGTTAATTCCGGCGTCTGCAAGGAGCAAAATTAAAAGAGTTACCTTTTCCTTCTGCAGCATTACAGCTGCACAAGGTGGCTCTTTCAGTAACAAACGCCTGGGGGGGACTGGTTCCCTTACATTTCCGTTGTTGTGTCAGGATGGCGGTAGCAGGACACATTGCCGCAACACAGCAGGGGAGCAGCTGCATTACTGAACCCCAATAACAGAGGACCAACTGTTAACTGTGCAGACTGCACTTCTGAGCACCAACTGGCAGTGTTAGAGCCCAGGAATAGCAGGAGGAGCAGGCTAGAGTTATTGCCGCAACACAGCAGGGGAGCAGCTGGCATTACTGAACCCCAATAACAGAGGAGAAACTGTTAACTGTGCAGACAGCACTTCCGAGCACCAACTGGCGGTGTTAGAGCCCAGGGATAGCAGGAGGAGCAGGCTAGAGTTATTGCCGCAACACAGCAAGGGAGCAACAGGCGTTACTGAACCCCAATAACAGAGGAGCAACTGTTAACTGTGCAGACAGCACTTCCGAGCACCAACTGGCGGTTTTAGAGCCCAGGGATAGCAGGAGGAGCAGGCTAGAGTTATTGCCGCAACACAGCAGGGGAGCAGCTGGCGTTACTGAACCCCAATAACAGAGGAGCAACTGTTAACTCTGCAGACAGCACTTCCGAGCACCAACTGGCGGTGTTAGAGCCCAGGGACAGCAGGAGGAGCAGGCTAGAGTTATTGCCGCCACACAGCAGGGGAGCAGCTGGCGTTACTGAACCCCAATAACAGAGGAGCAACTGTTAACTGTGCAGACAGCACTTCCGAGCACCAACTGGCAGTGTTAGAGCCCAGGGATAGCAGGAGGAGCAGGCTAGAGTTATTGCCGCAACACAGCAGGGGAGAAGATGGCGTTACTGAACCCCAATAACAGAGGAGCAACTGTTAACTGTGCAGACAGCACTTCCGAGCACCAACTGGCGGTTTTAGAGCCCAGGGATAGCAGGAGGAGCAGGCTAGAGTTTTTGCCGCAAAACAGCAGGGGAGCAGCTGGCCTTACTGAACCCCAATAACAGAGGAGCAACTGTTAACTGTGCAGACAGCACTTTCGAGCACCAACTGGCGGTGTTAGAGCCCAGGGACAACAGGAGGAGCAGAGTGTAGGCTGATGCCTAATTGGAGCAAGTTGAAAGGTAACCTTTAACCCCCCCAGGCGTTTGTAGCTGAAAGAGCCAACTTGTGCAGCACTAATGCTGCAAAAGGAAAAGGTGTCTCTTTTAATTGTGCTCCTTGCAAATGCAGAACTAAACACTTATAAAATGTGTCCCCTGATACAGTGAAACCGTCCCGGAGGTGGGACTTTCCTTCGTAATGGGACGCAGCACAGCCGTTATTCCTACCCCCTTGGCGCCATGCGCCGCCTCCTCAGTGTTGTTTGAATCTGTCCTGGAGCCAGCACTGTTATGTTCAACCTTGGCCATGCACAGTTAGCGCTGCCCGTCTTCTGACATCATTTGGTGTCAGGCTGGCTGCGCCTGTGCGTCCGCGCTGCCAGAGATCCCGCCTCGCATTGTCGTCTAATGTAATCACACTGCGGGCCTGGGATCCATGGGCATGCGCAGTGCATATCTCCGCCTCTCACTCATCTCCTTTTGGCTTCTTCAGACTGTGCGACGTCACGGCCGTGGCATGCTAGTAGCGATCAGCTGACGGCACACAGTCTGAAGAAGGCGGAGGGAGATGAGTGAGAGCTTCAGGTGAAGATATGCACTGCGCATGCCCATGGATCCCAGGCCCGCAGTGTGATTAAATCAGAAGAGACTGCGAGGTGGGATCCCGGGCAGCGCGGCCGCACAGGTCCAGTCCGCCTGACACCAAATGATGTCAGAAGATGGGCAGCGCAAACTGCGCAAGGCCAAGGTTGAACAAAACAGCGCAGGCTTCGGGACAGATTCAAACAATGCTAAGGAGGCGGCGCATGGCGCCAAGGGGGTAGGGATGACAGCTGTGCTGCGTCCCATTACGAAGGAAAGTCCCACCTCCGGGACGGTTATACAGTATCAGGGGACACATTTTATAAGTGTTAAGTTCAGTGTGTGCAAGGAGCAAAACTAAAAGAGCTACCTTTTCCTTGTGCAGCGTTACTGCTGCACAAGGTGGCTCTTTCAGTAACAAACGCCTGGGGGGGCAGGTTTCCTTACATTTCAGTTGTTGTGTCAGCGTGGCAGTCGCAGGACACATTGCCGGATACACAGCTGGGGATCAGCTGACGTTACTGAACCCCAATAACACGGCAGCAAGTGTTGACTGTGCAGACGGCACTTCTGAGCATCAACTGGTGGAGCTGGAGCCCAGGGATTACAGTTCAGGTGGTAGAAACATGAACGCAACAGGAGACCTGGAAGAGGAGCGGCAAATTCCTGCGAGATCCAGGCCTTGTTCATTTTCAGAAAAGTAAGCCGGTCAACATTATCGGAGGATAGTCACATGCGACGGTCTGTTAGTACACCACCTGCGGCACTAAAGACGCATTCCAATAATACACTAGCAGCAGGGCAAGCCAGCACCTCCAATGCATACTGGCTTAGCTCTGGCCATGTATCCAGCTTAGAGACCCAAAATTTGAAGGGGGAAGTGCCGTCTGGGAGTACAGTAAGAGGGCAAGATATGTAGTCTGTCACCATCTGATGGAAACGTTGCCTCCTGCTGACTGGAGCCGTCTGTGATGGTGTAGACATGTGTGGCGGGCACACAAAACTGTGCCAAAGTTGGGCCATACTGGTCTTGCCTTGTGCTGAGGCACTGCTTCTGCTCCCTCTTTGTGCAGAGCTTCCTCCACTGCCTTGATGCACTGAGCTGCTTTGTAAAGCACTAGCAGCACTGCTCTCAGTTGGACTGGAGAAGATGATGGAATTCACCAGTGTGTCTTGGTACTCCCACATTTTATGCTCCCGGTTCAACAGTGTTATGAGGCTTTGTAAGTTGTCCCGGTAGCAAGGGTCTAGGAGGGTGTACACCCAATAATCAGCCGTGTTGAGAATGCGGGCGATGCGGCGGTCGTTTCTCAGGCACTGCAGCATGTAATCAGCCATGTGCTGCAGACTGCCAACTGGCCAAGAAACGCTGTCCCCTGCTTGAGGCGTGATCTCTGCCTGCTCTGCATCACGTCCTTCATAGTGGCCCACTCAGTGGTTGTGAAGTCTGAATGGCGCGGAGTGCGATTTCTTTGTGCCTGATGCAGCTGGTACTCCATTACTGCTGGCTGCTGCTCACACAACTGCTCCAACATATGTAATGTGGAATTCCACCTGGTGGGTAGGTCACATATGATGCGATGTTCTGGAAGGCGAAATCGGCGCTGCAGAGCTGCAATGCCGATCTTGCCATGCTGGAACGCTGCAAGTGAGCACACTCTAGGCGGACCTTTTGCAGCAGTGCATCAAGATCCGGATAGTCCCTCAAAAAACTCTGCACTACCAAGTTGAGCACATGTGCCAGACATGGGATGTGAGTGAGGTTGCCTAGGTCAAGAGCTGCCACCAGATTTCGGCCATTGTCACACACTACCATGCCAGGCTGGAGATTCGCTGGCACAAACCACACGTCGCTCTCCTGCTTGATGGCATTCCAGAGCTCCTGCACTGTGTGGCTTCGATTCCCCAAAGAAATTAATTTCAAGATGGCCTGTTGACGTTTGGCCACAGCTGTGCTCATGTCGGTCATAACAGGTAAACGTTTACGGGTCCATGTGGAGGTGGACTGTGACAGCTCCTGCAGCGATGATTCTGAGGAACTTGTGTATGAGGAGGAATCAATGCATACAGACTGGATTCCTGCAATCCTTGGAGTGGGCAGGACACGTACTGTGCCACTCGCACAATCTGTACCCGGCTCAACAACATTAACCCAATGGGCAGTGAGGGAAAGGTATCGCCCCTGCCCATGGTGACTGGTCCACGCATCGGTGGTGAGGTGGGCCTTGCTACTGACGGCGTTCAGTAGCGCTTCTTTTATGTGTCCCTCCACATGCTTGTGCAGGGCAGGGCCGGATTGCCTGCTGAAATAAAAGTGGCTGGGCACATTGTACTGTGGGACTGCCAATGCCATCAAGTCACAGAAGCTGTCAGTCTCCACCAGCCTGAATGAGAGCATTTCAAGGGACAGTAGTTTTGCAATGCCAGCATTCAGAGCCTGTGCTTGGGGGTGGTTTGCCGAGAATGGCCTCCTTTTCTCCCATGCCTGTGCTACCGATGGCTGTAGACTGGGCTGGGAGTGTGAGGATGACTGGGAACGAGGTGCTGTGGGTGGAATTACAGTGGGTCTCTGGACAACAGTGCCAGAGGTTCTTCCATGGCGATCCTGTGAGGAAGTCAAACCAGCTGTGTGTGAGCTGGAGGAAGAGGCAACAACACGAGCTGAAGAGGTGGTAGGTGCCGCTGTTGGTTGGCCTAGGTCTTCAGTGTGTTTTTGTAACTCCACCGCGTGCTTGGTCTGCACATGTTTCCACATATTTGTGGTATTGAGGTTGCTGACATTTTTCCCTCTTTTGACTTTCTGATGACACACCTTGCATTTGACAAAGCAAATGTCATCTGCAACTGTGTCAAAAAAGGACCAGGCACTGCAAGTCTTGGGAGCGCCCGTTTTGGCTTTTGGAAGAGGCATGCTCCTAATGGGTGCCGAAGTGGAGGCTACAGGAATCGCAGTCTTCCCCCTCCCTCTCCCTCTTTGGCCCGTTTGGGGAATCTCTTCCTCAGAGCTTCTCCCACCACCTTCCTTTACCTCACGCCACGATGGGTCAAGGACCTCATCATCTACACTACCCTCTGCCACCAACTGCTTCTCCTGGGTAGTCTCGGTAGCACAGTACGCACCAGAAAGTGGCACCTGAGTCTCAACATCAGATGCGTACTGCGGTGTGGTGACCGGAGGCACTGGCCCACCCATCTCTTCAGAGAGACAAAGCTGTTGGGCATCACTGCATACTGCCTCTTCTTCCATTTCTCCAATGCTGCTTGGCTGGCCCCCTGTTTCCAAGCCAAGAGATTCAGAGAACAGAAGTAGAGATGGCTCCTGTCCTGGGCTCTCTGACTGCCTGGCAATTTGGCAGGTGGTGAAGAGAAAGATGGGTGCTCTAGCGTGCTCTGTGCCTGAGAGGATGTGGCACTAATTGAAGTTGATGCGTTAGCTGCCATCCATCCGACAACGGCTTGAATTTGTTCTTCACGCAGCAGCAGTGTACGGCGATCTCCTAAAAAGCTGCGCATGAAGGACTGTTCCCTGCTGAAACTGGGTGATGATGAGTCACCGGTGCCCGCAGCAGGCACATAATCGCCACGTCCTCTCCCTGCTCTGCGCCCACGCCTACGCCCATATGCCTTACTCCCTGCCTTCTTCATCTTGGTTGACTGATAAAGATAAGCAGAAAAGTACTAAGGGCTTAGTGTGCTTATTCCTGAACAGCTCCTAACAGGTATAAGAAACACTAATTTTCTAAAGTGTGGACTAGACTTTAGTATGAGCTAATGTGGCCTACACAACTGTAAAGTGGTGTGTTTGTTGAACTTTATTAATTGTATTTTTTTTTTTTTATGCAGAACTTACTACAGAGTGAGCTGCACTCACACACAGACCGTGCAGACAGCCGTAAATGGCGCTGCAAGGCCAAAAAAAGCTGCTGTATGTAATCCTATGTAGTGTTTTTCCACAATTTAGCTGGATACGGATGGAAAGCCACTAATAGGAAATATTTGAAAAAATGTGCAGCAGGCTGCACTAATTGCAAAAAAGCACAATGGATTGAACGGTATGAGGCAGTCACGCACCCTGAGCTGACTGCAACCGGCTGTGGCTGCACACAGACTACAGAGAGATGTGCACTCACACACACAGAGACCTTGCAGACAACTGTGCTGCAAGGCAAAAGCAATGATCTCACACAGCGGTTGCTAAATTAGCCTTGGTAAAGCACAATGAAGCAAATCGTTATCTCTAAACTGGCCCTCAGTCAGAACACAGCGTCCTGTCCCTAACTGAATTCACAGCAGAGTGAGCCCTAAATGGCGGCAGCGACTTTTATAGTGCATCATGACATAATTTCAGCAGCCAATCACAGCCATGCCAGTACTTCCATGCCCACCATAAAGAACAGGATGTGCCCACACTTCTAATCATTCATCATTGGCTGAATTCGGGCACTTTGAATTGTGGGAACTTCCGATTCCGGTATCCGATAAACTGAAAATATCGGAACTCGGTATCGGAATTCCGATACCGCAAATATCGGCCGATACCCGATACTTGCGGTATCGGAATGCTCAACACTACTGAGGGGACTATTTTCCAACATGGTGTCACTTGTGGGGGATTTCCACTGGTCAGGGGCTCTCCAAGCGTAACATGGCTTTCCCTATTTATTCCAGCAAATTTTGAATTCAAAAGTCAAATGGCACTCCTTCCCTTCCATGCCCTGCCGTACACCCAAATAGTATTTTTCTCCCACATTTTGGGTATTGGTGTACTCAGTAGAAGTTGCACATCAGATTGTAAGGTGCAATTTCTTCTGTTACCCCTGTGAAAGTAAAAAAAATTGCATCTAAAGTAAAATTTTTGTGGAAGCAAATGTTAATTTTTTCTTTCCATATTCCATTAATTCCTGTGAGGCACCTGAAGGGTTAATAAACTTCTTGTATGTAGTTTTGAGCGTCTTGAGGGATGCATTTTTAGAAAGGTGTCACTTTGGGGTATTTTCTGTCAAATAGGCCCCTCAAAGTCATTATAGTGCTTTGGAACAAAGCACTATACTGTTATTCCACCGTGGTAAACTTCTTATTATAGTGCTTTGGAACAAAGCACTATACTGTTATTCCACCGTGGTAAACTTCTTATTATAGTGCTTTGGAACAAAGCACTATACTGTTATTCCACCGTGGTAAACTTCTTATTATTATAGTGCTTTGGAACAAAGCACTATACTGTTATTCCATCGTGGTAAACTTATTATTATAGTGCTTTGGAACAAAGCACTATACTGTTATTCCACCGTGGATAACTTCTTCTTCTTATTATTCTTATTATAGTGCTTTGGAACAAAGCACTATACTGTTATTCCACCGTGGTAAACTTCTTCTTATTCTTATTATTCAGTCCGCACGTAATGCGGCCCGAACCGCTAAACTCACAGACTCCAGTGAGGTGTCATTTCGAAGCCAGCGTTCCTGAGAGGTGTGCTAAGTATTTTTCGTGCCGATCGGATTTGTAGTTTTTGCGCAATTTGTGTTTGAAAAAAGTCTTTCAATGCGTTTCAATAGGGAAATTGTCCCATACGTTTATAATGGGCTGGTTTCTGAGGCAATTTCTAAAAATAACTGCCACCTGGCTGATTAGCTCATTGATATGCGCAGTCAGACACAGTTACTATGCCAACGCCTATGAAGTCTACATCAGCTCACCAGGTCACAAGTTTTGTCAGATAATATCAGCTCTTAAAGTGACAGTACAGCACAATTCCAAACCACTATCTGTAGTCTTATGATTATTAGACTGTGGCCCGATTCTAACTCATCGGGTATTCTAGAATATGTATGTCCACGAAGTATATTGCACAGCCACGCAGTATACAGTGCAGAGCCGCGCAGTACACAGCGCAGAGCCGCGCAGTACACAGCGCAGAGCCACGCAGTATACAGCGCAGAGCCGCGCAGTACACAGCGCAGAGCCGCGCAGTACACAGCGCAGAGCCGCGCAGTACACAGCGCAGAGCCGTGCAGTATACAGCGCAGAGCCGCGCAGTATACAGCGCAGAGCCGCGCAGTACACAGCGCAGAGCCGCCCAGTATACAGCGCAGAGCCGCGCAGTATACAGCGCAGAGCCGCGCAGTATACAGCGCAGAGCCGCGCAGTACATAGCGCAGAGCCGCCCAGTATACAGCGCAGAGCCGCGCAGTATACAGCGCAGAGCCGCGCAGTACACAGCGTAGAGCCACGCAGTATACAGCGCAGAGCCGCGCAGTATACAGCGCAGAGCCGCGTAGTATACAGCGCAGAGCCCCGCAGTATACAGTGCAGAGCCCCGCAGTATACAGCGCAGAGCCGTGCAGTACACAGTGCAGAGCCGCGCAGTACACAGCGCAGAGCCGCGCAGTATACAGCGCAGACACACGCAGTACACAGCACGGACACGCGCAGTACACAGCGCAGAGCCGCGCAGTACACAGCGCAGAGCCGCGTAGTATACAGCGAAGAGCCACGCAGTATATAGTGCAGAGCCGCGCAGTACAAAGCGCAGAGCCGCGCAGTATACAGCGCAGAGCCGCGTAGTATACAGCGCAGAGCCGCGTAGTATACAGCGCAGAGCCACGCAGTATACAGCGCAGAGCCACGCAGTATACAGCGCAGAGCCACGTAGTTATACTGCCCAGTCACGTAGTATATTGTCCAGTCACATAGTATACTGCATATCCCTGTTAAAAAAAAAAAAAAGAATTAAAATAAAAAAGTTACATACTCACCTCCTGGAGCGGCCGGTATCTGATGGTTGTTGCACCTCCTAGAGCGGCCGGTACACGATGCTTGTTGCACCTGGAGTGGCCGGTACCCGATGCTTGTTGCGCGCTCCGGTCCCAAGAGTGCATTGCGGTCTCATGAGATGATGACGTAGCGGTGTTGTGAGACAGAAAGACGGAAGTGCCCTTAGACAATTATATAGTAGATTACCCCGCCCACCAAATCGGACCCAGAGTGACCCCGCCCACCAAATCGGACCCAGAGTGACCCCTTCCACCAAATCAGACCCAGAGTGACCCCTTCCACCAAATCGGACCCAGAGTGACCCCACCCACCAAATCGGACCCTGAGGTGCCCAGCCCACCAAATGAGACCCTGAGGTGCCCAGCCCACCAAATCGGACCGAGTGACCCCACCCACCAAATTGGTCCCTAAGGTGCCCCGCCCACCAAATCGGACCCAGAGTGGCTCCGCCCACCGAATCGGACCCAGAGTGGCCGCGCCCACAGAATCGGACCAAAAGTGACCCCGCCCACCGAATCGGACCTAGATTTACCCCGCCCACAAAATCAGACCCAGATTGACCCAACCCACCAAATCGGACCGCCTGAGGGGCACCCAAGTGTGAAAGTCTTGCAGGGGCAGCCCGGGCACCATTCCAAAGCACTATCTGTAGTTCCTTCAGGAAATACCCATCTAGTTCTTATTATTATTCAGTCCGCACGTAATGCGGCCCGAACCGCTTCACTCACAGACTCCAGTGAGGTGTCATTTCGAAGCCAGCGTCCCCAAGAGGTGTGCTAAGTATTTTTCGTGTCGATCGGATTTGTAGTTTTGGCGCAATTTGCGTTTGAAAATGTTTTTTCCCCTCATTGTAATGCTTTTCAATAGGGAAATTTTCACATAGGTTATAATGGCCGGGTTTCTGACGCAATTTGAAATGTACCTGCCACCTGGCTGATTAGCTCATTGATATGCTCAGTCAGGCCCAGTTACTATGCCAACGCCTGCGAACTGTACATGACCCTAGCAGGACAGTTTTGGCAGATAATATCAGCTCTTAAAGTGATAGCACAGCACAATTTCAAAGCACTATCTATAGTCTTATTATAATTATTGCCCCGCTCACCAAATCGGACCCAGCCCGCCAAATCGGACCCAGAGTGGCGCCGCCCGCCAAATCGGACCCAGAGTGGCGCCGCCCGCCAAATCGGACCCAGAGTGGCGCCGCCCGCCAAATCGGACCCAGAGTGGCGCCGTTCGGCCAAATCGGACCCAGAGTGGCGCCGCCCGCCAAATCGGACCCAGAGTGGCGCCGCCCGCCAAATCGGACCCAGAGTGGCGCCGCCCGCCAAATCGGACCCAGAGTGGCGCCGCCCGCCAAATCGGACCCAGAGTGGCGCCGCCCGCCAAATCGGACCCAGAGTGGCGCCGCCCGCCAAATCGGACCCAGAGTGGCGCCGCCCGCCAAATCGGACCCAGAGTGGCGCCGCCCGCCAAATCGGACCCAGAGTGACCCGGCCCGCCAAATCGGACCCAGAGTGACCCGGCCCACCAAATCGGACCCAGAGTGACCCGGCCCACCAAATCGGACCCAGAGTGACCCGGGCCACCAAATCGGACCCAGAGTGACCCGGGCCACCAAATCGGACCCAGAGTGACCCGGGCCACCAAATCGGACCCAGAGTGACCCGGGCCACCAAATCGGACCCAGAGTGACCCGGGCCACCAAATCGGACCCAGAGTGACCCGGGCCACCAAATCGGACCCAGAGTGACCCGGGCCACCAAATCGGACCCAGAGTGACCCGGGCCGCCAAATCGGACCCAGAGTGACCCGGGCCACCAAATCGGACCCAGAGTGACCCGGGCCGCCAAATCGGACCCAGAGTGACCCGGGCCGCCAAATCAGACCCAGAGTGACCCGGGCCACCAAATCGGACCCAGAGTGACCCGGGCCGCCAAATCGGACCCAGAGTGACCCGGGCCGCCAAATCGGACCCAGAGTGACCCGGGCCGCCAAATCGGACCCAGAGTGACCCGGGCAGCCAAATCGGACCCAGAGTGACCCGGGCCACCAAGTTGGACCCAGAGTGACCCGGCCCACCAAATCGGACCCAGAGTGACCCGGGCCGCCAAATCGGACCCAGAGTGACCCGGGCCACCAAATCGGACCCAGAGTGACCCGGCCCACCAAATCGGACCCAGAGTGACCCGGGCCGCCAAATCGGACCCAGAGTGACCCGGGCCGCCAAATCGGACCCAGAGTGGCCTCAACCCTGAGGGGCTACAACTACCAAACCAGCGCCTGAGGGGCACCCAAGTGTGAAAGTCTTGCAGGGGCAGCCCGGGCACCATTCCAAAGCACTATCTGTAGTTCCTTCAGGAAATACCCATCTAGTTCTTATTATTATTCAGTCCGCACGTAATGCGGCCCGAACCGCTTCACTCACAGACTCCAGTGAGGTGTCATTTCGAAGCCAGCGTCCCCAAGAGGTGTGCTAAGTATTTTTCGTGTCGATCGGATTTGTAGTTTTGGCGCAATTTGCGTTTGAAAATGTTTTTTCCCCTCATTGTAATGCTTTTCAATAGGGAAATTTTCCCATAGGTTATAATGGCCGGGTTTCTGACGCAATTTGAAATGTACCTGCCACCTGGCTGATTAGCTCATTGATATGCTCAGTCAGGCCCAGTTACTATGCCAACGCCTGCGAACTGTACATGACCCTAGCAGGACAGTTTTGGCAGATAATATCAGCTCTTAAAGTGATAGCACAGTACAATTTCAAAGCACTATCTATAGTCTTATTATAATTATTGCCCCGCTCACCAAATCGGACCCAGCCCGCCAAATCGGACCCAGAGTGGCGCCGCCCGCCAAATCGGACCCAGAGTGGCGCCGCCCGCCAAATCGGACCCAGAGTGGCGCCGCCCGCCAAATCGGACCCAGAGTGGCGCCGCCCGCCAAATCGGACCCAGAGTGGCGCCGCCCGCCAAATCGGACCCAGAGTGGCGCCGCCCGCCAAATCGGACCCAGAGTGGCGCCGCCCGCCAAATCGGACCCAGAGTGGCGCCGTTCGGCCAAATCGGACCCAGAGTGGCGCCGCCCGCCAAATCGGACCCAGAGTGGCGCCGCCCGCCAAATCGAACCCAGAGTGGCGCCGCCCGCCAAATCGGACCCAGAGTGGCGCCGCCCGCCAAATCGGACCCAGAGTGGCGCCGCCCGCCAAATCGGACCCAGAGTGGCGCCGCCCGCCAAATCGGACCCAGAGTGGCGCCGCCCGCCAAATCGGACCCAGAGTGGCGCCGCCCGCCAAATCGGACCCAGAGTGGCGCCGCCCGCCAAATCGGACCCAGAGTGGCGCCGCCCGCCAAATCGGACCCAGAGTGGCGCCGCCCGCCAAATCGGACCCAGAGTGGCGCCGCCCGCCAAATCGGACCCAGAGTGGCGCCGCCCGCCAAATCGGACCCAGAGTGGCGCCGCCCGCCAAATCGGACCCAGAGTGACCCGGGCCACCAAATCGGACCCAGAGTGACCCGGGCCACCAAATCGGACCCAGAGTGACCCGGGCCACCAAATCGGACCCAGAGTGACCCGGGCCACCAAATCGGACCCAGAGTGACCCGGGCCACCAAATCGGACCCAGAGTGACCCGGGCCACCAAATCGGACCCAGAGTGACCCGGGCCACCAAATCGGACCCAGAGTGACCCGGCCCACCAAATCGGACCCAGAGTGACCCGGCCCACCAAATCGGACCCAGAGTGACCCGGCCCACCAAATCGGACCCAGAGTGACCCGGCCCACCAAATCGGACCCAGAGTGGCCTCAACCCTGAGGGGCTACAACTACCAAACCACCGCCTGAGGGGCACCCAAGTGTGAAAGTCTTGCAGGGGCAGCCCGGGCACCATTCCAAAGCACTATCTGTAGTTCCTTCAGGAAATACCCATCTAGTTATTATTATTATTATTATTAGGCTTTTTTTCGCAGTTAATGCGGCCCGAACCGCTGAACGCACAGACTCCAGTGAGGTGTCATTTCGAAGCCAGCGTCCACGAGAGGTGTGCTAAGTTATTTTCATGTCGATCGGATTTGTAGTTTTGGCGCAATTTGCATTTGAAAATTGTTTCCCCCTCATTGGAAAGCATTGTTTCAATGCATTTCAATAGGGAAATTTTGCTATACGTTTAAAATGGGCTGGTTTCTGAGGCAATTTCTAAAAATAACTTAACTGCCAAATGCCACCTGGCTGATTAGCTCATTGATATGCGCAGTCAGACACAGTTACTATGCCAACGCCAACCAACTCCACCAGGTCACCGTTTTGTCAGATAATATCAGCTCTTAAAGTGACAGCACAGCACAATTCAAAAGGACTATCTGTAGTCTTATTATTATTACAGTATACAGCGCAGAGCCCCGCAGCATACAGCGCAGAGCCGCGCAGCATATAGCGCAGAGCCCCGCAGTATACAGCGCAGAGCTCCGCATTATACAGCGCGGAGCCGCGCAGTATACAGCGCGGAGCCGCGCAGTATACAGCGCGGAGCCGCGCAGTATACAGCGCGGAGCCGCGCAGTATACAGCGCTGAGCCGCGCAGCATACAGCGCGGAGCCCCGCAGCATACAGCGCAGAGCCGTGCAGCATACAGCGCAGAGACGCGCAGCATACAGCGCAGAGCCCCGCAGCATACAGCGCAGAGCCCCGCAGCATACAGCGCAGAGCCCCGCAGCATACAGCGCAGAGCCCCGCAGCATACAGCGCAGAGCCCCGCAGCATACAGCGCAGAGCCCCGCAGTATACAGCGCAGAGCCACGCAGTATACAGCGCAGAGCGGCGCAGTATACAGCGCCCACCATATCGGACCCAGAGTGGCTACAACTACCAAACCAGCGCCTGAGGGGCACCCAAGTGTGAAAGTCTTGCTGGGGCAACCCGGGCACCATTCCAAAGCACTATCTGTAGTTCCTTCAGGAAATACCCATCTTTTTCTCTCTGTTATCAGCCATTCCCTGTACTGCTGTCAGTCTATTTCTCTCTGTTATCAGCCATTCCCCTGTCCTGCTGTCAGTCTATTCTCTCTGTTATCAGCCATTCCCCGTCCTGCTGTCAGTCTATTCTCTCTGTTATCAGCCATTCCCCTGTCCTGCTGTCAGTCTATTCTCTCTGTTATCAGCCATTCCGCGTCCTGCTGTCAGTCTATTTCTCTCTGTTATCAGCCATTCCCCGTACTGCTGTCAGTCTATTTCTCTCTGTTATCAGCCATTCCCCTGTCCTGCTGTCAGTCTATTCTCTCTGTTATCAGCCATTCCCCGTCCTGCTGTCAGTCTATTCTCTGTTATCAGCCATTCCCCGTCCTGCTGTCAGTCTATTTATCTCTGTTATCAGCCATTCCGCGCACTGCTGTCAGTCTATTTCTCTCTGTTATCAGCCATTCCCCTGTCCTGCTGTCAGTCTATTCTCTCTGTTATCAGCCATTCCCCGTCCTGCTGTCAGTCTATTTCTCTCTGTTATCAGCAATTCCCCTGTCCTGCTGTCAGTCTATTCTCTCTGTTATCAGCCATTCCCTTGTTCTGCTGTCAGTCTATTCTCTGTTATCAGCCATTCCCTTATCCTGCTGTCAGTCAGAGTGACCCGGCCCACCAAATCAAACCCAAGAGTGACCCGGGCCACCAAATCAAACCCAGAGTGACCCGGGCCACCAAATCGGACCCAGAGTGACCCGGGCCACCAAATCGGACCCAGAGTGACCCGGGCCACCAAATCGCACCCAGAGTGACCCGGGCCACCAAATCGGACCCAGAGTGACCCGGGCCACCAAATCGGACCCAGAGTGACCCGGCCCACCAAATCGGACCCAGAGTGACCCGGGCCACCAAATCGGACCCAGAGTGACCCGGGCCACCAAATCGGACCCAGAGTGACCCGGGCCACCAAATCGGACCCAGAGTGACCCGGCCCACCAAATCGGACCCAGAGTGACCCGGCCAACCAAATCGGACCCAGAGTGACCCGGCCCACCAAATCGGACCCAGAGTGACCCGGCCCACCAAATCGGACCCAGAGTGACCCGGGCCACCAAATCGGACCCAGAGTGACCCGGGCCACCAAATCGGACCCAGAGTGACCCGGGCCACCAAATCGGACCCAGAGTGACCCGGGCCACCAAATCGGACCCAGAGTGACCCGGGCCACCAAATCGGACCCAGAGTGACCCGGCCCACCAAATCGGACCCAGAGTGACCCGGCCAACCAAATCGGACCCAGAGTGACCCGGCCCACCAAATCGGACCCAGAGTGACCCGGGCCACCAAATCGGACCCAGAGTGACACGGCCCACCAAATCGGACCCAGAGTGACCCGGCCCACCTAATCGGACCCAGAGTGACCCGGGCCACCAAATCGGACCCAGAGTGACCCGGGCCACCAAATCGGACCCAGAGTGACCCGGACCACCAAATCGGACCCAGAGTGACCCGGGCCACCAAATCGGACCCAGAGTGACCCGGGCCACCAAATCGGACCCAGAGTGACCCGGGCCACCAAATCGGACCCAGAGTGACCCGGGCCACCAAATCGGACCCAGAGTGACCCGGGCCACCAAATCGGACCCAGAGTGACCCGGGCCACCAAATCGGACCCAGAGTGACCCGGGCCACCAAATCGGACCCAGAGTGACCCGGGCCACCAAATGGGACCCAGAGTGGCCCGGGCCACCAAATGGGACCCAGAGTGGCCCGGGCCACCAAATGGGACCCAGAGTGGCCCGGGCCACCAAATGGGACCCAGAGTGGCCCGGCCCACCAAATCGGACCCAGAGTGACCCGGCCCATCAAATTGGACCCAGAGTGACCCGGCCCACCAAATCGGACCCAGAATGACCCGGCCCACCAAATCGGATCCAGAGTGACCCGGCCCGCCAAATCGGACCCAGAGTGACCCGGGCCGCCAAATCGGACCCAGAGTGACCCGGGCCACCAAATCGGACCCAGAGTGACCCGGCCCACCAAATCGGACCCAGAGTGACCCGGCCAACCAAATCGGACCCAGAGTGACCCGGCCCACCAAATCGGACCCAGAGTGACCCGGCCCACCAAATCGGACCCAGAGTGACCCGGGCCACCAAATCGGACCCAGAGTGACCCGGGCCACCAAATCGGACCCAGAGTGACCCGGCCCACCAAATCGGACCCAGAGTGACCCGGGCCACCAAATCGGACCCAGAGTGACCCGGCCCACCAAATCGGACCCAGAGTGACCCGGCCAACCAAATCGGACCCAGAGTGACCCGGCCCACCAAATCGGACCCAGAGTGACCCGGGCCACCAAATCGGACCCAGAGTGACACAGCCCACCAAATCGGACCCAGAGTGACCCGGCCCACCTAATCGGACCCAGAGTGACCCGGGCCACCAAATCGGACCCAGAGTGACCCGGGCCACCAAATCGGACCCAGAGTGACCCGGACCACCAAATCGGACCCAGAGTGACCCGGGCCACCAAATCGGACCCAGAGTGACCCGGGCCACCAAATCGGACCCAGAGTGACCCGGGCCACCAAATCGGACCCAGAGTGACCCGGGCCACCAAATCGGACCCAGAGTGACCCGGGCCACCAAATCGGACCCAGAGTGACCCGGGCCACCAAATGGGACCCAGAGTGGCCCGGGCCACCAAATGGGACCCAGAGTGGCCCGGGCCACCAAATGGGACCCAGAGTGGCCCGGGCCACCAAATGGGACCCAGAGTGGCCCGGCCCACCAAATCGGACCCAGAGTGACCCGGCCCATCAAATTGGACCCAGAGTGACCCGGCCCACCAAATCGGACCCAGAATGACCCGGCCCACCAAATCGGATCCCGAGTGACCCGGCCCGCCAAATCGGACCCAGAGTGACCCGGGCCGCCAAATCGGACCCAGAGTGACCCGGGCCGCCAAATCGGACCCAGAGTGGCGCCGCCCGCCAAATCGGACCCAGAGTGGCGCCGCCCACCAAATCGGACCCAGAGTGGCGCCGCCCGCCAAATCGGACCCAGAGTGGCGCCGCCCGCCAAATCGGACCCAGAGTGGCGTCGCCCGCCAAATCGGACCCAGAGTGGCGCCGCCCGCCAAATCGGACCCAGAGAGGCGCCGCCCGCCAAATCGGTCCCAGACTGACCCCGCCCACCAAATTGGTCCCAGAGTGACCCCGCCCACCAAATCGGACCCAGAGTGGCCTCACCCCTTTAGGGGCTACAACTACCAAGCCAGCGCCTGAGGGGCACCCAAGTGTGAAAGTCTTGCAGGGGCAGCCCGGGCACCATTCCAAAGCACTATCTGTAGTTCCTTCAGGAAATACCCATCTAGTTCTTATTATTATTATTCAGTCCGCACGTAATGCGGCCCGAACCGCTCAACTCTCAGACTCCAGTGAGGTGTCATTTCGAAGCCAGCGTTCCTGAGAGGTGTGCTAAGTATTTTTCGTGTCGATCGGATTTGTAGTTTTGGCGCAATTTGCGTTTGAAAAAAGTGTCTCAATGCGTTTCAATAGGGAAATTTTCCAATACGTTTATAATGGGCCTGATTTCTGAGGCAATTTCTAAAAATAACTGCCACCTGGCTGATTAGCTCATTGATATGCGCAGTCAGATCCAGTTACTATGCCAACGCCTACGAGCCCACTAGAAAACAGGTTTTGTCAGTCAGATAATATCAGCTCCTCTCTGTTATCAGCCATTCCCCTGTCCTGCTGTCAGTCTATTTCTCTCTGTTATCAGCCATTCCCCGTACTGCTGTCAGTCTATTTCTCTCTGTTATCAGCCATTCCCGTCCTGCTGTCAGTCTATTCTCTCTGTTATCAGCCATTCCCCGTCCTGCTGCCAGTCTATTTCTCTCTGTTATCAGCCATTCCCTTATCCTGCTGTCAGTCAGAGTGACCCGTCCCACCAAATTGGACCCAGAGTGACCCGTCCCACCAAATTGGACCCAGAGTGACCCGGGCCACCAAATACGACCCAGAGTGACCCGGCCCACCAAATCGGACCCAGAGTGACCCGGCCCACCAAATCGGACCAAGAGTGACCCGGCCCACCAAATCGGACCCAGAGTGACCCGGCCCACCAAATTGGACACAGAGTGACCCGGCCCACCAAATCGGACCCAGAGTGACCCGGCCCACCAAATCGGACCCAGAGTGACCCGGCCCACCAAATCGGACCCAGAGTGACCCGGGCCACCAAATCGGACCCAGAGTGACCCGGGCCACCAAATCGGACCCAGAGTGACCCGGGCCACCAAATCGGACCCAGAGTGACTCGGGCCACCAAATCAAACCCAAGAGTGACCCGGGCCACCAAATCGGACCCAGAGTGACCCGGCCCACCAAATCGGACCCAGAGTGACCCGGGCCACCAAATCAAACCCAAGAGTGACCCGGGCCACCAAATCAAACCCAGAGTGACCCGGGCCACCAAATCGGACCCAGAGTGACCCGGGCCACCAAATCGGACCCAGAGTGACCCGGGCCACCAAATCGGACCCAGAGTGACCCGGGCCACCAAATCGGACCCAGAGTGACCCGGGCCACCAAATCGGACCCAGAGTGACCCGGGCCACCAAATCGGACCCAGAGTGACCCGGGCCACCAAATCGGACCCAGAGTGACCCGGGCCACCAAATGGGACCCAGAGTGACCCGGGCCACCAAATGGGACCCAGAGTGACCCGGGCCACCAAATGGGACCCAGAGTGGCCCGGGCCACCAAATGGGACCCAGAGTGGCCCGGGCCACCAAATGGGACCCAGAGTGGCCCGGGCCACCAAATGGGACCCAGAGTGGCCCGGCCCACCAAATCGGACCCAGAGTGACCCGGCCCATCAAATTGGACCCAGAGTGACCCGGCCCACCAAATCGGACCCAGAATGACCCGGCCCACCAAATCGGATCCAGAGTGACCCGGCCCGCCAAATCGGACCCAGAGTGACCCGGGCCGCCAAATCGGACCCAGAGTGACCCGGGCCGCCAAATCGGACCCAGAGTGACCCGGGCCGCCAAATCGGACCCAGAGTGGCGCCGCCCGCCAAATCGGACCCAGAGTGGCGCCGCCCACCAAATCGGACCCAGAGTGGCGCCGCCCGCCAAATCGGACCCAGAGTGGCGCCGCCCGCCAAATCGGACCCAGAGTGGCGTCGCCCGCCAAATCGGACCCAGAGTGGCGCCGCCCGCCAAATCGGACCCAGAGAGGCGCTGCCCGCCAAATCGGTCCCAGACTGACCCCGCCCACCAAATTGGTCCCAGAGTGACCCCGCCCACCAAATCGGACCCAGAGTGGCCTCACCCCTTTAGGGGCTACAACTACCAAGCCAGCGCCTGAGGGGCACCCAAGTGTGAAAGTCTTGCAGGGGCAGCCCGGGCACCATTCCAAATCACTATCTGTAGTTCCTTCAGGAAATACCCATCTAGTTATTATTATTATTATTATTAGGCTTTTTTTCGCAGTTAATGCGGCCCGAACCGCTGAACGCACAGACTCCAGTGAGGTGTCATTTCGAAGCCAGCGTCCACGAGAGGTGTGTTAAGTTATTTTCATGTCGATCGGATTTGTAGTTTTGGCGCAATTTGCATTTGAAAATTGTTTCCCCCTCATTGGAAAGCATTGTTTCAATGCATTTCAATAGGGAAATTTTGCTATAAGTTTAAAATGGGCTGGTTTCTGAGGCAATTTCTAAAAATAACTTAACTGCCAAATGCCACCTGGCTGATTAGCTCATTGATATGCGCAGTCAGACACAGTTACTATGCCAACGCCTATCACTCCACCAGGTCACAGTTTTGTCAGATAATATCAGCTCTTAAAGTGACAGCACAGCACAATTCAAAAGGACTATCTGTAGTCTTATTATTATTACAGTATAAAGCGCAGAGCCCCGCAGCATACAGCGCAGAGCCGCGCAGCATATAGTGCAGAGCCCCGCAGTATACAGCGCAGAGCTCCGCATTATACAGCGCAGAGCCGCGCAGTATACAGCGCGGAGCCCCGCAGCATACAGCGCGGAGCCGCGCTGTATACAGCGCGGAGCCGCGCAGTATACAGCGCGGAGCCGCGCAGCATACAGCGCGGAGCCCCGCAGCATACAGCGCGGAGCCGCGCAGCATACAGCGCGGAGCCGCGCAGCATACAGCGCAGAGCCGCGCAGCATACAGCGCAGAGCCCCGCAGCATACAGCGCAGAGCCCCGCAGCATACAGCGCAGAGCCCCGCAGCATACAGCGCAGAGCCCCGCAGTATACAGCGCAGAGCAGCGCAGTATACAGCGCAGAGCCACGCAGTATACAGCGCCCACCATATCGGACCCAGAGTGGCTACAACTACCAAACCAGCGCCTGAGGGGCACCCAAGTGTGAAAGTCTTGCTGGGGCAACCCGGGCACCATTCCAAAGCACTATCTGTAGTTCCTTCAGGAAATACCCATCTTTTTCTCTCTGTTATCAGCCATTCCCCGTACTGCTGTCAGTCTATTTCTCTCTGTTATCAGCCATTCCCCTGTCCTGCTGTCAGTCTATTCTCTCTGTTATCAGCCATTCCCCGTCCTGCTGTCAGTCTATTCTCTCTGTTATCAGCCATTCCCCTGTCCTGCTGTCAGTCTATTCTCTCTGTTATCAGCCATTCCGCGTCCTGCTGTCAGTCTATTTCTCTCTGTTATCAGCCATTCCCCGTACTGCTGTCAGTCTATTTCTCTCTGTTATCAGCCATTCCCCTGTCCTGCTGTCAGTCTATTCTCTCTGTTATCAGCCATTCCCCGTCCTGCTGTCAGTCTATTCTCTCTGTTATCAGCCATTCCCCTGTCCTGCTGTCAGTCTATTCTCTGTTATCAGCCATTCCCCGTCCTGCTGTCAGTCTATTTCTCTCTGTTATCAGCCATTCCGCGTACTGCTGTCAGTCTATTTCTCTCTGTTATCAGCCATTCCCCTGTCCTGCTGTCAGTCTATTCTCTCTGTTATCAGCCATTCCCCGTCCTGCTGTCAGTCTATTTCTCTCTGTTATCAGCAATTCCCCTGTCCTGCTGTCAGTCTATTCTCTCTGTTATCAGCCATTCCCTTGTCCTGCTGTCAGTCTATTCTCTGTTATCAGCCATTCCCTTATCCTGCTGTCAGTCAGAGTGACCCGGCCCACCAAATCAGACCCAGAGTGACCCGGCCCACCAAATCGGACCCAGAGTGACCCGGCCCACCAAATCGGACCCAGAGTGACCCGGCCCACCAAACCGGACCCAGAGTGACCCGGCCCACCAAACCAGACCCAGAGTGACCCGGCTCACCAAATCGGACCCAGAGTGACCCGGCCCACCAAATCGGACCCAGAGTGACCCGGCCCACCAAATCGGACCCAGAGTGACCCGGCCCACCAAATCGGACCCAGAGTGACCCGGCCCACCAAATCGGACCCAGAGTGACCCGGCCCACCAAATCGGACCCAGAGTGACCCGGGCCACCAAATCGGACCCAGAGTGACCCGGCCCACCAAATCGGACCCAGAATGACCCGGCCCACCAAATCGGACCCAGAGTGACCCGGGCCACCAAATCAAACCCAAGAGTGACCCGGGCCACCAAATCAAACCCAGAGTGACCCGGGCCACCAAATCGGACCCAGAGTGACTCGGCCCGCCAAATCGGACCCAGAGTGACCCGGGCCGCCAAATCGGACCCAGAGTGACCCGGGCCGCCAAATCGGACCCAGAGTGACCCGGGCCGCCAAATCGGACCCAGAGTGGCGCCGCCCGCCAAATCGGACCCAGAGTGGCGTCGCCCGCCAAATCGGACCCAGAGTGGCGCCGCCCGCCAAGTCGGACCCAGAGAGGCGCCGCCCGCCAAATCGGTCCCAGACTGACCCCGCCCACCAAATTGGTCCCAGAGTGACCCCGCCCACCAAATCGGACCCAGAGTGGCCTCACCCCTTTAGGGGCTACAACTACCAAGCCAGCGCCTGAGGGGCACCCAAGTGTGAAAGTCTTGCAGGGGCAGCCCGGGCACCATTCCAAAGCACTATCTGTAGTTCCTTCAGGAAATACCCATCTAGTTCTTATTATTATTATTCAGTCCGCACGTAATGCGGCCCGAACCGCTCAACTCTCAGACTCCAGTGAGGTGTCATTTCGAAGCCAGCGTTCCTGAGAGGTGTGCTAAGTATTTTTCGTGTCGATCGGATTTGTAGTTTTGGCGCAATTTGCGTTTGAAAAAAGTGTCTCAATGCGTTTCAATAGGGAAATTTTCCAATACGTTTATAATGGGCCTGATTTCTGAGGCAATTTCTAAAAATAACTGCCACCTGGCTGATTAGCTCATTGATATGCGCAGTCAGATCCAGTTACTATGCCAACGCCTACGAGCCCACTAGAAAACAGGTTTTGTCAGTCAGATAATATAAGCTCCTCTCTGTTATCAGCCATTCCCCTGTCCTGCTGTCAGTCTATTTCTCTCTGTTATCAGCCATTCCCCGTACTGCTGTCAGTCTATTTCTCTCTGTTATCAGCCATTCCCGTCCTGCTGTCAGTCTATTCTCTCTGTTATCAGCCATTCCCCGTCCTGCTGCCAGTCTATTTCTCTCTGTTATCAGCCATTCCCTTATCCTGCTGTCAGTCAGAGTGACCCGTCCCACCAAATTGGACCCAGAGTGACCCGTCCCACCAAATTGGACCCAGAGTGACCCGGGCCACCAAATACGACCCAGAGTGACCCGGCCCACCAAATCGGACCCAGAGTGACCCGGCCCACCAAATCGGACCCAGAGTGACCCGGCCCACCAAATCGGACCCAGAGTGACCCGGCCCACCAAATTGGACCCAGAGTGACCCGGCCCACCAAATCGGACCCAGAGTGACCCGGCCCACCAAATCGGACCCAGAGTGACCCGGCCCACCAAATCGGACCCAGAGTGACCCGGGCCACCAAATCGGACCCAGAGTGACCCGGGCCACCAAATCGGACCCAGAGTGACCCGGGCCACCAAATCGGACCCAGAGTGACCCGGGCCACCAAATCAAACCCAAGAGTGACCCGGGCCACCAAATCGGACCCAGAGTGACCCGGCCCACCAAATCGGACCCAGAATGACCCGGCCCACCAAATCGGACCCAGAGTGACCCGGGCCACCAAATCAAACCCAAGAGTGACCCGGGCCACCAAATCAAACCCAGAGTGACCCGGGCCACCAAATCGGACCCAGAGTGACCCGGGCCACCAAATCGGACCCAGAGTGACCCGGGCCACCAAATCGGACCCAGAGTGACCCGGGCCACCAAATCGGACCCAGAGTGACCCGGGCCACCAAATCGGACCCAGAGTGACCCGGGCCACCAAATCGGACCCAGAGTGACCCGGGCCACCAAATCGGACCCAGAGTGACCCGGCCCACCAAATCGGACCCAGAGTGACCCGGCCCACCAAATCGGACCCAGAGTGACCCGGCCCACCAAATCGGACCCAGAGTGACCCGGGCCACCAAATCGGACCCAGAGTGACCCGGCCCACCTAATCGGACCCAGAGTGACCCGGGCCACCAAATCGGACCCAGAGTGACCCGGGCCACCAAATCGGACCCAGAGTGACCCGGGCCACCAAATCGGACCCAGAGTGACCCGGGCCACCAAATCGGACCCAGAGTGACCCGGGCCACCAAATCGGACCCAGAGTGACCCGGGCCACCAAATCGGACCCAGAGTGACCCGGGCCACCAAATCGGACCCAGAGTGACCCGGGCCACCAAATCGGACCCAGAGTGACCCGGGCCACCAAATCGGACCCAGAGTGACCCGGGCCACCAAATCGGACCCAGAGTGACCCGGGCCACCAAATGGGACCCAGAGTGGCCCGGGCCACCAAATGGGACCCAGAGTGGCCCGGGCCACCAAATGGGACCCAGAGTGGCCCGGGCCACGAAATGGGACCCAGAGTGGCCCGGCCCACCAAATCGGACCCAGAGTGACCCGGCCCATCAAATTGGACCCAGAGTGACCCGGCCCACCAAATCGGACCCAGAATGACCCGGCCCACCAAATCGGATCCAGAGTGACCCGGCCCGCCAAATCGGACCCAGAGTGACCCGGGCCGCCAAATCGGACCCAGAGTGACCCGGGCCGCCAAATCGGACCCAGAGTGACCCGGGCCGCCAAATCGGACCCAGAGTGGCGCCGCCCGCCAAATCGGACCCAGAGTGGCGCCGCCCGCCAAATCGGACCCAGAGTGGCGCCGCCCGCCAAATCGGACCCAGAGTGGCGCCGCCCGCCAAATCGGACCCAGAGTGGCGTCGCCCGCCAAATCGGACCCAGAGTGGCGCCGCCCGCCAAATCGGACCCAGAGAGGCGCCGCCCGCCAAATCGGTCCCAGACTGACCCCGCCCACCAAATTGGTCCCAGAGTGACCCCGCCCACCAAATCGGACCCAGAGTGGCCTCACCCCTTTAGGGGCTACAACTACCAAGCCAGCGCCTGAGGGGCACCCAAGTGTGAAAGTCTTGCAGGGGCAGCCCGGGCACCATTCCAAAGCACTATCTGTAGTTCCTTCAGGAAATACCCATCTAGTTATTATTATTATTATTATTAGGCTTTTTTTCGCAGTTAATGCGGCCCGAACCGCTGAACGCACAGACTCCAGTGAGGTGTCATTTCGAAGCCAGCATCCACGAGAGGTGTGCTAAGTTATTTTCATGTCGATCGGATTTGTAGTTTTGGCGCAATTTGCATTTGAAAATTGTTTCCCCCTCATTGGAAAGCATTGTTTCAATGCATTTCAATAGGGAAATTTTGCTATACGTTTAAAATGGGCTGGTTTCTGAGGCAATTTCTAAAAATAACTTAACTGCCAAATGCCACCTGGCTGATTAGCTCATTGATATGCGCAGTCAGACACAGTTACTATGCCAACGCCTATCACTCCACCAGGTCACAGTTTTGTCAGATAATATCAGCTCTTAAAGTGACAGCACAGCACAATTCAAAAGGACTATCTGTAGTCTTATTATTATTACAGTATAAAGCGCAGAGCCCCGCAGCATACAGCGCAGAGCCGTGCAGCATATAGTGCAGAGCCCCGCAGTATACAGCGCAGAGCTCCGCATTATACAGCGCAGAGCCGCGCAGTATACAGCGCGGAGCCCCGCAGCATACAGCGCGGAGCCGCGCTGTATACAGCGCGGAGCCGCGCAGTATACAGCGCGGAGCCGCGCAGCATACAGCGCGGAGCCGCGCAGCATACAGCGCGGAGCCGCGCAGCATACAGCGCGGAGCCGCGCAGCATACAGCGCAGAGCCCCGCAGCATACAGCGCAGAGCCCCGCAGCATACAGCGCAGAGCCCCGCAGCATACAGCGCAGAGCCCCGCAGTATACAGCGCAGAGCCGCGCAGTATACAGCGCAGAGCCACGCAGTATACAGCGCCCACCATATCGGACCCAGAGTGGCTACAACTACCAAACCAGCGCCTGAGGGGCACCCAAGTGTGAAAGTCTTGCTGGGGCAACCCGGGCACCATTCCAAAGCACTATCTGTAGTTCCTTCAGGAAATACCCATCTTTTTCTCTCTGTTATCAGCCATTCCCCGTACTGCTGTCAGTCTATTTCTCTCTGTTATCAGCCATTCCCCTGTCCTGCTGTCAGTCTATTCTCTCTGTTATCAGCCATTCCCCGTCCTGCTGTCAGTCTATTCTCTCTGTTATCAGCCATTCCCCTGTCCTGCTGTCAGTCTATTCTCTCTCAGTCAAGTAAAAAAGGCAGCACACTGCAGCGCTAAGACATGCAAACATGAAACATGAAAACTGAACTGCAATACTGCACTAGAAATATGAAAAATGAGAGCGTTTAGCGCATAAAAATGGCCAATTTTATGTGTACCTGATAGCCCCTTTACGGCATCTCTCTTATATCAGCCTTCTGACTGAGCACTCCGCCTCCTAGCCTCAGGTGTTTTAATTACAGCAGGTCCAGTACCCCTCCACAGAGAGAGAGAATATGAGTCTAGGAAGAGGTTTTTCACAGGTACCCATTCACATGGAGACGTTTATTCTCAGCGAGGTAGGCAAGCGTAGGACCTGATATAAGAGAGATGCCGTAAAGGGGCTATCAGGTACACATAAAATTGGCCATTTTTATGCGCTAAACGCTCTCATTTTTCATATTTCTAGTGCAGTATTGCAGTTCAGTTTTCATGTTTCATGTTTGCATGTCTTAGCGCTGCAGTGTGCTGCCTTTTTTACTTGACTGTATATGAGTTGGTTACTCTAGGTTCAGCACCTGTTCACACTTAGTCTATGTATGGATGTGACGGTCAGTTATTTCAAATATATTATTTAGCCTTCTGACTGAGCACTCCGCCTCCTAGCCTCAGGTGTTTTAATTACAGCAGGTCCAGTACCCCTCCACAGAGAGAGAGAATATGAGTCTAGGAAGAGGTTTTTCACAGGTACCCATTCACATGGAGACGTTTATTCTCAGCGAGGTAGGCAAGCGTAGGACCTGATATAAGAGAGATGCCGTAAAGGGGCTATCAGGTACACATAAAATTGGCCATTTTTATGCGCTAAACGCTCTCATTTTTCATATTTCTAGTGCAGTATTGCAGTTCAGTTTTCATGTTTCATGTTTGCATGTCTTAGCGCTGCAGTGTGCTGCCTTTTTTACTTGACTGTATATGAGTTGGTTACTCTAGGTTCAGCACCTGTTCACACTTAGTCTATGTATGGATGTGACGGTCAGTTATTTCAAATAGTCTATTCTCTCTGTTATCAGCCATTCCGCGTCCTGCTGTCAGTCTATTTCTCTCTGTTATCAGCCATTCCCCGTACTGCTGTCAGTCTATTTCCCTCTGTTATCAGCCATTCCCCTGTCCTGCTGTCAGTCTATTCTCTCTGTTATCAGCCATTCCCCGTCCTGCTGTCAGTCTATTCTCTCTGTTATCAGCCATTCCCCTGTCCTGCTGTCAGTCTGTTCTCTGTTATCAGCCATTCCCCGTCCTGCTGTCAGTCTATTTCTCTCTGTTATCAGCCATTCCGCGTACTGCTGTCAGTCTATTTCTCTCTGTTATCAGCCATTCCCCTGTCCTGCTGTCAGTCTATTCTCTCTGTTATCAGCCATTCCCTTGTCCTGCTGTCAGTCTATTCTCTGTTATCAGCCATTCCCTTATCCTGCTGTCAGTCAGAGTGACCCGGCCCACCAAATCGGACCCAGAGTGACCCGGCCCACCAAATCGGACCCAGAGTGACCCGGCCCACCAAATCGGACCCAGAGTGACCCGGCCCACCAAATCGGACCCAGAGTGACCCGGCCCACCAAATCGGACCCAGAGTGACCCGGCCCACCAAACCGGACCCAGAGTGACCCGGCCCACCAAACCAGACCCAGAGTGACCCGGCTCACCAAATCGGACCCAGAGTGACCCGGCCCACCAAATCGGACCCAGAGTGACCCGGCCCACCAAATCGGACCCAGAGTGACCCGGCCCACCAAATCGGACCCAGAGTGACCCGGCCCACCAAATCGGACCCAGAGTGACCCGGCCCACCAAATCGGACCCAGAGTGACCCGGCCCACCAAATCGGACCCAGAGTGACCCGGCCCACCAAATCGGACCCAGAGTGACCCGGCCCACCAAATCGGACCCAGAGTGACCCGGCCCACCAAATCGGACCCAGAGTGACCCGGCCCACCAAATCGGACCCAGAGTGACCCGGCCCACCAAATCGGACCCAGAGTGACCCGGCCCACCAAATCGGACCCAGAGTGACCCGGGCCACCAAATCGGACCCAGAGTGACCCGGGCCACCAAATCGGACCCAGAATGACCCGGCCCACCAAATCGGACCCAGAGTGACCCGGGCCACCAAATCAAACCCAAGAGTGACCCGGGCCACCAAATCAAACCCAGAGTGACCCGGGCCACCAAATCGGACCCAGAGTGACCCGGGCCACCAAATCGGACCCAGAGTGACCCGGGCCACCAAATCGGACCCAGAGTGACCCGGGCCACCAAATCGGACCCAGAGTGACCCGGGCCACCAAATCGGACCCAGAGTGGCCTCAACCCTGAGGGGCTACAACTACCAAACCAGCGCCTGAGGGGCACCCAAGTGTGAAAGTCTTGCAGGGGCAGCCCGGGCACCATTCCAAAGCACTATCTGTAGTTCCTTCAGGAAATACCCATCTAGTTATTATTATTATTAGGCTTTTTTTCGCAGTTAATGCGGCCCGAACCGCTGAACGCACAGACTCCAGTGAGGTGTCATTTCGAAGCCAGCGTCCACGAGAGGTGTGCTAAGTTATTTTCATGTTGATCAGATTTGTAGTTTTGGCGCAATTTGCATTTGAAAATTGTTTCCCCCTCATTGGAAAGCATTGTTTCAATGCATTTCAATAGGGAAATTTTGCTATACGTTTAAAATGGGCTGGTTTCTGAGGCAATTTCTAAAAATAACTTAACTGCCAAATGCCACCTGGCTGATTAGCTCATTGATATGCGCAGTCAGACACAGTTACTATGCCAACGCCTATCAACTCCACCAGGTCACAGTTTTGTCAGATAATATCAGCTCTTAAAGTGACAGCACAGCACAATTCCAAAGGACTATCTGTAGTCTTATTATTATTACAGTATACAGCGCAGAGCCCCGCAGCATATAGCGCAGAGCCCCGCCGTATACAGCGCAGAGCCCCGCAGCATACAGCGCAGAGCCCCGCAGCATACAGCGCAGAGCCCCGCAGCATACAGCGCAGAGCCCCGCAGTATACAGCGCAGAGCCGCGCAGTATACAGCGCAGAGCCGCGCAGTATACAGCGCAGAGCCGCGCAGCATACAGCGCAGAGCCGCGCAGCATACAGCCCAGAGCCCCGCAGCATACAGCTCAGAGCCCCGCAGCATACAGCTCAGAGCCCCGCAGCATACGGCGCAGAGCCCCGCAGCATACGGCGCAGAGCCCCGCAGCATACGGCGCAGAGCCCCGCAGTATACCGCGCAGAGCCCCGCAGCATACAGCGCAGAGCCGCGCAGCATACAGCGCAGAGCCGCGCAGCATACAGCGCAGAGCCCCGCAGCATACAGCTCAGAGCCCCGCAGCATACAGCGCAGAGCCCCGCAGCATACAGCGCAGAGCCCCGCAGCATACAGCGCAGAGCCCCGCAGCATACAGCGCAGAGCCCCGCAGCATACAGCGCAGAGCCACGCAGTATACAGCGCCCACCATATCGGACCCAGAGTGGCTACAACTACCAAACCAGCGCCTGAGGGGCACCCAAGTGTGAAAGTCTTGCTGGTGCAACCCGGGCACCATTCCAAAGCACTATCTGTAGTTCCTTCAGGAAATACCCATCTTTTTCTCTCTGTTATCAGCCATTCCCCGTACTGCTGTCAGTCTATTTCTCTCTGTTATCAGCCATTCCCCTGTCCTGCTGTCAGTCTATTCTCTCTGTTATCAGCCATTCCCCGTCCTGCTGTCAGTCTATTCTCTCTGTTATCAGCCATTCCCCTGTCCTGCTGTCAGTCTATTCTCTCTGTTATCAGCCATTCCGCGTCCTGCTGTCAGTCTATTTCTCTCTGTTATCAGCCATTCCCCGTACTGCTGTCAGTCTATTTCTCTCTGTTATCAGCCATTCCCCTGTCCTGCTGTCAGTCTATTCTCTCTGTTATCAGCCATTCCCCGTCCTGCTGGCAGTCTATTCTCTCTGTTATCAGCCATTCCCCTGTCCTGCTGTCAGTCTATTCTCTCTGTTATCAGCCATTCCCCGTCCTGCTGGCAGTCTATTCTCTCTGTTATCAGCCATTCCCCTGTCCTGCTGTGTCTATTCTCTCTGTTGTCAGCCATTCCCCGTACTGCTGTCAGTCTATTTCTCTCTATTATCAGCCATTCCCCTGTCCTGCTGTCAGTCTATTCTCTGTTATCAGCCATTCCCCGTCCTGCTGTCAGTCTATTTCTCTCTGTTATCAGCAATTCCCCTGTCCTGCTGTCAGTCTATTCTCTCTGTTATCAGCCATTCCCTTGTCCTGCTGTCAGTCTATTCTCTGTTATCAGCCATTCCCTTATCCTGCTGTCAGTCAGAGTGACCCGGCCCACCAAATCGGACCCAGAGTGACCCGGCCCACCAAATCGGACCCAGAGTGACCCGGCCCACCAAATCGGACCCAGAGTGACCCGGCCCACCAAACCGGACCCAGAGTGACCCGGCCCACCAAACCGGACCCAGAGTGACCCGGCCCACCAAACCGGACCCAGAGTGACCCGGCCCACCAAATCGGACCCAGAGTGACCCGGGCCACCAAACCGGACCCAGAGTGACCCGGGCCACCAAATCGGACCCAGAGTGACCCGGGCCACCAAACCGGACCCAGAGTGACCCGGGCCACCAAACCGGACCCAGAGTGACCCGGGCCACCAAACCGGACCCAGAGTGACCCGGGCCACCAAATCGGACCCAGAGTGACCCGGGCCACCAAATCGGACCCAGAGTGACCCGGCCCACCAAATCGGACCCAGAGTGACCCGGGCCACCAAATCGGACCCAGAGTGACCCGGCCCACCAAATCGGACCCAGAGTGACCCGGCCCACCAAATCGGACCCAGAGTGACCCGGCCCACCAAATCGGACCCAGAGTGACCCGGCCCACCAAATCGGACCCAGAGTGACCCGGGCCACCAAATCGGACCCAGAGTGACCCGGGCCACCAAATCGGACCCAGAGTGACCCGGGCCACCAAACCGGACCCAGAGTGACCCGGGCCACCAAACCGGACCCAGAGTGACCCGGGCCACCAAACCGGACCCAGAGTGACCCGGGCCACCAAACCGGACCCAGAGTGACCCGGGCCACCAAACCGGACCCAGAGTGACCCGGGCCACCAAACCGGACCCAGAGTGACCCGGGCCACCAAACCGGACCCAGAGTGACCCGGGCCACCAAACCGGACCCAGAGTGACCCGGGCCACCAAACCGGACCCAGAGTGACCCGGGCCACCAAATCGGACCCAGAGTGACCCGGGCCACCAAACCGGACCCAGAGTGACCCGGGCCACCAAATCGGACCCAGAGTGACCCGGGCCACCAAATCGGACCCAGAGTGACCCGGGCCACCAAATCGGACCCAGAGTGACCCGGGCCACCAAATCGGACCCAGAGTGACCCGGGCCACCAAATCGGACCCAGAGTGACCCGGGCCACCAAATCGGACCCAGAGTGACCCGGGCCACCAAATCGGACCCAGAGTGACCCGGGCCACCAAATCGGACCCAGAGTGACCCGGGCCACCAAATCGGACCCAGAGTGACCCGGGCCACCAAATCGGACCCAGAGTGACCCGGGCCACCAAATCGGACCCAGAGTGACCCGGGCCACCAAATCGGACCCAGAGTGACCCGGGCCACCAAATCGGACCCAGAGTGACCCGGGCCACCAAATCGGACCCAGAGTGACCCGGGCCACCAAATCGGACCCAGAGTGACCCGGGCCACCAAATCGGACCCAGAGTGACCCGGGCCACCAAATCGGACCCAGAGTGACCCGGGCCACCAAATCGGACCCAGAGTGACCCGGGCCACCAAATCGGACCCAGAGTGACCCGGGCCACCAAATCGGACCCAGAGTGACCCGGGCCACCAAATCGGACCCAGAGTGACCCGGGCCACCAAATCGGACCCAGAGTGACCCGGGCCACCAAATCGGACCCAGAGTGACCCGGGCCACCAAATCGGACCCAGAGTGACCCGGGCCACCAAATCGGACCCAGAGTGACCCGGGCCACCAAATCGGACCCAGAGTGACCCGGGCCACCAAATCGGACCCAGAGTGACCCGGGCCACCAAATCGGACCCAGAGTGACCCGGGCCACCAAATCGGACCCAGAGTGACCCGGGCCACCAAATCGGACCCAGAGTGACCCGGGCCACCAAATCGGACCCAGAGTGACCCGGGCCACCAAATCGGACCCAGAGTGACCCGGGCCACCAAATCGGACCCAGAGTGACCCGGGCCACCAAATCGGACCCAGAGTGACCCGGGCCACCAAATCGGACCCAGAGTGACCCGGGCCACCAAATCGGACCCAGAGTGACCCGGGCCACCAAATCGGACCCAGAGTGACCCGGGCCACCAAATCGGACCCAGAGTGACCCGGGCCACCAAATCGGACCCAGAGTGACCCGGGCCACCAAATCGGACCCAGAGTGACCCGGGCCACCAAATCGGACCCAGAGTGACCCGGGCCACCAAATCGGACCCAGAGTGACCCGGGCCACCAAATCGGACCCAGAGTGACCCGGGCCACCAAATCGGACCCAGAGTGACCCGGGCCACCAAATCGGACCCAGAGTGACCCGGGCCACCAAATCGGACCCAGAGTGACCCGGGCCACCAAATCGGACCCAGAGTGACCCGGGCCACCAAATCGGACCCAGAGTGACCCGGGCCACCAAATCGGACCCAGAGTGACCCGGGCCACCAAATCGGACCCAGAGTGACCCGGGCCACCAAATCGGACCCAGAGTGACCCGGGCCACCAAATCGGACCCAGAGTGACCCGGGCCACCAAATCGGACCCAGAGTGACCCGGGCCACCAAATCGGACCCAGAGTGACCCGGGCCACCAAATCGGACCCAGAGTGACCCGGGCCACCAAATCGGACCCAGAGTGACCCGGGCCACCAAATCGGACCCAGAGTGACCCGGGCCACCAAATCGGACCCAGAGTGACCCGGGCCACCAAATCGGACCCAGAGTGACCCGGGCCACCAAATCGGACCCAGAGTGACCCGGGCCACCAAATCGGACCCAGAGTGACCCGGGCCACCAAATCGGACCCAGAGTGACCCGGGCCACCAAATCGGACCCAGAGTGACCCGGGCCACCAAATCGGACCCAGAGTGACCCGGGCCACCAAATCGGACCCAGAGTGACCCGGGCCACCAAATCGGACCCAGAGTGACCCGGGCCACCAAATCGGACCCAGAGTGACCCGGGCCACCAAATCGGACCCAGAGTGACCCGGGCCACCAAATCGGACCCAGAGTGACCCGGGCCACCAAATCGGACCCAGAGTGACCCGGGCCACCAAATCGGACCCAGAGTGACCCGGGCCACCAAATCGGACCCAGAGTGACCCGGGCCACCAAATCGGACCCAGAGTGACCCGGGCCACCAAATCGGACCCAGAGTGACCCGGGCCACCAAATCGGACCCAGAGTGACCCGGGCCACCAAATCGGACCCAGAGTGACCCGGGCCACCAAATCGGACCCAGAGTGACCCGGGCCACCAAATCGGACCCAGAGTGACCCGGGCCACCAAATCGGACCCAGAGTGACCCGGGCCACCAAATCGGACCCAGAGTGACCCGGGCCACCAAATCGGACCCAGAGTGACCCGGGCCACCAAATCGGACCCAGAGTGACCCGGGCCACCAAATCGGACCCAGAGTGACCCGGGCCACCAAATCGGACCCAGAGTGACCCGGGCCACCAAATCGGACCCAGAGTGACCCGGGCCACCAAATCGGACCCAGAGTGACCCGGGCCACCAAATCGGACCCAGAGTGACCCGGGCCACCAAATCGGACCCAGAGTGACCCGGGCCACCAAATCGGACCCAGAGTGACCCGGGCCACCAAATCGGACCCAGAGTGACCCGGGCCACCAAATCGGACCCAGAGTGACCCGGGCCACCAAATCGGACCCAGAGTGACCCGGGCCACCAAATCGGACCCAGAGTGACCCGGGCCACCAAATCGGACCCAGAGTGACCCGGGCCACCAAATCGGACCCAGAGTGACCCGGGCCACCAAATCGGACCCAGAGTGACCCGGGCCACCAAATCGGACCCAGAGTGACCCGGGCCACCAAATCGGACCCAGAGTGACCCGGGCCACCAAATCGGACCCAGAGTGACCCGGGCCACCAAATCGGACCCAGAGTGACCCGGGCCACCAAATCGGACCCAGAGTGACCCGGGCCACCAAATCGGACCCAGAGTGACCCGGGCCACCAAATCGGACCCAGAGTGACCCGGGCCACCAAATCGGACCCAGAGTGACCCGGGCCACCAAATCGGACCCAGAGTGACCCGGGCCACCAAATCGGACCCAGAGTGACCCGGGCCACCAAATCGGACCCAGAGTGACCCGGGCCACCAAATCGGACCCAGAGTGACCCGGGCCACCAAATCGGACCCAGAGTGACCCGGGCCACCAAATCGGACCCAGAGTGACCCGGGCCACCAAATCGGACCCAGAGTGACCCGGGCCACCAAATCGGACCCAGAGTGACCCGGGCCACCAAATCGGACCCAGAGTGACCCGGGCCACCAAATCGGACCCAGAGTGACCCGGGCCACCAAATCGGACCCAGAGTGACCCGGGCCACCAAATCGGACCCAGAGTGACCCGGGCCACCAAATCGGACCCAGAGTGACCCGGGCCACCAAATCGGACCCAGAGTGACCCGGGCCACCAAATCGGACCCAGAGTGACCCGGGCCACCAAATCGGACCCAGAGTGACCCGGGCCACCAAATCGGACCCAGAGTGACCCGGGCCACCAAATCGGACCCAGAGTGACCCGGGCCACCAAATCGGACCCAGAGTGACCCGGGCCACCAAATCGGACCCAGAGTGACCCGGGCCACCAAATCGGACCCAGAGTGACCCGGGCCACCAAATCGGACCCAGAGTGACCCGGGCCACCAAATCGGACCCAGAGTGACCCGGGCCACCAAATCGGACCCAGAGTGACCCGGGCCACCAAATCGGACCCAGAGTGACCCGGGCCACCAAATCGGACCCAGAGTGACCCGGGCCACCAAATCGGACCCAGAGTGACCCGGGCCACCAAATCGGACCCAGAGTGACCCGGGCCACCAAATCGGACCCAGAGTGACCCGGGCCACCAAATCGGACCCAGAGTGACCCGGGCCACCAAATCGGACCCAGAGTGACCCGGGCCACCAAATCGGACCCAGAGTGACCCGGGCCACCAAATCGGACCCAGAGTGACCCGGGCCACCAAATCGGACCCAGAGTGACCCGGGCCACCAAATCGGACCCAGAGTGACCCGGGCCACCAAATCGGACCCAGAGTGACCCGGGCCACCAAATCGGACCCAGAGTGACCCGGGCCACCAAATCGGACCCAGAGTGACCCGGGCCACCAAATCGGACCCAGAGTGACCCGGGCCACCAAATCGGACCCAGAGTGACCCGGGCCACCAAATCGGACCCAGAGTGACCCGGGCCACCAAATCGGACCCAGAGTGACCCGGGCCACCAAATCGGACCCAGAGTGACCCGGGCCACCAAATCGGACCCAGAGTGACCCGGGCCACCAAATCGGACCCAGAGTGACCCGGGCCACCAAATCGGACCCAGAGTGACCCGGGCCACCAAATCGGACCCAGAGTGACCCGGGCCACCAAATCGGACCCAGAGTGACCCGGGCCACCAAATCGGACCCAGAGTGACCCGGGCCACCAAATCGGACCCAGAGTGACCCGGGCCACCAAATCGGACCCAGAGTGACCCGGGCCACCAAATCGGACCCAGAGTGACCCGGGCCACCAAATCGGACCCAGAGTGACCCGGGCCACCAAATCGGACCCAGAGTGACCCGGGCCACCAAATCGGACCCAGAGTGACCCGGGCCACCAAATCGGACCCAGAGTGACCCGGGCCACCAAATCGGACCCAGAGTGACCCGGGCCACCAAATCGGACCCAGAGTGACCCGGGCCACCAAATCGGACCCAGAGTGACCCGGGCCACCAAATCGGACCCAGAGTGACCCGGGCCACCAAATCGGACCCAGAGTGACCCGGGCCACCAAATCGGACCCAGAGTGACCCGGGCCACCAAATCGGACCCAGAGTGACCCGGGCCACCAAATCGGACCCAGAGTGACCCGGGCCACCAAATCGGACCCAGAGTGACCCGGGCCACCAAATCGGACCCAGAGTGACCCGGGCCACCAAATCGGACCCAGAGTGACCCGGGCCACCAAATCGGACCCAGAGTGACCCGGGCCACCAAATCGGACCCAGAGTGACCCGGGCCACCAAATCGGACCCAGAGTGACCCGGGCCACCAAATCGGACCCAGAGTGACCCGGGCCACCAAATCGGACCCAGAGTGACCCGGGCCACCAAATCGGACCCAGAGTGACCCGGGCCACCAAATCGGACCCAGAGTGACCCGGGCCACCAAATCGGACCCAGAGTGACCCGGGCCACCAAATCGGACCCAGAGTGACCCGGGCCACCAAATCGGACCCAGAGTGACCCGGGCCACCAAATCGGACCCAGAGTGACCCGGGCCACCAAATCGGACCCAGAGTGACCCGGGCCACCAAATCGGACCCAGAGTGACCCGGGCCACCAAATCGGACCCAGAGTGACCCGGCCCACCAAATCGGACCCAGAGTGACCCGGCCCACCAAATCGGACCCAGAGTGACCCGGCCCACCAAATCGGACCCAGAGTGACCCGGCCCACCAAATCGGACCCAGAGTGACCCGGCCCACCAAATCGGACCCAGAGTGACCCGGCCCACCAAATCGGACCCAGAGTGACCCGGCCCACCAAATCGGACCCAGAGTGACCCGGCCCACCAAATCGGACCCAGAGTGACCCGGCCCACCAAATCGGACCCAGAGTGACCCGGCCCACCAAATCGGACCCAGAGTGACCCGGCCCACCAAATCGGACCCAGAGTGACCCGGCCCACCAAATCGGACCCAGAGTGACCCGGCCCACCAAATCGGACCCAGAGTGACCCGGGCCACCAAATCGGACCCAGAGTGACCCGGGCCACCAAATCGGACCCAGAGTGACCCGGGCCACCAAATCGGACCCAGAGTGACCCGGGCCACCAAATCGGACCCAGAGTGACCCGGGCCACCAAATCGGACCCAGAGTGACCCGGGCCACCAAATCGGACCCAGAGTGACCCGGGCCACCAAATCGGACCCAGAGTGACCCGGGCCACCAAATCGGACCCAGAGTGACCCGGGCCACCAAATCGGACCCAGAGTGACCCGGGCCACCAAATCGGACCCAGAGTGACCCGGGCCACCAAATCGGACCCAGAGTGACCCGGGCCACCAAATCGGACCCAGAGTGACCCGGGCCACCAAATCGGACCCAGAGTGACCCGGGCCACCAAATCGGACCCAGAGTGACCCGGGCCACCAAATCGGACCCAGAGTGACCCGGGCCACCAAATCGGACCCAGAGTGACCCGGGCCACCAAATCGGACCCAGAGTGACCCGGGCCACCAAATCGGACCCAGAGTGACCCGGGCCACCAAATCGGACCCAGAGTGACCCGGGCCACCAAATCGGACCCAGAGTGACCCGGGCCACCAAATCGGACCCAGAGTGACCCGGCCCACCAAATCGGACCCAGAGTGACCCGGCCCACCAAATCGGACCCAGAGTGACCCGGCCCACCAAATCGGACCCAGAGTGACCCGGCCCACCAAATCGGACCCAGAGTGACCCGGCCCACCAAATCGGACCCAGAGTGACGCGGCCCACCAAATCGGACCCAGACTGGCCCCGCCCACCAAATCGGACCCAGAGTGGCCCCGCCCACCAAATCGGACCCAGAGTGGCCCCGCCCACCAAATCCTCAACCCTGAGGAGCTACAACTACCAAACCAGCATCTGAGGGGCACCCAAGTGTGAAAGTCTTGCAGGGGCAGCCCGGGCACCATTCCAAAGCACTATCTGTAGTTCCTTCAGGAAATACCCATCTAGTTTTAAATGTGATGTTGTCCCAAAAAATGGTGTTGTAAATTTTAACCCTTATAACTAACAAAAAAATATATGTTTCATACATTATGCTGATTTAAAGTAGACAGGTGTAAAACATTATTTATTAACTATTTTGTGTGACATAACTCTTTGTGTGACACTGCAAAATTTTCAACATTTTAGCCAAATTTCCGATTTTTTCACAAATAAATATAAGTCAAATCAAGGAAATTTTACCTTTATCACGAAGTACAATATTTCACCAAAAAAAGTCTTGGAATCAGTGGGATCCATTGAAGCGTTCCAGAGTTATGACCTTAGAAATTGACAGTGGTCAGAATTGAAAAATTGGCCTGGTCAGGAAGGTGAAAACAAGCTTTGGGATGAAGGGATTAAGCATAGGAGATGACTGACAGTACTGACTACATTTCAGATTTCCAGCTAAAAAGCTGAAATCAGCTGAATATCCCAATATTCAGGTACCATTAACTACTCAGGCCAGTGCTTCTGCTAGCCATTGTGAAGTGGAGAGTGACAAATGGGTATTTGGCTTATGTTTTTTATGCTAAACCAGGGATTCAAGCTAACCAGGGATTCAAGCTTGAGGAGGATAATTTGCATATTCCAGGTGCCTTCTGGGAAAAGCAGAGTCTCCCTCAGCAAGAAGATCGTTGGGTACAGCCGGGACCAGCTGCTTGGAAAGCATCACCAAACCAGGGATTCAAGCTTGAGGAGGATAATTTGCATATTCCAGGTGCCTTCTGGGAAAAGCAAAGAGTCTCCCTCAGCAAGAAGATCGTTGGGTACAGCCGGGACCAGCTGCTTGGAAAGCATCACCAAACAAAAAAATTTTTTGCCTGTAGGACATTATTGCAAGAAAGCTTGGCTGAGTAGATTACACAAGAAGGAAAACACACAGCAAGTCAGCAGGATCTAGGAGCAAAATGGCAGATGTGACAACCTACATGGTGAGCTGCAGTATGTGCTACATGTTCACAGATCGACCAGAAGAAGAATCCAATTTCACCTGTCAGAAGTGTAGACTAGTGGCCCTTTTAGAAGAAAAGGTGCGAGGTCTGGAAGAAAGAATAGCAACTTTGAAACTCATCAAAGAGAATGAAGACTTCCTAGACAGAACAGAAGCATCTCTACTGGTCACAGAAGGTGAAAAAAGTGTCAGAGAACCTCCAAAAGCAGATGAGTGGAAGCATGTGACCAAAAGAAGCAAGAAGACCATGGAAAAATCACCAACCACACAACTGAAGAACCGATATCAAATCTTTGTAGAGGATGAAGATGGCACACCTAAGGATGAAGCAATACCAGCAAGCAAAAAAGAAAAGGGCACACAGCAACAAGTGACAGCAAAAAGTACAGCCAAGAAGCAACGAAGAGTGGTGGTGGTGGGAGACTCACTACTGAGAGGCACAGAAGCAGCCATCTGCAGACCGGACATACCCGCAAGAGAAGTATGCTGCCTTCCAGGTGCGATGATCAAGGATGTGACCGATAGGATACCAAAGCTCTTCAGCTCCAAGGACGTCCACCCATTTCTGCTGATACATGTTGGCACCAATGACACGGCAAGGAAGGACCTACCGACAATCTGCAAGGACTTTGAAGAGTTGGGGAAGAAAGTAAAGGAACTGGATGCACAGGTAGTTTTTTCTTCTATCCTTCCAGTAGACGGGCATGGCACCAGGAGATGGAACAGGATCCTTGATGCGAACAACTGGCTAAGACTATGGTGCAGACAACAAGGATTCGGATTCCTGGACCACGGTGTAAATTACTTGTACGATGGACTCCTCGCCAGAGACGGACTACACCTTAACAAACCTGGGAAACACACATTCGCCAGAAGACTCGCTACACTCATCAGGAGGGCGTTAAACTAGAAGTAGAGGGGACGGGAAGAAAAACATTAGACTCGAACAAAGAAGACCCAGGAAAACATACTCAGAACGGAGGTAAGAACATTTCTAAAACAATCCACAGCGAGGAGATTGGAACAAAACAAAATCCTCTAAACTGCATGCTCGCAAACGCCAGAAGCCTGACAAACAAGATGGAAGAACTAGAAGCAGAAATATCTACAGGTAACTTTGACATAGTGGGAATAACCGAGACATGGTTAGATGAAAGCTATGACTGGGCAGTTAACTTACAGGGTTACAGTCTGTTTAGAAAGGATCGTAAAAATCGGAGAGGAGGAGGGGTTTGTCTCTATGTAAAGTCTTGTCTAAAGTCCACTTTAAGGGATGATATTAGCGAAGGGAATGAGGATGTCGAGTCCATATGGGTCAAAATTCATGGAGGGAAAAATGGTAACAAAATTCTCATTGGGGTCTGTTACAAACCCCCAAATATAACAGAAATCATGGAAAGTCTACTTCTAAAGCAGATAGATGAAGCTGCAACCCATAATGAGGTCCTGGTTATGGGGGACTTTACCCGGATATTAACTGGGAAACAGAAACCTGTGAAACCCATAAAGGCAACAGGTTTCTGCTAATAACCAAGAAAAATTATCTTTCACAATTGTTGCAGAATCCAACCAGAGGAGCAGCACTTTTAGACCTAATACTATCTAATAGACCTGACAGAATAACAAATCTGCAGGTGGTCGGGCATCTAGGAAATAGCAACCACAATATTGTACAGTTTCAACTGTCTTTCACTAGGGGGACTTGTCAGGGAGTCACAAAAACACTGAACTTTAGGAAGGCAAGGTTTGACCAGCTTAGAGATGCCCTTAATCTGGTAGACTGGGACAATATCCTCAGAAATAAGAATACAGATAAAAAATGGAAAATGTTTAAGAACATCCTAAATAGGCACTGTAAGCGGTTTATACCTTGTGGGAATAAAAGGACTGGAAATAGGAAAAACCCAATGTGGCTAAACAAAGAAGTAAGACAGGCAATTAACAGTAAAAAGCAAGCATTTGCACTACTAAAGCAGGATGGCACCATTGAAGCTCTAAAAAACTATAGGGAGAAAAATACTTTATCTAAAAAACTAACTAAAGCTGCCAAAAAGGAAACAGAGAAGCACATTGCTAAGGAGAGTAAAACTAATCCCAAACTGTTCTTCAACTATATCAATAGTAAAAGAATAAAAACTGAAAATGTAGGCCCCTTAAAAAATAGTGAGGAAAGAATGGTTGTAGATGACGAGGAAAAAGCTAACATATTAAACACCTTCTTCTCCACGGTATTCACGGTGGAAAATGAAATGCTAGGTGAAATCCCAAGAAACAATGAAAACCCTATATTAAGGGTCACCAATCTAACCCAAGAAGAGGTGCGAAACCGGCTAAATAAGATTAAAATAGATAAATCTCCGGGTCCGGATGGCATACACCCACGAGTACTAAGAGAACTAAGTAATGTAATAGATAAACCATTATTTCTTATTTTTAGGGACTCTATAGCGACGGGGTCTGTTCCGCAGGACTGGCGCATAGCAAATGTGGTGCAAAAATTTTAAAAAGGGCTCTAAAAGTGAACCTGGAAATTATAGGCCAGTAAGTCTAACCTCTACTGTTGGTAAAATATTTGAAGGGTTTCTGAAGGATGTTATTCTGGATTATCTCAATGAGAATAACTGTTTAACTCCATATCAGCATGGGTTTATGAGAAATCGCTCCTGTCAAACCAATCTAATCAGTTTTTATGAGGAGGTAAGCTATAGGCTGGACCAGGGTGAGTCATTGGATGTGGTATATCTCGATTTTTCCAAAGCATTTGATACCGTGCCGCACAAGAGGTTGGTACACAAAATGAGAATGCTTGGTCTGGGGGAAAATGTGTGTAAATGAGTTAGTAACTGGCTTAGTGATAGAAAGCAGAGGGTGGTTATAAATGGTATAGTCTCTACCTGGGTCGCTGTGACCAGTGGGGTACCGCAGGGGTCGCTATTGGGACCTGTTCTCTTCAACATATTCATTAATGATCTGGTAGAAGGTTTACACAGTAAAATATTGATATTTGCAGATGATACAAAACTATGTAAAGCAGTTAATACAGGAGAAGATAGTATTCTGCTACAGATGGATCTGGATAAGTTGGAAACTTGGGCTGAAAGGTGGCAGATGAGGTTTAACAATGATAAATGTAAGGTTATACACGTGGGAAGAAGGAATCAATGTCACCATTACACACTGAATGGGAAACCACTGGGTAAATCTGACATGGAGAAGGACTTGGGGATCCTAGTTAATGATAAACTTACCTGGAGCAGCCAGTGCCAGGCAGCAGCTGCCAAGGCAAACAGGATCATGGGGTGCATTAAAAGAGGTCTGGATACACATGATGAGAGCATTATACTGCCTCTGTACAAATCCCTAGTTAGACCGCACATGGAGTACTGTGTCCAGTTTTGGGCACCGGTGCTCAAGAAGGATATAATGGAACTAGAGAGAGTACAAAGGAGGGCAACAAAATTAATAAAGGGGATGGGAGAACTACAATACCCAGATAGATTAGCGAAATTAGGATTATTTAGTCTAGAAAAAAGACGACTGAGGGGCGATCTAATAGCCATGTATAAGTATATAAGGGGACAATACAAATATCTCGCTGAGGATCTGTTTATACCAAGGAAGGTGACGGGCACAAGGGGGCATTCTTTGCGTCTGGAGGAGAGAAGGTTTTTCCACCAAAATAGAAGAGGATTCTTTACTGTTAGGGCAGTGAGAATCTGGAATTGCTTGCCTGAGGAGGTGGTGATGGCGAACTCAGTTGAGGGGTTCAAGAGAGGCCTAGATGTCTTCCTGGAGCAGAACAATATTGTATCATACAATTATTAGGTTCTGTAGAAGGACGTAGATCTGGGGATTTATTATGATGGAATATAGGCTGAACTGGATGGACAAATGTCTTTTTTCGGCCTTACTAACTATGTAACTATGTAAATATCTGAGGTTCTGTGTGGCTTGCCCACTAATATAATTAATAATAATGGTGGCCAAAGGCATTACCTGTAATTGCTTTTTTATCAAGCTCGCATCCAATTATTCTCTATTACTAATATTACTATAATAAATTAATATTATCATCAATATTTCATTTAACCCCTTCATGTCGGATAACGTATAATTACGTCATCGGCCATGTCTCTGCCTTTGATGCAGACTCACACACTGAGTCCACATCTTTTCTGCCCATTTGATGGCTGTTTAATCAGCCATCAAGTACCCCTTACAGTGGCAATCTCAGACCCACCTGCGGCTGTCAACCAGTTAAATCCTGCTGTCAATTACTTAGACCGGCATTTAACAAGCGCAGACAGGAAGTGCATCATTAATCTCGCCCATCAGCACACCAGTCACGTTATTGTGTGGCGCTGATGAGTTGTCATGATCCTCCTGTGAATGCCACCCAATGGATATCTAAGCTACTGCAATGCTCTACACATGGGGTAAGTAACATAGTGAATCAGAAGAACTATGCTACATTTCTAATTCGAGGTAATTGATAGTAATATTATCACACCTACAACATATTTGGATAGGATCTTGGAGATGGGAATATCCCTTTAAAGCCTTAACCCCTTTCAGACATCAAGCTTAATAGCATGCCGATGCCGGACTTCCCCTGTGTGGTGCAGGCTCCGGCGCTGAGCCTGCTGCTTTCCAGGCAGATGACAGCTAATCTGTACAGCAAACATGTGCCCGCAAAAGCTGCTTGTGGCATTATGATCCACCAGCAGCTGTTAACTAGTTAAATGCCACTGTGATTGTCTGACAGCAGCATTTAAGTTGCGCTTACCGGAAGCGCGTTGGAAATCCTGCCCATCGGTGACCCCGTCACATGATCGCGGGTCACCGATGAGTCGGCATGACAACCAGAGTTCTCCAGCAGACATCTATGGTTGTCATTGCCAGATTGCTATGAGTGGCACCTTGTGGTCGGTGCTCATAGCAAGTAAGGATTTCTGCTACACACAGGAGAGCTGATAATCACTTGTGTGTAGCAGAGCAGATCAGACTAGCACAGCTTCTAGTCTCCCATGGAGACTATTAAAGCTTGCAAAGAGTAAAAAAAAGATTTAAAAAATATTGAAAAAATTAAAAAAATATAAAAGTTTCACCCCTCTTTTGCCCCATTCAAAATAAAAAAAATCAAATATACACATATTTGGTATCACCGCGTTCTGAATTGCCCAATCTATAAGTATAAAAAAAGAATTAACCCAGTCTCTAAACGGCGTAAATATAAAAAAGATCAAAACATCAGAATTAAGTTTTTTGGTCGCCGCTACATTGCAATATAGTGCAATAATGGGCGATCAAAAGATCAAAATGGAATCAATACAAAGCCCAAGATCACAAAAATGAGGATTTTTTTTCACCATTTAGATAAAAAAGAATCTAGGCAAGTTTGGTGTCTGTGAACTCATAGTGACCTGGAGAATCATAATAGCACGTCAGTTTTAGCATTTAGTGATCATGGTAAAAAACAAAACAAAAAAACAACTGTAGGATTGCAATTTTTTTGCAATTTCACCTCACTTAGAATTTTTTTTCCGTTTTCCAGTACACGAAATGTTAAAACCAATGGTGTTGCTCAAAAATACAACTTGTCCTGCAAGAAACAAGCCTTCACATGGCCATATTGAGTGAAAATAACAAAAATTTATGGCTCTGGGAAAAAGGGGAGCAAAAATCAAAAACGCAAAAACGGAAATACCTTTGGTCATGAAGGGGTTAAGGAATGTATTTCATGATTTACCAACTTTTTATTTATCATTATAGGCAAAACATTTGTTATCTTCTGCAACCATTTATTTGAGCAGTATTTGTCAAAAACGTTTAGCACTAATGAGGCTAACCATCAATCTAAAGGAACATATAAAGGGTTCTCCACTACTTTACAACCACTGTTTAATCAATTAATCATAGAATATAAAAAATGACATATAGTCCTTCCGCACTGGCACCATTCCAATGATGTCTCAGCTGAATCTCTTAGAGGGTGACATTACATTATTGTTTACATGACCGCTGCAACCAATCAGAGGCTGCTGACTGGCTGCAAATTTATGATTTCATCAGAGTGGACAAATGGATTGACAGAATATTGGTTAGCTGCAGCTGGTTAGTAGCCACTGATTGGCTGCAGTGGTCATGAGAAACAACATTGTTACCAGAACAGCAACACTGACTTTCTGGAACGGCACTGCTGCTGGAGGTGAGTTATACATTGTTTTTAGTCTGTATGGTGCCCTGAATTGATGAAGTTGTCCAGTAATAGACAGCCCCTTTAATTCAATATACAGAAAGGTTATATTTTTTAAACTAATAATTCATTGATATATTTTTAAACCTATCATCATTTTATATAAGCACAACCGCAGTTGCTGCATTTTAATCCTTTGACCTCCTATGCGCACACAGCAAAAAATTAAAGAACAAAAAAAGAAACACTTCCTGAATTTCCTCTCAAGTATTTCATTAATTCATGTGAAATCCAAACTTTTAGTCTGGATTTTTCAATAATTTAATCTTAAGTCTAAATACAGTATTGAGATGACCTTGTATTAGTCTTCTAAAAAAAGTAAAAATCAGCTTTTTAACACACTTTAGTTTTTTAACCCTGTATATGTGTTTCAAATATTACACCATAAGAATGTAATAGACTAATTTGGACTTATTTTTCTAAAATGCCTTGTATTATAGTGCAGTTATTTATTTTAATTAAAACATATGTTAAACAAACACAAATACGGATGTACAGCATATAAAGGGACGCATTGTGTATATATATATATACTGTATGTGCATGAATCACCCATGATGTTATGACACTAATAAACTGTATAAGGCATATTTAGTATTTACAGTACTGTACAAAAGTTTTAGACAGATGTAGTAAAAATGCTGCAAAGCAAAAAAGGTTTAGCAGTAGTAATAGTTTATATTTAACAATAAAAAATTCAAAGTAACTGTTGTAATGCCAGTTATAACATGAGTAGTAATATAGTGCCTTTAATTTGGCATAATGGTGGATTCTGGAGTCTTGACTAATGCTGTACTTTAAATCTACATACCGATGATGAGCTTTTGGTGAGTTTTTGATGTTGCAAATTTTTTGCACATATTACATGAGACGCTTTGCACAAAATTTGGCCAAATAATGCCTGCCCATCAACCAACGTCAAGGAGACCTCATGAGTCTGATGTGTCCCTGAGCAGTGTGTACACCTCTCTAAGGCTAATGTTTGAATGCATGGGTGAATGTGGACACCTCTCTCAGTAAAGTCTACATTTACGGGTTGGCAGGAACCAGCTGTAATTAAAATCACCACATGGGGAAGGGTGGAGTCCTCAGACAGAAAGCTAGCATACAAATAACAGAAAACTGGCACATCAAAAACTAGTCTGAAATCAGCTGACATGTTCCAGAAAAGGTGTTGGCTCAGCGTTGGAGCCCACATAAAAGGGAGAGACCCAACATGTGCCATACATGTACAGCCCATGTCGTGAAGAGGTTAAGGATATACTACTAGAATCCAGTAGAACTTATACCTTCTGTTAATAAAATGTCCAGGAATGAAACCATAACGGATAAATATGACATTGAAAAGTTTAATAAGACAAAACCAAAAGGCATTCAAAATCTTGAAGTCCGAGAATACAGAAATAGCATTTCAGGAGTATAAAGATGTCAATAAGAAATGTAAAAAAGAAATCAACCTGGCAAAGTTATCTGATCCAGGGCTCATCCAACTAGGCAAAAATCAAAGTTCATCCCTGATATAACTAGTTTAACAGAAGAAGAAGTATGCCTGCCTCTGAGCAAATTAAACATTGAAAAATTTCTCTGACCAGATGGCATTCATCCTCGGATATTGAGGGAATTGAGCTCAGTAATTGATGTATCTCATTCTCAACTTATTAGACTCTCTTGTAACAGAGTTGATGCCTTAGAATTGGAGGATGGCTGATGTGGTGCCAATATTTAATCAAGGTAAGAAGGTGAATCAAGGCAACTACCACCTGGTAAGCCTGAGATCAGTAGTGTGTAGTGATGGATGGACCCATGGATGTTCGGGTCTGCTGGGTTTGGCTGAATGTCTAAAAACAGTCAGGTTTGGGCACCAAAATGGTACCCAGCTCAAACTCAGACCCCAGCAAATGAATGGAGAGCCCAAATATCCAGCGTTTTTCATCCATATTGTCATCTGCTTGACAGCACGGGAAACACCATCTTTGATCAGTGGTAAGTTTATTAGCACTGGTCAGAGCCCTATTTTTCCCATGCTGTCACACAGATGCTAATTTTCGCGTTTTGCTCTGCTCTTTTCACTTGCCCTGGTGTGGCAAATTGGGTAATATTGTGGGGTTGATGTCAGCTTTGTAATGTCAGCTGACATTGGAGCACCCCTGTGGGCAGTGGAGTACTCAGTACCGGGTCCTTCGGTTCTCAAAGGGGATGTCACGGTGGCTGACCTGGTCCTTGGCCCTCGGGACGTCCGTTGTAAAAGGGGAAAGGTCTTTAAAGGGATATGTTCATGACACAACCTGTGGTATTCGACTGTATATGAGTTGGTGACTCTAGGTTCAGCACCTGTTCACACTTAGTCTATGTTTGGATGTGACGGTAAGTTTTTTGAAACCTGTGGTATTCAGTCAGGGTGACCGACGCTGCTTTAAGGGGTCCGCTGGGATGATGTTATGGCAGCTAGATGGTATACCTTCCCACAGGTGAAGTGTGTCCCCACAACTCACAACTGTTGAAGATGTTACAGATGTTATGTCTCTCTCTCTGTCCCCCAGATGGATAGGACAAACCCGTATGACCGGTGGCTTGAGGCTTTTACAGGGACTCTATCATGCCCTGGCCTCTCGTGGGTGCCACTGTTGTGAATTCTGCTTTTGGGTTCCCTCCGGTGGTGGTAGGTGGTAATGCAGTTGTCCCTGAGTTGCAGTCCTGGTCAGGTGTTTCTGCTGATTGCAGTTCTGACTGGGGTATTTAGGTGTGCAGGATCCATTAGTCCTTGCCAGTTGCCAATTGTTGTTGGGAGGTGTTGGACCTCTGCCTGGTTCCTCCTGCCTTACTGCCAAATCAGCAAAGATAAGTGTCTGTTTTTTTTTTCTGTGGCACACATGCTGTGTGCTTCATGATTCAGTGCTATTCTTTTGTGTTTTCTTGTCCAGCTGAGATTGTGTCAGTATTTTCTCAGTCTTGTTGGATTCTCTGGGGTTGCAGATATTCATTCCACTTCTTTAGTTAGATTGTGGAATTTGTTTGTATTATCTGCTGTGGATATTTTTTGAAGGGTTTTAATACTGACCGCCTAGTATTCTGTCCTATCCTTTCCTATTTAGCTAGAGTGGCCTCTTTTGCTAAATCTAGTTTTCTGCCTGCGTGTGTCTTTTCTTCTCCTACTCACAGTCAATATTTGTGGGGGCTGCCTATCCTTTGGGGTTCTGCTCTGAGGCAAGGTAGTATTCCTATTTCCATCTATAGGGGTATTTAGTCCTCCGGCTGTGTCGAGGTGTCTAGGGTTTGTTAGGCACACCCCACGGCTACTTCTAGTTGCAGTGTTAGTTCAGGATCTGCGGTCAGTATAGTTTCCACCTACTCCAGAGAAAGTTTCATGCGGCTCCAAGGTCACCCGATCATAACATGCCACCTTGCCTGCCTCCTGGCTATGGGGCAGATCAGTAACTTGCAATCAGCTGTCCTGCCGGTCTCGGGAGCAAGGCATAAAGGACAGTTGCTCCCTCGGTGTTCCGGCTACCGGGATCCTGCGCCTCAGAAGAAGGCAGCCTGTGCAGGGCAGAACTCCTTCTGGTTTCCACTCCTTTGCTATAACGTCTTCATCCTCTCTACAATACAGTTCTCTTTTCGTGTCCTTTCTTAGGAATTGCTGCACATGGGGCAGGCGCAGCTCCATGACCTTCTGTCTAGGCTTCTGATAGGCTCCCACCCCTGTCAGGGACCAACTACCTGAGCAAGGCTCAGCCAGCAACTGCCTAACTTCCTATCCAGGCCACCAGTTTTACCTAACTGTGAAGAGAGCCCTAATAATTAGGTGCATAGCTCCCCCTGGTGGACTGGAGTATTAAATGTGTTGTATGTTTGTGGTACCTGGTAAAGAGATCTCCTTCTTTGCCTCCAAACGTAACATCACTCCCCCTAGAGGAAAATGATATTACTGTAACGACCAGGAACCTGGGGTGCTGCAACACGAAATCCACAGGTTAGCAATGAAGAGCTGTCTATAAAATACCTCCATTACTAACCCTGTAATCAAAAGTAATGGCAACACACACAGGAAAAAGTCATTTAAATAATATAAACACACAGACTTCACTATTTGAAAAAAACACTCCCCATCTTTCACCTATTCATTACTGTGAAATTAAAAATAATGAAACACCATATTCCTCACTGTCCAACAATAATCCATATGTCCCATGATGTGCCACAATTCTGCTACATCGGGATTCACGGCTGAGCTCTGGCATGATGTGACTGCTCAGCCATGAATCCAGGAGACACTGAGCTGAGCCTGGGAACTCAGCTTTAGTCCCGAGTGCTGATGTCAAAAGGTGACCGGAGTTTATTGGCTATGAACTCTGGTCACCTTTTGATGTCAGAGGTTGGCACTTGAAGCTGAGCTCTCATGCTCAGCTTAGTGTCTCCTGGATTAATGACTGAGCAGTAGCATCATGCCACCGCTCAGCCATGTAATCCATATGACTTATTCCTTCCAAAGACCATATGAAGGACCAGGGGGCACTCATTACGAGTGGAAGAAAAGAGATTCTGTCAGCTAAATAGAAAAGAGTTCTTTACAGTTAGAGCAGTCAGAATGTGGAATGCCCAACCGCAAGAGGTAGTAATGGCAGACACAGTAACAACCTTTAAACATGGGCTGGATGATTTCCTCAGTACAGATAATATTGAGGGTTATAGTTAATTTAGTGAAAAATGCACAAAAAGAGAAAGGTTGAACTTGAGGGACATAGGTCTTTTTTCAACCTATGTATCTACAGTATATTCTCTAATTTAAAAAATATTGTTTTTTTCAGGTTGTATGAAGGGAAAAAGTCTTCTTGACCATTACACAGTTGCAATACATTAGCATTGTGTCGTGAAAACCCCTTTCCTGGGAGAACTTAGTTCGGGTGACACAAGTCATCTCCAGGTCTGCCAACTTTGGTCAAATTAGGGACGATGCACCTGAGATAAAAGCCTACACAATTGTCTGGCTGTGTATGAAGTCTTGTCCACCCTGCTGACCGTGGAGGAGGTTTTTATTGTGTAACTAAAAGGAAGCATTACTGTTGTGATTCGGTTCGTGGGCTCCCCCGGTGGTCTCTTGTGGTACTGGTGTCCTGCAAGCTTTGCCTTCTCAGTTCACCTGTTTCTATCAGGATGTGGGAGTATCCTATTTAACCTTGCTCCTCAGTCATTCTAATGCTGGCCATCAATGTATCCAGAGTGATTCTGTTGCTTGTTCCTGCTCCCAGTTTTCTGCTCAGCTAAGTTGGACGCTTTAGTCCTTAAGTCTATTTTTGTATGTTTTGTCCAGTTTGCACGTATGTGAATCTCTGCAGCTGGAAGCTCTTGTTGGGCTGAAATTACCACTCCAGTGGCATGAGTTGTCACATGAGTTAAGGTAATTTCAGGATGGTGTTTTGAAGGGTTTTGCAGCTGACCGCGAAGTCCTCTGTTGTATCTTTCTGCTATTTAGTTAGCGGGCCTCTCTGTGCTAAACCTGCTTTCATACTACGTGTGTCTTTTCATCTGCTCTCACCGTTATTATATGTGGGGGGCTGCTATCTCCTGTGGGGACATTCTCTGGAGGCAAGCCAGGACTGTGTTTTCTTCTACCAGGGGTAGTTAGTTCTCCGGCTGGCGCGCGGCATCTAGAGACAACGCAGGAATGCCCCCTGGCTACTTCTAGTGTGGTGTGTAGGTTTAGCATCGCGGTCAGCTCTAGTTTCCATCACCCGAGAGCTTGTCCGTTTATTCTATGCTTCTGATGTTTCCTTGCCATTGGAAACCATAACAGTATGGCCAGCCCAAATGTTTAATCTATAGGCTGAAGCAGGAGAGAAAAGGAACTGTGTGAAACCTTTTTTTTTTTTTTTTCCTTCCTCTGAAGTTGCACTCCAGCTCTAATTGCAGTCTCCTGTTTTCCTCTCCTCTTAACCCCTGAATGGCTCAGACTTTATCTGTTGAAATATGGATCCCCAGAGTCTGGCTACCAATTTGAATAATCTTGCCTCTAAAGTTCAGAATATACAAGATTTTTTGTTACATGCTCCTCGGTCTGAACCTAAAATTCCTATACCGGAGTTTTTTTCTGGAGATCGATCTTGTTTTCTAAATTTTAAATACAATTGTAAATTGTTTCTTTCGCTGAGATCTCATTCTGCTGGAGATCCTGCCCAGCAAGTAAAAATTGTTATTTCTTTACTGCGGGGTGACCCCCAAAATTGGGCATTTTTATTGGCACCAGGGGATCCTGCGTTGCTCAATGTGGATGCGTTTTTTCTGGCTTTGGGGTTGCTTTATGAGGAACCAAATTTGGAGATTCAGGCTGAGAAAGCCCTAATAGCCCTCTCTCAGGGGCAAGATGAAGCCGAAATATATTGCCAAAAATTTCGAAAATGGTCTGTGCTTACTCAGTGGAATGAGTGCGCTCTGGCGGCAATTTTCAGAGAAGGTCTCTCTGATGCTGTAAAAGACGTCATGGTGGGGTTTCCTGCGCCTACTGGTCTGAATGAGTCCATGACAATGGCAATTCAGATTGATCGGCGTTTACGGGAACGCAAACCTGTGCACCAGTTGGCGGTGTCTTCTGAAGAGGCACCACAGAGTATGCAATGTGATAGCTTTCTGTCCAGAAGCGAACAACAGATTTATAGGCGCAAAAATCATTTGTGCTTCTATTGTGGAAATTCTACTCATGTTATATCAGCATGCTCTAAACGAACAAAGAAAGTTGATAAATCCTCTGCTATTGGCACTTTGCAGTCCAAGTTTATTTTGTCTGTAACTCTAATTTGTTCGTTATCTTCTATTGTTGCGGATGCGTATGTGGATTCTGGCGCTGCTTTGAGTCTTATGGATTGGTCCTTTGCCAGGCGCTGTGGGTTTGATCTAGAGCCTCTGGAAGTTCCTATACCTTTAAAGGGTATTGATTCTACACCATTGGCTAGTAATAAACCACAATACTGGACACAAGTGACTATGCGTATGACTCCAGACCATCAAGAGGTGATTCGCTTCCTTGTACTGTATAATCTACATGATGTGTTGGTGCTGGGATTGCCATGGTTGCAAACTCATAACCCAGTCCTTGACTGGAAAACAATGTCTGTACTAAGCTGGGGATGTCAGGGAAATCATGGGGACACATCTTTGGTCTCCATTGCTTCATCTATTCCCTCTGAAATTCCTGAGTTTTTGTCTGATTATCGTGAGGTTTTTGAGGAATCTACTCTTAATTCTCTTCCTCCTCACAGAGATTGCGATTGCGCCATAGATTTGATCCCTGGCAGTAGATTTCCTAAGGGTCGTCTATTCAATCTGTCTGTACCTGAACATGCTGCCATGCGAGAGTATATTAGGGAGTCCTTGGAAAAGGGACATATTCGTCCTTCTTCGTCTCCTCTTGGAGCGGGGTTCTTTTTCGTAGCTAAAAGCGATGGTTCTTTGAGACCTTGTATTGATTATAGACTCTTGAATAAGATCACAGTCAAGTATCAGTATCCTTTGCCATTGCTGACAGATTTATTTGCTCGCATTGAGGGGGCGAAGTGGTTCTCTAAGATTGATCTTCGCGGTGCGTATAATTTGGTGCGAATTAAGCAGGGGGATGAGTGGAAAACCGCATTTAATACGCCCGAGGGCCATTTTGAGTATTTGGTGATGCCTTTTGGTCTGTCAAATGCCCCTTCGGTCTTTCAGTCTTTTATGCACAATATTTTCCGTGAATATCTGGATAAATTTATGATTGTGTATTTGGACGATATCTTGATTTTTTAGGATGACTGGGAATCTCATGTTCAACAAGTTAGGAGGGTTTTTCAGGTTTTGCGGACCAATTCTCTGTTTGTTAAAGGTTCAAAGTGTGTTTTTGGGGTTCAGAAGATTTCTTTTTTGGGGTACATTTTTTCCCCCTCTTCTATTGAGATGGATCCTGTGAAGGTTCGGGCTATTTGTGACTGGACGCAACCGACTTCTCTTAAGGGCCTTCAGAAATTTTTGGGCTTTGCTAACTTTTATCGTCGATTCATAACTGGTTTTTCTAGCGTTGTCAGGCCTTTGACTGATTTGACTAAAAAGGGTGCTGATGTTGCAGATTGGTCTCCTGCTGCTGTGGAGGCCTTTCGGGAGCTTAAGCGCCGTTTTTCTTCTGCTCCGGTGTTGTGCCAGCCTGATGTTTCTCTTCCTTTTCAGGTGGAAGTTGATGCTTCCGAGATCGGAGCGGGGGCGGTTTTGTCGCAGAAAAGTTCAGATTGTTCAGTGATGAGACCTTGTGCATTCTTTTCTCGAAAATTTTCGCCCGCCGAGCGAAATTATGACGTCGGTAATCGGGAGCTTTTGGCGATGAAGTGGGCATTCGAGGAGTGGCGTCATTGGCTTGAGGGTGCTAAACATCAGGTGGTGGTCTTGACTGATCACAAAAATTTGATTTATCTTGAGTCGGCCAGACGTCTGAATCCTAGACAGGCGCGCTGGTCGTTGTTTTTCTCCCGGTTTAATTTTGTGGTTTCGTATCTGCCAGGTACTAAGAATGTGAAGGCGGATGCCCTTTCTAGGAGTTTTGAACCTGATTCCCCTGGTGATTCTAAACCTACGGGTATACTTAAGGATGGGGTGATATTGTCTGCTGTCTTCCCAGACCTGCGACGTGCTTTACAAGAGTTTCAGGCGGATTGGCCTGATCGTTGTCCGCCTGGTAGATTGTTTGTGCCGGATGAGTGGACCAATAGAGTCATCTCGGAGGTTCATTCTTCTGCGTTGGCAGGTCATCCGGGAATTTTTGGTACCAGAGATTTGGTGGCTAGGTCCTTCTGGTGGCCTTCCCTGTCTCGGGACGTGCGTACTTTTGTGCAGTCTTGCGATGTTTGTGCTCGGGCCAAGCCTTGTTGTTCTCGGGCTAGTGGGTTGTTGTTGCCCTTGCCTGTTCCTAAGAGGCCTTGGACACACATCTCTATGGATTTTATTTCTGATCTCCCTGTTTCTCAGAAGATGTCCGTCATTTGGGTGGTGTGTGACCGCTTTTCTAAGATGGTTCATTTGGTGCCCTTGCCCAAGCTGCCTTCCTCATCTGAGTTGGTGCCCCTGTTTTTTCAGAATGTGGTTCGGCTGCATGGTATTCCGGAGAATATCGTTTCCGACAGGGGATCCCAGTTTGTGTCCAGATTTTGGCGGGCGTTTTGTGCCAGGATGGGCATTGATTTGTCTTTTTCGTCTGCATTTCATCCCCAGACAAATGGCCAGACGGAACGTACTAATCAGACCTTGGAGACTTATTTGAGGTGTTTCGTGTCTGCTGATCAGGATGACTGGGTCTCCTTTTTGCCGTTGGCTGAGTTTGCCCTTAATAATCGGGCCAGTTCTGCCACTTTGGTCTCCCCTTTCTTTTGCAATTCAGGGTTCCATCCTCGTTTTTCATCTGGTCAGGTGGAGTCTTCGGATTGTCCTGGAGTGGATACCATGGTGGATAGGTTGCATCGTATTTGGGGGCAGGTGGTGGACAATTTGGAGTTGTCCCAGGAGAAGACTCAACGTTTTGCTAATCGCCATCGTCGTGTTGGTCCTCGTCTTCGTGTTGGGGACTTGGTGTGGTTGTCCTCCCGTTTTGTCCCTATGAGGGTCTCTTCTCCTAAGTTTAAGCCTCGGTTCATCGGTCCTTATAAGATTTTGGAAATTCTTAACCCTGTGTCTTTTCGTTTGGACCTCCCAGCATCCTTTGCTATCCATAATGTCTTCCATCGGTCATTATTGCGGAGGTATGAGGTACCACTTGTGCCTTTTGTTGAGCCTCCTGCTCCTGTGCTGGTTGAGGGTGAATTGGAGTACGTGGTGGAGAAAATCTTGGACTCCCGTGTTTCCAGACGGAGACTTCAATATCTGGTGAAATGGAAGGGCTACGGTCAAGAGGATAATTCTTGGGTTACAGCTTCTGATGTTCATGCTTCTGATTTGGTCCGTGCCTTTCATAGGGCTCATCCAGATCGCCCTGGTGGTTCTTGTGAGGGTTCGGTGCCCCCTCCTTAAGGGGGGGGTACTGTTGTGATTCGGTTCGTGGGCTCCCCCGGTGGTCTCTTGTGGTACTGGTGTCCTGCAAGCTTTGCCTTCTCAGTTCACCTGTTCCTATCAGGATGTGGGAGTATCCTATTTAACCTTGCTCCTCAGTCATTCTAATGCTGGCCATCAATGTATCCAGAGTGATTCTGTTGCATGTTCCTGCTCCCAGTTTTCTGCTCAGCTAAGTTGGACGCTTTAGTCCTTAAGTCTATTTTTGTATGTTTTGTCCAGTTTGCACGCATGTGAATCTCTGCAGCTGGAAGCTCTTGTTGGGCTGAAATTACCACTCCAGTGGCATGAGTTGTCACATGAGTTAAGGTAATTTCAGGATGGTGTTTTGAAGGGTTTTGCAGCTGACCGCGAAGTCCTCTGTTGTATCTTTCTGCTATTTAGTTAGCGGGCCTCTCTGTGCTAAATCTGCTTTCATACTACGTGTGTCTTTTCATCTGCTCTCACCGTTATTATATGTGGGGGGATGCTATCTCCTGTGGGGACATTCTCTGGAGGCAAGCCAGGACTGTGTTTTCTTCTACCAGGGGTAGTTAGTTCTCCGGCTGGCGCGCGGCATCTAGAGACAACGCAGGAATGCCCCCTGGCTACTTCTAGTGTGGTGTGTAGGTTTAGCATCGCGGTCAGCTCTAGTTTCCATCACCCGAGAGCTTGTCCGTTTATTCTATGCTTCTGATGTTTCCTTGCCATTGGAAACCATAACACATTACATCACTACCAAAACAAGGCCTAACAGGAGAAAGAAGACACGTAACGAAAATTAGTAAATTATTTCTGTCTATGTGGAGGTTCTAAGCTTGGAAAGTTTACTATAATACAATGCCTGTTTTGCAGAACAAAACTTTTGAAATGTAATGGAATTTACAAGTATATCTAATGTGACTAAATAAGAATGTATGATAGCCTTGCCGCAACACATAGCTTAAGAAGTTTCTCAGAATCAGCTAACTTCTATACAGTCTTATTGCTTTTACAAACAGAACTTCGGAACTTATACTAAGCATGCAACAACTCAAAGATATTAAAGCTAGATATAGAGATGTAAGTTGTTTAAATGATAACACTGGTCAACAGCATTTTTGGTGCCAAAGATATTTCATCGAATTTAGGGTATTTTTGGGGTGCTGATTCTGAATATGTCATCAGTTTTGCCAGATTGGCTCAAGTTTTTGAGATTTTTGGTATCTTATTTATAGCACTTGTTGGTAAATGCGACGCATCATCTCATTAATTTCTTTGGATTAGTACTTGAACTGAGCAGTTCTCAAAATAGTTTTGTGTTAATTAGTGTTCTAAAAGTTTGTTCATAGCTTGATTTTTGCACTAACTTTATGTTGTTGTCTGTTTTCCAGTGAAAAGCATGAACTCATCAAGAAGAAGTCATCATGATGACTGTTATTTATGGTAAACACAGGTACAGGCACATCTTCACAATGAGGGACAGGCCTTCTTGCAGATTCCATGTTACTCCCATTTTCGTTTCTTATGCTTATTGAATCCTTGCACTTGCACTGCACAGAAATAACAGTCATCATGATGATTTTTTGGCTCTCTCCACACCATTGGAACACCAAATTTGAAGCTTTTTCTTTGTCCTTTGCTCCATTTTCGTAATAATTCGATACATGCTTTGCACACTATGTGTGGTGCCCAAAACTTGTCTTGGTCCCCAAGCATAACCCCAAAATAGGCAAAATACACTTTTTTTACGAAGTCTGTTATGTTTCTTCTATGTTTTGGCAGTGTGTATTCACCACAAATGTAACAGAATGAGTCTGGATCGTTAAGACAACTTCTTCTTGATGAGTTCATGCTTTTCACTGGAAAACAGACAACAACATAAAGTTAGTGCAAAAATCAAGCTATGAAAACCTTTTAGAACACTAATTAACACAAAACTATATTGAGAACTGCTCAGTTCAAGTACTAATCCAAAGAAATTAATGAGATGATGCGTCGCATTTACCAACAAGTGCTATAAATAAGATACCAAAAATGTCAAAAACTTGAGCCAATCTGGCAAAACTGATAGCATATTCAGAATCAGCACCCCCAAAATACCCCAAATTCATTAAAATATTTTGGACACCAGAAAAAATTTTTTTTTTTGTTGACCTGTGTAATCAAAGTAATATAAACCATAACAATAAAACAATTAAAATCTGAAAACGTGACACTGCTTACTGGGGTTGCAAAAGCAAATGAATAAAAAACGAAACAACTTTTATAGGTACAAATGTTTTTTTCTTTTTTTTTACTTTTCTACTTCTACTTGTGATTGATTTTTTACCCACTAGTTTCCTTGTTTTTTGACTATGTCGCTTATGCTACTCTGATAGTGCTGTGCACATTTTTATTTTTTAAAGTCAGCATAGACTCACACAAATAATATCATACAGCTCATATGCTGATATAACATGTATAAGGTGAAAAAAAAAAATACCGAATAGTATTACTTAGTTTATGGACATTATTTAGCACCAACTATGCAAGAATAAAATCCAACTGCACTAAGACGAGAAGAACACTAGAAGAAACCTATTAAGATAGAAGGCTAATATTGGTGTATTTTGAGATGAATGTTAATTAGTAATTACATTTTTTTAATTTAATTATCCTCTAAACATTGCAAAGCTTTGCTTCATTTCCATATTTTGCTTCCTTCCTTCCAAACACTATGCTGAAGTGCTGTTTCAATGACCAATTAAATTACAAGCTGCTTTCAACTGCTGCTCATCTTAAGATCTGTACTTACAATATACTACAAAAATCAGGCAGACTGGGAAAAGCATGTACTCTAATTGTTTGAGCAGCAGTTGAAAGGGGCTTCTAAAAGAGAATGAGCTGGGCATTATTATGCAACTAGTGTTAGTGTCACAGCTTATTGTTTGATAGCGATGGAAGTAAAATAAGATCATGGAGTATATTACAAAAATACTGTATAATTTACAATGCTTGGAGAATAACTAAATAAAAAAGGGTTTATTTACTTTTCAAGCAATATTATTTCGTAAGAGCTGGCTGGGGCTGTATAGTTCATAGGATATTTTTATAACAGTGATTCATGCATTTAAAGGATTATTACCATCTTAGCCTTTATTGCAGAGACTGAATAACTGCCTCTATCTGCCCACCACCAGATTCAAGGCTATGAAAATAGTTGAGTGCAGCTGCACTTTGCTGTGTGCTGGATTCTTCTAGAAATAAAGCGGTATATCTCTTTAAAAAAAAAGACTCAATGAGCTGGGAAATCATCTTGAAATTGACCTGTTGTTGCTTATTGTGTCATATTACTGTTGATCTACAAGTGAAACTTTCATATATACGAAATTTAGTTAATCCCCTCCAAATTCATTATGATGGAGTCACTGTAACTGTTTGGCTAGTATTCAGAATATGCATTAAAACACCCCTCTGCAGAAGTCCAATAAATAGCGGGTTTGATGTATGGCTTCTTATGAGGAATGTATGTTAAATCATTTTGATAAAGCTTCAAATTGGACCTAGAGGAAGGAAAGCGTGTCTAGAATTTATTATATATACATAGATCAAATTAGAAATTTACAGGAAGCTGATTTCTTTTCTTCACCATAAACATTTTTTTGTTTCAAAGTTTAGGGAGGTCACTACATGGTGCAGAATTAATAATGTGAATGATGGTTAGAGACTAGTAATAAGCAGTGGTTAGGGTTTCTGGACTACACGTGGCTCAGGTTGCATACATTGTGCTGTAGGTTAACCCCTTAATGACCCAGGGTATTTTCATTTTTGCTCCCCTCCTTCCCAGAGCCATAACTTTTTTATTTTTCCGCCAATATAGCCATGTGAGGGCTTATTTTTTGCAGGACGAGTTGTACTTTTGAACGACACCATTGGTTTTACCATGTCTTGTACTAGAAAATAGGAAAAAAAATCCAAATGCAGTAAAATTGCAAAAGCAGTTTTTTGCTTGGCCTTTTTGCTACGCTCACTAAATGCAAAAACTGACCTGCGATAATGATTCTCCAGGTCATTATGAGTTCATAGACACCAAACATGTCTAGGGTTTTTTATCTACGTGGTTAAAAAAATTCAAAAAATTTGTGATCTGGGGTTTGGTGAAGGCTTGTTTTCTGCGTGCCAAGCTGGCATTTTTAATGATATCATTTTGGTGTAGATACGTTCTTTTGATCGCCCGTTATTGCTTTTCCCACGACCACCTGATGCTCCACGACCACCACCACTACCATCATTACCAGCTGCCAATGACCGCCCACGGCCACGACCTCTTCCACCAGACTTCCTCATTCTTGGAAAAATGTTACCAAAATAACAACCGTTATGTGGTCCTGTAAAACCAGGTACAAGGTGTGCGTGAACTTGTTGGGAATGTAAATCTCCCTTTTTTATGTGTGGGAGAATGCAGGAAAAAATCAGGCCCACTGTATGACACTAGACAGTTTGATTGGCAGAAAGAGGCTGGCAGATATGGCACTAACAGGAGTGACGCAGATAAAAACACTGGCAATAGAAATGTCCCTCTTTATGTGTGGGAGAATGCAGGGAAAAATCAGGCCCACTGTATTACACTACACAGTTTGATTAGCAGAAAGAGGCTGGCAGATATGGCACTAACAGGAGTGACGCAGATGCACACACTGGCAATAGAAATGTCCCTCTTTTTTTATATGGGAGACAAGGGATTGAATCAGGCCCACTATATCACGGTATAGTTCCTGTGGCACAAAATGACTGACAGATACCACAGACAGCACTCGCACACATGCACAGGTTTGGCAAGATTATTCTCCCTTTATTTTAATTTTTCGGGGGATATGTGAGACAAGTGATTTAATCTGGCCCACTGTCATACAGTAGGTTTTCTGTGGCAGAAAAAAAACAAACAGATGCCACACACAGGACTGGCACTAATGCAGATTTGCCAGTCTTAATCTCCCAATTTTTTTTTTTTTTTATGGTAGAATTAGGAAGAAATCAAGCACACTGTTATACAGTAGGTTTTCTGTGGCAGAAAAAAAAGACAGAAGCCACACACAGGACTGGCACTAATGCAGATTTGCCAGTCTTAATCTCCCACTTTTTTTTTGTTTTATGGGAGAATTAGGAACAAATCAGGCACACTGTTATACAGTAGGTTTTCTGTGGCAGAAAAAAAAGACAGAAGCCACACACAGGACTGGCACTGATGCAGATTTGCCAGTCTTAATCTCCCACTTTTTTTTTTTATGGGAGAATTAGGAACAAATCAGGCACACTGTTATACAGTAGGTTTTCTGTGGCAGAAAAAAAAACAGAGGCCACACACAGGACTGGCACTAATGCAGATTTGCCAGTCTTAATCTCCCAATTTTTTTTTTTTATGGGAGAATTAGGAAGAAATCAGGCACACTGTTATACAGTAGGTTTTCTGTAGCAGAAAAAAAAGACAGAAGCCACACACAGGACTGGCACTAATGCAGATTTGCCAGTCTTAATCTCCCACTTTTTTTTGTTTTATGGGAGAATTAGGAACAAATCAGGCACACTGTTATACAGTAGGTTTTCTGTGGCAGAAAAAAAGATAGAAGCCACACACAGGACTGGCACTAATGCAGATTTGCCAGTCTTAATCTCCCACTTTTTTTTTTGTTTTATGGGAGAATTAGGAACAAATCAGGCACACTGTTATACAGTAGGTTTTCTGTGGCAGAAAAAAAAGACAGAAGCCACACACAGGACTGGCACTAATGCAGATTTGCCAGTCTTAATCTCCCACTTTTTTTTGTTTTATGGGAGAATTAGGAACAAATCAGGCACACTGTTATACAGTAGGTTTTCTGTGGCAGAAAAAAAAACAGATGCCACACACAGGACTGGCACTAATGCAGATTTGCCAGTCTTAATCTCCCAATTTTTTTTTTTTATGGGAGAATTAGGAACAAATCAGGCACACTGTTATACAGTAGGTTTTCTGTGGCAGAAAAAATAAACAGATGCCACACACAGGACTGGCACTAATGCCGATTTGCCAGTCTTAATCTCCCAATTTTTAATTTTTTTTTATGGGAGAATTAGGAAGAAATCAGGCACACTGTTATACAGTAGGTTTTCTGTGGCAGAAAAAAAAGACAGAAGCCACACACAGGACTGGCACTAATGCAGATTTGCCAGTCTTAATCTCCCACTTTTTTTTGTTTTATGGGAGAATTAGGAACAAATCAGGCACACTGTTATACAGTAGGTTTTCTGTGGCAGAAAAAAAAAACAGATGCCACACACAGGACTGGCACTAATGCAGATTTTCCAGTCTTAATCTCCCAATTTTTTTTTTTTTTTATGGGAGAATTAGGAAGAAATCAGGCACACTGTTATACAGTAGGTTTTCTGTGGCAGAAAAAAAAGACAGAAGCCACACACAGGACTGGCACTAATGCAGATTTGCAAGTCTTAATCTCCCACTTTTTTTTGTTTTATGGGAGAATTAGGAACAAATCAGGCACACTGTTATACAGTAGGTTTTCTGTGGCAGAAAAAAAAAACAGATGCCACACACAGGACTGGCACTAATGCAGATTTGCCAGTCTTAATCTCCCATTTTTTTTTTATGGGAGAATCAGGAAGAAATCAGGCACACTGTTATACAGTAGGTTTTCTGTGGCAGAAAAAAAAGATAGAAGCCACACACAGGACTGGCACTAACGCAGATTTGCCAGTCTTAATCTCCCACTTTTTTTTTGTTTTATGGGAGAATTAGGAACAAATCAGGCACACTGTTATACAGTAGGTTTTCTGTGGCAGAAAAAAAAACAGATGCCACACACAGGACTGGCACTAATGCAGATTTGCCAGTCTTAATCTCCCACTTTTTTTTTTATGGGAGAATCAGGAAGAAATCAGGCACACTGTTATACAGTAGGTTTTCTGTGGCAGAAAAAAAGATAGAAGCCACACACAGGACTGGCACTAATGCAGATTTGCCAGTCTTAATCTCCCACTTTTTTTTTTGTTTTATGGGAGAATTAGGAACAAATCAGGCACACTGTTATACAGTAGGTTTTCTGTGGCAGAAAAAAAAGACAGAAGCCACACACAGGACTGGCACTAATGCAGATTTGCCAGTCTTAATCTCCCACTTTTTTTTGTTTTATGGGAGAATTAGGAACAAATCAGGCACACTGTTATACAGTAGGTTTTCTGTGGCAGAAAAAAAAACAGATGCCACACACAGGACTGGCACTAATGCAGATTTGCCAGTCTTAATCTCCCAATTTTTTTTTTTTATGGGAGAATTAGGAACAAATCAGGCACACTGTTATACAGTAGGTTTTCTGTGGCAGAAAAAATAAACAGATGCCACACACAGGACTGGCACTAATGCCGATTTGCCAGTCTTAATCTCCCAATTTTTTTTTTTTTTTTTTTTATGGGAGAATTGGGAAGAAATCAGGCACACTGTTATACAGTAGGTTTTCTGTGGCAGAAAAAAAAAGACAGAAGCCACACACAGGACTGGTACTAATGCAGATTTGCCAGTCTTAATCTCCCACTTTTTTTTTGTTTTATGGGAGAATTAGGAAGAAATCAGGCACACTGTTATACAGTAGGTTTTCTGTGGCAGAAAAAAAAAGACAGAAGCCACACACAGGACTGGCACTAATGCAGATTTGCCAGTCTTAATCTCCCACTTTTTTTTTGTTTTATGGGAGAATTAGGAACAAATCAGGCACACTGTTATACAGTAGGTTTTCTGTGGCAGAAAAAAAAACAGATGCCACACACAGGACTGGCACTAATGCAGATTTGCCAGTCTTAATCTCCCATTTTTTTTTTTTATGGGAGAATCAGGAAGAAATCAGGCACACTGTTATACAGTAGGTTTTCTGTGGCAGAAAAAAAAGATAGAAGCCACACACAGGACTGGCACTAATGCATATTTGCCAGTCTTAATCTCCCACTTTTTTTTTTGTTTTATGGGAGAATTAGGAACAAATCAGGCACACTGTTATACAGTAGGTTTTCTGTGGCAGAAAAAAAAGACAGAAGCCACACACAGGACTGGCACTAATGCAGATTTTCCAGTCTTAATCTCTCACTTTTTTTTTTGTTTTATGGGAGAATTAGGAACAAATCAGGCACACTGTTATACAGTAGGTTTTCTGTGGCAGAAAGTGGCTTGAAGAGATATAACAAAAAAAAAAAAGTACTACAATTACTATCTCCCTACAGTAATCTCAGAAAAGTGTGGCAGGCAGCAATAAAAAGGAGTGCTGCACACAAAAGTCAAAAGTGTGGACAAACAAACAAGATAGCTGTGCAGAAAGGAAGGAGCAACAGGATTTGTGCTTTGAAAAAAGCAGTTGGTTTGCACAGCGGCGTACACACAGCAACGCAGCTATCAGGGAGCCTTATAACCTACAAAGCTGATGAAGAGAAATCTAGCCTCCACTGTCCTTGCAAAGAAAAGGTGGTGTTGGACAGTGGAAATCGCTACAGCACAAGTGGTTTGGGGCTTTATGTGCCATGCCTAACGCTATCCCTGCTTCTGACGAAGCTACAGCATCCTTTCCCTACGCTCAGATCAGCAGCAGTAAGACAGCGGTCGGCGGGAACGCCCCTTTATAGCCCCTGTGACGCCGCAGAAAGCAAGCCAATCACTGCCATGCCCTTCTCTAAGATGGTGGGGACCAGGACCTATGTCATCACGCTGCCCACACTCTGCGTGCACCTTCATTGGCTGAAAAATGGCACTTTAAGTGTCATAGAAACGCGACTTTGGCGCGAAGATCGCGTACCGCATGGCAGATCCCACGCTGGGTTCGGGTCGGGTTTCATGAAACCCGACTTTGCCAAAAGTCGGCGACTTATGAAAATGACCGATCCGTTTTGCTCAACCCTACTGAACACACGTTCAGAGAGAACGCTGGCTGCGGGACATGACAAGATCTCCAAGGCATGAGTGGCAAGCTCAGGCCATTTTCCAAGATTGGAAGCCCAAAATGAGCAAGGGTCCAGTTCCACAGTCATGGCATCGATGTTAACTTGGAGATACTCTTGTACAATCCTCTCTAGGCATTGGCTGTGCGTCAGACTTCTTGTTTCCTGTGGCCTTGCAAAGGATGGTCTAATAAAATCTTGAAACGATTGGAGAACATTGCTGTTACCACAAGATACGATGTTACTGTTACGGTTTGAATGATGACTCGATAGTCCCATGGTTGGCAAGTTAAAACTCAAGAGATTCAGTACGTGCACCACTGGTGTTTTGTGGAAAAGCAGATGTAAGATTCTGTAACAGTCTCTGCTGATACTCCTGCATGCGTGAATCCCTTTCTATGGCAGGAATAATTTTGTCAAATTTACTTTTGTACCGGGGATCTAAGAGTGTGGCAACCCAGTAGTCGGCATAACTTCAGAATCTGACAATCCGAGGGTCATGTTGCAGGTAGTGCAGCAAGAAGGCACTCATGTGTCTTGCGCATCCAGGAGGACCAAGTCCTTGTTGTCTTGGTGGCGGCGAGGTGAGAATCATACTTCCTTCCTCTGCCCTCTCCCCCCAACCTCGCACAACAGAAATTTGATCAAGGTCTCCCTCATCTGATGAGTCTTCCTTGCCCAGCGCCAGTTCGTCCTCCACTTCTTCTTCACCTCCTGCACCTTCCTCAACAGTTTGGCTGTTTGATTACCATGCGCCCTCGGTAATCCCTCTCCCCCAGCCTCCAATGCCAGCTGCCTTGGTGCTGCCGACCGTCTGGACTTTGGAGATATTATCCCTTCCGCATATGACTTCTACTGTTCCTCCTACTCCTCCTCTTGTTCCACCACCTAATAATAATAATAAAAATAATAATAGTCTTTATTTATATAGCACCAACATATTCCGCAGCTCTTTACAGTTTAACAGTTTCAAACACAACAGTTATAGATAACAATGTTAACAATACAATAATAAAGCAAAATAAGACGACCCTGCTCGTGGGAGCTTACAATCTACAATGAGGTGGGGGAGATACAAAGTACAGGTGTGTATTTACAATGATGTATTTACAATGATGGTCCAGCCATCTTCAGGGGGTGGGGGATAGATGGAGATAGTGAATGGGCTACACACACACAAACATAAAATGACTTTGATTAGTTAATATGGTAGGCCGCTCTGAACAAATGTGTTTTGAGCGAGCGCCTAAAACTAAGCAGGTTGTGGATGGACCTAATATCTTGGGGTAGAGCATTCCAGAGGATTGGTGCAGCACGGGAGTAGTCTTGGAGTTGGGAGTGGAAGGTACGGATTAGTGCAGAGGTTAGTCGAAAGTCATTTGCAGAGCGCAGCGGTCGGCTAGGCCGATAGACCGAAATGAGGGAGGAGATGTAGGCAGGTGCTGCACTGTGGAGAGATTTGTGGGTGAGAACAAGTACTTTGAATTGTATCCTGTAATGAATGGGCAGCCAGTGTAATGACTGGCGAAGAGCGGATGCATCTGAGTAATGATTAGCCAGATGGACAACTGTGGCTGCTGCATTAAGGATAGACTGGAGAGGAGAAAGTCGAGCAAGGGGGAGGCCAATTAATAGAGCATTGCAGTAGTTCAGGCAGGAGTGGATTAGGGCGACAGTGAGGGTTTTGTTGTCTCCATGGTGAGAATCCATGGTGAGAAAAGGGCGGATTCTAGATTCTTTATGTGTAAGCGGCACGAGGGGGCAATAGATTGTATGTGGGAGGTGAAGGAGAGATCGGAGTCAAACATAACACCCAGACAGCGTGTCTGCTGCCGGGATGTTATTATGGTGCCACCCACAGAGAGGGAAATGTCAGATTTAGGGAGGTTAGTAGAAGGCGGGAGCAGAAGTTCAGTTTTGGAGAGGTTGAGTTTCAGATAGAGAGCGGACATGTTGGATGTTGGATGTCATGATGTTGGAGACTGCAGACAGACAGTCAGTGGCGTTCTCTAGTACAGCGGGGGTAGGTCAGGGGATGACGTGTATAGTTGTGTGTCATCAGCATAAAAATGGTACTGAAAGCCAAATCTGCTGATGGTCTGTCCAATTGGGGCTGTGTAGAGGGAGAAGAGAAGGGGGCCAAGGACTGAACCCTGAGGTACCCCAACAGTGAGAGGAAGATGAGATGAAGTGGAACCAGAGAACAGAACACTGAAGGAGAGGTCAGAAAGGTAGGAGGAGAACCAGGAGAGAGCAGTGTCCTTAATGCCTAGTGACTGGAGCCTAGAGAGTAGGAGAGGGTGGTCAACAGTGTCGAAAGCTGCAGAAAGGTCGAGGAGAATGAGCAGAGAGTGGTCACCATTACATTTTGCTGTCAGAAGGTCATTGGTCACCTTGATGAGTGCAGTTTCTGTCTAATGTAATGGGCGGAAACCGGACTGTGAAGGGTCTAGGAGGGAATGAGTGGAGAGGTAATGGGTAAGGCGGGAGTAGATCAGGCGCTCCAAGAGTTTCGAGATGAAGGGGAGATTGGAGACCGGTCTGTAGTTGTTTGTGCAGTATGGGTCGAGGGTGGGTTTTTTTTAGTAATGGAGTAATGATAGAGTGTTTGAAGGAGGAGGGGAAAATGCCAGAGGAGAGGAAGAGATTAAAGATTGTAGTTAGGTGAGTTGTGACGACTGGAGAGAGAGACTGGAGGAAGTGTGAGGGAATGGGGTCGGTGATGCATGTAGTCGGACGAGAAGAGGAGAGGAGCTTGGAGATTTCTTCTTCTGTGATGGGATCGAATGTGGAGAGTGAGCCAGGGGAGATGCAGGGAGGGATGGGAGTCATTGCACTTGGTGTTTGGGAGCGGATTTCCTGATGGGTATTGTGTATTTTTTCTATAAAGTGGGAGGCCAGGTCATCAGCACAAATGTCTGTGATAGGGTCTTGTGCTTTTGGCCTGAGGAGGGAGTGAAAGGTGTTAAAAAGTTTCTTGGTGTTGTTGGATAGTGAGATCAGGGTGGTTTAGTAGGTCTGTTTGGTGAGGTGAAGGGCAGAGTTATAGGTTCTTAACATAAATTTGAAGTGTTTGAAGTCTTCTGGTGTGTGTGTTTTCCTGCATAAGCGTTCAGCACTCCTAGAGCACCTGACTCCGAATAGTGTTTAAGGTGTGCTCCAGCATGTAAATCACCGGAATAGTCATGCTGATAATGGCATCGTCAGCACTAAACATCTTTGTCGCTATTTCAAAACTATGCAGAAGGGTGCATAGGTCCCTGATCTGAGACCACTCCTGCAGCGTGATTTGCCCTACCTCTGGATCTCGTTGGCCCAGGCTATACGTCATACACTAAGTGTTTAGTACTGGCTCATTAGGCAGGCTCCAACTGGCTCATGGTTATTGTTCTCTGGCTGGCATATTCTACACTCGTTCTGTATATCAGTATCGCTGGTCCTGCTCTCTAATTCTTTCCATTTAGGATTATTGTGTATGTATTTATAGTGCCTATAGTTCGCTATTTTACTATTGTATTTATATTGATACTAACTATATATTGTATTACATGCATTGTTATATCTAATAAAATATACTTTTTCTATTGGGCATGCGGATTTGTTGGCGTCTCTATCTATGTCTGTATGACCATGAATGTTGTTGTATGTGGATGCCTCCCCGGGGAGTGATTGGTGGTTGAGTGTGGCATGTGTTCCATCATATATGTTGCTTGCCCATCCTGGCTTTGCTTCTAGGCCGTACTGGATGTTTGTAGCAATAGTGCCTGTACTTGTTTTGGCCTGCCTCTTACTTATATCTCTGGCTTCACTCTCGCTGTGCCGGTATTGTGACTTGTTTCGGTGTATCCATTGCTTCCTGGCTGTGATTTGCGCATGCGTACTTTTTGGTCTTGCGTTCCATTTGGCGCAGGCGCCTGACTTCTTTATTCCTTTGTGCAGGGCGGATCTGCGACTTCGCAGATCCTCCTCACTCTTTACTCCACACACTGCCATCATCTGCGACTGTGCGAGCCTCCTGCTCCTTCCGGTCTGCCATGTCTCCCCACACCGGTATCGCTTTAGGCTTATTGTTTGTATTATTTAAGATGAATGCACATGTGTTTTGGCACCTTCCCTGACGAAGCCTGGTTCGCCGGGCGATACGCGTGGGACACCTGCTCTCTACCAGGTTGTATGCTTATGGAGGTCTTCCTCTCTTTATTACCTTGAGCCTTTTTTGTGCCGCTTTTATGGCCGATTACTAAAGGTACCTTCACACGAAACGACATCGCTAGCGATCCGTGACGTTGCAGCGTCCTCGCTAGCGATATCGTTTCGTTTGACACGCAGCAGCGATCAGGATCCTGCTGTGATGTCGCTGGTCGCTGAATAAAGTCCAGAACTTTATTTGGTCGTCCGATCGCTGTGTATCGTTGTGTTTGAAAGCAAAAGCAACGATACCAGCGATGTTTTACACTGGTAACCAGGGTAAACATCGGGTTACCAAGCGCAGGGCCGCGCTTAGTAACCCGATGTTTACCCTGGTTACCAGCGTAAAAGTAAAAAAAACAAACAGTACATGCTCACCTGTGGGTCCCCCAGCGTCTGCTTCCTGACACTGACTGAGCTCCGGCCCTAAAGTGAAAGTGAAAGCACAGCGGTGACGTCACCGCTCTGCTGTTAGGGCCGGAGCTCAGTCAGTGTCAGGATGCAGACGCTGGGGGACGCGCAGGTGAGCATGTACTGTTTGTTTTTTTTACTTTTACGCTGGTAACCAGGGTAAACATCGGGTTACTAAGCGCGGCCCTGCGCTTAGCAACCCGATGTTTACCCTGGTTACCCGGGGACCTCGGCATCGTTGGTCGCTGGAGAGCGGTCTGTGTGACAGCTCTCCAGCGATCAAACAGCGACGCTGCAGCGATCGGCATCGTTGTCGCTATCGCTGCAGCGTCGCTTCGTGTGAAGGTACCTTTAGCCCTCTGTTTAGCCTTGATCTGATACTATTGAGATCCTATTGGTCATGGCTACATCTTTCTATGGGATCCGGATTTCCCTTTTTTACTATTAGGGTAACCCGGGTGTCTGTCTTATTGTAGACAATCACATGTAAAGAGAAAAAAGGTAAAACATTTAAAAAGGGATCACACATATCCCTGTATAAATTTTTTTTAAATGTGCTGTCTTTTGCATAAGTGTTGAATAAAGGTTGTTATCTTACTTTTTATATATATGGTGGTGACTCCCATTTTGTCAGGTCTACCTTTTTTCTCTTTACATTTGTCTCAGTTGTCTTAGACCTGGGTTGAGTCCCACTGATCGTGGTGCCCCCGCTGCTTTGTTTTTATTGTAGACAATCACGTTATTACCCCATGAGCCAGTAGGGTTAGGTTGAAGTATCTGTCCATTATTTATACAGCTATTACAACCTGGTTAGTGTTTTTTGGTTGTTTTAAGTATGTTTTATATGTTGGTGTGTTTTAAGATGTGTCAATAAATTATTTTGTGACTACTATTACATGTGTCATTGTCTGGATGGTGTGCATTTTTTGCAGTAATGCTTTTCTCTATTCATTGGTTTTGTTCCTATTACTGTTTTGCATCCTCCAGTGAATATTACATTTATATTGTGGTGCGCCTTATCCTTGTCTTTATCATATGCACCCTGTCACACACACAGTTTCTCAAGGAAGCAGTGATGTTGTGTGCGACATGCTGGTGTAGCGCAGGCACAGCTTTCTTTGAGAAGTAGTGGCGACTGGGCATCTGGTACTGGGGCACTGCGACGGACATAAGGTCTCGAAAATCCTCTGTGTCCACCAGGCGGAAAGGCAGCATTTCTGTAGCCAACAGCTTGCAGTTGGTGAAATTCAACCTCTTAGCTTTGTCATGGCTAGGAGGAAATGGTCTTTTATTTGTCCACATCTGAGGGACTGAGGGCTGGCTGCCGTGCTTAGACGGAGTTGCGTAGGGTGTCTCCGGCAAACTGCTGGTCTGTGAGGAAGGTGCAGGCGGAAATGTTATGTTGCCTTGATCAAAATGTGATCTCGATGTCAGAGAGCACTCAACAACAGCAGGTGTTTCCACTTGCAAATGTCCTGAAGACCTGCCAATCACACTGGCTGTTGCAGGTGGAAAGAGGTGGAAGGCCTGCGTCCAAAACCATGTGCGACTGCAACCATCTGTGTTACCCCATACTCAGACGTGCGGCTGGAGACTTAGGAGCTGTGAGGAAGCGAGAGCGATTGAGGTGACAACTCTGAGGACTGGAGTAGTTGTGATGTTGAAGTTGACATGGAGGAGAGCCCACCGAAACAGTCTATTAACAATGATAAACAGTTTTAATGTGCAAATCAAGTTAGGCTTTTGGTGAACGAACAGTTATCGAACAGAAACTCGAACAGCCGAATTTTAAGCAAATTGTTCGAGTTCGTCGAACGACTCGAACACCGCCCAAAACAGCTCGAATTTGAAATTTGCGAACAGTTCGACTCGAACACTGCTCATCTCCAATGCTCACATGAGCCTCTAGACAGGTGCCGATTGGTCAATCAAACCCATTTATTATGTTCACTCCTACCCCAACACACACCTCCTGAAGAAGTTGCCACGAAATGTGCCTTGCAGGGATCGTCCTCACTGACTTAGGCTGTTTTCACATTTGTGTCTTTGTGCGCAGCATTTGATCCGCATGCGTCGTGCATACATATCTTTAACATAGTGTACGCAGGAACATGCGTGTGCATCAGTTTTGAGGCGTCAATTATGCTCAGTCATTCGCATACGGATGGAGTGCGTCAAAACAACACATTACTGTCTATGGACATGCATTGGAACCCAAAGACATGCGTTCAATGCGCTTGTGTACTTCGGACTGCGCATGTCCAGGAACTGTTTTGAGACACGCCCTCCTGGAAATACCGAACATAATCAACGCAAACACAGGCAAAAACGCATACAAACGCCTGCACACATATTTTTTTGCCGTCATGTGTAACTGATGCAGATACAAAATACTGCGTAAACATGTTTCCATGCGTTTGCATATGCAGATGATACACTGCACACAGAAACTCTAATGTGAACCCAGCCTTGTAAGTGCTGATTTGTGTAATTTCTAGCACGCTCCTGATAACAAGCTATGATTTGCTGCTGTACTTGACTCTTCCTATGGGAGCACACTGTAGCCAGCAGAGTTGTGCATCACCTGTCTCAGGACTCCTGCACTATTGCTGCACAGCCCATTTCCTGCACATAGCATGGTCTTCTCAGGACCCCTGCGCTATTGCTGGACAGCCCATTTCCTGTACATAGCATGGTCTTCTCAGGACCCCTGCACTATTGCTGGACAGCCCATTTCCAGTACATAGCATGGTCTTTTCACGACCCCTGCACTATTGCTACACAGCCCATTTCCTGTACATAGCATGGTCTTCTCAGGACCCCTGCACTATTGCTGCACAGCCCATTTCCTGTACATAGCACGGTCTTCTCAGGACCCCTGCACTATTGCTGCACAGCCCATTTCCTGTACATAGCACGGTCTTCTCAGGACCCCTGCACTATTGCTGGACAGCCCATTTCCTGTACATAGCATGGTCTTCTCAGGACCCCTGCACTATTGCTGGACAGCCCATTTCCAGTACATAGCATGGTCTTTTCACGACCCCTGCACTATTGCTACACAGCCCATTTCCTGTACATATCATGGTCTTCTCAGGACCCCTGCACTTTTACTGCACAGCCCATTTCTTGTACATAGCATGGTCTTCTCACAACCCCTGCACTATTGCTGCACAGCGCATTTCCTGTACATAGCATGGTCTTCTCAGGACCCCTGCACTATTGCTGGACAGCCCATTTCCTGTACATAGCATTGTCTTCTCAGGACCCCTGCACTATTGCTGGACAGCCCATTTCCTGTACATAGCGTGGTCTTTTCACGACCCTTGCACTATTGCTGCACAGCCCATTTCCTGTACATAGCATGGTCTTCTCAGGACTCCTGCACTATTGCTGGACAGCCCATTTCCTGTACATAGCACGGTCTTCTCAGGACCCCTGCACTATTGCTGGACAGCCCATTTCCTGTACATATCATGGTCTTCTCAGGACCCCTGCACTATTACTGCACAGCCCATTTCCTGTACATAGCATGGTCTTCTCAGGACCCCTGCACTATTGCTGCACAGCCCATTTCCTGTACATAGCATGGTCTTCTTAGGACCCCTGCACTATTGCTGGACAGCCCATTTCCTGTACATAGCACTGTCTTTTCAGGACCCCTGTACTATTGCTGCACAGCCCATTTCCTATACATATCATGGTCTTCTCAGCACCCCTGCACTATTGCTGGACAGCCCATTTCCTGTACATAGCACGGTCTTCTCAGGACCCCTGCACTATTGCTGGACAGCCCATTTCCTGTACATAGCATGGTCTTCTTAGGACCCCTGCACTATTGCTGGACAGCCCATTTCCTGTACATAGCACGGTCTTCTCAGGACCCCTGCACTATTGCTGGACAGCCCATTTGCTGTGCATATCATGGTCTTCTCAGGACCCCTGCACTATTGCTGCACAGCCCATTTCCTGTACATATCATGGTCTTCTCACAACCCCTGCACTATTGCTGGACAGCCCATTTCCTGTACATAGCACGGTCTTCTCAGGACCCCTGCGCTATTGCTGGACAGCCCATTTCCTGTACATAGCATGGTCTTCTCAGGACCCAAGCACTATTGCTGAACAGCCCATTTCCTGTACATAGCACGGTCTTCTCAGGACCCCTGCACTATTGCTGGACAGCCCATTTCCTGTACATAGCATGGTCTTCTCAGGACCCCTGCACTATTGCTGGACAGCCCATTTCCTGTACATAGCATGGTCTTCTCAGGACCCCTGCACAATTGCTGGACAGCCCACTTGCTGTGCATATCATGGTCTTCTCAGGACCCCTGCACTAATGCTGCACATCCCATTTCCTGTACATAGCTGTTGTGAATTTACCTTTTGGCTCCCTCTAGTGGCTACTAGTGATTTGACTCTGGGTATGTCATTCATCCCTTGTATGCTCACCTGGATCGTTAGGTCAGGGGTGTTGCTATATAAGCTCCCTGGACCTTCAGTTCAATGCCTGGCAACGTTGATATCAGAGCTAATCTGTAGTGCTCTTGTCTACTGATCCTGGTTCCTGCTTGATTAAGCTAAGTCTGCTTTCTTGCTTTTTGCTATTTGTTTTTTGTTTGCATTTTTTGTCCAGCTTGTATATAATCTGTTTTCTGACCTTGCTGGAAGCTCTAGGGTGGCTGGTGTTCTCCCCCCGGGCCGTTAGACGGTTCGGGGGTTCTTGAATCTCCAGCGTGGATTTTGATAGGGTTTTTGTTGACCATATAAGTTATCTTACTACATTCTGCTATTAGTAAGTGGGCCTCTCTTTGCTAAAATCTAGTTCATCTCTGTGTTTGTCATTTCCTCTTACCTCACCGTTATTATTTGTGGAGGGCTTGTATCCTACTTTTGGGGTCCTTTCTCTGGAGGCAAGAGAGGTCTTTGTTTTCCTCTTCTAGGGGTAGTTAGCTCTCCGGCTGGCGCGAGACATCTAGAGACCAATGTAGGCATGTGTTGTGAATTTGGATTCTGGGCTCCCCCGGTGGCTACTGGTGGAATTGAACTTGTGTCATCATCTTCCCTGTTCACCTGTTCTCATCAGATCTGGGTGTCGCTATATAACCTGGCTTCTCTGTTAGTTGCTTGCCGGTCAACAATGTTATCAGAAGCCTCTCTGTGCTTGTTCCTGCTCCCAGACATCTACTAGATAAGTTGGACTTTCGTCCTTGTTTGTTTTTGTTTTTTGGTTCCAGTTCACAGCTGCAGTTTCGTTACTGTGTCTGGAAAGCTCTTGTTGATCAGGAATTGCCACTCTGGTATTATGAGTTAATGCCAGAGTCCTAAAGTAATTTCTGGATGGTGTTTTGTTAGGGTTTTCTACTGACCATGAAAGTGTGCTTTCTGTCTTCTGCTATCTAGAAAGCGGACCTCAAATTTGCTAAAACTATTTTCCTGCTGCGTTTGTTATTTCATCTAAAATCACCGCCAATATATGTGGGGGGCCTCTGTCTCCTTTTTGGGCATTTCTCTAGAGGTGAGTCAGGTCTTATATTTCCCTCTGCTAGCATTATTTAGTTCTCCGGCCGGCGCTGGGCATATAGGGATAAAAAGTAGGACATGCTACCTGGCTACTTCTAGTTGTGCGGTAGGTTTAGTTCATGGTCAGTACAGTTACCATCTTCCAAGAGCTTGTTCCTATATAGGCTTATGCTAGTTCTCTGGCCATGGAGATCATGACAGTTTGACCGGCCCACTAAAGGGTTAAAATCCTTGGCTGAGAAAGGAGAGAAATAAGAAGTCTGCTGAGAGTTTTTTTTTTTTTTTTTTGTGCTCTTAATTGGATCACTTGCCAGTCTGTCTATGCTGCAGTCTTTCTTTTTTTTCTCTCTCCTTCTAATCTTTGAATGGCTCTGTGTGCACCTGTCTATAATGGATCTTCAGAGTGTAACTGCAGGTTTGAATAATCTCGCCACGAAAGTACAAAGTTTGCAAGATTTTGTTGTTCATGCTCCGGTATCAGAGCCGAGAATTCCTTTGCCGGAATTCTTCTCAGGGAATAGATCTGGCTTTCAGAATTTTAGAAATAATTGCAAGTTATTTTTGTCCCTGAAATCTCGTTCTGCTGGAGACCCTGCACAGCAGGTTGGGATTGTGATTTCCTTGCTCCGCGGCGACCCTCAAGACTGGGCTTTTTCATTGGCACCAGGGGATCCTGCGTTGCGCAATGTGGATGCGTTTTTTCTGGCCTTGGGGTTGCTCTATGAGGAACCTCATTTGGAACTTCAGGCAGAAAAAACTTTGATGTCCCTATCGCAGGGGCAAGATGAAGCTGAGATTTACTGCCAAAGATTCCGTAAATGGTCTGTGCTTACTCAGTGGAATGAGTGTGCCTTGGCGGCTACTTTCAGAGAGGGTCTCTCTGATGCCATTAAGGATGTTATGGTGGGGTTCCCTGTGCCTGCGGGTCTGAATGAGTCCATGACAATGGCCATTCGGATCGATAGGCGTCTGCGGGAGCGCAAACCAGTGCACCATCTGGCGGTGTCCACTGAGAAGACGCCAGAAAGCATGCAGTGTGATAGAATTCTGTCCAGAAGCGAGCGGCAGAATTTTAGACGGAAAAATGGGTTGTGTTTCTATTGTGGGGATTCTACTCATGTTATATCAGCATGCTCTAAGCGTACTAAAAAGCTTGATAAATCCGTTTCCATTGGCACTTTACAGTCTAAATTTATTTTGTCTGTGACCCTGATTTGCTCTTTGTCATCTATTACCACGGACGCCTATATCGACTCTGGCGCCGCTTTGAGTCTTATGGATTGGTCCTTTGCCAATCGTTGTGGGTATGATTTAGAGCCTTTGGAGACTCTTATTCCTCTGAAGGGGATTGACTCCACCCCATTGGCTAATAATAAACCACAATACTGGACACAAGTAACTATGCGTATTAATCCGGATCACCAGGAGACTATTCGTTTTCTGGTGCTGTATAATCTACATGATGATTTGGTGCTAGGATTGCCATGGCTGCAGTCTCACAACCCAGTCCTTGACTGGAGAGCTATGTCTGTGTTGAGCTGGGGATGTAGGGGGACTCATGGGGACGTACCTTTGGTTTCCATTTCATCATCTATTCCCTCTGAAATCCCTGAGTTCCTGTCTGATTATCGTGACGTCTTTGAAGAACCCAAGCTGGGTTCACTACCTCCGCACCGTGAGTGCGATTGTGCTATAGATTTAATTCCGGGTAGTAAATACCCAAAGGGTCGTTTATTTAATCTGTCTGTGCCTGAACATGCTGCTATGCGAGAATATATAAAGGAGTCCTTGGAAAAGGGACATATTCGTCCATCGTCATCTCCCTTAGGAGCCGGTTTTTTCTTTGTGTCAAAAAAAGACGGCTCTTTGAGACCATGTATTGATTATCGGCTTTTGAATAAAATCACGGTTAAATATCAATACCCATTGCCGTTGCTGACTGATTTGTTTGCTCGCATAGAGGGGGCCAAGTGGTTCTCTAAGATTGATCTCCGTGGGGCGTATAATTTGGTGCGGATCAGGCAGGGGGATGAGTGGAAAACCGCATTTAATACGCCCGAGGGCCACTTTGAGTATTTGGTGATGCCTTTTGGTCTTTCTAATGCCCCTTCAGTCTTCCAGTCCTTTATGCATGATATTTTCCGCGATTTTTTTGGATACATTTGTGATAGTGTATCTGGATGATATTCTGATTTTTTCGGATGACTGGGACTCTCATGTCCAGCAAGTTAAGAGGGTTTTTCAGGTTTTGCGGTCTAATTCTCTGTGTGTCAAGGGTTCTAAGTGCGTATTTGGGGTTCAGAGAATTTCCTTTTTGGGATATATTTTTTCTCCCTCTTCCATTGAGATGGATCCTGTCAAGGTTCAAGCTATTTGTGATTGGACGCAGCCCTCTTCTCTTAAAAGTCTTCAGAAATTTTTGGGCTTTGCCAACTTTTATCGTCGATTTATTTCTGGTTTTTCGGATGTCGTTAAGCCATTGACCGATTTGACTAGACAGGGTGCTGATGTTGCTAATTGGTCCCCTGATGCTGTGGAGGCCTTTCAGGAGCTTAAGCGCCGTTTTTCTTCTGCCCCTGTGTTGCGTCAGCCTGATGTGGCTCTTCCTTTTCAGGTTGAGGTCGACGCTTCTGAGATCGGAGCTGGGGCAGTGTTGTCGCAGAAAAGTTCTGACTGCTCCGTGATGAGGCCTTGTGCCTTCTTTTCCCGTAAATTTTCGCCCGCTGAGCGGAATTATGATGTTGGGAATCGGGAGCTTTTGGCCATGAAGTGGGCGTTTGAGGAGTGGCGCCATTGGCTTGAGGGGGCCAGACATCAGGTGGTGGTATTGACTGACCACAAAAATTTGATTTATCTTGAGACCGCCAGGCGCCTGAATCCTAGACAGGCGCGCTGGTCATTATTTTTTTCTCGGTTTAATTTTGTGGTGTCATACCTACCGGGTTCTAAGAATGTTAAGGCGGATGCCCTTTCTAGGAGTTTTGAGCCTGATTCACCCGGCAACTCTGAGCCCACAGGTATCCTTAGGGATGGAGTTATTTTGTCAGCCGTTTCTCCAGACCTGCGGCGGGCCTTGCAGGAGTTTCAGGCGGATAGACCGGATCGTTGTCCGCCTGATAGGCTGTTTGTTCCTGATGATTGGACCAGTAGAGTCATCTCTGAGGTGCATTCTTCTGCATTGGCAGGTCATCCTGGAATTTTTGGTACCAGGGATTTGGTGGCAAGATCCTTCTGGTGGCCTTCCCTGTCACGAGATGTGCGAGGCTTTGTGCAGTCTTGTGACGTTTGTGCTCGGGCTAAGCCTTGTTGTTCTCGGGCTAGTGGATTATTGTTGCCCTTGCCTATTCCTAAGAGGCCTTGGACGCACATCTCGATGGATTTTATTTCAGATCTGCCTGTTTCCCAGAAGATGTCTGTCATCTGGGTGGTGTGTGACCGTTTTTCTAAGATGGTCCATTTGGTTCCCCTGCCCAAATTGCCTTCTTCTTCCGAGTTGGTTCCCCTGTTTTTTCAAAATGTTGTTCGTTTGCATGGTATTCCTGAGAATATCGTTTCTGACAGAGGAACCCAATTTGTGTCTAGATTTTGGCGGGCATTCTGTGCTAGGATGGGCATAGATTTGTCTTTTTCGTCTGCTTTTCACCCTCAGACTAATGGCCAGACCGAGCGGACTAATCAGACCCTGGAGACATATCTGAGGTGTTTTGTGTCTGCTGACCAGGATGATTGGGTTGCTTTTTTGCCATTGGCGGAGTTCGCCCTCAATAATCGGGCCAGCTCTGCCACCTTGGTGTCCCCGTTTTTCTGTAATTCGGGGTTCCATCCTCGATTTTCCTCCGGTCAGGTGGAATCCTCGGATTGTCCTGGAGTGGATGCGGTGGTGGAGAGATTGCATCATATCTGGGGGCAGGTGATGGACAATTTGAAGTTGTCCCAGGAGAAGACTCAGCTTTTTGCCAACCGTCACCGTCGTGTTGGTCCTCGGCTTTGTGTTGGAGATTTGGTGTGGTTGTCTTCTCGTTTTGTCCCTATGAGGGTCTCATCTCCTAAGTTTAAGCCTCGGTTCATCGGTCCGTATAAAATATTGGAGATTCTTAACCCTGTTTCCTTCCGTTTAGACCTCCCTGCATCCTTTTCTATTCATAACGTTTTTCATCGGTCGTTATTGCGCAGGTATGAGGCACCGGTTGTGCCTTCCGTTGAGCCTCCTGCTCCGGTGTTGGTTGAGGGTGAGTTGGAGTACGTTGTGGAGAAAATCCTAGACTCCCGTGTTTCCAGACGGAGACTCCAGTATCTGGTCAAGTGGAAGGGATACGGCCAGGAGGATAATTCTTGGGTCACTGCATCTGATGTTCATGCCTCCGATCTGGTTCGTGCCTTTCATAGGGCCCATCCTGATCGCCCTGGTGGTTCTGGTGAGGGTTCGGTGCCCCCTCCTTGAGGGGGGGGTACTGTTGTGAATTTGGATTCTGGGCTCCCCCGGTGGCTACTGGTGGAATTGAACTTGTGTCATCATCTTCCCTGTTCACCTGTTCTCATCAGATCTGGGTGTCGCTATATAACCTGGCTTCTCTGTTAGTTGCTTGCCGGTCAACAATGTTATCAGAAGCCTCTCTGTGCTTGTTCCTGCTCCCAGACATCTACTAGATAAGTTGGACTTTCGTCCTTGTTTGTTTTTGTTTTTTGGTTCCAGTTCACAGCTGCAGTTTCGTTACTGTGTCTGGAAAGCTCTTGTTGATCAGGAATTGCCACTCTGGTATTATGAGTTAATGCCAGAGTCCTAAAGTAATTTCTGGATGGTGTTTTGTTAGGGTTTTCTACTGACCATGAAAGTGTGCTTTCTGTCTTCTGCTATCTAGAAAGCGGACCTCAAATTTGCTAAAACTATTTTCCTGCTGCGTTTGTTATTTCATCTAAAATCACCGCCAATATATGTGGGGGGCCTCTGTCTCCTTTTTGGGCATTTCTCTAGAGGTGAGTCAGGTCTTATATTTCCCTCTGCTAGCATTATTTAGTTCTCCGGCCGGCGCTGGGCATATAGGGATAAAAAGTAGGACATGCTACCTGGCTACTTCTAGTTGTGCGGTAGGTTTAGTTCATGGTCAGTACAGTTACCATCTTCCAAGAGCTTGTTCCTATATAGGCTTATGCTAGTTCTCTGGCCATGGAGATCATGACAGGCATGTTCCCCGGCTACTTCTAGTGTTGGCGTTAGGAGTAGACATATGGTCAACCCAGTTACCACTGCCCTATGAGCTCGATTTATGTGCTTCGCAGACTTGCTGATATCTCTGAGACCCTCGCCATTGGGGTCATAACAGTTTGCCAGGCCCAGTATTAAATGTTAAATGCATTGCAGAAGCGGGATTATAAGAAAGAAAATTCTGAGTTCTTTTTTTTCCTCTCTCTCATTTTTTTTTTTTTTCTTTTCCCCTTTACCTTTGAGTGGCTTGTGTTTGCTGCAGACATGAATGTCCAGACCTTGATTACAAGTGTGGACCAGCTTGCTGCTCGTGTGCAGGGCATACAAGATTATGTTACCAGAAATCCTAAGTCAGAACCTAAGATTCCGATTCCTGAACTGTTTTCCGGAGACCGATTTAAATTTAGAAATTTCAGGAATAATTGTAAATTGTTTTTGTCTCTGAGACCCTGTTCATCTGGAGACTCCGCTCAGCAAGTAAAAATTGTTATTTCTTTTTTACGGGGCGACCCTCAGGATTGGGCCTTCTCGCTGGCGCCAGGAGATCCGGCATTGGCTGACATTGATGCGTTTTTTCTGGCGCTTGGTTTGCTTTATGAGGAACCCAATCTTGAGATTCAGGCAGAAAAAGCCTTGCTGGCTATGTCTCAGGGCCAGGACGAGGCTGAAGTGTATTGCCAAAAATTTCGGAAATGGTCCGTGCTGACCCAGTGGAACGAGTGTGCATTGGCTGCAAATTTTAGAAATGGCCTTTCTGAAGCCATTAAGAATGTGATGGTGGGTTTTCCCATTCCCACAGGTCTGAATAATTCTATGGCCCTGGCTATTCAAATCGACCGGTGGTTGCGGGAGCGCAAAACCGCAAATTCCCTCATGGTGTTGTCTGAACAGGCACCTGATTTAATGCAATGTGATAGAATCCTGACTAGAAATGAGCGGAAAATTCATAGACGCCAGAATGGCTTGTGTTACTACTGTGGTGATTCTACACATGTTATCTCAGCATGCTCTAAACGTCTTACTAAGATTGTTAGTCCGGTCGCCATTGGTAATTTGCAACCTAAATTTATTCTATCTGTAACTTTGATTTGCTCACTGTCATCGTATCCTGTCATGGCGTTTGTGGACTCAGGTGCTGCCCTGAGCCTTATGGATCTGTCATTTGCCAAGCGCTGCGGATTTGTTCTTGAGCCATTGGAAAATCCTATCCCTCTTAGGGGTATTGATTCTACGCCATTGGCAAAAAATAAACCGCAGTTTTGGACACAGGTTACCATGTGCATGACTCCCGAACATCGGGAGGTAATACGTTTTCTTGTTCTGCATAAAATGCATGATTTGGTTGTTTTGGGTTTGCCATGGTTACAGACCCATAATCCAGTCTTGGACTGGAAGGCTATGTCAGTGTCAAGTTGGGGCTGCCATGGAATTCATGGAGATTCCCTGCCCTTGTCTATTGCTTCTTCTACGCCTTCGGAAGTTCCGGCGTATTTGTCTGATTATCAGGATGTCTTCAGTGAGTCTAAGTCCAGTGCACTGCCTCCTCATAGGGAATGTGACTGTGCAATAGATTTGATTCCTGGCAGTAAGTTTCCTAAGGGGAGACTGTTTAATCTGTCGGTACCTGAACATACCGCGATGCGTTCATATATCAAGGAGTCTCTTGAGAAGGGGCATATCCGTCCTTCTTCTTCCCCTCTTGGTGCGGGATTCTTTTTTGTGGCCAAAAAGGACGGATCTTTGAGACCTTGTATTGACTATCGGCTTTTAAATAAGATCACTGTCAAATTTCAGTATCCTTTGCCGCTGCTGTCAGATTTGTTTGCCCGGATTAAAGGTGCCAAGTGGTTCACCAAGATAGACCTTCGTGGTGCGTACAACCTTGTGCGCATTAGGCAGGGCGATGAATGGAAAACCGCATTCAATACGCCTGAAGGTCATTTTGAGTACCTGGTGATGCCATTTGGGCTCTCTAATGCACCTTCAGTTTTTCAGTCCTTCATGCATGACATTTTCCGGAAGTATCTGGATAAATTTTTGATTGTTTATCTGGATGATATTCTGGTTTTTCTGATGATTGGGACTCGCATGTGGAGCAGGTCAGGATGGTTTTTGAGATTTTGCGTGAAAATTCTTTGTTTGTAAAAGGCTCAAAGTGTCTCTTTGGTGTACAGAAGGTTCCCTTTTTGGGGTTTATTTTTTCCCCTTCTGCTGTGGAGATGGATCCAGTCAAGGTCCGAGCTATTCATGATTGGACTCAACCCTCGTCAGTTAAGAGTCTTCAGAAGTTCTTGGGTTTTGCTAACTTCTACCGTCGTTTTATCGCAAATTTCTCTAGCGTTGTTAAACCGCTGACGGATATGACCAAGAAAGGCTCTGATGTAGCTAATTGGGCTCCTGCTGCCGTGGAGGCTTTCCAGGAGTTGAAACGCCGGTTTACTTCGGCGCCTGTTTTGTGCCAGCCTGACGTCTCACTTCCCTTTCAGGTTGAGGTGGATGCTTCGGAGATTGGGGCAGGGGCCGTTTTGTCACAGAGAGGCCCTGGTTGCTCTACTATGAGACATTGTGCCTTTTTCTCTAGGAAGTTTTCGCCGGCAGAGCGAAATTATGATGTGGGCAATCGGGAGTTGTTGGCCATGAAGTGGGCATTTGAGGAGTGGCGTCATTGGCTCGAGGGTGCTAAGCATCGTGTGGTGGTCTTGACTGATCACAAAAATCTGATGTATCTCGAGTCTGCTAAGCGCCTGAATCCTAGACAGGCCCGCTGGTCATTGTTTTTCTCCCGTTTTGACTTTGTGGTCTCGTATTTACCAGGTTCTAAGAATGTGAAGGCCGATGCTCTGTCTAGGAGCTTTGTGCCTGATGCTCCTGGAGTCGCTGAACCTGTGGGTATTCTTAAGGAAGGAGTTATCGTGTCAGCTATTTCTCCAGATCTGCGACGTGTGTTACAGAGATTTCAGGCTGGTAGGCCTGACTCTTGTCCACCTGACAGATTGTTTGTGCCTGCTAGATGGACCAGCAGAGTCATTTCCGAGGTTCATTCCTCAGTGTTGGCAGGGCACCCGGGAATTTTTGGCACCAGAGATCTGGTGGCCAGGTCCTTTTGGTGGCCTTCCTTGTCAAGGGACGTGCGGTCATTTGTGCAGTCCTGTGGTACTTGTGCTCGAGCTAAGCCTTGCTGTTCTCGTGCCAGCGGGTTGCTCTTGCCCTTGCCTGTCCCGAAGAGACCTTGGACACACATCTCTATGGATTTCATTTCGGATCTTCCGGTGTCTCAGGGCATGTCTGTCATCTGGGTGATATGTGATCGTTTCTCCAAGATGGTCCATCTGGTTCCTTTGCCTAAGCTGCCTTCCTCTTCTGATCTGGTTCCTGTGTTCTTCCAGAACGTGGTTCGTTTGCACGGCATTCCTGAGAATATTGTGTCGGACAGAGGATCCCAGTTTGTTTCCAGGTTCTGGCGATCCTTTTGTGGTAGGATGGGCATTGATTTGTCGTTTTCGTCCGCTTTCCATCCCCAGACTAACGGACAAACGGAGCGAACTAATCAGACTCTGGAGGCTTATTTGAGGTGTTTTGTCTCTTCTGATCAGGATGATTGGGTGACCTTCTTGCCGTTGGCTGAATTTGCCCTTAATAATCGGGCTAGTTCCGCCACCTTGGTTTCGCCATTTTTCTGCAACTCTGGTTTCCATCCTTGTTTTTCCTCGGGACATGTGGAGCCTTCTGACTGTCCTGGGGTGGATTCCGTGGTGGATAGGTTGCAGCGGATCTGGAGTCATGTGGTGGACAACTTGAAGTTGTCACAGGAGAAGGCTCAGCGTTTTGCCAACCGCCGCCGCGGTGTGGGTCCCCGACTTCGCGTTGGGGATTTGGTATGGCTGTCTTCTCGATTTGTTCCTATGAAGGTCTCCTCTCCCAAATTTAAGCCTCGCTTCATTGGTCCTTACAAGATATTGGAAATCATTAATCCTGTATCCTTTCGCCTGGATCTTCCGGTGTCGTTTGCCATTCACAACGTATTTCATAGGTCCTTGTTGCGGCGGTACGTTGTGCCTGTGGTTCCTTCTGCTGAGCCTCCTGCTCCGGTGTTGGTTGAGGGCGAGTTGGAGTACGTGGTGGAGAAGATCTTAGATTCTCGTCTCTCCAAGCGGAGGCTTCAGTACCTGGTCAAGTGGAAGGGCTATGGTCAGGAGGATAATTCCTGGGTTGTCGCCTCTGATGTGCATGCGGCCGATTTAGTTCGTGCCTTTCACGCCGCTCATCCTGATCGCCCTGGTGGTCTTGGTGAGGGTTCGGTGACCCCTCACTAAGGGGGGGGTACTGTTGTGAATTTACCTTTTGGCTCCCTCTAGTGGCTACTAGTGATTTGACTCTGGGTATGTCATTCATCCCTTGTATGCTCACCTGGGTCGTTAGGTCAGGGGTGTTGCTATATAAGCTCCCTGGACCTTCAGTTCAATGCCTGGCAACGTTGATATCAGAGCTAATCTGTAGTGCTCTTGTCTACTGATCCTGGTTCCTGCTTGATTAAGCTAAGTCTGCTTTCTTGCTTTTTGCTATTTGTTTTTTGTTTGCATTTTTTGTCCAGCTTGTATATAATCTGTTTTCTGACCTTGCTGGAAGCTCTAGGGTGGCTGGTGTTCTCCCCCCGGGCCGTTAGACGGTTCGGGGGTTCTTGAATCTCCAGCGTGGATTTTGATAGGGTTTTTGTTGACCATATAAGTTATCTTACTACATTCTGCTATTAGTAAGTGGGCCTCTCTTTGCTAAAATCTAGTTCATCTCTGTGTTTGTCATTTCCTCTTACCTCACCGTTATTATTTGTGGGGGGCTTGTATCCTACTTTTGGGGTCCTTTCTCTGGAGGCAAGAGAGGTCTTTGTTTTCCTCTTCTAGGGGTAGTTAGCTCTCCGGCTGGCGCGAGACATCTAGCGACCAACGTGGGCATGTTCCCCGGCTACTTCTAGTGTTGGCGTTAGGAGTAGATATATGGTCAACCCAGTTACCACTGCCCTATGAGCTCGATTTATGTGCTTCGCAGACTTGCTGATATCTCTGAGACCCTCGCCATTGGGGTCATAACACATAGCATGGTCTTCTCACGACCCCTGCACTATTTCTGCACAGCCCATTTCCTGTACATAGCTTGGTCTTCTCAGGACCCCTGCACTATTGCTGCACAGCCCATTTCCAGTACATAGCACGGTCTTCTCAGGACCCCTGCACTATTGCTGGACAGCCCATTTCCGGTACATAGCACGGTCTTCTCAGGACCCCTTAACTATTGCTGCACAGCCCATTTCCTGTACATAGCACGGTCTTCTCAGGACCCCTGCACTATTGCTGGACAGCCCATTTCCTGTATATTGCATGGTCTTCTCAGGACCCCTGCACTATTGCTGCACAGCCCATTTCCTGTACATAGCATGTTCTCAGGACCCCTGCACTATTGCTGCACAGCCCATTTCCTGTACATAGCATGGTCTTCTCAGGACCCCTGCACTATTGCGCACAGTCCATTTCCTGTACATAGCATGGTCTTCTCAGGACCCCTGCACTATTGCTGCACAGCCCATTTCCTGTACATAGCATGGTCTTCTCAGGACCCCTGCACTATTGCGCACAGTCCATTTCCTGTACATAGCACGGTCTTCTCAGGATCCCTGCACTATTGCTGGACAGCCCATTTCCTGTACATATCATTGTCCTCTCAGGACCCCTGCACTATTGCTGGACAGCCCATTTCCTGTACACAGCATGGTCTTCTCAGGACCCCTGCACTATTGTTGGACAGCCCATTTCCTGTACATACCATGGTCTTCTCAGGACCCCTGCACTATTGCTCGACAGCCCATTTCCTGTACATAGCATGGTCTTCTCAGGACCCCTGCACTATTGCTGGACAGCCTATTTCCTGTACATAGCATGGTCTTCTCAGGACCACTGCACTATTGCTGGACAGCCCATTTCCTCTACATAGCATGGCCTTCTCACGACCCCTGCACTATTGCTGCACAGCCCATTTCCTGTACATATCATGGTCTTCTCAGGACCCCTGAACTATTGCTGCACAGCCCATTTCCTGTACATAGCATGGTCTTCTCCGGACCCCTGCACTATTGCGCACAGCCCATTTCCTGTACACAGCACGGTCTTCTCAGGACCCCTGCACTATTGCTGGACAGCCCATTTCCTGTACACAGCACGGTCTTCTCAGGACCCCTGCACTATTGCGCACAGTCCATTTCCTGTACATAGCATGGTCTTCTCAGGACCCCTGCACTATTGCTGCACAGCCCATTTCCTGTACATAGCATGGTCTTCTCAGGACCCCTGCACTATTGCGCACAGTCCATTTCCTGTACATAGCACGGTCTTCTCAGGATCCCTGCACTATTGCTGGACAGCCCATTTCCTGTACATATCATTGTCCTCTCAGGACCCCTGCACTATTGCTGGACAGCCCATTTCCTGTACACAGCATGGTCTTCTCAGGACCCCTGCACTATTGTTGGACAGCCCATTTCCTGTACATACCATGGTCTTCTCAGGACCCCTGCACTATTGCTCGACAGCCCATTTCCTGTACATAGCATGGTCTTCTCAGGACCCCTGCACTATTGCTGGACAGCCTATTTCCTGTACATAGCATGGTCTTCTCAGGACCACTGCACTATTGCTGGACAGCCCATTTCCTCTACATAGCATGGCCTTCTCAGGACCCCTGCACTATTGCTGGACAGCCCATTTCCTCTACATAGCATGGCCTTCTCACGACCCCTGCACTATTGCTGCACAGCCCATTTCCTGTACATATCATGGTCTTCTCAGGACCCCTGAACTATTGCTGCACAGCCCATTTCCTGTACATAGCATGGTCTTCTCCGGACCCCTGCACTATTGCGCACAGCCCATTTCCTGTACACAGCACGGTCTTCTCAGAACCCCTGCACTATTGCTGGACAGCCCATTTCCTGTACATATCATTGTCCTCTCAGGACCCCTCCACTATTGCTGGACAGCCCATTTCCTGTACATAGCATGATCTTCTCAGGACCCCTGCACTATTGCTGGACAGCCCATTTCCTGTACATAGCATGGTCTTCTCAGGACCCCTGCACTATTGCTGGACAGCCCATTTCCTGTACATATCATGGTCTTCTCAGGACCCCTGCACTATTGCTGCACAGCCCACTTCCTGTACATAGCATGGTCTTCTCAGGACCCCTGCACTATTGCTGCACAGCTCATTTCCTGTACATAGCATTGTCTTCTCAGGACCCCTGCACTATTGCTGGTCAGCCCATTTTCTGTACATAGCACTGTCTTCTCAGGACCCCTGCACTATTGCTGCACAGCCCATTTCCTGTACATAGCACGGTCTTCTTAGGACCCCTGCACTATTGCTGCACAGCCCATTTCCTGTACATAGCACGGTCTTCTCAGGACCCCTGCACTATTGCTGGACAGCCCATTTCCTGTACATAGCACGGTCTTCTCAGGACCCCTGCACTATTGCTGCACAGCCCATTTCCTGTACATAGCACGGTCTTCTCAGGACCCCTGCACTATTGCTGCACAGCCCATTTCCTGTACATAGCATGGTCTTCTCACGACCCCTGCACTATTGCTGCACAGCCCATTTCCTGTATATAGCATGGTCTTCTCAGGACCCCTGCACTATTGCTGCACAGCCCATTTCCTGTACATAGCACGGTCTTCTCACGACCCCTGCACTATTGCTGCACAGCCCATTTCCTGTACATAGCATTGTCTTCTCAGGACCCCTACACTATTGCTGCACAGCCCATTTCCTGTACATAGCATTGTCTTCTCACGACCCTTGCACTATTGCTGCACAGCCCATTTCCTGTACATATCATGGTCTTCTCACGACCCCTACACTATTGCTGCACAGCCCATTTCCTGTACATAGCATGGTCTTCTCAGGACCCCTGCACTATTGCTGCACAGCCCATTTCCTGTACATATCATGGTCTTCTCACGACCCCTGCACTATTGCTGCACAGCCCATTTCCTGTACATAGCATGGTCTTCTCAGGACCCCTGCACTATTGCTGCACAGCCCATTTCCTGTACGTATCATGGTCTTCTCAGGACCCCTGCACTATTGCTGCACAGCCCATTTCCTGTACATATCATTGTCCTCTCAGGACCCCTGCACTATTGCTGCACAGCCCATTTCCTGTACATAGCATGGTCTTCTCAGGACCCCTACACTATTGCTGCACAGCCCATTTCCTGTACATATCATTGTCCTCTCAGGACCCCTGCACTATTGCTGCACAGCCCATTTCCTGTACATAGCATGGTCTTCTCACGACCCCTGCACTATTGCTGGACAGCCCACTTCCTGTACATATCATTGTCCTCTCAGGACCCCTGCACTATTGCTGCACAGCCCATTTCCTGTACAGTACGTAGCACGGTCATTTTACATGAAGGGAAATACAGTTGTTCTGTAGCCGATAGATTCCTTGGTGGATTTACACTTATTTGCTTGGGCCAATGTAGTTTTGAGCTCGCTAAAATCTAGTTTCAATGGGTGTTTAGTGTTAACATTGTCCAGAAGAGGGGACTACAGTGAAGAGTGTATGCGGGTCCTGGAGCCACCTCCGTCCCGTCCTGCCAGTGCTGAGCTGACTACACCGGAGGGGACAGTGGGGTTCTCGCTCCTCACCTCCGGTCTCGTCACCTCAGCACTGACCTGCCTACAGCGGAGCTGGTAATGAGATCCTGCCTGCAAACATCACCTCCGATCTAGCAGCGCAACCCTTCTATCACTTGCCACAGTGGGCGGGGCCATGCGGTGACGTCACCGCGTTGACAGACGTCCCCTGCGTGACAACGGCTCTAACGGTCACAAGTAGCGGTTGTCCAGCTGAGGTAACAGTGTCCTTCATCTTCTGTCCCCGGCGGTGCAGAGAGCAGGGAGGTACCGACAGCCGGCGGCAGAGGGCGGTGTTAGAGGCGCCGGCCGTGACTGTGTTGGATCGGAGGAGGAGCCCGGCGGCTGCGACAGTTGGTGATTTCGTTCTCTCATTTTTTCTCCACACTGCGCCCTGTACCCTGTATGCACAGGACGTGTAATGTGCGGCTTTCTGCAGCTGCTGCTGTGCTCCCTCTACTGGTGGCTGCAGGTCGTCGGCTTGTCACCTTTTGTACCAGGATGTACATAGTTGTAGATTATATCATGTGCTGGATAGTAGGGATGATTGTGGGGCCCATCCTGTGTTGGGGATGTTGTTCTGTCACTGAGAAGCCACTAAATAGATATGTATTCCAGATTACCAACAATGAAGATGTATTCAAAGCAGTGAAAATAACGAATTGCTGTCCTCCTCCTGGGCTTCCCTGATGACATCATCGCCTTTTCCTCTGACATCATCGCCTTCTCCTCTGACATCATCGCCTTCTCCTCTGACATCATCGCCTTCTCCTGTGTGACATCATCACCTTCTCTGTGACATCATCACCTTCTCTGTGACACAGCTCGATCCACCTCTCGCACCAGTTGCCGCCGATCACTTGAGCAGAGCAGTCGTCTCATCGCCAGATGCCAAAACAAGAGCAGCATTTTCTCCAGGCCACAGATGGAAGATTGTGATTTACTGATCTCAGGCTCCGCAGGAAAAGCTCATCACAAAGTGACAGATAAGTGTCAGTGATCTGTTCCCATATTCCTCCCCTCCACTGTCTACCCTGTGGTGTTACTTTCTCGGACCCCCGTACAATGGCCGCAGTACTGCAGGATACAGGGATTGCAGCAGGTGTCGGCCCTCGCCCCTGGTGCCATATCTGTTTATTGTGCGGGGCATCGGGAGAAATCCTAAAAGCACCGTCCCATATTACTGCCCCCATCTGTGGTCTCATTCACAGACAGATTGTAGCCTGGATTTGGGTTAAGAATTTGTAAGCCAAAATCAGGAGTAGGTGCAAGTGTCTGTGTACTGTATGTGTGCATGTATGCGTACTATGTGTGTACTGTATGTGTGCTTACTATCTGTGTACTGTATGTGTGCATGTATGCGTACTATGTGTGTATGTCTGCATATGTGTGTACTGTATGTCTGCTTACTATCTGTGTACTGTATGTCTGCATGTATGCGTACTATCTGTGTATGTCTGCATATGTGTGTACTGTATGTCTGCTTACTATCTGTGCACTGTATGTGTGCATGTATGCGTACTATCTGTGTATGTCTGCATATGTGTGTACTGTATGTCTGCTTACTATCTGTGCACTGTATGTGTGCATGTATGCGTACTATCTGTGTATGTCTGCATATGTGTGTACTGTATGTCTGCTTACTATCTGTGCACTGTATGTCTGCATGTATGCGTACTATGTGTGTATGTCTGCATATGTGTGTACTGTATGTCTGCTTACTATCTGTGTACTGTATGTCTGCATGTATGCGTACTATCTGTGTATGTCTGCATATGTGTGTACTGTATGTCTGCTTACTATCTGTGCACTGTATGTCTGCATGTATGCGTACTATGTGTGTATGTCTGCATATGTATGTACTGTATGTCTGCTTACTATCTGTGTACTGTATGTCTGCATGTATGCGTACTATCTGTATGTCTGCATATGTGTGTACTGTATGTCTGCTTACTATCTGTGTACTCTGTGTGCATGTATGCGTACTATGTGTGTATGTCTGCATATGTGTGTACTGTATGTCTGCTTACTATCTGTGTTCTGTATTTGTGCGTACTATGTGTGTATGTCTGCATATAAAATAAATATTGACTTGAATATAAGCTGGGTATGCATTGTCCCCTCATCCCTGTCCTGCTATGTTATTATTTATTATTATAGCACCATTTATTCCATGGCGCTTTACATGTGAGGAGGGGTGTACATAATAAAAACAGGTACAATAATCTTGAACAATACAACTCACACCTGGTACAGGAGGAGAGAGAACCCTGCCCGCGAGGGCTCACAATCTACAAGGGATGGGTGAGGATACAGTAGGTAAGAATAGAGCTGGTCGTGCAGTGGTTTGGTCGATAGTGATTACTGCAGGTTGTAGGCTTGCCGGAAGAGGTAGGTCTTCAGGTTCTATGTGTGGCTCCCCTGGTCTCCTAGTTGTATGAATGGCTCGGCATCCTCCCCATCCTCCTCGTATGCATGGCTCGGCGTCCTCCCCCTTGTGTGCATGGCTCGTCATCCTCCCCCTTGTATGCATGGTTCGGAGTCCTCCCCCATCCTCCCCCTTGTATGCATGGCTTAGCGTTCTCCCCCGTCCTCCTTGTATGCATGGCTCGGTGTCCTCCCTGTCATACTCGCCCTCCTCGCGGGGTCGCTGCACATCCCTGCATCTCCGTTGTCCTGGCGCAGCAGCTCTTCCTGTGCTGAGTGGTCACATGGTGCTGCTCATTAAGGTAATGAATATGCATTCCATTCCTATGGGAGTGGAGACGCGTGCATATTCATTACCTTAATGAGCGGTACCATGTGACCTCCGTGACAACGGAGATGCAGGGATGTGCAGCGACCGCTCGAGGAAGGTGAGTATGATGCCACAGCCGCCGCTCCCCCGCCCCCTCTGGCTTTCTGGACAATGACTCGTGTATAAGCTGAATGGGGGGGTGAGCGTTTTCAGCACAAAAAAGTGTGCTGAAATTCTTGGCTTATAAACGAGTATATAAGGTAATTAACAAAAACACCTGCAAAGGCTTCCTAAGCATTTAAAAAGGTCCCATAGTCTGTTTCAGTAGGCTCCACAGTTATGGGGAAGACTGCTGACTTAACCGTTGTCCAGAAAGCAGTCATTGACACACTCCACAAGGAGGGTAAGCCACAAAAGGTCATTACTAAAGAAGCTGGCTGTTGTCTCCCACCCTCTCTCCCACTTTCTCTCTCTCACCCTCTCATCCCCTCTCTCACCCTCTGTCTCACCCTCTCTCTCTCACCCCATCTTTCTTTTGTTCTTTGTCTTCTCTTTTTCTCTCTCCTCTCTCTCACTTTCTCTATTTCTTTCTCCTCTCTCACTTTCTTTCTCATTCTCTCTCTTTCTCATTCTGTCTTTCTTTCTCTCTCTCTCCCCTCTTTCTTTTTTCTTTCTCCTCCAACTCACACTTTCTTTATTTCTTTATTATCTTTCTTTCTCTCTCCATTTCTTTCTTTCTTTCTCCTCTTTTTTCTTTTTCTGTCCTTCTCTTTCCTTCTCTCTCTTTCTCTTTATTTCTCTCCTTTTCTCTCACACATTCTTTTTCTTTATTTCTAACTTTCTCTCTCTATCCTATCTTCATTCTTTCTCTCCTTTTCTCACACTTTCTTTTTCTCTCTATTCTTTTTTCTTTCTCTTTCTTTCTTTCTTTCTTTCTTTCTTTCTTTCTTTCTTTCTTTCTTTCTTTCTTTCTTTCTTTCTTTCTTTTCTCTTGTCTTCTCTTTCTCTTCTCTTTCTCTTCTCTCTTCTCTTTCTCTTTGTCTTCTCTTTTCTCTTTTTCTCTTCTTTCTCTCTGTCTCTTCTCTTTTCTCTTTTCTTTGTCTCTTTTCTCTTTCTCTTCTCTTTTCTCTTCTCTTCTCTTTCTTTTTTCTCTTTCTCTTCTCTTTTGTCTTTTCTCTTTTTCCCTTCTTTATCTCTGTCTCTTCTCTTTTCTCTTTCCTTTTCTCTTTCTCTCTTCTCTTCTTTTTTCTCTTTCTCTTCTCTTTTCTCTTCTCTTTTCTCTTCTCTTTCTCTTCTCTTTTTTCTTTCTCTTCTCTCTCTTTTTTTCTTCCTCTTCTCTTTCTCTCTGTCTCTTCTCTTTTCTCTTTCTTTTCTCTTTCTATTTTCTCTTCTCTTTCGTTTCTCTTTCTCTCTTCTCTTCCTCTTCTCTTTTCTCTTCCCTTTCTCTTCTCTTTTCTCTTTCTCTCTGTCTCTTTTCTCTTCTCTTTTCTCTTCTCTTTTCTCTTTCTCTTCTCATTTCTCTTCCCTGTCTCTTCTCTTTCTCTCTGTCTCTTCTCTTTTTCTTTTCTCTTTCTATTTTCTCTTCTCTTTTCTCTTTCTCTTCTCTTTTCTCTCTTCTCTTTCTCTCTTCTCTCTTCTTTTTCTCTTCTCTTTTCTCTTCTCTTTTCTCTTCTTTTCTCTTCTCTTTTCTCTTTCTCTCTGTCTCTTTTCTCTTCTCTTTTCTCTTCTCTTTTCTCTTTCTCTTCTCATTTCTCTTCCCTGTCTCTTCTCTTTCTCTCTGTCTCTTCTCTTTTTCTTTTCTCTTTCTATTTTCTCTTCTCTTTTCTCTTTCTCTTCTCTTTTCTCTCTTCTCTTTCTCTCTTCTCTCTTCTTTTTCTCTTCTCTTTTCTCTTCTCTTCTCTCTTCTTTTTCCCTTCTCTTTTCTCTTCTCTTTTCTCTTCCTTGTCTCTTCTCTTTTCTCTTCCCTGTCTCTTCTTTTTCTCTCTGTCTCTTCTCTTTCTCTCTTTTCTCTTTCTCTTCTCTTTTCTCTTTCTCTTCTCTGCTCTTCTCTTTTCTCTTTCTCTTCTCTTTCTCTCTTTCTTTTCTCATTCTCTCTTTTTCATCTTTTTTCTCTTCTCTATCTCTTTTCTCTGTCTCTTCTCTTTCTCTTTTTTCTCTTCTCATTTCTCTTCTCATTTCTCTTTTCTCTTTTCTTTTCTCTTCCCAGTCTCTTTTTTTTCCCTTCTCTTTTCTCTTCTCTATTCCCTTTCGCTTTTCTTTTCTCTTTCTCTCTGTCTCTTCTCTTTTCTCTTCTCTTTTCTCTTTCTCTTCTCTTTCTCTTCTCTTTTTTCTTTTTCTTCCCTGTCTCTTCTCTTTGTCTTTTCTCTTCTCTTCTCTTTCTTTTTTCTCTTTTTCTTCTCTTTTCTCTTCTCATTTGCTTCTCTTTTTTCTTTCTCTTCTCTCTTCTTTTTTCTCTTCTCTTTTTCTCTGCCTCTTCTCTTTCTCTCTGTCTCTTCTCTTTTCTCTTTCTATTTTCTCTTCTCTTTCTTTTCTCTTTCTCTTCTCTTTTCTCTCTCTTCTCTTTCTCTCTTCTCTTTTCTCTTCTCTTTTCTTTTCACTTTCTCTTCTCTTTCTCTTCTCTTTTCTCTTTCTCTTCTGTTTTCTCTTCCCTGTCTCTTCTCTTCTCTCTTTCTCTTCTCTTTTCTCTTCCTTGTCTCTTCTCTTTTCTCTTCTCTTTTCTCTTTCTCTTCTCTTTTTTCTTTCTCTTCCCTGTCTCTTCTCTTTTCTCTTCTCTTTTTTTTTTTTCTCTTTCTCTTTTCTTTTCTCTTTCTCTTCTATTTTTTCTTTATCTTCTCTTTTTTCTTTCTCTTCTCTGTCTTTTTTCTCTCTCTTCTCTTTTCTCTGCCTCTTCTCTTTCTCTCTGTCTCTTCTCTTTTCTTTTTCTTTTCTGTTTCTATTTTCTCTTCTCTTTCTCTCTTTCTCTTCTCTTTCTCTTCTCTTTTTTCTTCCGTCTCTTTCTCTTCTCTTTTCTCTTCTCTTTCTTTTTTCTCTTTCTCTTTTTCTCTGCCTCTTCTTTCTCTCTGTCTCTACTCTTTTCTCTTTCTTTTCTCTTTCTATTTTATCTTCTCTTTCTTTTCTCTTTCTCTTCTCTTTTCTCTCTCTTCTCTTTCTCTCTTCTCTTCCTCTTCTTTTTTTCTCTTCTCTTTTTCTTCTATTTCTTTTCTCTATCTCTTCTCTTTCTCTCTTCTTTCTCTTCTCTTTCTTTTCTCTATCTCTCCTCTTTCTCTCTTCTTTCTCTTCTCTTTCTTTTCTCTATCTCTCCTCTTTCTCTCTTCTTTCTCTTCTCTTTCTTTTCTCTATCTCTTCTCTTTCTTTTCTCTATCTCTCCTCTTTCTGTCTTCTTTCTCTTCTCTTTCTTTTCTCTTTCTCTTCTCTTTCTTTTCTCTATCTCTTCTCTTTCTCTCTTCTTTCTCTTCTCTTTCTTTTCTCTATCTCTCCTCTTTCTCTCTTCTTTCTCTTCTCTTTCTTTTCTCTATCTCTCCTCTTTCTCTCCTCTTTCTCTCTTCTTTCTCTTCTCTTTCTTTTCTCTATCTCTCCTCTTTCTCTCTTCTTTCTCTTCTCTTTCTTTTCTCTATCTCTCCTCTTTCTCTCTTCTTTCTCTTCTCTTTCTTTTCTCTATCTCTTCTCTTTCTTTTCTCTATCTCTCCTCTTTCTGTCTTCTTTCTCTTCTCTTTCTTTTCTCTTTCTCTTCTCTTTCTTTTCTCTATCTCTTCTCTTTCTCTCTTCTTTCTCTTCTCTTTCTTTTCTCTATCTCGTCTCTTTCTTTTCTCTATCTCTCCTCTTTCTCTCTTTCTCTTCTCTTTCTTTTCTCTATCTCTTCTCTTTCTTTTCTCTATCTCTCCTCTTTCTCTCTTCTTTCTCTTCTCTTTCTTTTCTCTATCTCTCCTCTTTCTCTCTTCTTTCTCTTCTCTTTCTTTTCTCTATCTCTCCTCTTTCTCTCTTCTTTCTCTTCTCTTTCTTTTCTCTATCTCTTCTCTTTCTTTTCTCTATCTCTCCTCTTTCTCTCTTCTTTCTCTTCTCTTTCTTTTCTCTATCTCTCCTCTTTCTCTCTTCTTTCTCTTCTCTTTCTTTTCTCTATCTCTTCTCTTTCTTTTCTCTATCTCTCCTCTTTCTCTCTTCTTTCTCTTCTCTTTCTTTTCTCTATCTCTCCTCTTTCTCTCTTCTTTCTCTTCTCTTTCTTTTCTCTATCTCTTCTCTTTCTTTTCTCTATCTCTCCTCTTTCTCTCTTCTTTCTCTTCTCTTTCTTTTCTCTATCTCTCCTCTTTCTCTCTTCTTTCTCTTCTCTTTCTTTTCTCTATCTCTTCTCTTTCTTTTCTCTGTCTCTTCTCTTTCTCTCTTCTTTCTCTTCTCTTTCTTTTCTCTATCTCTCCTCTTTCTCTCTTCTTTCTCTTCTCTTTCTTTTCTCTATCTCTTCTCTTTCTTTTCTCTATCTCTCCTCTTTCTCTCTTCTTTCTCTTCTCTATCTCTCCTCTTTCTCTCTTCTTTCTCTTCTCTTTCTTTTCTCTATCTCGTCTCTTTCTTTTCTCTATCTCTCCTCTTTCTCTCTTCTTTCTCTTCTCTTTCTTTTCTCTATCTCTTCTCTTTCTTTTCTCTATCTCTCCTCTTTCTCTCTTCTTTCTCTTCTCTTTCTTTTCTCTATCTCTCCTCTTTCTCTCTTCTTTCTCTTCTCTTTCTTTTCTCTATCTCTCCTCTTTCTATCTCTTCTCTTTCTTTTCTCTATCTCTCCTCTTTCTCTCTTCTTTCTCTTCTCTTTCTTTTCTCTATCTCTCCTCTTTCTGTCTTCTTTCTCTTTTCTTTCTTTTCTCTTTCTCTTCTCTTTCTTTTCTCTATCTCTCCTCTTTCTGTCTTCTTTCTCTTCTCTTTCTTTTCTCTATCTCTTCTCTTTCTTTTCTCTATCTCTTCTCTTTCTCTCTTCTTTCTCTTCTCTTTCTTTTCTCTATCTCTCCTCTTTCTCTCTTCTTTCTCTTCTCTTTCTTTTCTCTATCTCTTCTCTTTCTTTTCTCTATCTCTTCTCTTTCTCTCTTCTTTCTCTTCTCTTTCTTTTCTCTATCTCTCCTCTTTCTCTCTTCTTTCTCTTCTCTTTCTTTTCTCTATCTCTCCTCTTTCTCTCTTTCTCTTCTCTTTCTTTTCTCTATCTCTCCTCTTTCTCTCTTCTTTCTCTTCTCTTTCTCGTCTCTTTCTTTTCTCTATCTCTCCTCTTTCTCTCTTCTTTCTCTTCTCTTTCTTTTCTCTATCTCGTCTCTTTCTTTTCTCTATCTCTCCTCTTTCTCTCTTCTTTCTCTTCTCTTTCTTTTCTCTTTCTCTTCTCTTTCTTTTCTCTTTCTTTTCTCTATCTCTTCTCTTTCTTTTCTCTATCCTCTTTCTCTCTTCTTTCTCTTCTCTTTCTTTTCTCTATCTCTCCTCTTTCTCTCTTCTTTCTCTTCTCTTTCTTTTCTCTATCTCTCCTCTTTCTCTCTTCTTTCTCTTCTCTTTCTTTTCTCTATCTCTTCTCTTTCTTTTCTCTCTTCTTTCTCTTCTCTTTCTTTTCTCTATCTCTCCTCTTTCTCTCTTCTTTCTCTTCTCTTTCTTTTCTCTTTCTTTTCTCTATCTCTTCTCTTTCTTTTCTCTATCCTCTTTCTCTCTTCTTTCTCTTCTCTTTCTTTTCTCTATCTCTCCTCTTTCTCTCTTGTTTCTCTACTCTTTCTTTTCTCTATCTCTTCTCTTTCTTTTCTCTATCTCTCCTCTTTCTCTCTTCTGTCTCTTCTCTTTCTTTTCTCTATCTCTCCTCTTTCTCTCTTCTTTCTCTTCTCTTTCTTTTCTCTATCTCTCCTCTTTCTCTCTTCTTTCTCTTCTCTTTCTTTTCTCTATCTCGTCTCTTTCTTTTCTCTATCTCTCCTCTTTCTCTCTTCTTTCTCTTCTCTTTCTTTTCTCTATCTCTCCTCTTTCTCTCTTCTTTCTCTTCTCTTTCTTTTCTCTTTCTCTTCTCTTTCTTTTCTCTTTCTTTTCTCTATCTCTTCTCTTTCTTTTCTCTATCCTCTTTCTCTCTTCTTTCTCTTCTCTTTCTTTTCTCTATCTCTCCTCTTTCTCTCTTCTTTCTCTTCTCTTTCTTTTCTCTATCTCTCCTCTTTCTCTCTTCTTTCTCTTCTCTTTCTTTTCCCCATCTCTTCTCTTTCTTTTCTCTCTTCTTTCTCTTCTCTTTCTTTTCTCTATCTCTCCTCTTTCTCTCTTCTTTCTCTTCTCTTTCTTTTCTCTTTCTTTTCTCTATCTCTTCTCTTTCTTTTCTCTATCCTCTTTCTCTCTTCTTTCTCTTCTCTTTCTTTTCTCTATCTCTCCTCTTTCTCTCTTGTTTCTCTTCTCTTTCTTTTCTCTATCTCTTCTCTTTCTTTTCTCTATCTCTCCTCTTTCTCTCTTCTGTCTCTTCTCTTTCTTTTCTCTATCTCTCCTCTTTCTCTCTTCTTTCTCTTCTCTTTCTTTTCTCTATCTCTCCTCTTTCTCTCTTCTTTCTCTTCTCTTTCTTTTCTCTATCTCTCCTCTTTCTCTCTTCTTTCTTTTCTCTTTCTTTTCTCTATCTCTTCTCTTTCTTTTCTCTATCTCTCCTCTTTCTCTCTTCTTTCTCTTCTCTTTCTTTTCTCTATCTCTCCTCTTTCTCTCTTCTTTCTCTTCTCTTTCTTTTCTCTATCCTCTTTCTCTCTTCTTTCTCTTCTCTTTCTTTTCTCTATCTCTCCTCTTTCTGTCTTCTTTCTCTTCTCTTTCTTTTCTCTTTCTCTTCTCTTTCTTTTCTCTATATCTCCTCTTTCTGTCTTCTTTCTCTTCTCTTTCTTTTCTCTATCTCTTCTCTTTCTTTTCTCTATCTCTTCTCTTTCTCTCTTCTTTCTCTTCTCTTTCTTTTCTCTATCTCTCGTCTTTCTCTCTTCTTTCTCTTCTCTTTCTTTTCTCTATCTCTCCTCTTTCTCTCTTCTTTCTCTTCTCTTTCTTTTCTCTATCTCATCTCTTTCTTTTCTCTATCTCTCCTCTTTCTCTCTTCTTTCTCTTCTCTTTCTTTTCTCTATCTCTCCTCTTTCTCTCTTCTTTCTCTTCTCTTTCTTTTCTCTATCTCTCCTCTTTCTCTCTTTCTCTTCTCTTTCTTTTCTCTATCTCTCCTCTTTCTCTCTTCTTTCTCTTCTCTTTCTTTTCTCTATCTCTTCTCTTTCTTTTCTCTATCTCTCCTCTTTCTCTCTTCTTTCTCTTCTCTTTCTTTTCTCTATCTCCTCTTTCTCTCTTCTTTCTCTTCTCTTTCTTTTCTCTATCTCTTCTCTTTCTTTTCTCTATCTCTCCTCTTTCTCTCTTCTTTCTCTTCTCTTTCTTTTCTCTATCTCTTCTCTTTCTTTTCTCTATCCTCTTTCTCTCTTCTTTCTCTTCTCTTTCTTTTCTCTATCTCGTCTCTTTCTTTTCTCTATCTCTCCTCTTTCTCTCTTCTTTCTCTTCTCTTTCTTTTCTCTATCTCTTCTCTTTCTTTTCTCTATCTCTCCTCTTTCTCTCTTCTTTCTCTTCTCTTTCTTTTCTCTATCTCCTCTTTCTCTCTTCTTTCTCTTCTCTTTCTTTTCTCTATCTCTTCTCTTTCTTTTCTCTATCTCTCCTCTTTCTCTCTTCTTTCTCTTCTCTTTCTTTTCTCTATCTCCTCTGTCTCTCTTCTTTCTCTTCTCTTTCTTTTCTCTATCTCTTCTCTTTCTTTTCTCTATCTCTCCTCTTTCTCTCTTCTTTCTCTTCTCTTCTCTCTATCTCTCCTCTTTCTCTCTTCTTTCTCTTCTCTTTCTTTTCTCTATCTCTTCTCTTTCTTTTCTCTATCTCTCCTCTTTCTCTCCTCTTTCTCTCTTCTTTCTCTTCTCTTTCTTTTCTCTTTCTTTTCTCTATCTCTCCTCTTTCTCTCTTCTTTCTCTTCTCTTTCTTTTCTCTATCTCTCCTCTTTCTCTCTTCTTTCTCTTCTCTTTCTTTTCTCTATCTCTCCTCTTTCTATCTCTTCTCTTTCTTTTCTCTATCTCTTCTCTTTCTCTCTTCTTTCTCTTCTCTTTCTTTTCTCTATCTCTCCTCTTTCTGTCTTCTTTCTCTTCTCTTTCTTTTCTCTATCTCTTCTCTTTCTTTTCTCTATCTCTTCTCTTTCTCTCTTCTTTCTCTTCTCTTTCTTTTCTCTATCTCTCCTCTTTCTCTCTTCTTTCTCTTCTCTTTCTTTTCTCTATCTCTTCTCTTTCTTTTCTCTATCTCTTCTCTTTCTCTCTTCTTTCTTTTCTCTATCTCTCCTCTTTCTCTCTTCTTTCTCTTCCCTTTCTTTTCTCTTTCTCTTCTCTTTCTTTTCTCTATCTCTTCTCTTTCTTTTCTCTATCTCTCCTCTTTCTCTCTTCTTTCTTTTCTCTTTCTCTTCTCTTTCTTTTCTCTATCTCTTCTCTTTCTTTTCTCTATCTCTCCTCTTTCTCTCTTCTTTCTCTTCTCTTTCTTTTCTCTATCTCTCCTCTTTCTCTCTTCTTTCTCTTCTCTATCTCTTCTCTTTCTTTTCTCTATCTCTCCACTTTCTCTCTTCTTTCTCTTCTCTTTCTTTTCTCTATCTCTCCTCTTTCTCTCTTCTTTCTCTTCTCTATCTCTTCTCTTTCTTTTCTCTATCTCTCCTCTTTCTCTCTTCTTTCTCTTCTCTTTCTTTTCTCTATCTCTTCTCTTTCTTTTCTCTATCTCTCCTCTTTCTCTCTTCTTTCTCTTCTCTTTCTTTTCTCTATCTCTTCTCTTTCTCTCTTCTTTCTCTTCTCTTTCTTTTCTCTATCTCTCCTCTTTCTCTCGTCTTTCTCTTCTCTTTCTTTTCTCTATCTCTCCTCTTTCTCTCTTCTTTCTCTTCTCTTTCTTTTCTCTATCTCTTCTCTTTCTTTTCTCTATCTCTCCTCTTTCTCTCTTCTTTCTCTTCTATTTCTTTTCTCTATCTCTTCTCTTTCTCTCTTCTTTCTCTTCTCTTTCTTTTCTCTATCTCTCCTCTTTCTCTCTTCTTTCTCTTCTCTTTCTTTTCTCTATCTCTCCTCTTTCTCTCTTCTTTCTCTTCTCTTTCTTTTCTCTATCTCTTCTCTTTCTTTTCTCTATCTCTCCTCTTTCTCTCTTCTTTCTCTTCTCTTTCTTTTCTCTATCTCTCCTCTTTCTCTCTTCTTTCTCTTCTCTTTCTTTTCTCTTTCTCTTCTCTTTCTTTTCTCTATCTCTTCTCTTTCTTTTCTCTATCTCTCCTCTTTCTCTCTTCTTTCTCTTCTCTTTCTTTTCTCTATCTCTTCTCTTTCTTTTCTCTATCTCTCCTCTTTCTCTCTTCTTTCTCTTCTCTTTCTTTTCTCTTTCTCTTCTCTTTCTTTTCTCTATCTCTTCTCTTTCTTTTCTCTATCTCTCCTCTTCTCTCTTCTTCTCTTCTCTTTCTTTTCTCTTTCTCTTCTCTTTCTTTTCTCTATCTCTTCTCTTTCTTTTCTCTATCTCTCCTCTTTCTCTCTTCTTTCTCTCCTCTTTCTTTTCTCTATCTCTCCTCTTTCTCTCTTCTTTCTCTTCTCTTTCTTTTCTCTATCTCTTCTCTTTCTTTTCTCTATCTCTCCCTCTTTCTCTCTTCTTTCTCTTCTCTTTCTTTTCTCTATCTCTTCTCTTTCTTTTCTCTATCTCTCCTCTTTCTCTCTTCTTTCTCTTCTATTTCGTTTCTCTATCTCTTCTCTTTCTCTCTTCTTTCTCTTCTCTTTCTTTTCTCTATCGCTCCTCTTTCTCTCTTCTTTCTCTTCTCTTTCTTTTCTCTATCTCTCTTTCTTTCTCTTCTCTTCTTTTCTTTCTCTTCTCTTCTCTTTCTTTTCTCTATCTCTCCTCTTTCTCTCTTCTTTCTTTTCTCTATCTCTCCTCTTTCTCTCTTTCTTTCTCTTCCTTTCTTTTCTCTTTCTCTTCTCTTTCTTTTCTCTATCTCTTCTCTTTCTTTTCTCTATCTCTTCTCTTTCTTTTCTCTATCTCTCCTCTTTCTCTCTTCTTTCTCTTCTCTTTCTTTTCTCTATCTCTCCTCTTTCTCTCTTCTTTCTCTTCTCTTTCTTTTCTCTATCTCTCCTCTTTCTCTCTTCTTTCTCTTCTCTATCTCTTCTCTTTCTTTTCTCTATCTCTCCTCTTTCTCTCTTCTTTCTCTTCTCTTTCTTTTCTCTATCTCTTCTCTTTCTTTTCTCTATCTCTCCTCTTTCTCTCTTCTTTCTCTTTCTCTTTCTTTTCTCTATCTCTTCTCTTTCTTTTCTCTTTCTTTTCTCTTTCTCTCCTCTTTCTCTCTTCTTTCTCTTCTATTTCTTTTCTCTATCTCTTCTCTTTCTCTCTTCTTTCTCTTCTCTTTCTTTTCTCTATCTCTCCTCTTTCTCTCTTCTTTCTCTTCTCTTTCTTTTCTCTATCTCTCCTCTTTCTCTCTTCTTTCTCTTCTCTTTCTTTTCTCTATCTCTTCTCTTTCTTTTCTCTATCTTCCTCTTTCTCTCTTCTTTCTCTTCTCTTTCTTTTCTCTATCTCTCCTCTTTCTCTCTTCTTTCTCTTCTCTTTCTTTTCTCTATCTCTTCTCTTTCTTTTCTCTATCTCTCCTCTTTCTCTCTTTCTTTCTCTTCTCTTTCTTTTCTCTTTCTCTTCTCTTTCTTTCTCTATCTCTTCTCTTTCTTTTCTCTATCTCTCCTCTTTCTCTCTTCTTTCTCTTCTCTTTCTTTTCTCTATCTCTTCTCTTTCTTTTCACTATCTCTCCTCTTTCTCTCTTCTTTCTCTTCTCTTTCTTTTCTCTTTCTCTTCTCTTTCTTTTCTCTATCTCTTCTCTTTCTTTTCTCTATCTCTCCTCTTTCTCTCTTCTTTCTCTTCTCTTTCTTTTCTCTTTCTCTTCTCTTTCTTTTCTCTATCTCTTCTCTTTCTTTTCTCTATCTCTCCTCTTTCTCTCTTCTTTCTCTTCTCTTTCTTTTCTCTATCTCTCCTCTTTCTCTCTTCTTTCTCTTCTCTATCTCTTCTCTTTCTTTTCTCTATCTCTCCCTCTTTCTCTCTTCTTTCTCTTCTCTTTCTTTCTCTATCTCTTCTCTTTCTTTTCTCTATCTCTCCTCTTTCTCTCTTCTTTCTCTTCTCTTTCTTTTCTCTATCTCTTCTCTTTCTTTTCTCTATCTCTCCTCTTTCTCTCTTCTTTCTCTTCTCTTTCTTTTCTCTATCTCTCCTCTTTCTCTCTTCTTTCTCTTCTCTTTCTTTTCTCTATCTCTTCTCTTTCTTTTCTCTATCTCTCCTCTTTCTCTCTTCTTTCTCTTCTCTTTCTTTTCTCTATCTCTCCTCTTCTCTCTTCTTTCTCTTCTCTTTCTTTTCTCTATCTCTTCTCTTTCTTTTCTCTATCTCTCTTCTTTCTCCCTTCTTTCTTCTCTTCTTTCTCTTTCTTTTCTCTATCTCTTCTCTTTCTTTCTCTATCTCTCCTCTTTCTCTCTTCTTTCTCTTCTCTTTCTTTTCTCTATCTCTTCTCTTTCTTTTCTCTATCTCTCCTCTTTCTCTCTTCTTTCTCTTCTCTTTCTTTTCTCTTTCTCTTCTCTTTCTTTTCTCTATCTCTTCTCTTTCTTTTCTCTATCTCTCCTCTTTCTCTCTTCTTTTCTCTTCTCTTTCTTTTCTCTTTCTCTTCTCTTTCTTTTCTCTATCTCTTCTCTTTCTTTTCTCTATCCTCTTTCTCTCTTCTTTCTCTTCTCTTTCTTTTCTCTATCTCTCCTCTTTCTCTCTTCTTTCTCTTCTCTTTCTTTTCTCTATCTCTTCTCTTTCTTTTCTCTATCTCTCCTCTTTCTCTCTTTCTCTTCTCTTTCTTTTCTCTATCTCTTCTCTTTCTTTTCTCTATCTCTCCTCTTTCTCTCTTCTTTCTCTTCTCTTTCTTTTCTCTATCTCTTCTCTTTCTTTTCTCTATCTCTCCTCTTTCTCTCTTCTTTCTCTCCTCTTTCTCTCTTCTTTCTCTTCTATTTCTTTTCTCTATCTCTTCTCTTTCTCTCTTCTTTCTCTTCTCTTTCTTTTCTCTATCTCTCCTCTTTCTCTCTTCTTTCTCTTCTCTTTTTCTTCTTTCTTTTCTCTATCTCTCCTCTTTCTCTCTTCTTCTCTTTCTCTTTCTTTTCTCTATCTCTCCTCTTTCTCTCTTCTTTCTCTTCTCTTTCTTTTCTCTATCTCTTCTCTTTCTTTTCTCTATCTCTCTCTTTCTCTCTTCTTTCTCTTCTCTTTCTTTTCTCTTTCTCTTCTCTTTCTTTTCTCTATTTCTTCTCTTTCTTTTCTCTATCTCTCCTCTTTCTCTCTTCTTTCTCTTCTCTTTCTTTTCTCTATCTCTCCTCTTTCTCTCTTCTTTCTCTTCTCTTTCTTTTCTCTTTCTCTTCTCTCTCTTCTTTCTCTATCTCTTCTCTTTCTTTTCTCTATCTCTCCTCTTTCTCTCTTCTTTCTCTTCTCTTTCTCTTCTCTTCTTTTTCTCTATCTCTCCTCTTTCTCTCTTCTTTCTCTTCTCTTTCTTTTCTCTATCTCTTCTCTTTCTTTCTCTATCTCTCCTCTTTCTCTCTCTTTCTCTTCTTTCTTTTCTCTATCTCTCCTCTTTCTCTCTTCTTTCTCTTCTCTTTCTTTTCTCTCTCTTCTCTTTCTTTTCTCTATCTCTCCTCTTTCTCTCTTCTTTCTCTTCTCTTTCTTTTCTCTATCTCTTCTCTTTCTTTTCTCTATCTCTCCTCTTTCTCTCTTCTTTCTCTTCTCTTTCTTTTCTCTATCTCTTCTCTTTTCTTTTCTCTATCTCTCCTCTTTCTCTCTTCTTTCTCTCCTCTTTCTCTTCTATTCTTTTCTCTATCTCTTCTTTCTCTCTTCTTTCTCTTCTCTTTCTTTTCTCTATCTCTCCTCTTTCTCTCTTCTTTCTCTTCTCTTTTTCTTCTCTTTCTTTTCTCTATCTCTCCTCTTTCTCTCTTCTTTCTCTTCTCTTTCTTTTCTCTATCTCTCCTCTTTCTCTCTTCTTTCTCTTCTCTTTCTTTTCTCTATCTCTTCTCTTTCTTTTCTCTATCTCTCCTCTTTCTCTCTTCTTTCTCTTCTCTTTCTTTTCTCTTTCTCTTCTCTTTCTTTCTCTATCTCTTCTCTTTCTTTTCTCTATCTCTCCTCTTTCTCTCTTCTTTCTCTTCTCTTTCTTTTCTCTATCTCTCCTCTTTCTCTCTTCTTTCTCTTTCTTTTTTTTCTCTTTCTCTTCTCTTTCTTTTCTCTATCTCTTCTCTTCTTTTCTCTATCTCTCCTCTTTCTCTCTTCTTTCTCTTCTCTTTCTTTTCTCTATCTCTCCTCTTTCTCTCTTCTTTCTCTTCTCTTTCTTTTCTCTATCTCTCTCCTCTTTTCTTCTTTCTTTCTCTATCTCTTCTCTTTCTTTTCTCTATCTCTCCTCTTTTTCTCTTCTTCTCTTCTCTTTCTTTTCTCTATCTCTCCTCTTCTCTCTTCTTTCTCTCCTCTTTCTCTCTTCTTTCTCTTCTCTTTCTTTTCTCTATCTCTTCCCTTTCTTTTCTCTTTCTCTTCTCTTTCTTTTCTCTATCTCTTTTCTTTTCTCTATCTCTCCCTCTTTCTCTCTTCTTTCTCTTCTCTTTCTTTTCTCTATCTCTCCTCTTTCTCTCTTCTTTCTCTTCTCTTTCTTTTCTCTATCTCTTCTCTTTCTTTTCTCTATCTCTCCTCTTTCTCTCTTCTTTCTCTTCTCTTACTTTTCTCTATCTCTCCTCTTTCTCTCTTCTTTCTCTTCTCTTTCTTTTCTCTATCTCTCCTCTTTCTCTCTCTTTCTCTTCTCTTTCTTTTCTCTTTCTCTTCTCTTTCTTTTCTCTATCTCTTCTCTTTTCTTTTCTCTCTCTCCTCTTTCTCTCTTCTTTCTCTTCTCTTTCTTTTCTCTATCTCTCCTCTTTCTCTCTTCTTTCTCTTCTCTTTCTTTTCTCTATCTCTTCTCTTTCTTTTCTCTATCTCTCCTCTTTCTCTCTTCTTTCTCTTCTCTTTCTTTTCTCTATCTCTCCTCTTTCTCTCTTCTTTCTCTTCTCTTTCTTTTTCTCTATCTCTTCTCTTTTCTCTATCTCTCCTCTTTCTCTCCTCTTTCTCTCTTCTTTCTCTTCTCTTTCTTTTCTCTTTCTTTCTCTATCTCTCCTCTTTCTCTCTTCTTTCTCTTCTCTTTCTTTTCTCTATCTCTCCTCTTTCTATCTCTTCTCTTTCTTTTCTCTATCTCTCCTCTTTCTATCTCTTCTCTTTCTTTTCTCTATCTCTCCTCTTTCTCTCTTCTTTCTCTTCTCTTTCTTTTCTATCTCTCCTCTTTCTCTCTTCTTTCTCTTCTCTTTCTTTTCTCTATCTCTCCTCTTTCTATCTCTTCTCTTTCTTTTCTCTATCTCTTCTCTTTCTCTCTTCTTTCTCTTCTCTTTTCTTTTCTCTATCTCTCCTCTTTCTGTCTTCTTTCTCTTCTCTTTCTTTTCTCTATCTCTTCTCTTTCTTTTCTCTATCTCTTCTCTTTCTCTCTTCTTTCTCTTTTTCTTTTCTCTATCTCTCCTCTTTCTTCTTTCTCTTCTCTTTCTTTTCTCTATCTCTTCTCTTTCTTTTCTCTATCTCTTCTCTTTCTCTCTTCTTTCTCTTCTCTTTCTTTTCTCTATCTCTCCTCTTTCTCTCTTTCTTTCTCTTCTCTTTCTTTTCTCTATCTCTTCTCTTTCTTTTCTCTATCTCTCCTCTTTCTCTCTTCTTTCTCTTCTCTTTCTTTTCTCTATCTCTCCTCTTTCTCTCTTCTTTCTCTTCTCTTTCTTTTCTCTATCTCTCCTCTTTCTCTCTTCTTTCTCTTCTCTTTCTTTTCTCTATCTCTCCTCTTTCTCTCTTCTTTCTCTTCTCTTTCTTTTCTCTATCTCGTCTCTTTCTTTTCTCTATCTCTCCTCTTTCTCTCTTCTTTCTCTTCTCTTTCTTTTCTCTATCTCTTCTCTTTCTTTTCTCTATCTCTCCTCTTTCTCTCTTCTTTCTCTTCTCTTTCTTTTCTCTATCTCTCCTCTTTCTCTCTTCTTTCTCTTCTCTTTCTTTTCTCTATCTCTTCTCTTTCTTTTCTCTATCTCTCCTCTTTCTCTCTTCTTTCTCTTCTCTTTCTTCTCTCTATCTCTCCTCTTTCTCTCTTCTTTCTCTTCTCTTTCTTTTCTCTATCTCTTCTCTTTCTTTCTCTATCTCTCCTCTTTCTCTCCTCTTTCTCTCTTCTTTCTCTTCTCTTTCTTTTCTCTTTCTTTTCTCTCTCTCCTCTTTCTCTCTTCTTTCTCTTCTCTTTCTTTTCTCTATCTCTCCTCTTTCTATCTCTTCTCTTTCTTTTCTCTATCTCTCCTCTTTCTCTCTTCTTTCTCTTCTCTTTCTTTTCTCTTCTTTTCTCTATCTCTTTTCTTTCTTTTCTCTATCTCTCCTCTTTCTCTCTTCTTCTCTTCTCTTTCTTTCTCTATCTCTCCTCTTTCTCTCTTCTTTCTCTTCTCTTTCTTTTCTCTATCCTCTTTCTCTCTTCTTTCTCTTCTCTTTCTTTTCTCTATCTCTCCTCTTTCTGTCTTCTTTCTCTTCTCTTTCTTTTCTCTTTCTCTTCTCTTTCTTTTCTCTATCTCTCCTCTTTCTGTCTTCTTTCTCTTCTCTATCTCTTCTCTTTCTTTTCTCTATCTCTTCTCTTTCTCTCTTCTTTCTCTTCTCTTTCTTTTCTCTATCTCTCCTCTTTCTCTTCTCTTTCTTTTCTCTATCTCTTCTCTTTCTTTTCTCTATCTCTCCTCTTTCTCTCTTCTTTCTCTTCTATTTCTTTTCTCTATCTCTTTCTCTCTTCTTTCTCTTCTCTTTCTTTTCTCTATCTCTCCTCTTTCTCTCTTCTTTCTCTTCTCTTTCTTTTCTCTATCTCTTCTCTTTCTTTTCTCTATCTCTCCTCTTTCTCTCTTCTTTCTCTCCTCTTTCTCTCTTCTTTCTCTTCTATTTCTTTTCTCTATCTCTTCTCTTTCTCTCTTCTTTCTCTTCTCTTCTTTTCTCTATCTCTCCTCTTTCTCTCTTCTTTCTCTTCTCTTTCTTTTCTCTATCTCTCCTCTTTCTCTCTTTTTTCTCTTCTCTTTCTTTCTCTATCTCTTCTCTTTCTTTTCTCTATCTCTCCTCTTTCTCTCTTCTTTCTCTTCTCTTTCTTTTCTCTATCTCTCCTCTTTCTCTCTTCTTTCTCTTCTCTTTCTTTACTCTATCTCTTCTCTTTCTTTTCTCTATCTCTCCTCTTTCTCTCTTCTTTCTCTTCTCTTTCTTTTCTCTTTCTCTTCTCTTTCTTTTCTCTATCTCTTCTCTTTCTTTTCTCTATCTCTCCTCTTTCTCTCTTCTTTCTCTTCTTTCTTTTCTCTATCTCTTCTCTTTCTTTTCTCTATCTCTCCTCTTTCTCTCTTCTTTCTCTTCTCTTTCTTTTCTCTATCTCTTCTCTTTCTTTTCTCTATCTCTCCTCTTTCTCTCTTCTTTCTCTCCTCTTTCTCTCTTCTTTCTCTTCTATTTCTTTTCTCTATCTCTTCTCTTTCTCTCTTCTTTCTCTTCTCTTTCTTTTCTCTATCTCTCCTCTTTCTCTCTTCTTTCTCTTCTCTTTTTCTTCTCTTTCTTTTCTCTATCTCTCCTCTTTCTCTCTTTTTCTTCTCTTTCTTTTCTATATCTCTTCTCTTTCTTTTCTCTATCTCTCCTCTTTCTCTCTTCTTTCTCTTCTATTTCTTTCTCTATCTCTTCTCTTTCTCTCTTCTTTCTCTTCTCTTTCTTTTCTCTATCGCTCCTCTTTCTCTCTTCTTTCTCTTCTCTTTCTTTTCTCTATCTCTCCTCTTTCTCTCTTCTTTCTCTTCTCTTTCTTTTCTCTTTCTCTTCTCTTTCTTTTCTCTATCTCTCCTCTTTCTCTCTTCTTTCTTTTCTCTATCTCTCCTCTTTCTCTCTTCTTTCTCTTCCCTTTCTTTTCTCTTTCTCTTCTCTTTCTTTTCTCTATCTCTTCTCTTTCTTTTCTCTATCTCTCCTCCTTCTCTCTTCTTTCTTTTCTCTTTCTCTTCTCTTTCTTTTCTCTATCTCTTCTCTTTCTTTTCTCTATCTCTCCTCTTTCTCTCTTCTTTCTCTTCTCTTTCTTTTCTCTATCTCTCCTCTTTCTCTCTTCTTTCTCTTCTTTCTTTTCTCTATCTCTTCTCTTTCTTTTCTCTATCTCTCCTCTTTCTCTCTTCTTTCTCTTCTCTTTCTTTTCTCTATCTCTCCTCTTTCTCTCTTCTTTCTCTTCTCTATCTCTTCTCTTTCTTTTCTCTATCTCTCCTCTTTCTCTCTTCTTTCTCTTCTCTTTCTTTTCTCTATCTCTTCTCTTTTCTCTATCTCTCCTCTTTCTCTCTTCTTTCTCTTCTCTTTCTTTTCTCTATCTCTTCTCTTTCTTTTCTCTATCTCTCCTCTTTCTCTCTTCTTTCTCTTCTATTTCTTTTCTCTATCTCTTCTCTTTCTCTCTTCTTTCTCTTCTCTTTCTTTTCTCTATCTCTCTATCTCTTCTTTCTCTTCTCTTTCTTTTCTCTATCTCTCCTCTTTCTCTCTTCTTTCTCTTCTCTTTCTTTTCTCTATCTCTTCTCTTTCTTTTCTCTATCTCTCCTCTTTCTCTCTTCTTTCTCTTCTATTTCTTTTCTCTATCTCTTCTCTTTCTCTCTTCTTTCTCTTCTCTTTCTTTTCTCTCTCTCTCCTCTTTCTCTCTTCTTTCTCTTCTCTTTCTTTTCTCTATCTCTCCTCTTTCTCTCTTCTTTCTCTTCTCTTTCTTTTCTCTATCTCTTCTCTTTCTTTTCTCTATCTCTCCTCTTTCTCTCTTCTTTCTCTTCTCTTTCTTTTCTCTATCTCTCCTCTTTCTCTCTTCTTTCTCTTCTCTTTCTTTTCTCTATCTCTTCTCTTTCTTTTCTCTATCTCTCCTCTTTCTCTCTTCTTTCTCTTTTCTTTCTTTTCTCTTTCTCTTCTCTTTCTTTTCTCTATCTCTTCTCTTTCTTTTCTCTATCTCTCCTCTTTCTCTCTTCTTTCTCTTCTCTTTCTTTTCTCTATCTCTTCTCTTTCTTTTCTCTATCTCTCCTCTTCTCTCTCTTCTTTCTCTTCTCTTTCTTTTCTCTTTCTCTTCTCTTTCTTTTCTCTATCTCTCCTCTTTCTCTCTTCTTTCTCTTCTCTTTCTTTCTCTATCTCTTCTCTTTCTTTTCTCTATCTCTCCTCTTTCTCTCTTCTTTCTCTTCTATTTCTTTTCTCTATCTCTTCTCTTTCTCTCTTCTTTCTCTTCTCTTTCTTTTCTCTATCGCTCCTCTTTCTCTCTTCTTTCTCTTCTCTTTCTTTTCTCTATCTCTCCTCTTTCTCTCTTCGTTCTCTTCTCTTCTTTCTCTTTCTCTTCTCTTTCTTTTCTCTATCTCTCTTCTTTCTCTCTTCTTTCTTTCTCTATCTCTCCTCTTTCTCTCTTCTTTCTCTTCCCTTTCTTTTCTCTTTCTCTTCTCTTTCTTTTCTCTATCTCTCCTCTTTCTCTCTTCTTTCTCTTCTCTTTCTTTTCTCTATCTCTCCTCTTTCTCTCTTCTTTCTCTTCTCTATCTCTTCTCTTTCTTTTCTCTATCTCTCCTCTTTCTCTCTTCTTTCTCTTCTCTTTCTTTTCTCTATCTCTTCTCTTTCTTTTCTCTATCTCTCCTCTTTCTCTCTTCTTTATCTTCTCTTTCTTTTCTCTATCTCTTCTCTTTCTTTTCTCTATCTCCCTCTTCTCTCTTCTTTCTCTTCTATTTCTTTTCTCTATCTCTTCTTTCTCTCTTCTTTCTCTTCTCTTTCTTTTCTCTATCTCTCCTCTTTCTCTCTTCTTTCTCTTCTCTTTCTTTTCTCTATCTCTCCTCTTTCTCTCTTCTTTCTCTTCTCTTTCTTTTCTCTATCTCTTCTCTTTCTTTTCTCTATCTCTCCTCTTTCTCTCTTCTTTCTCTTCTATTTCTTTTCTCTATCTCTTCTCTTTCTCTCTTCTTTCTCTTCTCTTTCTTTTCTCTATCTCTCCTCTTTCTCTCTTCTTTCTCTTCTCTTTCTTTTCTCTATCTCTCCTCTTTCTCTCTTCTTTCTCTTCTCTTTCTTTTCTCTATCTCTTCTCTTTCTTTTCTCTATCTCTCCTCTTTCTCTCTTCTTTCTCTTCTCTTTCTTTTCTCTTTCTCTTCTCTTTCTTTTCTCTATCTCTTCTCTTTCTTTTCTCTATCTCTCCTCTTTCTCTCTTCTTTCTCTTCTCTTTCTTTTCTCTATCTCTTCTCTTTCTTTTCTCTATCTCTCCTCTTTCTCTCTTCTTTCTCTTCTCTTTCTTTTCTCTTTCTCTTCTCTTTCTTTTCTCTATCTCTTCTCTTTCTTTTCTCTATCTCTCCTCTTTCTCTCTTCTTTCTCTTCTCTTTCTTTTCTCTTTCTCTTCTCTTTCTTTTCTCTATCTCTTCTCTTTCTTTTCTCTATCTCTCCTCTTTCTCTCTTCTTTCTCTTCTCTTTCTTTTCTCTATCTCTCCTCTTTCTCTCTTCTTTCTCTTCTCTTTCTTTTCTCTATCTCTTCTCTTTCTTTTCTCTATCTCTCCTCTTTCTCTCTTCTTTCTCTTCTCTTTCTTTTCTCTATCTCTTCTCTTTCTTTTCTCTATCTCTCCTCTTTCTCTCTTCTTTCTCTTCTATTTCTTTTCTCTATCTCTTCTCTTTCTCTCTTCTTTCTCTTCTCTTTCTTTTCTCTATCGCTCCTCTTTCTCTCTTCTTTCTCTTCTCTTTCTTTTCTCTATCTCTCCTCTTTCTCTCTTCTTTCTCTTCTCTTTCTTTTCTCTTTCTCTTCTCTTTCTTTTCTCTATCTCTCCTCTTTCTCTCTTCTTTCTTTTCTCTATCTCTCCTCTTTCTCTCTTCTTTCTCTTCCCTTTCTTTTCTCTTTCTCTTCTCTTTCTTTTCTCTATCTCTTCTCTTTCTTTTCTCTATCTCTCCTCTTTCTCTCTTCTTTCTTTTCTCTTTCTCTTCTCTTTCTTTTCTCTATCTCTTCTCTTTCTTTTCTCTATCTCTCCTTTTTCTCTCTTCTTTCTCTTCTCTTTCTTTTCTCTATCTCTCCTCTTTCTCTCTTCTTTCTCTTCTCTTTCTTTTCTCTATCTCTTCTCTTTCTTTTCTCTATCTCTCCTCTTCTCTCTTCTTTCTCTTCTCTTTCTTTTCTCTATCTCTCCTCTTTCTCTCTTCTTTCTCTTCTCTATCTCTTCTCTTTCTTTTCTCTATCTCTCCTCTTTCTCTCTTCTTTCTCTTCTCTTTCTTTTCTCTATCTCTTCTCTTTCTTTTCTCTATCTCTCCTCTTTCTTTTCTCTATCTCTTCTCTTTCTTTTCTCTATCTCTCCTCTTTCTCTCTTCTTCTCTTCTATTTCTTTTCTCTATCTCTTCTCTTTCTCTCTTCTTTCTCTTCTCTTTCTTTTCTCTATCTCTCCTCTTTCTCTCTTCTTTCTCTTCTCTTTCTTTTCTCTATCTCTCCTCTTTCTCTCTTCTTCTCTTCTCTTTCTCTTCTCTTTCTTTTCTCTATCTCTCCTCTTTCTCTCTTCTTTCTCTTCTCTTTCTTTTCTCTTTCTCTTCTCTTTCTTTTCTCTATCTCTTCTCTTTCTTTTCTCTCTCTCCTCTTTCTCTCTTCTTTCTCTTCTCTTTCTTTTCTCTATCTCTCCTCTTTCTATCTCTTCTCTTTCTTTTCTCTATCTCTCCTCTTTCTCTCTTCTTTCTCTTCTCTTTCTTTTCTCTTCTTTTCTCTATCTCTTTTCTTTCTTTTCTCTATCTCTCCTCTTTCTCTCTTCTTTCTCTTCTCTTTCTTTTCTCTATCTCTCTTCTCTCTTCTTTCTCTTCTCTTTCTTTTCTCTATCCTCTTTCTCTCTTCTTTCTCTTCTCTTTCTTTTCTCTATCTCTCCTCTTTCTGTCTTCTTTCTCTCTCTTCTTTCTCTTTCTCTTCTCTTTCTTTTCTCTATCTCTCCTCTTTCTGTCTTCTTTCTCTTCTCTATCTCTTCTCTTTCTTTTCTCTATCTCTTCTCTTTCTCTCTTCTTTCTCTTCTCTTTCTTTTCTCTATCTCTCCTCTTTCTCTTCTCTTTCTTTTCTCTATCTCTTCTCTTTCTTTTCTCTATCTCTCCTCTTTCTCTCTTCTTTCTCTTCTATTTCTTTTCTCTATCTCTTTCTCTCTTCTTTCTCTTCTCTTTCTTTTCTCTATCTCTCCTCTTTCTCTCTTCTTTCTCTTCTCTTTCTTTTCTCTATCTCTTCTCTTTCTTTTCTCTATCTCTCCTCTTTCTCTCTTCTTTCTCTCCTCTTTCTCTCTTCTTTCTCTTCTATTTCTTTTCTCTATCTCTTCTCTTTCTCTCTTCTTTCTCTTCTCTTTCTTTTCTCTATCTCTCCTCTTTCTCTCTTCTTTCTCTTCTCTTTCTTTTCTCTATCTCTCCTCTTTCTCTCTTTTTTCTCTTCTCTTTCTTTTCTCTATCTCTTCTCTTTCTTTTCTCTATCTCTCCTCTTTCTCTCTTCTTTCTCTTCTCTTTCTTTCTCTATCTCTCCTCTTTCTCTCTTCTTTCTCTTCTCTTTCTTTACTCTATCTCTTCTCTTTCTTTTCTCTATCTCTCCTCTTTCTCTCTTCTTTCTCTTCTCTTTCTTTTCTCTTTCTCTTCTCTTTCTTTTCTCTATCTCTTCTCTTTCTTTTCTCTATCTCTCCTCTTTCTCTCTTCTTTCTCTTCTTTCTTTTCTCTATCTCTTCTCTTTCTTTTCTCTATCTCTCCTCTTTCTCTCTTCTTTCTCTTCTCTTTCTTTTCTCTATCTCTTCTCTTTCTTTTCTCTATCTCTCCTCTTTCTCTCTTCTTTCTCTCCTCTTTCTCTCTTCTTTCTCTTCTATTTCTTTTCTCTATCTCTTCTCTTTCTCTCTTCTTTCTCTTCTCTTTCTTTTCTCTATCTCTCCTCTTTCTCTCTTCTTTCTCTTTCTCTTCTCTCTTCTTTTCTCTATCTCTCCTCTTTCTCTCTTTTTTCTTCTCTTTCTTTTCTATATCTCTTCTCTTTCTTTTCTCTATCTCTCCTCTTTCTCTCTTCTTTCTCTTCTATTTCTTTTCTCTATCTCTTCTCTTTCTCTCTTCTTTCTCTTCTCTTTCTTTTCTCTATCGCTCCTCTTTCTCTCTTCTTTCTCTTCTCTTTCTTTTCTCTATCTCTCCTCTTTCTCTCTTCTTTCTCTTCTCTTTCTTTTCTCTTTCTCTTCTCTTTCTTTTCTCTATCTCTCCTCTTTCTCTCTTCTTTCTTTTCTCTATCTCTCCTCTTTCTCTCTTCTTTCTCTTCCCTTTCTTTTCTCTTTCTCTTCTCTTTCTTTTCTCTATCTCTTCTCTTTCTTTTCTCTATCTCTCCTCCTTCTCTCTTCTTTCTTTTCTCTTTCTCTTCTCTTTCTTTTCTCTATCTCTTCTCTTTCTTTTCTCTATCTCTCCTCTTTCTCTCTTCTTTCTCTTCTCTTTCTTTTCTCTATCTCTCCTCTTTCTCTCTTCTTTCTCTTCTCTTTCTTTTCTCTATCTCTTCTCTTTCTTTTCTCTATCTCTCCTCTTTCTCTCTTCTTTCTCTTCTCTTTCTTTTCTCTATCTCTCCTCTTTCTCTCTTCTTTCTCTTCTCTATCTCTTCTCTTTCTTTTCTCTATCTCTCCTCTTTCTCTCTTCTTTCTCTTCTCTTTCTTTTCTCTATCTCTTCTCTTTCTTTTCTCTATCTCTCCTCTTTCTCTCTTCTTTCTCTTCTCTTTCTTTTCTCTATCTCTTCTCTTTCTTTTCTCTATCTCTCCTCTTTCTCTCTTCTTTCTCTTCTATTTCTTTTCTCTATCTCTTCTCTTTCTCTCTTCTTTCTCTTCTCTTTCTTTTCTCTATCTCTCTATCTCTTCTTTCTCTTCTCTTTCTTTTCTCTATCTCTCCTCTTTCTCTCTTCTTTCTCTTCTCTTTCTTTTCTCTATCTCTTCTCTTTCTTTTCTCTATCTCTCCTCTTTCTCTCTTCTTTCTCTTCTATTTCTTTTCTCTATCTCTTCTCTTTCTCTCTTCTTTCTCTTCTCTTTCTTTTCTCTCTCTCTCCTCTTTCTCTCTTCTTTCTCTTCTCTTTCTTTTCTCTATCTCTCCTCTTTCTCTCTTCTTTCTCTTCTCTTTCTTTTCTCTATCTCTTCTCTTTCTTTTCTCTATCTCTCCTCTTTCTCTCTTCTTTCTCTTCTCTTTCTTTTCTCTATCTCTCCTCTTTCTCTCTTCTTTCTCTTCTCTTTCTTTTCTCTATCTCTTCTCTTTCTTTTCTCTATCTCTCCTCTTTCTCTCTTCTTTCTCTTTTCTTTCTTTTCTCTTTCTCTTCTCTTTCTTTTCTCTATCTCTTCTCTTTCTTTTCTCTATCTCTCCTCTTTCTCTCTTCTTTCTCTTCTCTTTCTTTTCTCTATCTCTTCTCTTTCTTTTCTCTATCTCTCCTCTTTCTCTCTTCTTTCTCTTCTCTTTCTTTTCTCTTTCTCTTCTCTTTCTTTTCTCTATCTCTCCTCTTTCTCTCTTCTTTCTCTTCTCTTTCTTTTCTCTATCTCTTCTCTTTCTTTTCTCTATCTCTCCTCTTTCTCTCTTCTTTCTCTTCTATTTCTTTTCTCTATCTCTTCTCTTTCTCTCTTCTTTCTCTTCTCTTTCTTTTCTCTATCGCTCCTCTTTCTCTCTTCTTTCTCTTCTCTTTCTTTTCTCTATCTCTCCTCTTTCTCTCTTCGTTCTCTTCTCTTTCTTTTCTCTTTCTCTTCTCTTTCTTTTCTCTATCTCTCTTCTTTCTCTCTTCTTTCTTTTCTCTATCTCTCCTCTTTCTCTCTTCTT